>NC_081828.1:149925977-150558477 GCF_030867095.1 Alligator mississippiensis | reverse complement strand
TGGCGCCGCAGACCCGTCTGTGGCACCACACACCACACGTGCAGGTGTTCCTCACCTCAGCAGGGGGTGCGGGGTTGACCCTAGGAGATCCCTGGGTCAACAAAACTCACGCCATAAAAAAGTGGGTTGACACTTAGCAGCAGCATACACCACCCAAAACTGGAGCGTGGCCATCCCACGCCATACTCCAGCTGCCAGCCAGGCTCCCTGCTGCAGCTGCAGCTCTCTGAGGCCCCCAAGACCCCAGAGAAGGCTACTGAGACCAGTACATTTGCTGGTCCCAGTCTCTCCTTCCTCACCCAGGGTATCTTGCCATGCACCAGAGCACGTGGCACGGGCATTCCCCAGGGACAAGCAGCAGTGGCACAGCGTGTGCTGTTGCTACTTTTCCCCAGGAAAACATGTTCCTGCTCGTCTGGATGCAGGCTGTGACCCTGGCACCTGGTTTATAAACTCATGTATAACAAGCCTAGTTTATGGACCAGCTAAGTAAAGTTACTGCCCCTTCTCTTTCATCTGTGTCTGTTTTTTGCCTGGGATACTTCACAGGTACTTGAAGTCGGACAAAGCTTGCCCCTCTGTAGGATGCCAAGATAAAAGGCTTGGTGCAGGGATAAACCCATCTGAAGACGGGCTAAAAAGAGAGGAGAGGTTTGATTTGGCTATGAGCATCTTGGTATTTAGCAAGTCCCATACTGTAGAGAGGGACAAAATTGTCCCACCTTGTTGTCTTTGGCAGTCCCTCCATCCCAGGATGAACTCTACCAGGACTCATTGATGGATCTTAAGGTGCCACTTTGCCTAGGGACTATTTGAGTTCTTGCTTCATGTATAAACCACTATCCCACTCCTGTTTTGATGCCAGCCAAATCTCAGACTCATGCACCCCAAATCAAATCAACCGCTTGTTTTGTAGCCTGGGATGCTTTGCGTGTGCTGTCTCCCTGATGCAAAGCAAAGAGTACTGCGGCAGGCAGGTTAGCTGTATTGAGAGGCAGAGCTAATTAGCCCAGGAGCAGCACCATGCCAGCAATACTGTTCCTGTGCCAGAATCAGCAGGCGCAGAGCTAGTGTGGGGTTCTGCACAACATGGCTGGCAAGAGGATCCTAAGGGAAGCAGGCTCCACATAAGAAGTTGGCTGTGGGATAGAAGATGGGGCTGAGGGAGAAGTGGCAATTGCATTGGAAGGTGAGCCATTCAGCTTGACAGAAAAGTTGTGGATTACCATACAGCACATGGGGCTGGAGGGGAGAGGGGCAATGTGGCAACAAGTGAAAGTGAAGTGGCCACCATATTCTTGCTACATACTAAGACTGATTGTTCCATTTAATAACTATGGTGACTGAAGTATGTGTGTGCTCACATGATGGACCTACTTCACATGTATGCCAAAACTACATTAATACCACTGGAAGGTCACTCTACAGTGCTACCATGGTAAGTTTGCAGGAGGGCAAATGAAAATTAGACGCCAAGTGATTACTTGGAGCTGTTTCATATATGTGCATTTCTAAATCTTGGTATAATAGTGTTTGATATAGTGATAATAGTGTTTGATATATCCATATTTATGCACATTGTTATTTTATACATCTCAAAAGCATTATATATACAAATCAAAAGCATCGTAGAAGGTACTTCTTAGTTGTGTTCATCCGAAATGCTTAGCAGAAATCTTTAACTCTATGCTCAGTTGGTTGCATGTACATTTTATTTCATACACAGCTTTCAGTTATGTATGATGCAGTTATCATCTTCCTTTAAAACTGGCCTTGACTAAACTAAGCAGCAAATGCCTCATACAACTCACCCAAGTACCTGGCAGCCCCAATCACAATCATGTTTCTTGTGATAATTAGAAATATTTGTTAAAAATGTTTTGAGGGGAACAAATAATCTGAATAGTCTAGGGACAAAATATTAGGAATTAAATAAAGGTTATAGAAAACTAGACATTCTTAAAAATAATGTAATTTCTTCTTATATCTAAACAATTCTTCTGAACTATCTTCATTTCTCTAAACTGAAATCTATACAGAGGTTTGAAAAGTTACTGGAGTAGTCAGTGGGCACACCTATATTTGCTACTAGTGTGCTGTAAACTTATTGTGCATACTACACAGTAAGATTTCCCTGGCAGAGTAACTACACACGCACCCAAAGGGAGCAGTTCAGTGCAGGACTAGTCCAGACCTTCTGTGCTCACCTACACCAGCCAGGGGGAACTTCAGGTTTCCGTGGATGCCAGACATCGGGGTCAGGCCCTGGTCTCCTATGTATGGGGGAAGCTGTCAGGGTAGGAGGATGGGGCTGGGAAAATGTCCCCTCCCCCAGCTGCTGCTTCCCAGCCCCATGCCCCAATCTGCAGATCAGGGCATGGGGCTGAGAAGCAGCTGCCCAGGGGAAAGTGACAGTTTCCCCAACCCCTCCTGTCTAGGCTGGCCAGGAGCAATTTGCTCCCAGTCAGCAGTCTACACATGCACTACTGCACAGTAGTTACTGCATGGTTAATCTACTACCTGTAATCTACTGAACAGTAAATGCTACACATGTGTAGACAGTGACACTTTACTGCACAGTAGATTAGTCTACTGCACAGTAAAGCACCTGGTGTAGACAGTCTAGTGTGGAACAATGAAAAATCTTTCCAGATCTGCCACCAGTAATTTAAGGGGGACATATACCAAAAGAATAGAGCAGTAACAGATTATTATGCTCACTCCAATCTACTTCTAAGACCCCCAAGTTCCAGTCATGTTGGGAAGCTTTGAGGAATGGCAGCACAACTTCATCCTTGAAACCAAGAAGGCAAATTCTGAAGCTGTTTTGATCCAAGTTAGGTATCTCACAGGTTTTATGTGGAAACTCTGAAACATACAGCAGTGCCCCAGAATGATCAAGAGTTTCTAGCTGAATGATAGGGCAGTTGGGAATTTGGGAATAAGTCAAGTTTGTGCACAACTGAAATTAGGAATGTGACCATGAGCTGATCAGGGCTGCACCAGCTCACAGGAGTAAAATCTCTCTTTAGTTGTCTAAACTGGAGAAGATGCCCTGCATTTTGACAATTATGTTTTTGAGGGGCAGGGTACTACAGACCATCTCTTTCTAGCCACAGCTGGTCCCTCCTCTTCTAAACTTTTGGGCAAGGAGAGTGCAAGATAAAGATGAGTATGGTAAAAGGTAAAGGAAAAGTAATTTCAGTAATGAAACAAGGCAATATAGCAGGAAGCAAGAGACTAAAGATAAGGAGAGAGAGGAAAGGGGGAAAATAGTGAAAAGAAAGGATGACTGAAAGGATGGAGAGAGAGAGTGAGAGAAAATAGTACAAGATTTCATTTTGTGACGTTCCTCATGTCACGGGTCAGTGTTTTATATTGTTGTGCTAGGAAACTGAGAGATAACTAAAGTGCTGGAAAGAAATTCAGTGTGGGAGGGAACTATAAGCCTCAGGGAAAAAAGGTCTGGAATTTCAGGTTATACAGTGTCTCTGTGATACCATACTAGAAATAGGAATGATTTGCAAATCACTTGGGTGGACACATCAGGAAACTAGGGCTGTACTGTAACCCGATAAACTGGAAAGCTAATCCTTTTACTTAATACAGGAAATAAAAGGCATAGAAAGGTCTAATTAAGGACCCACAAAAGGAAAGGTTTAAATAAAGGTAACTTATTTACAGAAAAATATTGCAATAATATTCCTGTTCTAGGTTAACATATTCCTTATGCTTGACTTTTATTTTTCCCATAGTAGTGGAAATAATAGTTAACCTCTCTTTCCTTTTAATCCTCCAAATGTCTGACTGCCACTATGTGAGCAGAAGATATAACTAGACAAAGGCATAGATTATCTTTATCCTCAGTAATACTAGACATCTCTTTGATGTGAAAGGATCAGAGAAATAAAAAAACTGGAAGATTTGGTGGCAATATAAGCAAACTTAAATTAGAGTCAAGAACTAATGCCAAGCATTTGTTGAGTCAAATTGACTTCAATGGCAATGTATTGTCTCTTATAACTAGAAAACGAGATTCTATAAGTTTTATCTTGGGGGGGGGGGGGGGGGAAGAAGTTCCTTTTTCCAGGAGGCTCCTTCAGGCTAAAACTGCCCTTAACAAGTATTTGGAATTTGAAAATTACTGGTGTATTTTAATGCCTCATAGTTTGGTGCCTGTCTCTATCTTGCATAGGCTAAAATCAAGGAAGTGATACTGACCAAAATCCTGCATTTCACTTCCCTGATCAAGCCTGAGGGCTGTGTTCTGCAGCACAGCTCTCACTCTAACCAAGGTGCTGGAATAAATGTGATTCAAATGCTTGATACGTTTGCAACTTTCTAAAGCTGCCTGAAGGCTAAAGTGTTTTATTTGAAATACGAGTCACTTGGGAGCTCTGGTGTGCCAACAAGCAGAGCAATTTGTATAAAAAGTGATGTGGTATGTGCTACTTTGAAATTTTACTCCTGTCTAAAAAGTATGCCGATATTTGACAGAGCCCCTTCTGACTTCTGTTTTATTAATGGGCCCATTTGTGCTACTCTTAAGGGGCATTAACCCAGCTGTTAGGATCTTATACAATGGCTGTTCTCTTCCATTAAATATCTTTATTTAATAATACTGATGATTAAGCAAAATAAAACAGGCATAAACTGGGAAGTGGCTAAGCTCCTTGCCTTGAGCAAGAGATATATAGAGAAAAGTATGTAAATGAGACAGAAAAGGGAAGAATTAAAGGAGACAGACAAATGGAATAAATAGAGAAAATGAAAACAAAAATTGGGCAGAATAAGAGAAGTTCTCACAAAAGTCACTTCTCTTTTACTGTAAGAGAGGCTCTAAGGGAAGAAAGGGAGGAAAAGTAGACAAAATAAGCTTACGCTCTGGAAGGAAATGTTTAACTACTGTAAATAGAAAAACTTTGTCGGTGGTGCTCAAATATTTGCTTCTGCAGACAAGATGAGTGGTGGAGGGTCACCTGCAGGCTGGATTCCACACTCTCTGATCCAGACCTGTACCACCCCGATCCAGACTCCTGCCCATGTGCTGCTCTGATCTGGACCTGTACCACCCTGATCCAGACTCATGCCTGGTGATTAGGCTACATGCTCCCTGATCTAGTCCTGTGCCACCAAATCTAGACACCACCCTGATCTAGACCCATGCCTCACAATCTGGCCACATGCTGCCCGATCCAGCCCTGTGCCACTAGGATCTGTTCCACCCTGATCTGAACCTGAGCTGGATCTAACCCCATTCTGCCTGATCCAGATCCAGCCACCCCTGATACAACACTCCCTCCCCCCACCCACCTCCCACCCCCCAAACGGTCCTTTTGCACAGCCATGTTATCTGACTCATGGTGCTCCCTACTGGAAATTTAGCAAAAGGGGAGTGGCAATTCATGCTCCTCCACTACTGTTCCTCCAGTACTAAATTTCCAGATCCTTTGGGATCTGTTTCACAGACCAAGGGTCCTGCACTAAATAAAACCATGACCCCTTTGAAATTTTCCAATTACCTTAATTGGCCTAAGATTTCATCTACTATATTTAATTGAGATCTGGAAAAGGTTGGCAGTGCTGAACAGCATTATTATCTGATGGTTCAGCAGTAACCTAAGTAAAATAAACAGGTGATCTCAGTCCCTTTCCTGAGTAAATTGCTACAAGAAAAACCAATACATGGGTTATATTAAAAGGAGTGTTGCCTGCAAGTCAAAGGAAGTGATTCTTACACTTTAATCATCACTCCCTTGGAGTATTGGGGGACACCACACTTCAAGAAAAGTGCAGACAAACTGGAATGACTCCAGTAGACAGCAACAAAAATGGTTAGAGGTCTGGGAGGCATAACTGACAAAAAGCGTTTAGAGAAACCAAAACTATTTTGTCTGGAGATGAGAAGTAAATAGCAAAGTCCCTATGGACTTAAATTTTATTCCATATCTGGATCCCAAGCTTCCCAAAGTTAGATGGACTTTTAAGTACTAACATCCTCTAAAATCAATGTGTAAACTTAGTGCCTTATTCAGCTTTTCTGAGCAAGTTCAGGGACTTCTGTGACATGCATACAGTAAGTTTGTATTCAGGCACTCATTCAGTATGGAAGAGGCATTTTGTCACATTTATTTTCATAGAAATGTTCATAGAAATTTTATATTTTTTGCGCTAAATAAAAATCACAATGTACGGTAACATTGCAAACCTCCATTTTTTGTTTCTTTCTAAGGTGTTCTCCAATTGTAGTCCCTAGTACTGGGAAGTCAGAAGACCACCAGAAGCCCTACAAGTACTTTGCAGTGCTCGTGAATCTTATTCTCGACTCTATATTATAGAGCCTTTGAATGCTAAGAAGAACCATAAGCAAATTAAAATTTGATGTGACTGGAGCAGAATGTGGGGACAAACGGGTGAGGAAAGACTGTACAACTCTGAAACGGGACATTTAACTGCTGCCCAAAATAGCTGAAAGGGATACAGGACATAAAGTTAGTATGTGGTAGTTATCTGTACGATCATTTTTTAAGTCTGTATAAATTATGAATTTCTAACATAAGACGCTGCTGTTTCAACAATTACGTTACGAAGTCCACTTTCACATAACTTCTAAGTTTGCCATAAGGGTTTTCTTTCATTCCTTTAATAAACCTGAACTTTGGTGATCTTGAATATGTTCTTAAATCTTTTTCAGAGTTTGGGACAGATCCTTATTTCCTGTATAATTCAGCCAGCAGTACTGTGGTATACAAATGGGTAGGAAAGAGGAGAGATGTGATATAAATGCTGACAAGTTTATCTCCCAATCATCCCTTAGAAGAGTGGGTAATTTACCTCTGATATGCATAAAATCTAGTGTTTTTAACTAAGAAAGAGAACTAGTATTCTTCTTGGCAACTGTTGATCCTTTGCATCATGGTGTATGCACAAGAGGTCTATGCAACCATCACACCAAGAACTTCAGCATGTAGGCCTAAGCAAGAGTATGGAGGAGTGGATGCTGCCCTAGACCTACCATCCCCCCTTTTAGACTATTGAGACAGAGTCCAAAGGCCAGACATTCAGTCCCTCAATGGTTATAATTTTTTCCAGAAAGCAACAGATTAAAGCTGCTGCTGATTGCCTAATGTCTCAGCAAGGGCATGTTACCGTCATGATGATGTTCCTTAGCCTTTCTCCAACCAAGAAGTACCCACAGTACTAATACTACTGATTTGTATATATGAATACTCCAGTAGCAGCATGAAATAATCTTGCACTGATTAAACAGCTAAATGACCTATTAGATAAACACACTGCAATCATGTTAAATATCTAGTCAGACTTCCTGCACAGTATAGGCTGTCGGGCCTCCCCGAATTAATTCTTCAGGTCTGAAAAATGTGGTTGAACAGGAGGTTCTTTCAGGAAAACACAGAATCTTGATTTAAAAATGTCCAGTGATGGAGAATTTCCCACAACCCTTGCTAAATTGTTCCAATGATTAATTATCCTCAGGGTTTAAAAAAAAAAGAAAAAAAGGTGAGGGTGCTTTATTCCTCATTCCAAATTTCAGCCACTGGATGTTCACTAGCTGGAAGAGTCACCTGTTATCAAATATGTTTACCATCCCTTAATCTTCCCCGTCACAAGGTCAGTAGCCTGAGGTCCTTGAGTCTTTCACAATAAGGTGGTTTTTAATACAATACGGCATTCTCCTGGGTCTTTTCTAAAACCTTTCCAATTCCCAGCTGCAACGGTCCAGAAATTACACAGAGATTTCTTGGGCCCCCTCTACACCTTACATGTATTACACAATAACTGCACAATTGAATTAGACCTGCTACTAGGGGTGTGCGAAATGGGCCCTATTTGATTTGGATTTGGCCCCAATCACGGACAGTGATTCAATTAATTGATTTGGATCACTGTTCCCGATTCAATTTGGTCAAATCTAAATCTGAAGATTCGATGCTGATTCAAAGAACCAGGGATGGGGACATAGACACAGCTTTAAATGTTTTTTCTACATGCCTCAAGGTTCCAGGCATGGCTTATGAACACTGCGATGCTGGGGCAGATGAAGTGTCCCACAGGAGCATGGGCCCCCCCTCCCACGCATGCTCAGTGGCAAACCCAGAAGTGGACCGGAAATACTTCTGATCCACTTCCAGGTCCGCTGGGGAGCACACGGGGGGGGGGGGGGGGGGGGGCCGCACCTCCCAGCTCGGCAATTAGTCACGGGGGGTACCTTGGGTGCCCCCCCAGACCCAGGAGGCACCAGTCACCAAGCCGGGGGGCTTGGGGGGTGCCCCAGCTTGCTCCCTGGCAGACCCAGAAGTGCTTCTGCTCCACTTCCGGGTCTGCTGCCAAGCGCGCTGGGGAGCCCCCCAAACTCCTGTGGGATGCGCCCCAGCATCGCAGCCACCTGGTACCATTTAAAGCTGTGTCTATGTCTGAATCTCCAACTCTTTCAGAATCTCTCCAAATTCATTTGGAGGGCTCTGATTCAATTTGGAGAGATTAAAGGGTCTCCTGATTTGATTTGGATTTGGAGATTCGGCCACCGAATCAGGCCGAATCTCCGCTGAATTGAATCAGGGACTGAAGCTTTGCACAGCCCTACCAGCTACAAAGTAACCCGCATGCCATAAAAAGGCCCATCCAAGTATAAAGTTAGAGCTGGAAAATATGTGATAACTTTACAGCTGGTTTCTCTCCAGCTTTAACTAGCCCGTGCAGTAACCACTGGCAATAAGGCATGACTGGATTGGATTTTTTTTTTTAATTTTTTGTGTTCCAAGCCAAATTAAGTCCAAATCCATGAGTCAGTCCAGAACAGTAAGTGGCCCTACAACTGTCAAACATCCTCCATCTGCACCATATATTTCCAAAGTCTTTTGGCAGGCATTCTACATGCAGGCACAGGCCTAAAGGCTTAGGGTTCAGATACCCCCAAGTTTTGCCTGCTGTCAGCCATATGGCCATAGAAGCAAGCTAGGGAGGAGCTTCCCATTTCCATTAGGTGAGCTTTAAGCACCAGCACCTCCGTAGGTACCAAACCACGCCATAACAGTTATCCCTGGGAACGCTTAAGATAAAACTGCCTTCATGAACCCAGATACATGGTGTTTCCCCTGCCAGGCTGGATCCCACAACCCGCTGCGCACGTACCATAAGTCACTAGCCTGCCCAGGGAGCCGGGATGGAGTCCAACTAGGCTTCCAGTGCCCCAGCTCCCCCGCGAAGCACGCTTGGCAGGCAGAAGCTTGCCCGCCCCTAGCCCGACTCCGCACGCAACCCAAAAGCAGCCTACAAAACCCCGCCCCCGCCTCGCGCGGCACTGCCAAGGTCCCTGTAACAGCACATCGGCCGCTGAGAGGTCCTGCTCGCGGCTGCCGCTGGCCACGTGATTACCCAACCCCCACTAGCCACCCCCTGGCGAGGTGCCCCGTCCCATAATCCCCCTCCTGCGGCCAGCGAGGGCAGGGGCGATGCTGTCTCCGCGTCCAGCTCAGGCCCTCTCTTCTTGCCACCAGCGCCCGCCGCGGGGCGGGGCGGGGCAGAGGCGGTCACGTGATCATCCCTACTCCAGCCAGTTCTGGGCGCTCCCGGAAGCGAATGGAATGCCATGGGACGTGACGTGGCGGAGGTGGCGGAAGTGCGTGGTTGTGTTTTGGTCCGGCCGGAGGAGGCGGAAGTTGGCGGCGGCCGCGGCCCGGGCAGACGCGGCAGCGCCCCCGCCCCGCCCCTCCCCCCTGCCCCGAGGAGGAGCCGCCGCCCGCCGCAAGCCACACACGGACACTGTCGCCGCCGCCGCGCACCTTGGACACTCCAGCGCAGTGCGGCTGCCTGGCTGCGCCAGGTGAGCAGGTGGCGGGTGGGGACGGGGACAGGGCCGGGGGTGCTCCCCTCCCTGCCTCCCCGTCGCGGGCCCGGCAGCGAATCCTGTGGTGGGGGGCAGGGGAGAGGCGGCCTCAAAATGGCGCCCCCGGTTCTCCCACTTCCCCTTATTCCTGCCCCGGGGAGCGGGGGGGTCATCTCCTGCTTCTTCCCGCCCCCCCCCCCCTTTCCTGGGGCGGGGGAGGCTGCAGGGCAGGGTGTGTCGAGCCGGGGCCTCTCTGACCCGCTGCCGGGCCGGGGGCAACGCGGGGAAGGCCGATGCTTTGCGCGGGCGCACGTTTGAGAGGCTCGGGAAGGTGCTGGAGGCCTCGCGGGCTCCCACCCACGTCAGCTTGGGAAGAGAGTTTGGGGGGTGGGGAAGCAGGGTGCAGGCTACAGGGCTTCACAAGCAGCCTGTCTCCAGGAGCAGGGAGCTTGTAGGAGACGGTCCTGACTGGCAGGAAAGCAGGAGCCCAGCACTGCAGGAGGCCCAGACAGCCTGCCCTCCCTCTGCTGTGTGAAGGTGAGGGAATGGGACCAGCCATGAGGAGTACATTAATCCCCCCACGCACACAGCAATGGCCCTGGAAGCAGGGCAGAAGTATCACATCCCTTGGTGGTTGACTTGTATGGGAACAGGAGTGTTTTACTCTGCTACAAAGCTAAAGGCATTTTACACTGCACCTAAGTCTGTAATGTGAATGGGGCAGAAGACATTTGTATGTGTTTACACTGACTTGGGTCAAGTGAGTAAGTGCTGTGGCACCTATTGGCATGGTCTCTAAATTGTTTAATTATCACACAGGAAACTTGTTTCAAAATAATTGGTAAAATAATATGCATCATGCTCTGCATTCATGTATATGTTTATTATCTTAAATTGGAGGAATGTAAGCTTCATGGTCTCATGTTGATTCACTTGTTTGGCATTTTTATCTAACTACTTTACTGTGCAATATTGGTTGGTTTATAAATGATGAGTAAGACACTCGCACACATAGTGTGGCCATAGTTTTGTTGATATACCTAAAACTGTTCTTCAAGAGCTGTGTATAGTGTAAATATTATAGACAGTGTCCCTTGTTAAATTGTAAACACAATTAATTACTTGTAAGATATCAGTTACCACTGGACTTAGACTTGTCAGTATAGGTAAATTATATCCAAACTTATTATGAGACTTTGTCACACAAATGTAAAGCTTATCTGGAAGTCAGTTTGTGTTTAGTGAGAATTATTGACTAATTAAAGTTTACTGTCTCTTTGACATCTGGATAATTGACCTGTATTTCTTTTAAATAAGCTAGCTATATAATGGGAAATTAATTTCATTCTTGGTGAAATTAGAATATTGTATCATGTAAATGAGATCTTGTTCCTTCATTCACCAGTGTATCTGCAGTCTCCTTCATGATGTGTAAATATTTTTAATTTTATTTGGCAATTGAGCTTACCAGTGCTTACACATGAGTGACTAGACTCCCGAGTTGTCCACTGAGTTTCACTAACCTCAGAGGTATGAAGTCAAATACGGCGTTGGGCATTGGCAGCATTGAGGTTGTAGGCTGAATTTTCTCAAATGCAAAAGATTTAATGTGGTATGCTTTGGGCCATTTACAGAAAAAGCTGTGAAACTTTTTTTCGTAGTAGTTGATGCTATGTCTTGGCTTATTTTTACACTTTTTTTTCATGTTTGTTTATGTAATGGATGCAATGAATGCAATGTTTTAGAAGACAAAGCAGTATATGTTAAACCTGGTATTAATGGAGAATGTGTGTGGGGCGGGGGAACACAGGAGCTGACAAGTTACCTGATGGAATTAACAGAAGTACTAACTGAATGGATACCTGAACTTTGTCCCTCATACTGATACAAGTTGCTATCACATAGCACATCCTGGAAAACAATGTTGTTGCCACAATGCCTAGGAAGCCTTGTCATGGAACAGGACCCCACCTTTAGTTTGGGACCCTTCTTATGTAGCATCAAAAGATAGTGGTCTCTGCGTATCAGTTCTGGTTGGAGTTTTCAGTATTTTCTACTGCCTTTTTATTTATTTGGAGTAAAAAGATAAAAAAAGTACTTCAAGGTACAGGTGACCCAGATGAACAGCTTATGTACATATATGTGTGTATATATGCATTCCTCAGGAGAAGAGAATACTTTCAGAGTATAAATTAGTTTTTTTCTTATGTATAATAAGTATACATAAAAAATACAGTATCTTTTTAAGACTTCTATTTAAAAGCTTTACTTGAAGGCTAAACTGTAGCTGTGGAACTTCAACACAGAGCAAAGTTTTGTAACCCATTTAAGACTACCTAAAATTCAAGTAAAAACCGTAATGTCAAAACAAGTTTTTAAGTATCTAACTCTTGCCTTTTATAAACAAGATGAAAATTTACATTTTGTGTATTCAGTGCAGTTAATCCAGTACTCTTGCCTCTGTCGTCATCTTTGGTTCCCAAGGCTAGTTGTTGTAGCGATGGTGGTAAGGAAGTGGTAACAAGTGCAGGCTGAGTCTCAGGGTAGACTGCAGTGTATGAGAAGGGAAGGCTTGTTAATCCCTCTTCAGACCATTTCTTTGGCATGTAGTGCTTAAAGAGAGTTGGTAGACTATTTTCAGGGTGCATATCAAGGTAATTACAGTATGATTGTCTTTCAGACAGGAAAAGTCCATATTGAAGTGTGAAAACTGTCCTTTAAAAGGAATGCCAAGAGTTGGATCCGTTCCTTAGCGGTAAACAAGGCAATGTAAGAATCTAAGACACTTCCTGTGGCTTCAGAAAATGAGGGTCCCCATCTGTATAGGCATAGGAGTGACGACTTTCTTCTGACACTTGAAAAACAGCCAAGCCTGTATTTGAATATCTGAGTTTTCAGGCTGAGAGGAGATTTGCTAGGAGAAGCTACTCTTTATTGAAAAGTAGGTGGCATGAGTGTAGTGAGTTTTATATTATGATAATAGTTTTCAAACCTTTTAGCCATGTACCCTTTTACCTGCAAAACAGTGTTACTTGATCCCCAACACCCAACAACTCAGCATGTTCAGCAGTGATCACGGTGCAATGAGTAACAGCATTCTTATGCACTGGTAGTCAGCACTTAGCAGCTCCAACATTATTAAAAGTAGGCACATATGCCTGGGCAAAGCACCCCATACACCAGTTTGAAAAAATACAATTATATAAAAACAAAGGGGATAGAAGTGACTGTGACAACTATAGAGCTATCTCCTTGTTGAACATCATTGGAAAAATTGTCACTCACATCATGCTCCCTAGTCCGCAATCTGTAGGTTAAAAGAACCTATCCTGAAAATCACTAAAGTTTTTGCTCGGGGCTCACCGCCATTGATATTATATTTTCACTCGAGCAACTGCAGGAGAAATATAGAGAAAAACAAATACCACAGTACATAGCCTTCATAAATCTCATGAAGGGCTTCAGAACGGGGCTGTCCCCCCAAACTGTTGAACATCATTTGCTCCTTAGATCAAGGTGTGAATGAAGGCAACTGTAGTGTATGAAAACAAAGAATCAAATGCCTTTGACATCAATATGGGGGTGAAATATAGCCCCATGTTTTTTAACATCTTTTAATTCCTGCTGCTTCATGCATTCAAGGACAGCAGCAATGGCATTTATCTTTGAACCAGACTAAATGGAGGCTTGTTCAACATCGTAAGCTCTAGAGCAAAACCAAGGTGAGAGAACTGGTTCTGAGAGATTTCCTGTTTGTGGATGATGTGGTCTTGGTTGCCCACAGTGAATCTTCCTTGCAAGATCTCTTGGTCAGATCACAGGAGCTTTGGGATGGCAGTTAGTCTCAAGAGGACTGTGATCATGTACCAAGGGGGTGGGGGGTGAAAGAGCCAATACCTGACATCACTGGTGTCATCCCTGCTTTATGGTTCAGAAATTTGGACTACATATGCTAGGCATATCAAGAGACTAAACGATTTCCACATAAGATGTCTGTATAAGATCCTGAAAATAAAGTGGGAAGACAAATACCAAACACAGAGGTATTGAAGCATGCAGGACTGACACACTTAGAAACCACTGTCAAGAAGAGGAGGTTGCAATGAATTGGCCATGTCAGGAGCATGGGAGAAGACGGTATCCCCAAGAATATTTTGTATAGTGAGATTCGAGATGGCTCCAGAAAGCAGGGTCACCCTCTATGGTTGTACCACGATGTGTGCAAAAATTATATTAAGTTGTTCAACATCAGTGTAGAAAGCTGGGAGGACCGTGCAGTATCCCATCTGATCTTGAGCAAACATTTGGCACTGGGTGAAGCTCAACCTGAAGCAGCTCTGATGCAAAGTGGGAAAGAAGAAAACAGCATGCTGTAAATTTGAACTCCAACTCAGACAACATATAGATCTGTGAAACTTGCAACAAGCCGTGTTGCTCTCAAATAGGGCTTGTCAGCCACAAACTAATTCATCAGGAATCTGATTAGACCTCTTATGTGTACACCATGATCTAGAGCAGTGCTTCTCAAAGTGGTGGTCCGCGGACTGGTGCTGGTCCGCGAGCCACCGGTCACTGGTCCGCAGCGAGTTGCCAGGAAAGAAAGAAATATATTTTCAGAAGCATAACATTAATATGTCATAGCACCACAGTTCATACGTTCCAACACTCCAACTGACATCACGTCGTGTGAGGTGAGGAAAGAGAAAGAAACAGCCGGTCGCGCATTTGTGTAGCGCTGTTACACGCAGTTGCTGCCACCAGCTGAACCGGGCACCAGTCCCTGGCCTGCTAGAAAAAAAATTCCTGGTCCGCCACATCAGATAGTTTGAGAAGCAGTGATCTAGAGGACTGGCGGTTGCCTACTTGTGGTGTTGCCTGCTTCAAACTCTGATCTAGTTTTTATCTTCATGTTTTTCAGTAGGAAAACTTGGACTCTGGTAATGACAGTCACTACTATTCTGTAAGTGAAATGACATAGATTCTTAGAGGCTGTGAATTTCCATTTTGAAACACCTAGGGAGTAACATCTGAATCCTTTTTTGCATGTAAGCTTATAGAGCACCACCTTTGTGGATGACTCAAAGTGTGTGAGAAGGATGGTGAGCAAGGCTCTAGTGCTGAAATAAAGGGATGTGGAATTGTCATTTTGTTAGCTGACTTCCTCACAGGAAGTCCCAAAGGCTCTTAAATAATAACCTTTTGCATTCAAGTACAGAATTTAGCCTTTATTTGAACCAACACTAGCACTACAAAATTGAGAAAAAGAGGGGATCGAGTTTTGGGAGTTGTTTTTGTTTGTTTGTTGCACCATATTTTGTGATTAATTGATTGAACAAACTGGAGTGTACTACAACAGAAAGAGCAGTTTATTTAAATAGTCCTTAAGGCAGACTTTTGTTGTTGTTCGTTTTTGCTTTTCATAAAACAGGCAAAAAATAATGTATATTTTATCCCTCTAATTTAAGAAAGAGAACCAGAGATTGCATTTGGTAGCTGCACCCAGTGACTTCACTTATTTCATAGTTTGCTGCTGTGCATCACTCTGTGGTCTAATTAGGGAGAAATTTAAATACGTTGTCTTATTCATCCATTGTTATATGAATCGCTTCACGATCTTCCCAGAAACATTATTTACAAATCATGCTCTCTCTGATATGCAGGTCATAACTATTTAATTTTTCAAATGACTTTAAGGAGAAAAATCCTTCAGTTGAGTTGAAATAACTGTTCACTTTTGTATCATTTTAAACATTTTATCTTCAAGGACCTTTCAAACTGATAACATGCACTACAAAATTCCTAATCTGAATATATGTTGCGGTACATAGTAAATACTGATATCATTTAGCTTGAAAGAAATATTTGCAGTCTGAATTACTTTTCCAGCAATAGAATTTGGCCGTCCCAGTGTTGGATTCCTTTCTTTTTGAGAATTTTGTAAGTGTGAGAGAAGTAAATTAATTATTGTTGAGTTGTTGTAATAGAGTCCTATCAATTCAGACATACATAGTTGGTAAATTTGTATCTTGATTGACACTACAGTGTAGGTTTGTTTGTGAGGGATTAGATTGGTTTTCTGGAGAATGCTTGGTATGCCCTGTTAGGCAGGTGCAGTCATTGGAGAGGGAGCAATATTATGCGAAAATGACAGCCCCCAGAACAGTTTCATAAAGCTTGGTAGGCTATTTGAAGTGGAGTGAGGGGTCAGTGTGTGTCCTGTTGTAGAATCTGGGGCCCTTTGGCCCTGGTAGAAGTGGCCAGTGGTGTCAAAGAGTGCAAGTGAGGGCTGTGCCGACACAACCCCCACTTGTACTGCAGCCACCAGTCCCATCAATGCCATAGGCCAAATGTGGCCTGGGAAGGAGTCTTGCAATCTGGATCCAGCCCGGGACACAGGGTGAGTATGAAACATTGAGTATGCCTTCTATGAAGCAGCTAATGCCTATTAAAGCTACACAGTCTGTTGTCTTTGTGCTAGGATTTTAAAATGCTAGTACTAAAAAAGAGCATACTTCTCTGGCAGACTGGAGTGAACACCATTTGCCTGTTTCTAATGAGTAGTTTGTATTCCCTTCTAGAGGGGGATAAGGACAAGGTAGCTTGACTTAATGTTATCCCATTTTTTCACATGGCAGCTTCTGTCTGAAAAAGGGCTATTTAACATAAGCCATTCAAGTAGCAAAGAAAATTAATCTGTCTTCAAATCTTTCCCTCCCCCTACATGAAAAAAAATTGGAAGTGAAACTAGTTCTTACAAAATCTCTGGAGCCTTAAGGGCTCCTTCATCAGGAAATCAAATGAAGCACTTGCACAGACTGCGAACTTCTCCACACTGGTGCACTAATGTTGAATCTTTTCAGAAAAGATAACTTTCAGGTAGATACGGGTTAGTCTAGTCTCTCACTACTTGGCTTTTGGCCTGCTATCAGGTAATACTAGCAAAGGTTCCAGTTCTGGTTTGAATGACCTGAACACCTATCTGTTGGGACCTAGATTAGGATGCCAGTTCCTTATGTAAGTTACCAGACAGCTCTCAAATGATGATGATTTGGGGTTCCTTCTGACCTAGGCTGGATGGAAACAACTGACCCAGAAGTGGGACTCTTGTCTTTCTGAGGTGTGTATTTTAATATTAAAAGCTGCTCTTTGTTTTCTAAAATGAGGCGAGCCTGACTGAGTTTCAAATGCATGTTTTATTTTGTGTCTTATTTTTAAGAAATGTCAACTTGTAGAGGTGAATTGTGAGGAAGCTACACAGTGTTCATCCCATTGGATATGCTGGTATAATAGAGCTTTCTAGTTATTCTTCATCCTGATTAAATCTGTACGTCTTATTTTCTCCTTACTTAATGCTGACTTTTGAGCAGTCAAGAATTACTTGACATCAGCAAAATAATGAAAAAGGAACTTGGATTGTAAGTAAGAATTCTTAGCTCAGCAGGAAGTAAAGCAAAAACATGTAGGTCTGAACCCATTGCTCCTCTACACTTAATTTTAGCCTTGGTTCATAGCAGAATGATACATGTCATTTGAACTGAAGTCTGATAATGAACACCAAAAATGCAGGGTAATAAGCCAAGCCGTTTAGAAGTGCTTGTACTTTACACGTACAAGTTTGAAGTTGCCAAGCTTAAAAAAAATAAAAGAAAATGCTCATCGTCTTAAAATGGCACCTCTTTAAGGTAACTCAGGTTAACATCCAAAATCACTGTCTGTTTTTATGGTTATTGCCATGGATTTTAAAATAGTACTTCAGAAAAATACCATATGTATGTTGGTAGAACTTAATTGCTGACTGACTTCACTCAATATAGTGAAGATGACTTTGTTCTGGGAAATTTTAGACCATTTACTGATTATATAAATTTAGTTCTGATATCTGCAGTTTGTGTGTGTGGTCTGTAATCAATTTGTCTTGCCTTTTGCCTGTAGAAACCGCTACTGCTACAACCAGAAAAATCACTGAGGCTTGCATCCCGGACTATTTTCCTTTGAAGAAGTTGAAACAAGGGACTCCTTTCTAATTTGGTCATGGCTAATAGAGGAGCAACAAGGCCCAATGGGCCAAATGCTGCAAATAAAATATGCCAGTTCAAGCTAGTACTACTGGGAGAGTCTGCAGTTGGCAAATCAAGTTTGGTGCTCCGTTTTGTAAAGGGCCAGTTTCACGAGTTTCAAGAGAGTACTATTGGAGGTGAGAAATAATGTTTCTCTTTCATTTGTGTAATGAGTTTGTATTATCTGTGCCAGTGAGTCCGAAGTATAATATAATGACTCAATTTGGGTTGTTGGCAGAACCTTTGTTTCAAATGGGGAACCCCTTCCTACCCATTACCCAATAGGAGATGGCAGCAATTTGATATGTACGTTTTGAATCACTCAGAATAATCAAAACTTGAATTTTTGTTAGATACTTATGAACCCAACTGAAAATAAAACTACCTCAGCGATTCCAGAGGCTTCGTGCATAATATTGAGCTGCTTAACATGAACAATTTTGGTTGCAGTAGAGCAAAACTTAAAATATTGAAAAAAAAACATTTACCATTTAAGCAGTCTGACTTTTATTTGTGAGTTGGAAAGATTTACCATTTATCTGTACTTTTCTCTGTAGCTTAGCAACTGCAAGATTTGGTTCTGCTCTCACCTCATATAGGCAAAGCAGACTCATTGGTTTCTAGATGAAGAAACAGTCTTTATAATTTATACCTTGCCTTCTACTTTAGTTGTCAAAATTTAATATTTATTTATTCCCATTAAACAGTTTCCTACCCCATCTATGTGAAGAGAAGCTGCTTATGTTCCCTACATTTAACTTATTTGACTAAATCTGACTAATTTACAAGATATGGATGGTGGTTTTGGATAATCATTTATTGGAATAGTAGACTCACGAAAATTATGCACTTAGATCCTAGAGACCAGTGGTAGTTTTTTGGTATCCCCTGCCTCTGCTACTTTAGTGAGCCCAATATCCATTGTGGTATTTACGTCAATCAGTTATTGGGCTTCACATACTCATTTAAACATGAGTTGAAGTTAAAGACTGACAAAGGTGACAAAAATAAGGACATTCCA
Source organism: Alligator mississippiensis (assembly GCF_030867095.1). Taxonomy (NCBI): domain Eukaryota; kingdom Metazoa; phylum Chordata; order Crocodylia; family Alligatoridae; genus Alligator; species Alligator mississippiensis. The sequence goes on along the minus strand of NC_081828.1, from coordinate 150,539,552 downwards.
AGTTAAATCTCTTAACATCAGTTTATTGCCTTGTATGTAGTTGCAGTGGATTCTGTGGGTATATAAAACACTACTTTGTTCCTGTGACTGTTGATAGAAGGGGGTTGATCATATTCTGTTCTAGTATTGTATCTTCTTAATGCAGTGCATTTCTGATGCTAGGTACCTTTTATATTTGCTGCCATGAAAAGTTGTATACAAAACTAACTGGTTTTCGATAACATTTAAAAAAGTCCCCAAGACAATTGCGTGTAAGTAAATTGCTAGCACCTTTTCCATAAATGAAAAATAAAGCAAAACAGTACTGTGTGATGCAGCAAGTTCATTACTCTGTAAAATGAATTCTGTAGTTACGGGGTTTTTTTCCCATTTACCCAGGTTGGCTCTAATTTTACCTGTCTAAAAAAGTAAAATACTACTTGAAAATGCTCATTGGTATTATGAGCAAGCTGCAGAAGTACAGCTGATATGTTTACAATATGCAAATTTATAGATATTAACTTGTGCCTCTTTTCTGAGTTTAAATAGAGAAGGAAAAATGCATATTGCATAGTTCATCCAGCAAAGTAACTCAGTGCAAAAGTGTCTAGGTTCAAAAAACACATTTCATTTGGAGAAAATAATCTGGAACTGTGTGACCTTTATTCATTTAAATAAGTTTTCACTTTCCGAGTATACAAAATGGCTTTTGAACAGAGGGTAGCCTTGTGAATTTGAATAATGGGACTTCTCAAGAAAATGCATTTAGGCATATTGAAAGTTTGTGCTTCTGTGTGTCTGAGATGTAGGTTTGAAAAGAACTTCAGTGCTTCTGTGCTACCGGTTGGTGGAGCAAGGCTCTTGAGTTGTTTTAACAGATGATTATCCTGTTAAGGTTAACAGGAGATTAACAAATGAACAAGATAGTTTAATTAATTTTGGTCTCAAAGTAGGAAAATGCTCATCTCTTCCAGGCAGACTTATGAAAACTTGGAAACCTTTTTTATGATGTAGAATCATGGTAGGCTACCTCTTTCTAGTTGCAGTTACCAGCTACACCTAGGGTCAGAGATGACTGAGCACTAAGACCCCTCTGCAGCCAGTGTTTCATCCCATGGCAGCACCTGCAGTTGAAACTCCCTACTCCTGAAGCCCTGTGTCAGTGGGCCAGATCCAGTGGCTGCACAGGCTATAGGTTGCTGACCCGTGGTGTAGAGGACAGTGCTTTAGTATCATTAGATGGCAAAGGAAAGAAAAATGCTTGTTCTTGTACTGTTAGCTGGTATTCTGGTTCATTAACTATTAGGCAGCAACACATTTTTTCAGAAGTCATACCTATAACTGCAGACTCTGCCAATTTTACTTCTTGCTTCCTGCAAAGCAGATAGAATCTTCCCCTGAACTGATTAGGAAAGCAAGAGCTGTGTTTTCAAGAATCCTGGCAGGGAGCACGCAGCTAAAGCTGACAGTAGGTTGTTAGCATTTTGGGGTGTGGAGAACTACAAAGATGAGTCTTTTGTGTCAATATTTGGAGGTTTAGTGGTGAGGCCAAGTACTATTCAGCAGTTGGACTCTCCTTTGTATTTCAGCAAGGAACATGCAGAAAAGTATGCTAAGCGAAGTATTTTAGAGAGATTATCCATTCTCTTTTCTAAGTGCCATTTTCGGTCATAGAGTGGCAAAACTGCATCAAGCAGTATTTGTCACTTTCTCACAGGTTTATTTAAACTGCAGCATTTTTCTACTGATCATCAGGGGATCTGCAAATTTGGAATCTAGTTTAGACTAGAATCTAATTTATACAACATAAAATCAAGGCAAGTCTCATGTCAGTCTGACAATATTTTCTATTAAAATCAAAGAAAAGACTAAAAGAACACTGAACGCAAACCAAAAGGTTAAAAGAATGATGCACAGTAAATGTCAATCTAAATCTGATAGTGTGAGGTGTCCTTGCCTGAGGCTTTGAAGATTACATTTATGTGGTAAGCTTGCCATATCAGGGGACCAGTGCCCTCAAGCATGCGTTATTGCTCTGCGTGGATTGCTTCTGAAACCAGAAGTTCAGATGCATCTGCAGTGTTGTGGCTACGCTGCTTCTGGTATAGGAGCAGTACAGCATGGAGTGGTATGGCATGCTTTAGGGTGCTGCTATAAGGTACAGTAAATTTACTGTGTTACAGGTTACTTAAGAAACCTGCAGGGCTATAAATTATTCTCTAGTCAATCCCTCTTGTTAATATGAATTTGTAATTATTCTTGCCCTTTTCTAACTCTTTCATATGATTAAGAATAAACTTCTTACTATATGTGATTCTTTGGAAGTTTTTATTCATAACATCTTTAATAGAGTCTTCCAGAATGGCAACAATTCTGGAGGGAGAGAGGTTTGGTATACCAGTATCTTACATTTCAACAATAGTTGAATAGTTTCTTTTAATGCTGGAGACTGTGTAGATGACACCATGGTGGTTCAGAGGCTGTACTTTTGTAAATGATTTTTTATGAATTATGAAATTAGTTAAATGCTTACAAAGAGTCCTGATACTTCTGTTTCTAAGTCTCAGTTGTGCAAAACCAAATCTCATTGTTTTCCACACTATTCTCAGAATTGAAGCTATACCTGTTATTTCTACTGAAATGACAAAACTATTCAGTATTTTGGAAGGACTGAACTGATGGCCTACTGCATGATGGGATATCCTTAGTATTAGTCTTTCATGCCTTTTAATCCATCTGGATGAAACACTTCTGAAAGGTAGAGAGCTGATTAGTGGCAAATCAGCCTCAGTACTATAAAACTAAACATTCTTCCTTAACCACTTTTTCCTTTTCCTTTCTTAACCTTAATCATTACTGAGAGAGAAGACAGAGTATCTAAGTAATTCCATTCTGCCTGTTGGAGCTGAATAGCTGTTACAAGTATTCTCTCCCAAATGTTATTTTTATTATCAGATGAGTTGCTGTGCTGAGGGAACATGTTTGTTACAGTGTGCATATAATATGAATGTTTAATGCAAGGTTGATTAAACTTTTGGTTTCAACTTCTTTATCTCTTGTAGCTGCTTTTCTAACCCAGACTGTATGTCTTGATGACACAACAGTAAAATTTGAAATTTGGGATACAGCCGGTCAAGAACGATATCACAGTTTAGCACCAATGTACTACAGAGGAGCACAAGCAGCAATAGTTGTATATGACATTACAAATGAGGTAAGTGCAGTTTGAAGAGTCAATCAAGAGACCTGGGATTTTCTTCCTGTTTCACTAATTTATGTGAATGTGGACAGATGGGTGATGTCAGTTATAGCTGTAGAGCTCAGTGTCATTTCTCAAGTGTAATAGGTGCCATGTGTAACAACAGTATATAAAGATGCGAAGTTCAAAATTTGCACAAAACAATTTAAAGGTAAATCTTTAGGTTTTCGCTCAGACTAAACAATGTTATCAATAAGAATTTCCCCAAGCAAGACTGGATCTAATAAATAGAGCAAGTAAGCATTTCAGAATTTAGCCTCTAGTCCAGCATTGGGAATTAGGAATTATTTTTTAAGAGGTGTTCAGAACAGTTTGTCAATAATTTGGTGGTCTCAGGGAAGAGGATAGTTAAACATTCTCTTTTGGTTCTTTCCCTGTCCTTACTCTGCGCACTTGTGAGTTTTATGTTAGTTTTTTGGTTATATGGTTTCAGCTAAGCACCTTTGGGAATTAAGGTAGGAATGTTTTGTTTAAAGGGCATGATTTAGCTTGTGGCTTTGGACAGTGTGCATATAGTAAACATTAATAGGCCTTTTGTCCAAAGAACAAATATTGTATATTGGGATAACGGGTAACTACAGAAGGGCAATAAAACTGAGTTATGTTATTTTAAATCATTAACAGGAATCATTTGCAAGAGCGAAGAATTGGGTCAAAGAATTGCAGCGGCAAGCAAGTCCTAATATTGTAATAGCTTTAGCAGGAAATAAAGCTGACCTAGCTAACAAAAGAGCTGTGGATTTCCAGGTAGGTTGTCCATGTACTTGTTTACAAAATTAGTATTTTGTTGTACTGCTAGACAGCTTAATATTACTTCTGAGAAGGCTATTAGCTTTAAATTACTTAAGCTAATCCTTTGTTTTAGCGTTTTGTTCATAAATACAAACTATGACATGTTTCATTTATTCTATAAATTAATTCAATGAGAAGGTTTTTTTTATATAATTGTGATATATAGTGACAGCTATCACCCAAAAAAGTGGCTTTTCTAATTAACCATTCCTCAAGAAATAGTTTAATTTCTTTCAGAGATTCTGTATAGTATAGTGTGACGTGTATTTAAGTCTTTTATTAAATCAAATTTGTACTCTTTGAAATTGTTTCTTCAGTGTTCAGCAGGAATACCTTTGGTATGTTAAAGATGTTATAAAGGCAAGCCATTTTCTGAGTGTGTCTGTTGCCAAAATAATCAGTTCTTCATAGGACATGATGCAAAGCTTACCAGTATTTTTATCTTGTTCAGATTATCTGAATCAAATTATTTTGGTCAGACTAGACCTTTAGTTTCAGTTGGCTTTTTAATGGATTTAAAGAGAGAGCCTCTCTCTGAGCAAACCAGTGGCAGAATATTATTTCAGATTTGCTTATGATCTCCTCTGCTGATTATTTGCTTGCACACCCTATAATTTTGGTGTTGCTAGTGATCTTTCCTTCTTTCATAATTTTGTCTGCAAATCTGTCTGAAATACCTTGGATGTGATAAGACCAGCACATAAACTAAATTGCAGAATTAAAAAAATCATGTATTCCTGTTTTAATATGTAACTTTCAGGAAGCACAGGCTTATGCAGATGACAACAGCTTATTGTTCATGGAGACATCTGCTAAAACATCTATGAATGTAAATGAAATATTCATGGCAATTGGTAAGTAATAAGACTATTACCCAGCTCTTTTCTTCTTGTTACTTGAATTGTCTCCCCCTCTGTGGCTCTCAGCTTCACTGGGAACTTGTGTTACAGCTCTTTTTTTTTAATCTAAAATTGGACAAACTTATTGGGAGCACAGATGTACGGACTTCATCTTTTGCACCAAAAATTACCCCATTACCACTCTCAGAATAAGAATTCCTGTATCACTTCTGAACCCAGGAGTTGTACATAGCAACCTTAACTTGTTACCATTGTGTAACTATTCTGGTTCAAGTCTGTTTTAAGATTACAACAAAATGAGTAAAAATACAAAATGTACTATATATTGAAAGAGCTCTTTCTTATGGTCACATGGATAGAAAATACTTTGACTTCCTTCTAAAAGCAAGTCGTCTTGCAAGGATTTTTTCTTTAAAATGAGTCAAATGGTCTTGAGTTTTTGAAAGAACACTGACAAACCCTTTACAATTGAGATACGTGGGGCTGGAAACGTGACTTCTGATGTTTGTACAGAGATTAAAATACGTTGAGCTTTACTAGAGGCAAATAGTAGTACTAAATGAGGCTGGGAATGTTGACTTTCCACTGAAAGGAGGATGTATCCATGTTGAATAAAAAGTGGAAAGACCATGTTTGATTTAAAAGCAGATTGTTTAAAAACAACTTAAAATACTAGTAGTCTCCCAGAAACTTCTGGGGCCCTCTGAAAGTAAAAGTCACAATTGTTATTCTAGTCATAAACCTAATTTGATTTTTTTTTTTTTTATAATGGAATAATTACAGAATTGAAATGGAATACAAACAGGATTGGTTCAGATGGTGTAGCTTTAGCTGCCTCGGACCTTAATCTGTATATACAAGGGCTTAGTCCTTCTGTCAGTGTGCCCATCTGTCTTTAACGCTCTTGGGGGGGCACGGCTCCTGCCAGTGCTGTGTCAAGAATGCCTGTCAAGGATGATGGGCAGGGATGGAGTGCGACCAGCCCATGCCACCGTATCCTCCAAGGAGCAGGGGAGGAGTGGGGAAGTTTGCACACGGTGGCTTCCGCTGCCCCGCACTGCCATCGCTCCACATCTGGCCATGTACAAGTTTCCTCTCCGCCATCCCTCCCAGCTTCTGGGAAGCAGGGGAAGTGGAGGTAGCGCCAGATGCAGAGTGACGGCAGCACGGGGTGGTGGTGGTGGTGGCGGCCGTATGCAAGTTTTTCCCCCCCTCCCCCGGCCTCCTGGGAGGCGGCTCTGCAGGGTGGTGGTGCTCCACTCTCTCCCCTCTAGCCCCCGGTCATTCTTGGTGAGCAATTTGCTAGTCAAAATATAAAATTACTGCCATACTGAATGTCTGACTAATTGTTTGTACAAAGGTAAATACATAAGGGTACACATTAGTGTTATATCTCCATCATATTCTTCATGCACTAATCTCATGAAACTCTTAAATACCTGAAAACTCTCAAATATACGTTCTATTCACAGCAGTGAAATTTACATCCATCGTTGCGGATTGGCGTTAGTGAAACCGAAAGCAAAAAAAAAAGCAAGCGTGATTACTTAAACATTCAAAATTGCTAAATCTGTGTTTAAAGCCCAGCAATAGTCCTGCTGTGAAATACTAATAAAAAATATCAAGTAGCTATATTGATGTGACAGTTCTGCATTTCTTACTACAATAAGCTCAGATTGGGCACGTCTACACAAGATGCTGACTGCACGGTAGTATTAGGCTACTGTGCAGTGGTGTCACAAAGATGTTTGCCAGTGATACTGTGCAGTAACTCTGCTTATTGTACATTTTATTTAGTACTTGTTACTGCACATTTATTTAGTACTTGTATAAACTACTGTGCAGTAGCATCTCCTGTAGAGGCACTCAATGTCTAGTTTTAAATATCATGGTTTCTCATAAATAGCAACATAGCTATTTCTTGTATATTAAAGTCAAATGTTCTTAATTTTGTGTTATCTTCTCCTTTCTGTTTAACAGAAACAGGTGCACAGGTGATCTAGAACATACTCAGCTATAGTAAATAATGTATAAAAATTTGCCAGGGCTTATACTTACAGATGGTTTATCATTTAATGTGCGTTATTTCACAGTAATTAAAGGTCTTACATATCTATGAGGTGAAAATATAATCTACAGCTTCATGATAAATATTTGAAACAACCCTAAATTTGTTGCAGAAATGCCAAGTCGCAGCCCTAGTTAATTTTTTAAAATAAATTTTAATGACATGCTCTTAAATACAGGCTCTCCCTGTATTTAATGTAAATGTAGCAAAATAATTTACTATTTTCCTTAGCACCCATTACTGTAATACCTGCACATAGTATCTTGGTGTTCTTGTTCATACAGACTTTCTCATATGCATTCACTTATCAAAATTCAGTCATTAAGAAGTATTCCTGAAATAGGCCAGTATATAGCTAAGACATAAAAATAAGTAGTGAGTTGGCCTCCTGTACTCATTGAATTGAGTCCTTTTGAGAACTGCATGAACATGTGTTAGTTTTTCAATTTCCCTTATTCCTCAGAATAACAAAGCGATTAAGAAATCTTTTTGGCTTAAATAAAAAAAAAAAAAGTGGGAAAAGTCACAGTCAACTGCAAAATGGCCACTTCAGACCTGCCTGGCTCTGACTAATACAAAGAGCTAGCTGCACAAAGATGCACTAAAGAAGAATATAAAAGGGAAATAACAGAAATGTAATAGGGACCTTGCAGTTACAAAGTGTGGTGGAAGGGAGATCCATTGGAGTCTCCTTGCACTGTCTTGAACAGCAAAATCCTGTAGTTCTCTTTACTAAGTTCAACTACTTACTGGTACATAGCTGTTTCTTTCTCATTTATAATGTTGTCTACTAATGCATTTGTCCATTTTTCCTTTGGGAGAAATCATGATGCTTCACCAGCCACCTTGCTGATATGTAGACATGCAAAGCAAACTGTGGGATGGAAATAGTTATCAGACCCTGGGTTAGTGCAAGAGTTTCATCAGAGAAATAATAGAAAGTTAGGGTTGGAAGGGACCTCAGGAGGTCACCTAGTCCAACCGCCTGCTCAAAGCAGACCAGGCCCAACTAGATCATCCCAGCCAAGGCTTTGTCTAGCCAGGTCTTGAAAACCTCCAAGGATGGAGCTTCCACTGCCTCTCTGAGTAACTTGTTCCAGTGTTTTACTATCCTGCTACTGTGAAAATTCTTCCTAATGTCTAACCTAAACTTCCCTTGCTGAAACTTGAAACCATTGCTCCTTGTTTTGTTATCTGCCACCACAGAACAGTGTAGCTCCATCCTCTTTTGAACCCCCATTCAGGTACTTGGAAGCTGCTATTAAATCCCCCCCTCACTCTTCTCGTCTAGACTAAATAAGCCCAGTTCCCTCAGCCTCTCCTCGGAAGTCATGTCCTTCAGCCCCTCACCATTGTTGTCACCCTCCGCTGGACTCTCTCCAGTTTGTCCACATCCTTTCAGGAGGTGGAGGGGGGGGGCGGCAAAGCTGAACACACTACTCCAGATGTGACCTCATCAGTGCTGAACAGAGAGAAATAATCACTTCCCTTGACTTACTGGCAACACACCTACCATTGTAGCCCAGGATGCCTTTAGCCTTCTTGACAACAAGGGCACACTGCTGGCTCATATTCAGCTTCTTGTCCACTGTAACCCCCAGGTCCTTTTCTGCAGAGCTGCTGCCCAGCCAGTCAGCCCCCAGCTTGTACTGGTGCATGGGATTGTTCCATCCTAAGTGCAGGACTTTGCACATGTCCTTGTTGAACCTCATGAGATTTCTTTTGGCCCAATCCACCAATTTGTCAAGGTCACTCTGAATCCTAGCCCTACCCTCCAGCATACCTGCTACTTCCCACACCCCCAGCATATATGCTAGCTCTACCCTCAACCCCCCTGTTTGGCATCATCTGCAGACTTGCTGAGGGTGCACTCTGTCATTTTCTAAATAGTTGATAAAGACATTGAACAAAACCGGCTCCAGGAAACCGCCCCAGTTTCCCATAGCAAAGCGCAAGGTTGTCCTGTAAAATCCCTTCTCCTGTTCCTCTGTATTGAGAACTGACTCCTCCAGCAGAAGACTGGTAGGAACTACTGTACAGGAAGGTGAAGAATTGTTAAGTTATTTTGGCTGCAAAATTCTCCTTTTTCAGTCCGGATTTATAGAGGCATTTACACTACCGAAGGACAAATGTCAATTAACAAACTTAAGAATACTATAAGGAATGGGCAGCTGGGGTGAGATGGGATAACTAGAACAGGAGCTAAGGGCTGCTTATTTGTGTATGCAAATGCATAGCCTGGCTAGGTGGCAGTTGGAAATGTATCAGTTCCCTTCTTTCTTTTGATAAGATCTGTGTAGTTATGGCCAGTTTCTTATATGTTGTATTCCTACCTCCTCTCACTTCCTTTATCTTACAGTTGATCACTTTTCAGAGCAGTGCTGTGTTTTTTGTTTGGAGATTGTCTAGCATACTGTGGCTTTTGTAAACAAAAGTTCTCTGGCAGCTTGTTCTGCTAGAACAAGTTCTCTGGCAGCACACACATGACCAGTCTCCATTGACTTAATTCCTTGCAGAAAAAGAGGAACACCTACATGAACCAAGCCCTTTGGTGAGGGCTAAAGTCACTAATCACTGTGATTGTTGGATGCTTTGGGCTATTTCAAAAGAGATTTTGTCACATTTGTGTAGGAAGTGATGGCTTTTAAGGTGGTCATAAGTGGTTTTAATCCTGCTCAGACATTGAAGCCTAATCATCATATGGCTTGTCGAGCTGCTATTCTGTTGGTAAATATATATTTTAGAACGAGTACACCACCTGAATATTTGTTTACTAAGTCATTTTGCAAGTCCAAGCCTGAATAATAACTTTTGCTTACTCTTTCTTGTTAATATTGTAGCTAAAAAATTGCCAAAGAATGAACCACAAAATGCAGGAGCCAACTCTGCCAGAGGAAGAGGAGTAGATCTTACTGAACCCACACAACCAACCAAGAGTCAATGTTGTAGTAACTAAACCTTCAGTTGCTTTAAACTGTCTCAAATATTCTTCTGCTTCCTAACTGTTAATAACAATGGAATTGGAGTGTTTAACCCTGTCCAATACAACTTCCAAAACAAAGAAGAGACTTATGACATAGTCAAGTTTCTAATACAGAGTTTTGTTTTGACCTTAATTTTTAACATGCATGTATCACTGGCTGTAATGTTTCAGCAATAGAGGTGGGGGAAAAGGAAGCTGAATAAACTTGTTTCAGTTGCAAGATTTTTAAAATATCACTTGCCATTAGGGATAAAGAAGAACTGCTTTTATTGACCTAATCAACTAGTTTCTCCACATCCAGGTATTGGTGGTTATTATTATATAATGAATAGAATTGGAACTCTTCAAACTTATTTGTGCTTTAAAAAAAACTTTCTAGAAACAGGGTCTAAAGTTACTTTAAGCTTATTCACAGTATTCATGCAGCCAGTTGCTTCAGTAGATATCTCCTGGTTAATTATACATTCCACGTTTTAATAATTTAACTACAAACAATACTGGCAGCATTAACAAGTCTAAGATTCTCATGCTTGCAGAAAACCAGATTTTGAGTTGTTACACTGTATGTAAATTATAGTCTATCCAGTTATTTAAAGGAAAATAGTGGTAAATCAAGTTCAACTCCATTTTTATCTGTTTAGAAGAGACAAACCAATGAATCAGCTTCACAGAACTAGGATTTTTTTCTACAAACCATAAGAGCTCTCCAAGTAAAACCAAGACAAACTAGGTGTCTGTGATTTCTTTCTTGTTTTTGATCATTGCTGGCCATTGCAGTTTGTTTTTCCCTTAAGGAAAGAAACCTAGTTGGTGCACTAACAATCATGTACATTCAACTTGATTTTAAATTTGGATATTAATGTACTGTAAATAGGGTACTCTGCATTGTAGTCTACATTTGTTTAATACTTTCTGTAATATTTAAGAGTTGCTTAAAAGTATACAAATGTACAGTTACTTAAAGCTAACGTTTTCTCCCTAATCTAAGGGGGTTCTAAGTTCTTCCTTTATGGCCAGAACAGTAATAAATGATGCTCTTGTACCTGTAACATAAGTACTGCTGTCTGTCAGTAATGAACTTTGCAACTTTTGTTTTCCAAAGTCCATTTTATTTTGATCTGTCCAGTATATTGCACTAATTCTTTTAGTTTATTTTCATTATATGAAATCTACCGTGTCAGAAGAGATAGTCTATTTAAATGTTGAACTGGTAGCAGAAACTTACCTGTGCAGATTGTAAATTTGGGCTTAGCAAGGAAAATGACAGTTCACCAGTGTTTAGTTTTATATTGAGGTGCTCAGGTTTGAATAAAGTGGTATAAAACAGGAAAGTAGTGTGACTAGTGTTTATTGCATTTCATAACTTTGTAGCTAGTGCATTCACACAGTTGTATATGAGATGTAGGGATGTTTACGAGTAACTTTACATGACATTTGCCAAATTCAGGCTTATTATACACACTGTGCTACTCTACTAAGCATGCGGTATATGTTATATGCTAATATAATTGGGTATCTTGTCACATCCATTCAGAAGTACAACTAAAATAGTAATGTTTTCTCTAGAACCTGCTGCTACCGCAGTCTTTACCAGTTGTTTGCTAATATAATTTGCTGCCTTCTCATAGAAGGTCTCAGAGTTATTTCTTCCTCGTCCTGCCGTTTGTGAGTGTGATTCACGATTGTTAGACACGCCTACTTCTGTAACATCTTCCAGCTTTTCTGCTACTTCAAAATGTTCTTGAGTGATGGAGCCTAACTGGATTATTTCTGTGTTTTGTGAACATGGTCTGTGATTATCAGAGAGGCACACTTCTGTATCACGTTGTTTTCTATGGTCATCTAGTTCATGCTCTTTTTCCAAACTGTCTCTGAAACCTGACTGCAGTTTGTCTTCATTTTGCAAATGTCTTCTGTTGTTAGACAAGTGCGAACTTGCATCATTTTGTTTTGAACTGTCTTCAGATTGATTCAGAAAAACATTTTTATTAAAATATAGTAAGTTGACTTCTTCCATTAGGTCATCCACAGAGGGAACCATTGAGTCCTGCTGTTTACACACAGAAAACTCTAGCTCAGCATGTTTGTACATTTCCAAATAATAGGTGAACATTGTTAATGTTAATTTAACCACTTCACTTTTATCCAAAACTTCCCAAAGCCCATTAGAAGCTAAAATGAGGAATTGACATGACTCATCTACAGGAATAGAGGTCGTATGAGGTACAGGAATAACGGATTTTTTCAACTTTGGGTCTCCATGATGTCCAAGGCCACGAGTAGCTCTGATGAGTCCTTCTACTAGTCCTTTGGGTTCATTTGTACTGATGTTCCCACCATTTTGAAGGATACGTGTTCTCTCAGTTAAATTTGAAGTGCTGTGCTCTTTGGTAAGGCAGTAGCCTTTTCCATGTTTGCATAAGACTGCATGTACATTACCTAAAATTAAAATATTGCATTTCATGATTGAACAGAAACTCATAATAAACAGTGTTGCTGATAGGTCAGTCACAGTAATGAGTCTTATTTGGTGACATGAATCTGGACTAGACATTCTGGGGTCCCTCCTATTGTGTGTAAGTCATGTCATGCATGTCATTTTTATCTAGTTACTAATCTCCATTTTAAAACTACTTTTGTTTTGCTTTTTTCCCATCGTGATAGACTGTTTCAAAATCTCACCAGCCTGGTTAAAAACCTATTCTTGGACTGATACTTTGTGTTGTCCTTTTTACATAGCTTTTGTGTAGCTTATGTTATGATGTACACTGACATGTATCCTTAAGCTATCTACTATGAATGGTCTCAAGTTAGCTTTAGAAGGCATGCATACTTTCCAAATAAACCTGGCTTTAAAAGCTATTAAGTTTTTAAGTCTGATTTAAATTATAAATATTTTGCCAAGAATATAATATGTTCCAAATTACCTGTTAATACTATACCCCATCTTACAGTTTCAAAGGGAGGTAGTCAAGTATTAATGAATACACTGATTTTTCTAGTGTGATATAGAAGGACATTCAAAGGCAATTGAGAAGGAGGTTGAATGTATAGAAGAGAAAATGTAATTGTGTTAGCATTTCTTATTCAAATCAGAATATGCTTGTTAGTGAAAAACAAAGACTTTAAAAACATAGGCTTTAAAAATTGTAGAACACCAATGCAGGAAATGTAAATTAAAGCTACAGAAAGTGACTGACTTGATTTTAATTTGTAATTTACTATGGTATTTTAGCACTATGTAATGTGTGTTTCATATACAGACTGGGATAGTATGAATAGATTAACTTAGGCCCCCTCTATATGTTACAGATATTGTGCAATTAACTGGTTAATTGCATAGTTGCCTTGAGACCAGCTACATGTGAAAGTACCTATCACACCATAAAATAGTGCTTCTGGTGCTGAGAGATCTCAGCCGCTGCAGTCTTCCAGCCTTGGGGGCTTTTCCCACCCATGGGGCTGGAAGGTCACAGCTGCCTTGATCTCCCAACCTCAGGGGTGTGTGAAACCTGGAGCTAGGAGAGCCCCTCCTGCCGCAGCTGCAGGAGCTTGCTTCTTGCTGGTACAGGGGGAGCCTGGGATCGGGCTCCCCCTGCACCAGCAATAAGGTACAATGGAATCTAATGTGAGTACCTCCTGCCATGGACATGTGTGGCATGGTAGGAGGTGCAACTGTGTGGATCATGTGTTAGATCCCCTTGTGCCTTTACCTGCATATGTGGAGGGTCCTTTAGGAATAGTATAGTTCTAGCATTTGCTTTTGACCAGGGCTGGCCAACCTGCAGCACTACTACTACAAGTGATATGGGCTGTCTCTGTGGCACATGACATACGGAAGGGGACAGACAGCATAGTAACAGATAGGGCAGGGACTAGAAAACAAAACATCAAATCAAGCAAGGAACAGAAAGGTGAGCAGCAAATTGCATAAGGGAATGGTATAGTACTGGGGGATAGTGCAGCACTGCCACACACTTGTGGATATAACAACATTGGTTGTTATGTTGCTTTTTAACTTAACATGCATTCCTTTGCAAGATCTAAATTACTTTCTCCTTATGCTGGCATAAGGATTTTCAGCTGCAGAGATCAATTTGTTACAATAAAATATAAATTATTTTTTTTAACAATGCAAATTAGAACAACATAGCTAGAACTGGGTGGTTTTCAGGAAAACAGTAACTTTTGGTGATTTTTATGAAAGGGACAAGAGAAGCCTCTCATCTTAAGACCTTCAAGGACCTGCCTATTTTATTAGTTCCATTGAAAGGTCCAACAGAATTTCACCCTGGTGAGGGTTGCCTTGTGTCTCTTTTCCTGGATTAATATCCTGCATTTTTTTTTTTTTTGGTATTTGAGTAGACTCAGGTTTCTGGCAATGGAACTGAACTTTATCCTTGTTATTAGATTGCCCCGTGGGAATTGGTGTGTGGCCTGTGCCTTAGTAACTAGAAAACACAGTGGCTAGACTGGGTTGGAAGATACCTATGAAAGTTCCTGTATAGATCAGACTTGCAAACAGGATCTGGGGAGGTAAAGGATCTGTTGTTTGAGCAGTTTTGGCTCTGCAGTATTAACACATCCAAAAGGGAGGGGGATTCAATTCTTCCCATATTAACAGAATTTCAAAGCAGAACTCTAATACAGATGGGAGGGAGCAAAGGAAGTGTTAAAGCAGCAGTAGTGTTATGAATGCTGTGTTCTCCAAAGCTGGGTGGGTCATTCATGTGGGGGAGTTAAAATGCGTAGCTGGTCCCTTTGATGGCACCAATGTCAGTTTTGGCTACACACATTTGTGGACATCCTGTTTCAGTTGATCACCCTCTGCCTCAATAGCTTGTGCACTTTGCATGTAGCAAAGCAATGCATAGACTTCTAGAAACATTAGCACAAAGCTTTCAAGTGTTAATCTCCAGCCATCACAGTGTGTCAACTTCAGACATGTTCAGTAAATATTTGAGGAAATACTTGAGGAAAATAAGATAGTGATGTTAAAGTTTTGTAGGCTGTGTACAGGCAGCACTCACATTTGAAATACAACTTAGCATGACATATTAATGTGAAGTCTACCTGTGATGGTATGTTAAATAAGGTTTCTCAAATTTTGAATGGGTGGGTTTTATTTTAAGGCCACCTTGTAAGCGGTAAAGCTTTTGATGATTTCTTCATATTTGTGGGGATGCATAAGAATATCAGCTTCTGATGGTAAATAAAGAGAAGTTACAGTATACTGAATTATTTCTAGCATGTCTGCTAATGTAGCACAGTTGTGAGACCTGTGACATCCCTTTATAACTGC
Organism: Alligator mississippiensis; assembly: GCF_030867095.1. Taxonomy (NCBI): domain Eukaryota; kingdom Metazoa; phylum Chordata; order Crocodylia; family Alligatoridae; genus Alligator; species Alligator mississippiensis. Next base: position 150,524,309 of record NC_081828.1, on the reverse strand, counting down.
ATTAGACTTTACCTGAGAATTGCATGATAGCTTTGATAGTGTCACAAAAAACATCTGTTGGATTTAAGCTTCAAACCACTGTGCGTTTTTCCTGCTACCTCAAATTCATATCTGTTACTCCACTTTTGTAAGGTGATGCACAAGTTGCTTTGTGGGTGTAAGGATGCATATGACCAGTATGTAGGGAGGGGGAGCTTTACTTGAAAGCTGTTATAATTTGATTTTCCAACATGGCTTATTAGGGTGAGTAAAAAGTGAAATATATTTTATAAACTGCAATTATTCGTGGCTTTTTATTCCCAAAAGGATTGGTCCAAATTGGAGCCCTGCTTCATGTAGTTACATTTGACTTGGACAGCAGAGTTAATATGTTGAGTCCAGGCTGCAGCTTGGGCTGTGGGGGAGGAGAGAAGAAGATATGAGCAGGGCATAGAAGTACAGGTAGTGCTGCAGCTAAGGAACACTGTTACCAAAGAACAGACTCTTCCCAAGTTTATTACGTTCAGGCCACAATGCAAGCTCCTTATCCAGTAAAAGGAGTGACAGATTAGTGTCTGCTAGCCAAGAAAATGTTGGAAATGGACTTTTTTATCTGTATGTCTACATTGCAGCAAAAAGTGAGACAGCAGTTTGTGCATATATACCCAAGCTAACTTGAACGTGCAAGCATGGGTATTGATAAGGAAAATTGCAGCAGTGCGGAACAAAGTATGGGCCAGCTGCCTGAATATTTCTCAGATTCCCAAATGGGTCTGCAAGCCACACTGAGTTCTGCTACTTAAAAGTATGCTCTTCAAAACTAGCTTAGGTACATCTGTAAAACTAGTGACAGTCTGCAGAGAGGAATTATATTGAATTAAAGTCCCATTTCACTTGTGGCTGCAATATAATTTGCAGTCTTAAAATCAGTGTCTTTTGCTATAACGACAGGAACATTAGCAATGCAAAGAGATGATTATATAATGTGGTCTGACAGGCCATTCTCTGACATACGAATACTTGTTTGGTAGAGTGAAAAGATGGATATGTGATCAGAGTAATGTATTTAGGTGTTTAAAATTATGCAGGAATGTTTCTTACAACATTCCAAAACAAAAATGATTGCATATAATTTTAATGTCAAAATTATTTTTTGTCTTTATTTTTCTGGGGTCATTCTACTCAGGTATGCAATCTGGTTTGTCCCCTATGAAAGCTTGGACACATCTGCAAAGTAAAATGCCTTGCCTCTAATCACAATGGGGTCTTGTTACACAAAGGTATTTTACATGGAGGAAATGGGAAGCCTCCAGGTAAGTTTAATGGGAGGGAGGAGTGGTGAAAATGTATTATTTTCTGTTTGCAATGTATGTGTTTATCACTATGGCAGTCAGAAGACAAGAATAAGAGTAGTGAAAACAGAATCAGAACAGGGTAGAGCTTCCTTTTTAAAAGAAGTACTTCAGTATGAAAATAATCTCTTAATGTTTCAAAAGTTTGGGGTTAGTCCTACTCAAATGGAAACAATAGACCAAGAGAAGAAAGGACTATTCAAAGCAGATTTCCTTCATGCAATACTGAAAACATCCAAGGCAACTAGTGGTGGAAGCACAAGGGAAAAAGAAAAATAACTCAGTAATTTACATACCAGTATTAGCCACATGTAATATGCCACCACCACTTATGGATGAATCCATTGAATAGTTGCTGTTGCTGTTTTGGGGCAACTTTGCCTTGTCTTGTTTCTTGATGCAGCCTGGCTTTCCATTGCTGACTCTTTCCAATAAACAGGTGACAGCTGTACAGCCACTCCAGCGAACTTTGGAAACTTCATTCCTTCCCAGCTGTAAAAGTCTGTCCATTCTCCAGAATGCCTTGGCATATGCTTTGTGAATCCATTCGTAGGTGTTTGTGCTGGCAGTGTTACCAATCTGTGTTTTATCAAAGAAAATTTTCTCCTGTTCCCTATAATTCTCCTTGATTACTGTGGAAAAAGAGTTTAGAATGGTTTGCTCATCTTCATGCACTTTGTAGGAGGAATCGGCTTGAGAAAGTTGGTCAAGAAATAAAAGTGGAAGTTCAGTTGAAACCGTTTCAGCAGCAGACATGCCATGCCATCCATCAAGCACACCCAAAAAACATCTGTCTGATTTGTTTCCATAGTTATCTACCACAACAAATGTGTCTTCCATATCTGGCCTCCACATAGCATTTTTATCTTGACAGACTGCTAAAGCTTTTATTAGAGAATTTCTGACTGTAGGATACCTACAACTGTTGACAATATTATCAGTATCATAATATGATGAACACTTTGACCTACCTTTAAGTAGCTCAAATGAATAATCAATCTTCTGCTTCTCTCTTTCATTGTACTCGGAAGACTTGAGCAGTCTTCTGATTAGTTTCCATCTCCTAGTTAAAAGTGTTTTTGTGTCCGTCTGTGACCATGGGTGACTAAAACCCAGAACCATGAGGGCTTTGTGCTCTTTTTTATGATGATGAAGATGACTTGGGTATATTGTTTGTTGACATGTTGAACACAGAACTGGAATATCTTCAGAATCTACTTTCCCAGGCACAGTAGTGACCTTGACATGATCGTCGTCCTCTTCATAAAATTGAAAGTTGGAGGTCTTTGATTTTCTTTGCAACTTTGTTTCCCCTGTCATTCTATAAAATAAATCCACGGTTACTAAGATAATATAAACTTTTAAAACTGACTAAAACCAAGTAATAGAGTCTTCAACTATATTCTCTCTGAGCTGAGTGGGGTTTTTTTCAATGTCTTGTTGTTGCCTCATTATTTGATATATGGCCCCATGCCTTATTACTGTACACTGTTAAACCCTAAATACAGAACTTTTTCTGTAATACAACAGTATGTATTTTACTAATACACATTTTTCATAGTAATAAAGGAGGTAGTACTTCATAGTTGAGGAAGAGAGCCACAGGGGCTTTCATAAAATCATTGAAAATTAGGGTTGGAAGGGATCTCAGGAGGTTATATAATCTAACCCCTTGCTCATAGCAGGGCTATCCCCAAATGGATTATCCCAGTTGAGGTTTTGTCTAGCCAGGTCTTAAAAACCACCAAGGATGGAGTGTCCACAACCACTCTGGGTAACCTGTTCCACTGCTTTACTACTTTCCTCCTGAGAGTGTTTTTCCTAATACCCAACCTCAACTTCCTTTACTGCAACTTGAGTCTATTGCTCCTTGTTCTGTTATCTGCTATCACTGAGAACAATCTCCATCCTCTTTGGAAACACCCTTCAGGAAGTTGAAGGCTGCTATTAAATTCCTCCCCCACTTCTCTTCTCCAGACTAAATAAGTCCAGTTCCCTCAGCCTCTCCTCAGAAGTCACATGTCCCAGCCCCCTAACCATTTTTGATGCTCTCTGCAGGACTCTCTCCAATTTGTCCACATCCTTTCTGTAGTGGAGAGCTGAAAACTGGACACAGTATTCTAGATGTGGTTTCACAAATGGCAAATAGAGGGGAATATTTACATCTTTCCATCTGCTGGCAGCACTGCTACTAATGTAGCCCAGTATGCTGTTAGCCTTCTTGGCAACAGGGGCACGCTGTTGGCTCGTATTCAGCTTATTGTCCACTGTAACTCCCAGGTCCTTCTCTACAGAGCTGCTGCTTAGCCAGTTGGTCCTCAGCTTGTATTGGTGCATAGGTCTGTTCTGTCCTAAGTGCAGGACTTTGCACTTGTCCTTGTTGGATCTTTTGAGATTTCTTTTACTCCAGTCCTCCAACTTGTCTTTGGATTCTAGCACTACCCTCCAGCATATCTACTACTCCCCATCTGCAGACTTGCCAAAGGTGCACTCTATCCCATCTGCCAGGTCATTGATGAACATATTCAACATGGTCTTTCACCCCATTTTCATTAAAAAGCTAGGAGACTGTGGTGTTGATGCCCACACAGTCAGATGGGCCACTAACTGGCTGGAGGGCCGCACCCAGAGAGTGGTGGTGGATGGGTCATTTTTGACCTGGAGGGATGTGGGCAGTGGGGTTCCACAGGGCTCGGTCCTCAGGCCTGCACTGTTCAATATCTTCATCAGTGACTTGGACAAAGGGGTAAAATGCACCCTTTTCAATTTTGCAGATGATACTAAGATGTGGGGTGAAGTGGGCACACTAGAAGGAAAGAATAGGCTGCAATTGGATCTGGACAAGCTACAGGGGTGGGTGGATGAAAACAGGATGGGTTTCAACGCTGACAAGTGCAGGGTTCTGCACCTGGGGAGGAAGAACCAGCAGCATGCCTACAGGCTGGGGAACTCCCTTCTTGTCAGTGCAGAGGCAGAGAAAGATCTTGGAGTCATTATTGAGGCCAATATGAACATGGGCCGACTGTGGGGATGCGGTCAGGAAGGGCAACCGCACTTTGTCATGCATCCACCGATGCATCTCAAGCATGTCCAAGGAGGTGATCCTCCCCCTCTATGCGACACTGGTCAGGCCGCAGTTGGAGTACTGCATCCAGTTCTGGGTGCTGCACTTGAGGAGGGATGTGGACAGCATGGAGAGGGTCCAGAGGAGGGCCACTCGCATGATCGGGGTCAGCAGGGCAGACCCTATGAGGAGAGGCTAAGGGACCTGAACCTGTTCAGCCTCCACAAGAGAAGTCTGAGGGGGGATCTAGCGGCCGTTTACGAACTAGTCAGGGGGGGACCAGCAGGCATTGGGAGAGTCCCTGTTCCCCCGAGCGCTACCAGGATTGACAAGTAATAACAGTCACAAGCTGGCAGAGGGTAGATTCAGGCTAGATATCAGGAGGCGCTACTTCACCGTCAGAGCAGCTAGGATTTGGAACCAACTTCCAAGAGAAGTGGTGCTGGCTCCTACCCTGGGGGTTTTCATAGATTCATAGATGTTAGGGTCAGAAGGGACCTCAATAGATCACCAAGTCCGACCCCCTGCATAGGCAGGAAAGAGTGCTGGGTCTAGATGACCCCAGCTAGATGCATTTCCAACCTCCTCTTGAAGACCCCCAGGGTAGGGGAGAGCACCACCTCCCTTGCAAGCCCGTTCCAGACCTTGGCCACTCGAACTGTGAAGAAGTTCTTCCTAATGTCCAATCTAAATCTGCTCTCTGCTAGCTTGTGGCCATTATTTCTTGTAACCCCCGGGGGTGCCTCGTTGAATAAAACCTCACCAATTCCCTTCTGTGCCCCCGTGATGAACTTATAGGCAGCCATAAGTTTGCCTCTCCACCTTCTCTTGCGGAGGCTGAAAAGGTCCAGGTTCTCTAGTGTCTCCTCGTAGGGCTTGGTCTGCAAGCCCTTAACCATACGAGTGGCCCTTCTCTGGACCTTCTCCAGGTTATCCACATCCCTCTTGAAGTGCGGTGCCCAGAATTGCACGCAGTACTCCAACTGTGGTCTGACCAGCGCCCAATAGAGGGGAAGTATCACCTCTTTGGATCTATTCATCATGCATCTGCTGATGCATGATAAAGTGCCATTGGCTTTTCTGATGGTTTCGTCACACTGCTGACTCATGTTCATCTTGGAGTCCACTAGGACTCCAAGATCCCTTTCCACTTCCGTGCCACCCAGCAGGTCATTCCCTAGGCAGTAGGTGTGCTGGACATTTTTCCTCCCTAGGTGCAGCACTTTGCATTTCTCCTTGTTGAACTGCATTCTGTCGTCTTCTGCCCACTTGTCCAACCTGTCCAGGTCTGCTTGCAGCTATTCCCTGCCCTCTGGCATGTCCACTTCTCCCCACAGCTTTGTGTCATCCGCAAACTTGGACAGAGTACACTTCACTCCCTCGTCCAAGTCGCTGATGAAGACATTAAAGAGTATCGGTCCAAGGACCGAGCCCTGCGGGACCGCACTGCCCACACCCTTCCAGGTCGAAACCGACCCATCCACCACGACTCTCTGGGTGCGACCCTCTAAAAGGTCTTTAAAAGGGGTCAGCAGGGCAGACCCTATGAGGAGAGGCTAAGGGACCTGAACCTGTTCAGCCTCCACAAGAGAAGGCTGAGGGGGGATCTAGCGGCCATTTACAAACTAGTCAGGGGGGACCAGCAGGCATTGGGAGAGTTCCTGTTCCTAAAAGGGTCTTTAAAAGGAGTCTGGATGAACACCTTGCTGGAGTCATTTGACCCCAGTACTCTTTCATGCCATAGCAGGGGTTGGACTTAATGATCTGCTCAGGTCCCTTCCAACCCTACCAACTATGAAACTATATTGAACAAAACTGGCCCTTGGGGCACTTCACTTGATACCAGATGCTAACTAGACATTGAGCCATTGATTGAGCCCTTTGAGCCTATCAAGCCAGTTTTCTATCTACCTTACAGTCTGTTCATCCAACCTGTACTTCCTTAGCTTGCTTGAAAGAATGTTGTGGGAGACCATATCGAAATCTTGCTAAAACCAAGGTATATCATCCACTGCTTTCCCCACATCTACAGAGCCAGTCATCTCATCTTAGAAAGTAATCAGGTTGGTCAGGCATAATATGCTGCCTGTTCCTAACACCTCCTCCTCCAAGTGCTTAGAAATAGATTCCCTGAGGACCTGCTCCATGATTTCTCCAGGAACTGGGTAAGGCTGACCAGTCTGTTGTTCTTTGGATCCTCCTTCCTCCCTTTCTTGAAGCTGGGCACAGTATTTGTCCTTTTCCAATCACCTGGGACCTCACCTGACTGCCACACATTTTCAAATATAATGGCCAGTAGCTCTGTACATCTGTCAACTCCCTCAGCACCCTTGGGTATATCACATCCACCCCATGGACTTGTACATGTCCAGCTTTTCTATATAGTCCATACCCTGTTCTTTCACCACTGTCAGCTGCTCACCTTCTCCCCAAACTCTGCTGCTAGGTGCAGTACTTTGGGAGCTGACCTTGCCTGTAAAGACAGGTAAAAAGGGACTGAGCATTTTAGCCTTTTCTGCATCATCTGTCACTAGGTTGCCTCCACCATTCAGTAAAGGATCCACACTTTCCCTGATCTTCCTCTTGTTGCTAACATACTTGTAGAAACCCTTCTTATTAGCCTTCACATCCCTTCCTATCTGCAACTCCAGTTGTGCTTTGGCCTTCCTGAGTTCATCCCCGCATGCCTGAGCAATACTCATACTCCTCCCTAGTTGTTTGTCCAAGTTTCCACTTACTGTAAGTTTCCTTTTGTATTTTAGCTTCCTGAAGAGTTCTCTGCTAAGACAAGCTGGTCTTCTGCCATACTTGCTAGCTATATTGTTCTAATTTGCCAGAGATCGAGAACACAGCCCATGGCTGCCCTCTCCAACACCCGTACCAGGTAGTGTTCCCCACCACTCTCCAAAAAATTCTGGGATTGCCTGTGCACTGCTATATTGTCCTCCCAGCAGATGTCAGAGTAATTGAGGTCCCCAGGAAGAACCAGGGCCTGTGATCAGGAATCTGCTAGCTGTTTGAAGAAAGCCTCATCCACCTCTTCCTCCTCATTTGGTGGTCTATAGCAGACACCCACCATGACATAACCCTTATTCCTCTGGCCCTAACCCAGACACTTTCAACAGTCCTATCTCTTGTTTTGTGCTGAAGCTTTGACCAATCCTACCGCAATTTTACATACAGCACAACTCCTCCTCCTCTTCTCCCCTGCCTGTCCATCCTGAACAATTTATATCCATCCATGACAGGGCTCTAATCATAGAAACATAGACAATTAGGGTTAAAAGGGACCTCAGGAGGTCATCCATTCCAACCCCCTGCTCAGTCATGTGATCTACCCCACCAAGTCTCTGTTATTCCACTCATCATAATTCCATGACTGTGAGAACTTTCAATCCTTGCTGTTTGAGGTAAGAAAGTTCCCAGTAATTTTGGTTGTGCATGTAGATGCCTGTGGCCTGGTGCATGTTAAATCATGAACCCCATTAACAACAGTTATAGGTGTGAAAACACAACTGTAGGGTTTGAACTAGGAAAAAAAAGGTTTATGTAATTAGAGATAGGCAATGTAGCCTCTTTAGAGTGGTGATGACTGCACTCCCAAGAGCCACTCATGCTTTTGGTCTTTGTTGTATATGCATGGCCCTAAAGTGATTACATTTACTTAATTTCTGGGATGTGGCCTGTGGGAAGTAAAGAGTAAGTGGACAAATTGTGCTTCTCAGCAGAGCTCCCAGATTCAATATAGTGGCAGGTAAGACGTGCTCAATCTGCTTGTTACCAGGTCCTCCTAGTGGGTGCTGTACTGAGAGCAGTAGCACTTGTGAAGGCTGCTGATCCAGGCTGGAATATGCTAAGCCCAGAAGAAATAGAGAATTGAGCTACCCATGTTTAACAAGCCTCTACTAAGCATGTTCCAAATGATTTTTCAAAGATTTATAATTTAGTCTATATCAGGCAGATTTACATGGGCATGGCAACTGGTGCAGCCCTGACAAAGGCAGATCTCCAGGTAATTTCAAGGTCCAGCTCTGAAGCATGTGGTCATTCCAGTGTCTCTAAAATATTTGTAAGGATTGTAATATCTTTTTTTGAGGGGAGGGGGTTGGAGGTGGGGGAGGTAATATTCATGCTTTGTCCCTATTTTTTCCTCTAATCCTGTTCCTGGAAGTGACTGAATCATTTTAGTAGAAAAGAATGCAGCCTGAGGCATAGAACATTTCAGCTCCCACAGTTCAAGTTTGGCAAAGCTATAAGTAAAGACATGGGGAAATGTCAGACAGCTTTATCTGCCCATGGAACTACCTGCTCTGCCTATAATATGTAACAGATAAGAAATTCTATATCTAATCAGTGTAAAATAAAGAGAAAGTTTCAGTATTTCCAAACATGCATCTCACAAAGAGCAGATAGAGTATTACAAAGCATCTGAACACTCTCCCCTGCTTACGTTATTACAATGTTACATATATAAAGGCCATGGCTTCTTCAGCAGCAGTCTCTTCATTAAATTTAACTACTGTGTGCATATGTACTAGGGGTATGAGAAAAGCACCATTCCGCTTCGACGTCCGTATTGATGTTTTGACAGAACAGGGTTTCATTTCAAGTTTCATTTAGTTTCAAAAGCATTGTTCCGTTTGTTTCATCGAACTGTTTTGCTGTTTTGACGCTGTTTCAATGTTTCACCCATAGGCTATAATGGGGAAGCACAAAACTGCCTATAACTTTGTCATTTCTAGCCTGATTCAGATGAAAATTGCAGGGATGGTAGCCCCTTCTGAGTGCATGAAGCCTGCCAAGTTTAAAGGAGATAGGTGCAGAGGTTTCTGGGAAACTGCACCTCAGGGTACTGACAAGCAAAACTGTCACTTGCTGGCAGTGACAGCCTCCTGTCATCTGGCAAGCAGATCCGGGGGCCCACACCCCCGGGAGGACTGTGCCAGTGGTTGCGAGGCAGAAGGTTACTGTTCTCAGTCTATTACATGAGCAAGGAAGGAGATGATAGCTCCCTAGCACAATAAATCTCTCTGAGAAGGTTGTGCTGCTTTAGCAGTGTAAAAGAAATAAATAGGCACATGGAAAATAAAAAAAAGGTGAAGTCTATGATTAGAGTGATATCATACTTTTTTGGTTACATTCAGTGTATTCCAATTTTTAAACTGAAGGCCTAATGTAGTGCCATGTATGGCCCAATTGGTGCAGATATGCTAATGTAAGGCTAAATTTGCTGCACAGTTGCTACAGTCTTGTCTACACACACACAGGTTACCTAGCTTAACTAAATTTATTTACTAAATATTTTAAATTGTTTTTGTTAAACCAGTTCAAAGCTGGGTGTAAACATACTTTGTATTTTTCCCCATGGGACATTTTAAGTAGTTATTACTGGGTGCATCTACACATACATATAATGCCAGTTCAGTTTATTCTAGAAACTAGGGAGAGCTTGGTCTTGGCCTAGAAGGGTGTGTGTTGTACTACAGGCCTACAGAGTTGCAAGTTCAAGCCTGGGTGTGTGCCTAGGCTCCCAGCTGGACCCCTGAGTTCAGGATTTTTACACTATTTCACCATCAGGGCAGCTAGGATCTGGAACCAACTTCCAAGGGAAGTGGTGCTGGCTTCTACCTTGGGGGTCTTTCAGAGGAGGCTTGACAATTACCTAGCTGGGGTCATATAAGCCCAGTATTCTCTCCTTCCCAGGGCAGGGGGTTGGACTTGATGATCTACTTGGGTCCCTTCTAACCCTACATCTATGAATCTATGAAATTACTCTAGAGTAAACTGACCCGGGCAGGTGTCTACACATGCAGGATCTCAGGAGCAGATTTTCTGCTCATGGCAGCAATCTGCTTCCACCCCTACTGGCCCTGCACTGGTCCCCTGCAGCAGCCAGGGGAATCTTGGAAATCTTTATCTCCTAGTCTGAGCCCCATGGTCATGGGGCCATGCTGGGAGATCCTTCTCTCCCAGTGCCAGCTCCGCAGTCATGGGGCCATCACTGGGAAAGAAGGATCTCCCAGCCCCAGTCCGGCAATCATGGGACTCAAACTGGGAAAGAAGGATCTCCCAGCACTGGCCCCGCTATCATGAAGTGGGGACAGGGAGCTCCCTACTGCTAGGGGAGGAGGACATTGTCCCTGCACCCTGGCAGCAGGCAGCTCCCAGGGGCAGGGAGCAATCTCCCACCCCTTGCTGCCCAGGAGCACATCTACTCCTTGTCAGGGGTCTACACATGTGCTACTGCACAGTTACTAATCACGAGTAAATTTGCTACTTGCATTTGCAGGTACCAAATTTACTCATGATTAGAGTCAATTACTGAGCAGTACACAGCTGCACATGTAGGCACAGCTGCTTACTGCACAGTAATTAGCTCTATTGTTCCATAATTCATCTCATGTAGACACACCCACTATATCCCTTATTTCTCTAAATAAGTTAGGGATTCATCTTTGCTTAGTTTAAATCTTTTCCATCCCCACCAAAAGCATTCATTCTAGAATAATATTCTTATAGGGCTTATACCAATATAACTGCATTGGTTTAAATACCCTAAAACTTTTCCTTTGTAGGCAAATGTTTGGACCCTTGTTCTACAAAGACCTAGACCTTATCTGTATTTATTCAGTAGGTCTGTACAAAGCTTTGGTAGCTGATTGGATTCAGAGGAGATTCAGCCTGATTTGGGGACCACATCTCCAAATCTGAATCAAATTGGGAGACCAAGTAAAAGTTCTGAATTAATTCAAAGCATCTGAATCAATTCTGAAAAGTTTCAGAAAAAGATTTGGCCAATTCAGAGATTCAGCCATAAACTAAACAGGTGGCTAACAGCTGCCTCCAGCTGGTAAGTTTGTTGGGGTCGGGGGAGGGGAGGGGAGGGGAAGGAGGAGGGAGGGATTGGGGCTGGGGCTGAGACAAGCTGCCCAGCCAGGGCGGGAGAGTGTGGGATGTGGATGCAGCAGGGCTGGGAGTGGGGGTTCTGCCCTGCAGCTGCTTGCCTAGCCAGGGTGGGCAGGGAGGGGGCAGGATGCAGGTATAGCTTGCTCCAGGCAGAAGGGGGAAAGCAGCAGAAGGGCATAGCCCCTGCTCCCAATGCTGCCACATCCCAGCTGGCAAGCGCTGGCAGGGCAGAGCCCCTGCTCCCAGCACTGATGTGGGCATGACAGCACTGGGAGCAGGGGCTATGCCCTGATGCTGCCCGGAGTGAGCTGCGCCCGCATCGTGCCCCCGCCCCAGGCCGGCTGAGCAAGTGGCAGCAGGGTAGAGCCCCTGCAGCTCCCCTGCTGGGGCAGAGGCAGGCATAGCCAGGGGACCTGAGGGAGAAGCTCCCGTGGCTGCCCTGTCCAGCCCCATCCCCCGCCTGGCCACAGCCTCCTGACACTTTAAAAAAAAGCCCCACACTCACTGGCTGCAGAAGCGGTGAATGGGGCCTCTGGGCGCTCATGGTAGAGCCTTCCCGTGCAGCATGGGGCAGTGAGGATCGCCCCCCGCCCCACTGGCACCCATACAGCAGCTGCCCCATGGCGCGGGTGCAGCGTGGCTTGGCAGGACACTGAGCACTGTCTGGGAGCTGGGGCCGCTGGGGCTAAGTGGTGCTAGGCTCTGGCTGACACACGGGCCACCCCAGCGCCCAGACAAATCGAACAGGGAGCTGGGGAATCGAACCGGGGGTAGGGAATCAAACATGGAGCAGAGGAATTGAACCAGCAAAATCTGTTTTGGAGATTCAGCTCTGCCAAATCTCTTCTGTATCTGTTTCAAACAGCTGGGTGGGGCTTGGGGCCAGGGGCTTGGGGCCCCAGCAGGGAGCAGGACAGGGCCATGGGTGGCTCATCTGGGGTACGGGGAGGGCCACTACCCTCTGTGCAGATGAGGAGACCCCATGCAGGTCTCTGATCCCTGTCACACCAGGTTGCGGGGCAGGGAAGCAGCACAGATCAAGTGAGCCTGCTGGTCCCTGCTGCGCAACCTGGTTCCGCAGGGAGCAGAGAGCCATGTTAGGGTCTCATCCTGCTGTCCGCCCCATGCAACCCCAGATTTCTCCTCCCTGCAGAGCTGAGTCACATGGCAGAGACCAGCACTACCCTGCCGCACGATTTGGCTCCACAGGAAGCAGAGATCCACACTGGGGTTTCCTCGCTGCTGCTGCCTGCCCCATGCAGCCCTGCATCACTGGGGCAGCGTAGAGCGGGCAGTGGCGGTGAGGAGACCCCCGGCACAGAAGAGCTGTGTCGCATGGCAGGGCAGCAGCGTACAGCTTCAAAACTCAAAAAATGCCCCAAACATTTCCAAAACATTTCCAAAATGTTTCAGATGCTCGTTTTGTTTAGAAGATGTTTTTGAGCCTTCTGTTTCAATTTGGATTCAGTGTTCCAGGCACTCAAATGGCCCAAAACTCCTGTGAAATGAAATGGCTTCCAAAATTTTGCACAGCCCTATAATTCAGCTCTGCTTCTGGCATCACAAAACAGCTGCTGCTGCCACAGCACACACATGTGCGTACAGTTCTCCTGGATCTATGAAGCTGTATTGCAGCAGCTGTGCTGCCCAAACACACCTTGGGAATGCACCAGCTAGGGAGGTGACTTTAGCAGTCAGCAGAAGATGTAAGCTGAAGTTTTATACTGCTTGGCAGAGGGGCCATAACTCTGCTGGCAGAAAACGGATCTGCTACCATAGAGAAATTTGTGTGCAGACACACAAAATGTGTAAAACTGTAATGTAGACAAGGTCCTCAGATCTTATCTAAGTAAGAAAGCATTCCTTGTATAAATTTAGATGCGAGCTTAAACCAATATATTGATATAATACTCCTCCCTCCTGCCCACGTGTGGACACTTCTATTCTGGGACTAAAAGACCTTTTTGAATTAGTTCATGTCGGTCATAAGGGGTTTAAACTAAACCACCTTCCCTCTCCTCCCCCTCCCACAAAATCTTTTACACTAGAATGAACCACCCAAATAAGAATTATGTTGGTCTAACTAGTGAAATCTCCCTGTGAGACATGGCCTCATTCACTCATTAGTACTCAGCAGGACTACTCAGAATATAAACTTATGCAGCATATGAATCTTCTATAGAATCAGCTTTGCCACTAGTTTATGTTGATTTAGCATAGTTTACAGCTGGCTTACCATGAATGTAGTTGTCAAATGTACTTAAGCATGTCCCCTATTATAGTTGGCACAAGTTCACCTAAAAAGATTTAAAGTTATTTTTGGTTTGACCATCTTATTGTTATGTTTACAACAATGGATTGAGAGCTGTAGAGATTCAGGCATCACACTTCAGGGTTAACTCCAAAATTAGCCTTTCCTCACCATATTGACCATAATAACGTGAATGTCACAACTCTGCTAGGACAATTTAATGCTTCAAACATAGCAAACTCCTTTTCTTATCTTTTTTATATAATTAAGACAATTCATTTTTTTAAACAAACTACATTAAGTTAAAAATATTTTAAAGGCAACCAAAATAAGTTTGATTTCAACAACAAAACTATCTTGGCCACAATAACCTTATTTTTTTACTGTCTTGCACTATTTATGTCATTTACATCCATGTCAATACGTGTGAAATGCTGCTAAATCACAAGTCCAAGTCAGTAGACAATATCTATGTGTAGTGTTTTTATTCCTGGTTTATTCACACATGTAACATACAGTATAATACAACAGAACCTCATGTAAAATATACAGGTTTTGCAATCTGACTGAATGTTGCAACTAGAGTCTCAACTATTTTTTTCTTCCTGTTTGTGCTTCTTATACAGGCAGCCCTGATGTTATGTCTTATGATTTAAGATCTACCCATACTATGCCTACAAATGCCTAGAGCAGTTTTAAAGGAAAAAAATTGGCGGGGGGGGAGAGGGGGGAATCTCATGCTCTTTTTTCCTCCTTTATGATGTGTGAATATTGATTGACTCATTCTCCCTTCCCTCCTTTAGTTCTATTTTCCTGCATTAAAAATATAAGGTTTTGACTTGCCCATTTTTGTTGGAGGGTTGAGGAACTTCAGTAGGATACTGACAATACAATTTAATGACAATGAATTATAGTTTTCTCTGTCCTAAATTGAGACAGAAAGGATTAATACAACTTACAATTCCAGCTTTTTGTAATATCCCTCCCTGTACCAGTCCAGTGCTCTACCAAGAACAGATAAGCCAAAATTGGATATCGCTAAGTGTTTAAAACTAAAATAGAAGCAGAGAAAAAAGCCCAATTTAAAATACTGACTAAAGTTTTAAATTAATGTGTGAAGATAATGTCAAAGGCAGCATCTATATGAGATTTTAATGCCCATTGGACTAATTCTACTGCACATTAGTGCAGCTGAGAAATTCATGCTAATGTGCTAATGCACAGCAGGTTTGTCACACATTAAGCATCACACAAACACTTCATCTGTGCTAGTGTGTAGTAGCACTGATTACAACGCATTAAGCTAGTGCCTGTTATAGGTACTAAACTTAATGTGCCATAATTACGGTGCATTAATGAACGTGTAGACATAATCAAAAAGCACTTAAAAGGCACAAACTTTATAATGTTTTCTGTGCAGCTCAGAGTTGGGAACCCATTGGTTAATTTGTGGTCATGTTATTACTATAAAAGATAGATTACTTAGCTTTCATGGCATTCCATACGTGAGCAAAGTTATTCGTGCGTAAGTGTTGCAGGACTGGGCTATGGGATTTTGGATCATTGTCTGAAACCAGATGTCAATATTACAAAATGTGTACAATAGTATAAATAGTATATTTTTGTGTATATCTTTCATTGCTGCAGTTTGTCTATAGTGTGGTCAAGTGAGATACCATTTGCCAGTTCCAATTGATACGCATGCCATTAATTAAACAGAAGCCAAAAAATCTAATTTATAGCCAAATGAAAGAGCCATATATGAAATCATATTTCTTTAACATCTGTCATTTCTTTCTCCCCTATGCGTATGTTTTTTTCTTACTTACCCACCACTCCCATCACTTAGAGTGCTACCTCTGGTGCAGAGCACCCTTTCTCAAACTTCTTCTCCATGTGTAGACATGACAAAGTAAATTACTCAAATTAAGCCAGACACGGGAAACGTGATTGACTGAGTAACTTATGCTGCCTATACCATGATTAGGATGAGGTGAGTGGGTGATGTAACCATGATGTCATAGTCTCTCACTAAATACTGTCTTCACAATATCTCCACCCATTAATATAATACAGTATTTGTATTACTCCCTAGTCTGTGACGTGGAAAACACTTCCTCAGCAATAACTAACTTCCTCTCATTGCTATTGTCTGCCCTTCCTCATTCTTCACCATTTCTTCTCTTTTCTCCTGCTTTTTTCTTTGTTCCCAATTTCTTCCCACAATATTGTCCTTCCTTTGGTTCCACCTCTTTTATATATCTATAACACATCAATACACACTCCCTCCTTTTGAGTAGCGCTCTGTTCAGCTTGCAGTAAATAGGTTAGAAGTGGGACAGAAATGTACTGCCTATGCTTGAGTGTGTATTGCAATTGCAACCACTCTTGCAGCCTTGTAGCATACATGTCACACAAATGCTTCCCAGTGAGGCACTAGTATTCATAACATTTGTGTCATGCTGCTGGCTATGAACAATTGCAAATTCTGTGCCATCCTGCACCACTGAAGTGCCAGTATAGACAGCAAAGGCTGCTATACCAGCTGCAATGATATAATTAATCCCTTGGTGAAACTGTGCAATGCTCTAAAGCTGTAGTGTGAGTCTGACAGCTCAAAGCACTGGCTCTGTTACCTGTCAAGCTACTCTCTTATCATCTGCATGCAGACTCAGAGGCATTTACAGTAATAATCATCTTGTCTCTGCTTAACCGTGCCCCTTTCTCCCAAACCTTCAACTCCCAAAGTAGCAATGAAGGACACACGTTTAAAGAAAATAAAAAACCCCAAAACTTTATTGAATGGTACATACCTAGCTAAAAAACTCTTCACCTAAAAGGTAAAACTCACTTGCTGGCATGGCAACTGCATCCTACACCTTCCTTCAGAGCACTTCATTAGGGGCTGGAGTCACAGTCCTTCCACTGTGTCACAGCCCAAGAATACAGAGAGCACCTTGGACATGAATTAGGACAGGAGCACTACACCCTGTCTTCTCCAAAGGGAATCAATGTATCCCACTGTAATGCTCTGACATTATGCACTAATCCACAACCACCCTTGGTGCAATCATATAGCTTCAAGGACCCCTGTAGCATTAGATGTTGCAGGGGTAGAGGTAGGGAGGAATTCAGAAGGGAAACGGTTGCTTTGAAAGAGCCTGGAGGGATAACTTTCCTCTAGATCTAAAACTACATCTGTTCTTTGATCCTCTAGGGCAGGGCTGTCCAACTTCTGAACCATCCAGAGGGGTGGCGAGAAGCAAAAACTGGAGGAGGGAGGGGGAGCCCAGAGATCCTGTTGGCCAGGCTGGTGGGGACTGCAACAGCAGCAGCACCACCAAAAGCAGGCAATGGAGGGGTGGAAGTGATGCTAAGAGAGAGTGGTGCCTGGACCCAGTAGGCTTAAGAAAAATACCAATGCAGACAAGACCCATAGCAAGATGAGACAAGGCTTGGAAGACTGCTGAGAAGCGGGATGTCCTACACTATGCATCAGTAGGTTGTTCCAACTGTGAGGAGCAGCAGCAGGTAAGCCATATTTGAGGTATAATTATTCTTCCACCTAATACTGGTAGTAAGAGCAGTAGAACAGGAGAAGAGAGAAGAGGATATTAGAAAGAGCAGCAGAGTGGGCAAGGGTGTAGGTTGTAGCCGTGTTAGTCTAAGGACATAGGCAGACAAGGATCTTTGGGTGAATCTGATATCTTTTATTAGATCAACTTAAATAGTTGGAGAACAATTTTTAAGCAACCTTTTGGGTTCAAAAACCCTTCGTCAGGCTAAGGAAGTTTCAGCAGTTGATGTGTGCTCTTCCTGGATGGAATGAAAAGTAAAAAAGCCAGAGTGTGGGCTGGTATGCATATAAGATAGACAGTCAGTGAAAATGTAGATTGAGGAGTCAATGGGTGAGAGACACGTTGGGTGGGGGGGAGAGAAGGGGGATGAATAGTGGAGAAGTACCTGGGAAGTCAGCTGTCAGGCAGGTTATAATGTGTCATAAATCCAATGTCTATATTTAGTCCATGATTTTTAGTATCCAGGAGGTGAAGTGGAGTTCATAGGCTCGTCTCTGGGAAGTGTTTTGTGGGCAAGAAACTCTGAGGAGAGAAAGAAAGTTAAAGGTGAAAAATAATACTAGTTATGCTTGAATGAGGCAGTTTACCATTTGGAGTCTGTTGAGATGATAAAAATATAGGCCTATACAACACATAGGAAGGCCCTGATGATCATACCTTTCAGTCCTTATTGTGAAGCTAAGTATTTTCTAAAATCAGCTTCTCAACTTACACACACGTTATGTGTAACACGTATAACCGCTGACTGCCTAAGGATGTCAACAATGTGTGTGAGAAAAGTACAATGTCTAGCATTTCTAGGGCCCAATGTTAAAGCCCTTTCTTAGGTTTTACTTAGTTTTACTGAAGTCAATAAAAAATGTGTCCTGTGTAAGAACTGAACACAAACTCCATATGCACCTAATAATTTGCCTGGAATTTACATGTCTGTAGATGCATATAAATGTATGTAGATACATTTCTGTATGTCTGTCAGATCTTTCATTTGACTCAGAACTGATTGTCTTGGGGTTTGACCTGGATCAAACAGGAGTGGCAGTCATTTACACATCACCCTTTCAAGCTGCATTAATGCTCCTTTTCCAGTGTGTAGCCAGCAAGAGTATGCAACCTAACAGGCTTGTCACTAGAATGAACTGCAATAACTGTACATATGTATAACAGGATGTCTCAGGGAAAAGTGTTAGTACATCTGGCATACTTCAGAGGGACCTGAAGGAGGACAGTAGACATCTGTCTGTACAATCTCAGCATAAAAGGCTTTTTTTCCTGGGACAACTGTGATGTCTATTCATAGCCCATGAGTATCACAATAACACTTCATCAATTTTTATTTAAAAAACCAAGCCATGTTTGGACAAAAAGCACACTTATCAAGAATGACAATAAATACAAATATCTCAAACTCCTCTAGTCCCCCTGAGTTCACAGGCAGATCAAACACCTCAGAAAGTATGATTCTGTTCTAACAAGTGCCTGTGCAAAGACATTCCTCTTCTTCAGATCTGATTCTCTCTCTAGTCAAAGTCCTACCTGTTTACCTTAGTAATGAAAACAATGTTTATATTGCATTGTAGTCCTATTGAGTTAAAACTGACCATGCTTAACTTATTGCATATGAGTAGCCTTCCTGTGATCAATCAAACATTATGTTTGTGTCTGTAGGATTAGAACGAAGAGGCAGTTAGGTGAATTCTTTCAGTTCCTGTGTCATCACCAGAAGTGCTTACTTGCTAAATTTCAGTTTCAGAATCAGTTAGTTATAATTCTGCCAACTGTGATAACTAGCCACAGAAATTGAAGACAGCATGGGGTTAAAGATATTGCTTGATGTCTGATTAGGCCCACAGAGACTTCATTACTGACAACAATGAGTAAGAACAAGAACTAGTTAGAATTATAACCCCCACATCAAGCTTATGCATTGCAACTACCCCCATTCTTTAAGTTATATATTTAAGCATACTTTATATGGATGGCACTGATACCATTTCAACAGGGGCTCTTATAACGCATATACAGAATCATGGGGGTATCACTTATCACAACAACATTGATTTCAGTGCAGCTACCACATGTAACAAAAATTCAGGAGCCAACCCAACATTTCCAAGGAATTAGTAAATCCTTATATGTTATGTAGACCAAAATAGTAGGCAGACTCAGGTCAGCACATGTTGGCCATCACCAATACAAATTAGCTTTCAGCTTTGATTTATGGAGTATTTAAGGCAAGATTTGAATGAAGATAATGGCTATACTACTACACTTGTTCTGTTCTATAATGAAAAAAAATTACAGCTTACCTAGCACAGCTTCTGGAGCTATTCCTCAGTAATACTAAGCTTTAGTTCTGCATATATAATGAAACTGGTGTTTACAAAAGTTACTATAGAAACGGTATCCCTAGCCACTGGTGGTGATTTATTGTTCTCATTATCTATTAAGCAATACGGTAAAAAGATATGGGTGCTGAAAGACAATCATGCTCTTGAGGATATAAGAAGGAAGTGCAGTAAAAGTGCTCTTTCAATTTGTAATAACTATTGTCTTAATATATGTACTTAGATTTCAAAACAGAACTCATTTCCCCTTAACAAAATTAACATGAACAAGGCCGCATATAAAATATAAACAATGCTTAAAGGGTATGGGTATTTTAATAAAAGGCAGTGTCTGCCTCATGCTTTACATACTTGGTTTTATTTTTAATAGAAATAAAACTCCTCTAGACAAATAGGACTTAGAAAAAGCTCCAGAAGAAGGTATGTGCTTAGGCCTTGATCCTACAAGTATTTGCACATGGGCTTAACTTTTGTGCATCACAGGGCCTATTGAAGTCAGCAAGACTACTTCCACAGGCAGGGAAAATGAAAGTGAAATAGATTAATATATTTTAACTGATTGAAAGGAAAATAAAAGTAAATAGCAAAAACAATAACCATGCCATTGCATTTTTTTATTCACAATCTCACATGTAGAGTAGACAGAGTAGGTAAGGTAATCATTGTTTTAAAAACTTTACTCTTCATCAATTATTGCATGTTCTTATTTAAAGAAATAAAAATTCCTCTGATTTAAGTTGTGTTCAAAGGGAGTCATTTTTTAAATTTAAAATGCCCTTAAAGTTTGTGCAGACTATCTCTGTTGGCACTATACCTCTCACCATTGCTCTCTTTTAAAGTTCTGCGAGGCTTGGGTTTGAATGACCAGTCCACCTTAACAGCCTATCTTAAAAAATATGGGACGTTAGCAGCCATCTTAAAGGGTCACTGTCAGCTTGAATGTAACATTTTTGCCTGAAAATACTGTATCAACTCCAACTGCTAACACTGGCCAGGAATTTTTCAGTGACACAGATGTGTGTTGAAAAGTGCTGATTGGAAAAGCTGAAATGTTTATATGAAAGTGAATGTTTCAATAAACTTCTGACAAAACACAGGAACTTTGCTTTCCTGCCAGCTCACCCAGGAGGCCCACAGCTATGGGGCAGCTCTCTCAGGAAGACTGGGCTTTCTTTGTTAATAGTGGTAGGAACAAGGACAATGCTGGGTGCTGGCTTTGGCTGCTGGCTCTGCAGCAGGGAGACTGGCATTTCTGAGACCCCTGGCTTGAACTAGGACTCTCACAGATTCCAGGTTTCTTTTCAGTCCAAGGATCCCAGTCCCTGAAGTCTCATGATTCAGCTGTGACCCCCAAAGCTTAATGCCTCCTACCTCCCCATCTGTTTACTGGGACTCACCAGGCTTTGAGAGCCACTGCTGACCTGGGGACTTTGGAACTGGCCACTATGACCTCATGATGTCTCTTCCAGCCCTAATTTCCTATGATCCTGTGATTCTTCTTAGGATTGTTTTGCGCTTAACAATGGGAGACAATCACTTAGTTATGTACAAAGAATTCAGCCCATTCTCCCCAATATTAAAGCATTTGCTATTTGGGCCAAAAATAGATTTACTTTTAAATTCTCAGAACATGTATTAATTACTTTGAGTTACAATTAATTTTCAAATGTGTCCTTTTAAAAATGTAGCACCTGGAGTCACACTTGTTTGTTGTCAGGAATGATCTCAATACATACTCTTCAGACTTGCCACATGATTAAAACTCACTAGTATTTCTTGCCTTAGCAGCATTTTAAATCCTCTTTCCTCTGAAAAATCAGTATTCAGAAAAAAAAAAAAAATCCAAATGCTATCCAGTATGAAAATGCAGAGTTAGGGCAACTAAGCAACCTTGACTCTGCCCTCAAGCATTCTTGACTATGCCCTAGAGTGAGGCCATGAGGGGAAAACAAAACTGATGTGTGTTTAAGAGCAGTTTTATAACCCAGGACTATAATCTTATGCTAATAGTAATTATATAGCTGTTGCTTGATAATGTCAGATGGTAAAGTTAAGGTGCTCAAGTGCTTTAATTGTATGTTGCCATGCCCAAATTCCTTTTCAAGTTACCCTTATTTCTGAATGTCCTGAATTTACCATGCTTGTTGACAGGGGCAGATCCAGGGGGTTGCAGTAGTGCAGTTAGACCCCCACTTTGATTCCTGCTGCTCCCAAACTTTAAAACCAATTACCTGGGCAGCAGGGAGGGGACTTCATGGCTTATTATCATCTCCCTGAGTCCTGCTGAATTCTACCCACTCCACAGGTGTTAATATAACAAGCTATCCTCTTCAATAATTGTCATATTTCACGATTCAAACTATCCTTTCTTCTGCAATTTTGCTTTCTTTTAGCCATTCCTGGTAATGTCTCTCTTCTGTTTCATAGCCCAGCAGAACTGTATTCAGCGCTAGCTTCAGCACTTATCTCAGGTGTGGTAATATTAATTCAGAAGTAGAAACCACCGAGTGTGTCTACACGAGACTTTACTGCGGAGCTGCCTAGTTAGCTCCACAGTAAATGTCTCAGTGTCTACATGTGCAGTGCTACTAGGCAGGAATAAACTAACCGTGCAGCACCCTTGTGCCTCAGCCAGTCCCTTGAGAGCAGGTTGAGCTGGGCTGAAGCAGCTTCTGGCTGGCAAGCTGACCACCCCCACAGCTCCCTGCCAACTGGGGCTGCTCCCACCCAGCTCAATATGCTGCTGTCCTGGGCCCAGGAGCAATAAACTCTGGCAGGATGTGTGCTGGAGTTAATTGCACATGTAAATGTGCCCCAGCCAAGGCTCTGTGTACCCAGGTCTTAAAAACCTCTAAGGATGGAGCTTCCACCACCTCTCTGGGGTCACCTGTTCCAGTGTCTTACTACCCTCCTCTGCACTGGTGACGTATAGGGGGTGCATGGGGGAGAGCGCTGGTGCACCCCCTGACAGGCTGTGCTCCCTGCTTAGGCGATGGGGGTGAGGGGGCAGGCAGGAGGGCTGTGAGTATTGGCCTGGGAACAGGAGTGCTGGATGAAGGGCCACAGCCACTTCTGGGAGTGTTGCCGCTGCTTCCCGGTCCGTGCGAGCACCTATGGGGCCCCCCCCGGTCAGTGAGATTGGCTGTGGGGGACTGCCCCAGTTACTGACTGGTTGCTGGTGGGTCACATGCCCCCCCAAGGTGCCACCAGTCACCCACACTCCTCTGAGAAAGTGTTTGCCAAAACCCATGAATGATTGGTGCCTCCCGAGACTGGGGGGGCACAATGTGTGGGCAGCAGCGTTGGTGGCAGGGTGGTGAGCAGCAACCCCCGCCCCCCGCAGAAACTAGCAGCGGCCAAGCTCAGGGGCTGCACGTGTCCCCCCACAGAAGTTGCCTATGCCAAGACCCTGCCTAAACGTCCCTTGCCGCAACTTGAAATTATTGCTCCTTGTTCCATCTTCTGCCCCCTCCCCGAGAACAGGCCAACTCCGGCCTCTCCGTAACCCCCGCCAGGGAACCGAAGGCTGCTATGAAATCCCCCGTCTCCTCTCCTCCGGATTACACAGACTGGTTGGCCGTGTGGGGGGCACGCACGCACACACACACACACACACCTCCTAAGCCATTTTGCTGCCTTTCCCCCGAGGGGTGTGAAGTCTCCCCTCAGGAAGGAGGCGCGGGGCTGCCCGCAGACGGAGGGGGAGCGCGGCGCCGTCACGCACGAGGGGACTTGGGGGGGTGGCGGTGGCGGGCGGCACCAGGTGCGGGAGCCGGGCCGGGCCGCGCGGGGCTGGGCTGCGGCGAGGGGCCGGGACACAGGCCTCGTCAGTCCCTCCCCCTGGCACCGGGGCGCCCTGTCCCCGGCCGCCGCCTGCTCCCGGCTCGGGAGGTGCCGCCGAGGTGCGGCCAGTCCCCTCCCTCCTCCCTCCCGGGGAGCAGCCGGCGGCGGCGGCGCTGGGAAGAAGGGGAGGGTCCAAGCGCTGGGCGCGCCGCGCCCGCCCGCCCGAGGCGGCGGCATGGCCGAGGCTGGCGGGGCCGGGCCGGCGGCGGGCGCGGGCCCGCAGCAGGGCTCCCCCGCCGCCGGGGGACTGCCCGCGGGCGGCGCGGCCCGGGCTGCTGCCGCCGCCGAGAGCCCCGGGGGCGGCGGGGGCGCCGGCTCGGCCCGCATCGCCGGCAAGAAGGCGCAGCTGCGCTCCGCGCCCCGCGCCAAGAAGCTGGAGAAGCTGGGCGTCTACTCCGCCTGCAAGGTACCCCCCACCCCGCCGCCGCCGCCGCCGCTTGTGGGGCACTCGCCCCGGGAGGCCGGGCCGGGCCGGGCCGGGCCGCGGGGTGAGGCGGCGGTGGCGGGGGAGCTCCGCCCCGCCCCGCACTGCACTGCACGTCTCTGCCCGTTCCTGCGGGGACGGGGGAGGGGAGAGCCGGGCTGCGAGCTGTGCAGCGGCGCCCCCGCTGGGCCCTGCTCTGCCTTTCCGGGCAGCAGCGCCTTTGTTGTGACAGGCGGACAGCTGACGGGGCGGCGCTCCCGGCCGGGGGGACCTGAGCTGGGGCAGGAGCTCGCCCAGCTCCCGGGGAAGGTGGGCGAGGAGCTGCCTAGGCGGCAGCCGTGTACCCCCGTGAAGAAGAAGGCTAGTGGCATTGCTGGACGATCGCAGTGTTTTATATCCTGTAGGTGTTCTCATTGATTGCCGAGGCAGGGAAAACACCACATGTCTTGGTTCACGAAGGCAGTTTTCCTTAAGCCTTCCTGGGGATAACTGTTCTTCCAGCGCTGCTTAGTACCCACCGAGGTGCTGGGGCTTAATGCCCATTTTATGGAAATGGGAGGCTCCACCCTAGCTTGCTCCTATGCCTGAGGGTAGGTGAAACTTGGGGGCTTCTGAACCCCAAGCCTCCTGGTTTGGGCCTGCACACAGGATGCCTGCCAAAAAACGATGGAAATATCTGAAGGTCGTGGTTGGGGGTGGAGGATGTTTGCTGGTTCTAGGGCCACTTATGTTTCTGGACTGACTCATGGATTTGGCTGATTTGGGTTGGAACACAAAAAATTTCTTAAAAAAAAAAAAAGAAAGCTGTATGAATAGGAGCGGGGTCAGTGGATGGAGGGAAGTGATTGTCCTCCTCTGGTTGACACTGGTGAAGCCACGTCTGCAGCCGGTTTGGGGCCCTCCGCTACAGAGAGGTTGTGGATAAATTCGGGAGGGCAAAGGAAAATGGTTAGCAGGGCGGGGAGCATGATTTAGGAAGAGAGGCAGACGGAACTGGGCTTACAGGCAGACCCTGGACTTATGACGCAATTGCTTCCTGAAACCCTCATCTTAAGTCCAAATGTTGTAAGTCTGTACCAATTTTTCCCATAGGCAACAATGTTATAAATGGGGGATTGGTTTCTGAACCAAGGCTGGATACCCAATTTTCACCAAAAATAACCCAGAATTTTGTACTCAATTATAGATGAGTAATATAGCTACATTCATGTATTTATATGGTAAATAGCAATCATACTGGTTTGGAAGGACTTCTTTGCGGCAACTTTGCTCAACTTTTTGAAGGGCTCTTGGTTGGGCTTTTTGAAGGGTTCTTGGCTGGAGTCTTCTCTACAGGTTTTTGTGGAGTTTTGTCTGCTTTTTTAAAGAAAGTGTCCAAGGAAGTTTGGACAGATGCTCTCCAGGGAGATGGGCAACGTAGCGAACTTGTTCACTGGCGTGGCATCATGTTGGATCAAGCATTGTAAAGTCTAAACTGAGGCCAGAAAGTTGAAACAGGGTGTCAATTTATAAACCTTGTAAGTGCAAAACCTTGTAACTTGAAATGTTGTAAGTCTAGGACTGCCTGTATTTAGTCTGAAGAAGAGAAGATGGAGGGGGGATTTAATAGCAGTCTTCAATTCCCTGAAGGGAGGTTTCAGAGAGGATGGAGCTAGATCGGGGGTAAGCAACCCCCAGCACGGGTGCCAGAGTGCATTTTGCTTGGTGTGTGCATCTCAGGACAAATGGCAGGGAAGGAGTCAGGGCTGTGCCGGCGGATCAGGCCCCTCATGGCTCCCCTGCCATCTTCCTCTGGCATGCCAACATCTTACAAGCTGAGGATGCCAATATTTTTGGCACTTTGTCCAAAAACATTGCTGACCCCTGAGCTAGATTGTTATCAATGGTAGCTGATGACAGAACAAGGAGCAACAGTCTCAAGTTGCAGCAAGGGAAGTTTACATTGGATATTAGGAAAAAATTTCTCACTAGCAAGGTGGTGAAGCACTGAAACAGGTTACCCAGAGAGGTGGTGCAATCTCTATCCATGGAGGTTTTTAAGACTTGACTAGACAAAGCTGTGGCTGGGATGATCTAGCTGGGGATGGTCCTGCTTTGAGCAGGGGGTTGGACTAGATGGCCTCCTGATGTCTGTTCCAACTCTAATTCTCTATGATTCTAAGCAGTGGCTCCTAACATAGGCACAGAGACAGAAACTTTCCTTTAATTTTTTTAAAGTCCTTCCTAGCCAGCAGGCACAATTTGAACATAGAATATTCTTAGTTTGATTCCCAGTGGAGAGCAAGTGGGTAGCATCACAAAACACCACCACTGCACATGGCATCCTCTTGAGGCTCAGTGCTTTGAGGTTATGCCTAGTAATTGAGTTTGGGCTCAGGGAAGCTTATGCTCCTCTGATTCAGTTAGTTTCTAATGTGAGTCTCTAACCTAGTCATGATTTAGATCTGTTCCTCTAGTTGTGTTTAGCCACTCTAGATCTGTTACTGTGGCCAGGTATTGTGGATATTGCCGTTGCCTTTGCTATACTTTTTTTTATGAGTAGATATGCCATTCATTGAGGGTCATTAACTCAGTTGCTCTCATGAGAACTCTGTTCTTGTAAGCTATTTTCACTAGAAAAATAGTCTAGATATATGGAGGTGAATCTGAAGAGAAACTAAGACAATAGATTACACTTAAAACACTTCACTTGTTTATTTCACTCAGAGTGTTTTAAGTGCTAACATTTATGCACACACTGACAAAGGATGATGGTGGGACATATAACACTGTTCGTGTTGAGTTTCTTTAAAAGTAAGGGGGATGTTTGTTCCAGTGGGGGGGGAGGGGGTGAGGGGGTGTTAATGAAGGACACTGTATATATTTTAATTATTAGCTACTTCCCTAATGTGCTTTTACTTTTTTTTTTTAGCATAAGTGGAATTTTTAACATTCCACCAATCTCAATAGATTTAAAATAGCAGCAGGTGTATTAGAAGCTTCAATGACATTGCTTCTGTCTCTACAGCTGTGGTCTCGTGTTACGCCTGCATTCCCCCAGCACAATGAAGCCATTGATCAAGGAGAGGTTGGTGAATGCAGGCCACAGAACCTGCCTCTGACCTGAAGTTAGACCAGCAGGGGCCAACCTTTTCAGCAGGCATGCCACAAATTAGGCCTGCACCCTCCCTGAGTGCCACTCCAATCTCCTTCTCTTGCCTAATCTGCTGCTCTGCTTCTGTTTCCTGTGCTCCCTGCCAGATCTGCTGCTCTGCTTTTTGCTCTGCAGCCTATCTTCTACTATGCTGCCTGCCTCCTCTCTGATCTCACAGGTATGATGCATGGAGGAGGCCTGTGCCATGCATGCTGCAGGTTGGTCACTCTTGAACTAGACTATGAAACCCACTCCTACAAGAGCCAGGAATAAGCACAGAATGAACTATGTTTAGAATTAAATGCAAACCTGCTTCATTAGATTTAGCTTTCCATTAACAACTTCCTGACATGCTATGCTCATCTTAACTACAAACATAAGCAGGTAGACAAACAGGAAGTTCCTTAGAAATTAATCAAGCAATTTCTCCTATAAGCTGGGAAAGAAGAAATAAAAAAGGAGAGGGGTCTATATGTGAATATTTGGCAGATGCTTCAATGCTATACTGATGGGGGTATATACGCAACAGTTTTTCAGGAGGCTGATGCAATAAAGAGATTAACTTTGAAATTTCTTGTTTTACATCTCAACTTTAATTCATTTTTTGTGTTTGATTTCACAAGCTCTCAGATCACTGAACTATGTAATTAGTGTTTCCATTCATGCAGTAAGCATATGTGAATCCTGTAGAAAAGTCCAAATCTATGTATAGCTGTGTCTCTTTAGAGAATGCAGGAAATGTACCTGTCATTCAAAATGTTTGGCATTCTCCAGTCCTTTTATTTTTCTCCTCCCACTCCAGTCTGTGTGATAGAAGTCAGCCAGATGAAATTTATTTGAATCTTAACCTCTGAGGCACTGTGTGGCAAAAGAAGAGAGAGCATTGATTAGTGCAAAATATACATGATGCTGCAGGAAGAATTGGAAAGAGGGGGGGAAAAAGAGGCAGAACATTGTGTGGACAGAGACTAAGAAGGTTAGCCTTGGTGGTAGCAATGGTAACATGTTACCATGCTAGATATTGCCATACCAGATGAGAAGGGGCTGGATGTAGACTCTTGTGAAAGTAGTTCACAAGACAAGGACATTCCAAGGACATTCCTTGTCCTTGGAGGAAGGAGCACCACTATCACTTTTTAGCGATCCAGGCTGGCTCACTGTTTGAGGAGCTCTGGCAAAGTCTTCTGGGAGAGCGTCTGCATTGAGCAGGGCTTGATTGTGCTGTATTGGGACGAGTTTATGAAAATGTTGCTCTGGGCTCTGGCTATCCTCTTGTGAGCTGGATAGAAGATGTAGAAATACTTCTTCCAGTAGTGGGGTTAATGCTTCCCTCCTAGAGAGCGGGCCTGGGGCTGTAGAATCCTGGTGTCCTCTTTCTGAGCAATGAGGGGCAGCTGAAAGAGGAAGGAAAAATAATATGACAATTTTTTATTTGAAACACTTTAAAAAGTGCCCAGTTTTATCAGGCAACATAGTAAATATAAAAATTTGTCATAATTGTAACAATTTTAAGCTATACTTCCATACTTTATGCAACACTGGAATGGGCATCATTGAACTATAAATATGAATGACTACATAAATATTTATTATTTTGCCCAGCTTGAGGCCAAGCATTTGCATGCAAACTTGGCATATATTTGTATGAAAGCAGCATTGTGACTTACATCCATAAATGCATTTCATGAAGATGTAAGAGGAACAATCAGTGCTTATTTTTTTTTATTCTTTGTTTATACCATGTGCAACTACAAGTACTTTTAACCCTAGTCTCACTCATAACTATAAATATTTTTAATATATGCTATTTTTGTATTATTAATGTATGTTTTATAGTAAATCAGATTATTTTCACATAGGCAGGCAAGCTTCTTTGGGTAGATGTGATATCTTCTATTAGACCAACTGAGTAATTGGAAAAAAGTTCCTGGCTACAACCAAAAATCCTGCATAATTTTCACATATATATTTTTCCAAATATTCTATCAAGTGTATTTGTTATATCTATATCTACATATAGATATATATACAGTATCTCTCTCTCTCTAGATAGATAGATAGATATAGATAAACATATCCATAATATAATAATGTAGATAGATATGTCTATCTACTATCTATCTATATTATTATAGATATGTTTATCTATATCTTTATAAAGATATAGATAAACTTATCTTTAACATAAGGTAGATATCTATAATATGAAAATGTAAATACATATATACATATGTTTATCTATATCTTTTTATTATAAAAATAAATACATATCTATAGATGCAATGAAAAATGGATACCTAGAATGTTTATAAAATATATAATGAAAATAAACTGTATGTTATATGGAAATTGCTGAGTCCAATATTACACACACAATGAAAATAACCTGGTTTATGAAAAAAAATGTGTGTGTTGTAATGCAGAATAAAATAGGTTAAATATCATGATAATGCTTAGATGCCACAACTGACTGGAGTCCAACAGAGTTAAGTGTTTATAGACACTGTATTGCATGGTCCAGTGCCCTTTAAGACCTACTGTCTATATTAGTGGATAAGCAAAATATTAAAGAAGGAAATGGGAAGTGTAATGACTTGCCAAATGTCAGCCACTTAGCAGGATATCTAGAAAATCTGAATTCTCAGTTCTCAGCCTGTTCAGCTAGACCAGTAACATTTAGGCCTGCTTGGTTTACAAGACACATGGGTAATCAGTGTTCAAGAAGGATGTCAAGAAGCTTGAGAGAATCCAGAGGAGAGCCACGCGGATAATCAGAGGGCAAGAGAGAATAGGCCTTATGATGAGAGGCTTAGAGCCATGGGACTCTTCAGCTTGGAAAAGTACAGTCTCAAGGGGGACCTGGTGTCTGCTTATAAGTACATAAGGGGTGTGCATCAGGATCTGGAGGAACATCTGTTCACCAGAGTGCCCCAAGGGATAACAAGGACCAATGGTCATAAACTCTGTGACCATTTTAGGCTAGACATAAGGAAAAACTTTTTTACTGTCCAAGCCCCCAAGGCCTGGAATAGACTCCCTCCAGAAGTGGTTTAGGTACTACTCTGGACTCTTTCAAGAAACGTTTGGATATTTATCTTCCTGGGATCCTTTGACCCTAGCTGACTTCCTGCCCCTGGGGCAAGAGGTTGGACTTGATGATCTTCAAGCCCCTTCCAGCCCTAATGTCTATGACTCTATGAACGTTAAGCAAAGAACCACACTAATATGTAGGTACACCCTTAGATGAACTGTGGCAAACAACTGAAAAGAGAAAATAAAACCATATAATACTTGTGTGTTACATTATTCAAGCTTGCAGAAAAGATTTACCCAAAGCACACAGGGGAAAAACCACTGCATTCTGGTAACATTTCCTGCAAAAAGCCTCAGTTGATAAATTGAAGAGCCTGTGGCTCGGTAGCCACAGTTTGTGTCACTGAGTTCGGCCACATTGTTTTCCTTTAGGCTTCAGGAGTTTCAGTACTTGCATGCTGGTTCTGCAGTGAGCACTGTTATTTATAGTAGGGTCCAATTTTATGTGAAAATAGGGGTTTATTATATAAATGAATACCACATCTACCTGGTGCAATGTTTCTATGCTGT
Source organism: Alligator mississippiensis (assembly GCF_030867095.1). Taxonomy (NCBI): domain Eukaryota; kingdom Metazoa; phylum Chordata; order Crocodylia; family Alligatoridae; genus Alligator; species Alligator mississippiensis. The sequence continues at coordinate 150,493,831 of NC_081828.1, read as the reverse complement.
TTAATGTTGTTTAATTCAAAGGCCTACTTACCCTTAGTTGGTGTACCTATTGCTTAGTTCTGTATAACTCTTGGAATCTTCTCTGAATGATAAATTAGCAGGTGAAAAAGGATTAGAGTTGTTCTTTGGATTAAGTGCTGGTTTACAGGCGTTAGGTGGTGTTTAATGCTTTCTCTTTACCAGTTTAAAAGCTGGGTCAAACCTGCCTAGCAAGGTTTTTGGGCCCAATCCAACTTTCATTAAAGTGAATTAAAACTCAGTCTTTGTATTAAATGGGTGGAAATCAGATCATTTTTCTCTTTACTACTTTTAAATGGTCTTATATGGCAATCTACAGCTATTACACAGGTGATAGGGAAACTGGAAGAAATCAGGTGCTAAAATGTGCCTGTGGAATTCAGGGTAGGGCAATTTTTCTGAACAAATGGATCTATTATTCTTTTAATACATAGTTATAATTTGTGTTAATAATTATTAGTTATGATTTGATTTGCATTTATTTCAGGACACTATATGTAGTAGGAGATATTAGGAGTAATTTTCCAAATGTATGACTATTTTTGTTTTAGTCTGCTTGAACCTTCTTATGTTAAACCTGGATTGGAAGTTACTACTGGCTAGAAAGAGCTTGAACAGCCTTTGAATGTGGAAGAAAACATCATTTTTCTTTCTGCATTAGAAAGAAAGCTTATGTTGCATAGAGTTGTGTATGTTCATAGATTCATAGATGTAGGGTCGGAAGGGACCTTGTAGATCTTCTAGTCGGACCCCTGCCCTGGGCAGGAGAGAAAACTGGACTCAAATCACTCCAGCCAGGTAAACGTCGAGCCTCCTCTTAAAGACCCCAGGGTAGGAGCCATTACCACTTCCCTTGGAAGTTGGTTCCAGATCCTAGCTGCCCTGACTGTGAAGTAGTGAAGTTCTTTCTCCCATCCCCATTACTCCAGAACATAGGAATTGTCTGCTTATATCTCCCTTTCCTCATTCACTTAATTATTAAATAGTCAGATGGCTGCTAATTTCAAAAGAGTTCCATGGTACAGTGCCTATCAAAGATCCTAAGAGCTTGTCTGTGCTGCAGACCTTCTGCACCGAAAGCTGCTGGTATAGTCATAGCAGCAGAGCTGCACAGTAGACATAGTATATGCTGACAGACTTTGTTTTTTTCCTGCCAGCATAGCTCTGTCATCTCCCCAAACAGTATGAACTGTGCCAAATAAAGCCCTCTTCTACTGGCATAGCTGCAATCCCCCACTAAGGGTTTTGCTGACTTATTATCTGTGTTGGCTTGGGGTATGATCATTTTACACTCCTACCCAAGTTGCTGTGCCAGCAAATCTTTGTAGTGTAAACCAGGCCTACTTCTAAGAGTCCTGGTGTCTTTTACTTCGCTGCTGAACTAGCTTAAAATTTGTACTTTTCTGTGTCCATTCCATCATCTGCGAAAGAAAAATAATCTGTTTTAGGGAAAGATGTACATTAACATTCTTTACGCATTTTTTAAATACAAGATGAAAGATTATCCATGGAATTAAACTTGGCATTTCTTGGCTTTGATTTTATAATCTTAACACTGTAATTTAGTAATTTTATTTTTTAGATGTTATATACCTATAGATCACACTTGTTTTAGTCTCATTTAGGACATGGTATAAATGTGCAGAAAGGTTTTGAGTGCAGGTCAGCGGTTTGATGAAAGTAAAATAATATTAATTTGTTCAAAATTGGGGTTTTTCTGTTCTTGACTTTTGGATCTTGGCACTTTCCTAGCTTTAATAATTACACATTAGTTTGAGGTGTCTTTGTTCAATGCATATTGTACATATAAAATGTACATCATTGTTCCCCTGTTTTTAAAAAGAATGAAGGGAGAAACTGCATTCACCTTTTATAATCAGATGAAGAGTAGCATTCATTATTCTCTCGGCAGGAAGGATGGGGTTTGGAACCAAAGTCCTTGAAGGCTGTTATAATGCAGGGAAAAATGACAGTATCTTCAGTATCTATATCAAAGCTCTGCAGATGTCCCAGAAAAAAGACTACAAGGACTAGTTGGACTACTTTAAATATTTTTCTTCCTTCCTTCTTTCCTCCAACTGTTTTTGATATTAAATTAAGTACCTGAGGAGGTGATTTCATACTGTACTTTATAATGGAAAGCAGATGAGTGACATGAAAAATACACATACTAGAACAAAAGTGTGAGAGAAAAGAATGAGCAAACGGAACACAGTGGAAGACCTGAAACAACTCAATAGGATGTAATTTAAACCATTTGGGGAATTCAGTGCAAAATATTTGCACTGTCAAGGTCCATAATGAAGGCTTAGTTTTCAAGAGGACCTTGTTCAGGTTGTGCTGCTGCTTTGTTGACTGAGCTTTTACCTTCATTCTGGTGGCTAACACTGATTTTTTTTTTTTTTTAATTCTCATATTTGTTTAAGAGAGATCTCTGCAATGTTTTGAACAAAAGAAACTAACATCTGCTTCCAAAAATCTGGCAAGGTTAGGAAATACAACTGAGGGCAGAAAAAATCTGCTGCTGAACACTTTATTCTGTGGGAAGGTTGATATTTATTTTTGGCAGCTTAACTGAGCTGTTCATGCATCTGTTTGTTTGCATCTTTGCTGTTAATTATTGTGTGACACTAAAGTTTGTGTAGTTACTCACTGTTTATAGGTGTAAGGGTTTGAAGGAAAACATGTGGTAGGCCTGTTTGCAGTGCTCACTTAGGCTTGGAGGAGGTTTTATGAGAATTCCTTTGCCAGCTTTTTCTTACCATATTTATTCCTGATGCAGCTACAAAATTAACTTTAACATTTATGTGGTTTCTTTTTGTGTTGCAGTTATACTTATGGGTGAATGAAAGAACAGTTGTTTTGGCAGATGTATAGGAAAGGTCATGTCCCTGGTCTGTTTTTGAAAAAAATTCTGGCATCTTTTTATTTTTTTTATTTTTAGAGCTTCTATATTGCAGTCTTCTGATTAATTTTCTTTGATCATGTTTTCATTTGATCCAGTCTATTTTTAATGTCTGTCTTTGCAACAGGTAACTTGCATCAAATACTAAAGTTATTAATCTTATGGCAACGTGGTCTCTTACACAAAACTTGACTTGGTAGGTTGGATATCAGGTTTTGTCTGGATTTGCAAAGTAATTAAAAATAAATCATCAAGCACTCTGAATGGTGTTCAGGTTCCCAGGAAGATTTGCAATAGGAGTATTCTCAGTTCACAGATATTGCTCAAACTGCTGTCCTTGTTTCTTAGTAATGAAATATAAATGGGTCCTGTAGCTTTGCATGACTAAAGAAAAGTAGGCCCCATGCAATCCGGAAAATGTGAGGGACCATCGTCCATACAGAATAGAGATATGAGGCTTTGCATAAATTTTTGCACATAATCTGATTACTATTTAGGATATTATTCTTAAATTGTCAAAGAAGACAGCATAGAAAAATAGCCTAAAATTGACCAGAATGCCTGTGAATCCCTCCAAACCTCAGCTTAGTTTATAATATTTCCCTGAATTCTTTCCTCACTTCCCAAACCAACATTCCCCTCTTGTCAAACACCCACATGTCTTTTGGTTGCAAGTGGCTCTTTCTCCCCAGCTGGTCACACCTCTCAGCTGTAGCTAGTCACTCAGTTTCTGCCTGCCAATCCACACCCAAGTAGTAGGGCAGAGCACAGACAGTCAAAAACCCTGAGGCTGAATCAGTTCAAACTAGGCAGCTTCCTCTAAGCTGCCTAGGCTGAGCTGATAACCAACTGAACTGACATTCAATTTTCAATTGGGAAAGGCAGGGGGAGGTCTGCACTGACCCAAGCCAGTAGGCAGGAGGCACTAGAGCACATCTCCCAGGCTGCTGGCCATTGCCAGCCCAGGCAAGTGTCCTCTGCCCCGTGCTGTCCCCCAGCTGGGGGTTAAACCTCCTGCCATGGTGCTGATCCACCTTGGGAGAACCTCCCTCTCAGGAGGTTCCCCTGCCTGGGTTCCCCAGTGCAGGCAGCCCTGGGGAGCTGAGGGGAATTTTTCCCCCCGCCCCAGCTGCTGATTTCTTCAGCCACTGCCACAGGAGCAAAGGAGAAGAAATCCTCCCAGCCAGGTGCCTGCCCCTGCATCCCAGCATGGGGGCACTGCCAAGCCCCTGCCTTGGGGGGCTTCCCCCTACCCCAGCTCAGGGTCCCCAGTCCCAGGCAGTAAGGCTGTGCAAAACAGCACCGTTTTGTTTTGATTTCCGTTTAGCCATTTCAAAGGGACAGTGTTTTGTTTTGTCATTTAATTTAGTTTTGAAGCACTGTTCCATTTCGCTTTTTCGAAACTGTTTTGCTGTTTTGACACGTTTTGACATTTCGCCCATAGGCTATATTGGGGAATCGTGAAAATGCCTACAACTTTGTAATTTCTAGCCTGATTCAGATGAAAATTGCAGGTATGGTAGCCCCTTCTGAGGGCATGAAGCCCACCAAGTTTCAAGGAGATAGGTGCAGGGATTTCTGGGAAACTGCACCTCAAACTGCTAAAGCAAAACTTGTGTCACTTGCCAGCAGTGGCAGCCTCTTGTCATGCACATATCTGGGGGCCTGTGCTCCCAGGAGGGCTGTGTGGTTGTGCCGGACTCCTCCTGGGAGTTCAGGCCCCTGAATCTGTGCTCAGGATGACAGGAGGCTGCCGCTGCTGCCTGGGACCAGTGCTGGGCGCAACCCACACCCAGTGCCAGGAAGACTGCTGCTGCTGTTGACCCCAGGCAGCAGCATCAGCCTCCTATCATCCGGCATGTAGATCTGGAGGCCCGTGCCTCCGGGAGGAATCTGGCACTGCTGGAAGGGCAGGTTGAGCTCCGTGGGGCTGGCAGAGCCTCCCCCCTCCTCTCTCCTCCCCCTGGCTCTATCTGCCTCCTGCCGCTGGGCTGCACTCTGAGCGGCTCCACCAATCGCATGGAGCTCAGCCTGGCAGCAAGAGGCAATGAGAGAGCCAGTGGCAGAGCCGCTCAGAGCACAGCCCGGTGGCGGGAGGCTCTGTAGCCCCATGGAGTTGAGCCTGGCAGTGGGAAGCGGGGAAGAGCCACCGGCCAGGGCTCCACTTGGAGCCAGTGCTGCACTTGGAGCAGCTCTGCCATTCTCTCTCCCGCCGCCAGGCTGAGCTCTGTGGAGCTGGCAGAGCCACTCGGAGGACAGCTCTGGTTCTTCCCCGCTTCCCACCACTGGGCTGCTTCAGAACTCAAAACATTTCAAAACTTTTGAAATGTTTTGAGTGCCCTCATTTTGTTTCAAAGCCTTTTGCTTCATTTCTATTTTGCTGTTTCAAGCTCGAAACGTTGAAACAGCTTCGAAATGAAACACCTGTCGAAATTTTGCACAGCCCTACCAGGCAGTCCCAGGAGCTATGGGGAATTCTTCCCATTTGCCTTGGGTGCTGGAGTCTTAGGAATAACCCAGGGAGCAGAGGGAAATTTCTGTGCTCCCCTGCATTAGTTTTGCCTCAGACTCACAGCAACTAAGGCAAAACTAGCTGTGGAAGAGCAGGAGAATTTCTCTCCACTCCCTTAAGCTGCTTGAGACTGTCAGGGGCTAAGGAAAGTTTCTAAGGCAAGGTTTAGGAGGGGAAGATTTGCCCTAGGCTGCGGGACCCTGGGCTCGGGGCAGTGTTCCCTCTAAGGAGCAGTGGTCCATTAGCATGCCACCTCAGTCCGTGAGCACGCTGCCTCGGTTTAGCATGGGACACTTATGGCTGGGGGCCAGGGGCCGGAGGCTGGGTCCGGGTGCTGGGGGCGGGACGCTGGAGCCAGAAGCCTGGAGCTGGTGGCTAGAGGCTGGAGCTGGGGACCAGGGGCTGGGGCCAGGGGCTGGAGCTGGGGGCCAGAGGCTAGAGCCGGGAGCCAGGGGCCAGAGGCCAGGGGCTAGAGCTGGGAGCCAGGGGCTGAAGCTGGAGCCAGGGGCTGGGGCTGAGAGCCGGGGGCCAGGGTCTGGAAGCTGGGGGCCAGGGGCTGGAGCTGGGAGCCAGGGGCTGGGGCCAGGGGCTGGGCCGGAGCCTGGCATGGGCTCCCCAGCTCCAGGGAAGTGCTCTGCTCCCCCTCATCAGGGCTGGGGAGTGGAGCGGTTCCCTGGAGCTGGTGGAGCCCATGCCAGCCACCCACACCAGCCTCCATCGCTGCCTTGCCTCACCTCAGGAAGGAGCCTCTGCCTGTCCCAGTGAGGCTCCACTGGCTCTGGGACACTGCTCCACTCCCCGGCCCTGATGCCACGTGTCTCCTTGTTCCCTGAGGCTATGCGGGGGAGCGGAGCCTCACTTGGGACAGGCAGTGGTTCCTCCCCAAGGTGAGACAAGGCAGGGATGAAGGCTGGGGTGGGGGGCTGGTGCGGGCTCCACTGACTCTGGGGAAGTGCTCCACTCCCTGGCATCAGGGCCAGGGAGTGGAGCGCTTTTTGGGAGCCGGCGGAGCCCACACCAGGCTCCTGCCCCAGCCTCTCCTGGTGTGCGGCCTTGAAAAGGCTGTGCGTGGCCTTGCTTTTAGTTGTGCGTGGCCGTGCACGTGCGCACCTTAGAGGGAACCTTGGCTGGGGGAAAGCCTCCAAGGTAGGAGCTCCCTGGTAGCCCTGGGCTGGGCTGCAGGGGCAGGCATCTGGCTGGGAAGATTCTTTCCTCCCTTCTGTGGTGGCTGCTGAAACAATCAGCAGCTGGGATGGAGGAGGAGGGAGGGGAGAAGGCTGCCAGGGTCTGAAAAGTGCACACCCCAGGGGCTTTTCCTCCCCCCATCTTCTGTGTAGATTCTGGCTGGGGGGGATGGAGGGATGGGGGTCTGGGGATCTGTTTCCCTGCCCCCCCACCCATCTGTGTGGGCTGATGGTCACAGGCAGGAAACAAGCTAAGGACCAGAGCAGCAAGGCAGTCCCTGTTCCACTGGAGCAGGCAACATAGCCCAGGGCTGCAAAGCATCTTGGGATGCTGGAGGATTGTGAGTTAACTTGAACTGGGAAGAGGTCTGGGACAGAAGTTCCATAAACCGATTTGACCTAAATCAGCTAAATCTCATACTACATCCAACCAGGTTTATGGTTTTAGCCATTTTGAAAGTGATTTATATGCACTGAAATTCTGTTCTGTTACAAGTTTAAACCAGTTTCTGATCACTTAAACTGATTTATGCGCAACTTCTGTCCGTAGCCTAGAAGTAGCTCAGTTTTGTGTGTTTGAGAAATATACTTTTTCTTTCCCAGGGGAGGTGGACTGGGGCTGCTGTTGTGTGCTTACTAGAAACTTTCCAGAGAAATCCCATGTCATCCTGAAGACTTCTTCTGTGGTGTGTGTTACATGCATCCTTTCAACTCTTCCCAGCTGCATAGGGTGCAGTCAGGCTTTGTTGTTTTGCTTACATGTGGCATGTCGGGGATAAACTGGCTGTGGCAGATATGTTCAACAAAGTAAACACATTATCCAGCAAAAGATATGTGATAGCCATCTGTCATTACTTATAGATCAGTTGCATAACCTGAAATTAGAGTAGAAGAATTACCTCAACTTTAATCTATTCGGCTTTTGGTTCCCGTACCTGAAAAGCAATGGCCAATCATCCTGCCTCTGTTGAGCATGGTTTCCTTAGAGAGTAAGCAATTTCCAAATGTAAAAGGAAAATTGGGTTTTCCTGAAATAGGTACATTTGATACATTCCAAATAAAGTTTGAAAAAATGATACATTTCAGTTGTATGTTAACTCCAGAAACTATCATAGTAAGTTACTGGAGAGTATTATGTCGTGTTTAGGAGTGATATTATGACTGAGAACCAGTACTGCAAATTATTGTGGATCTCGTTATAACACAGTAAACAAATATTTCTAAATAAGGCTCAGAAAGAAGATGCATGTCTTATAGATTAGGGGTTGGCAGTGTTTTCTTGTGGGGGGGGGAAGATGGGTAGGCATTAGGATCTATCCACCACTGCACAGGTGACTGGTAGGGAGGGCATGGGGGGGGCACGTGCCCCCCCCCCCCGATTGGCCCCTAAAAGTGCTGAGGGGCCCATTGATGCACCCCAACTCAGCACCACTCAGCCTGATTGTGCAACCTTATAACTATTCATATACAGACAGTTCCTTCAAATTATTCACATAAACTGTAAGGCACAGTCCACAAATATAATCAGCAGTCCTTAGACTACCTGGGTGCCCTCCAGGGCGGGGGCCCCATTCCCAAGGTACCACTACAGGAAAGGAGGTGGGGGGAAAGAAAAAGGAGAGGAAGACCCCAAAGACTCTAAGCTCCCCTGCTATCATCCAGGAGCGCCCCATGTGGTGCCTCTTTGCGACTCTCGGGGGGTCCCTCCCCTGTGGGGACACACTCTCTCCCAGGGTAACTTACTACACAGTCCTAGAGGGTTGTCTCTTCTTCTCCAGGTCAAGCTCTGTTCCCCACCGGGTTTTCCTGCTGCCTGACTCTACTGCCACTGTCCTGGCTTAGGGCCACACGCACTGCTGTGTGTAGTGGGCACTTCGCCTTGTGCTAGGGGTTGGAGGCCTGGACAACCTTGTGCAGCACTGGGGCTCAGTCTGTTCCCAGACCCTCAGTGTTGTCTGCACTGAGCTGCACTGAGCTGCTGCCCCATGTCAGCAGCTGTAGACCCAAGCCACCTCAAGCGGCTCCCAGGGTCTCTCACCCTCCATGCAGCGCCTCCTGCACCGAGCTCCCAGCCTTGTTCTGGGGGTTGAGGACCTGAGCCACCCCAGGGGCTCCCAAGTTCTTGCTCTGTGCACCAACCTGTGCACTGCGTCTCTGGCTGCACGCCAGAGGTTGCATACCTGAGCCGCCTCATGCAGCTCCAAAGGTCTGTATGCTGTGCGCTGTGCTGCGCACCGAGTGCCTGACCACTGGAGCCGTGCCATGCTCCCCAGTGATAGAAGTCTTCAGGGGCTCTTCCTGGATTACTGCTTCACAGCTTTCCTTAACTCTTCTAAGCCCCGCTCTTCTCTCTTCTCTGTTCCTGACACATCTGCCCCTGGTGCTGGGCACACAGCTCCTTTTATACGTTCCAGGGCTCCGCCCCTGTAGTCTTCTGGACCTGACAGTTTTCAGTCTTCAATCAGGTCCAAGGGAGTGCTTCTCCCGCTCCCCTCAGGAAAGGGGCGTGATGTTATTTCTCTTGCTGTCTCCTGATTGGTGGATAGGTTCCACCAATCAAAACAGCAGGATCTCAAGCCTGGGCCTCAACCCAAGCTCTGAAAGGTAAACCTGCTACATCTGATATCTTTTACTAGACCAACTCAAATAGTTGGAAACATTCTTCTTTGCAAGCTTTTGGGTATAAATACCCTTCATCAGACTGAGGAAGTGTCTGCAGTTGGTGTGTGCTCTTCCTGGATGGAATTCATTCACTGCCTTTCTGCACTGATATCATTCAGTGGGAATGGAGGTACTTCAAGGACCTGAATGATCTGTGATCTGGTTATGTTAAGTAACACCTCCCACCTAACAGTGTGAAGTTCTGGTGGCAGACAGTAGCTACTATTGCCAAGAAGTACATGCATATTTAATCAGCTCCAGTCAGTAGCTATATTGACAGAGCTTGAGTGCACTGTGGAAAAGCACAGAATGATGAATGGATTGTGTTGGGCATCCGAATGCAAGGGAATGCTTTCAGCTGGCTTTCCAACTGTAGCAGAAATTTTGATCCAGTGTAACTCTTTTGGCAGAGTTCTGCTTTTGCAGTGGACCTTTGGCTGCAAGAGCACTTAATAAAGTTTTGCCATCTTTGTAGAGTAGACTAAACCTCAGTGATGTTAACTAAGATCTATTGGGCGTCTCTTGCAATCTTTATTTAGAACTCAGCTTTCCAGGATAAACATAAAGGTTTCCTCAGTAAAGTTTTCTCAGAGGCCATTGCCTGTGATGACTTGCCCAAACCTCTGGTTGGACAAGTTTACTGAACGATGCAAAGACTATTTGGGTAGTTCAGTTTTTGGGCGAGTCCTCATTACTTTTGGTGTGTTTCTTTTGTGTTGTGCATTTCCTAGCCAACAGCCCAATAAACAAGATAATGAAGTAGATGCTGTTTGTTGGGTAATCTATTTCTTTTAATTGTGAGAGTGTTTAGAAGTTGTTACAGCTTTAGGGTGTGTGTACACAAAATGGGGGCCCTAAATTGAAGCGGTGAGTTTTTAAAAACACCACTTCAATTTAGGGCCAAGTAAACCCCTGTGTCATGCACACACCCATGCACTTACCCCTGCCTATCTGGCAGCATGGAGGGGAGGGGAGGGGAGCTGCCAGCGGGTGGAGTGGTCCCTGGGCTGTGGGGGAGGGAGGGGAGCTGGTGCTTCCATCTGCAGCAGCAGTGGCCCCCCCCCAGGTGGCACCTGCCCGCAGACACTTGGCTTGGGCAGTCCCGGGGGGCACCACAGCTGCTCAGGGAAGCACTGGGCCCCTGCACAGCTCAGGCAGGCTCGGAGGGGAGGAGGGGGGGCAGGGGAAAGATCCGGCTTGCCGCTTTTCTTTTTTTTTCTTGGGGGGAGCCTGCTTTCCCAGGCTGCTGCCAGGCCGCCTGCACGGGTTTCCTGCAGAGCCCCTGAGATGCACAGAGCCCGGTGCTTCACTCTGCAGCTGTAGGGCAGCAAACTAAAAATCCTTGGAGAAGTTTTAGTTTGCTGCATCCCAAGTCATTTAAGGTTCATTACGCCACTGAATTTGGTACAGCAGCTAGAATTGCTGCGCAATATGCTGCCGTGCAAACACCGGTACCATTAAAGCAGTGCAAAAGTATTTGACCTGCTTTAAAGTGTTCCTCACACATGCTCCTTATTTTGTCTACACACGGCCTTAGATGGTTACACAGTGAACGAATGCTGCTACTCTATAGGAGCTGGAGCCCTGCTATAGGGGAGTTAGCTAGTGGCTTGGAAGCTTCCATGTTTATTTTCAGAGAAGTGGTGAGTGTGTATGGGAATTGGGAGAATTGTTATGGAACTCTTACTTTATAGGTAATGGGTGTGCATTTTATATCTATGTATTTGTAGAAAATATGCAATAGAAAGCTGTGTCGTAAATAAGACCTGAATTAGCAAGATGCATGCTTTTCAAATATTGATCATACTTTGTTTTTAATTTCAGGCTGAAGAATCCTGTAAATGTAATGGCTGGAAAAATCCAAATCCACCTCCTACTCCTCCCAGGGCAGATCTGCAACAGACAATTGTCAGTCTTACTGAACCATGCCGCAGTTGTAGTCATCCACTAGGTGAGCTTTCCCTTGGAATTGCAACCCATATACTCATATACCAAGTTTACACCTGACACCTTCTTTTAAGACAGAGTTAAAGTTTCTCATGTATATCTGTAATTTAGGGTAAAATATGTTGGAATTATCCTAAAATTGAGTGTTATATTCCTAAGAAATTCAGAGTTAAGAAAAGAAATCCAGATATTTTAAGTTACAAAAATGCAGTTAGGTTATCAAACTTTTCTTCTGTTCTGTAGTGACCCTGCAATAACACAAGAATTAGGTTAAGGTATTCTAATGTTTTCAATCCCAGATTAAACTATATTGATTTTTAGAGGCACACATCAGATTCGACTCTCCACTCACAACCCCATAGTTAGTTAACATTTGTTCAGTTGTGGCTAAGCTCTGTTATGTTTTTCTTTATGAAATGATAGTCCTATCTAGGTATTTTCTACACTGCTATCTCACAAAATATGATCCAGTTATGAGATGGCTATTTTACAACATATTAAAAAGCTATTCATAGATTCATAGATTCATAGATGTTAGGGTTGGAAGGGACCTCAATAGATCATCGAGTCCGACCCCCTGCATAAGCAGGAAAGAGTGCTGGGTCTAGATGACCCCAGCTAGATACTCATCTAACCTCCTCTTGAAGACCCCCAGGGTAGGGGAGAGCACCACCTCCCTTGCGAGCCCGTTCCAGACCTTGGCCACTCGAACTGTGAAGAAGTTCTTCCTAATGTCCAATGTAAATCTGCTCTCTGCTAGCTTGTGGCCATTGTTTCTTGTAACCCCCGGGGGAGCCTTAGTGAATAAATACTCACCAATTCCCTTCTGTGCTCCCATGATGAACTTATAGGCAGCCACAAGGTCGCCTCTCAACCTTCTCTTGCGGAGGCTGAAAAGGTCCAGTTTCTCTAGTCTCTCCTCGTAGGGCTTGGTCTGCAGGCCCTTGACCATACGAGTTGCCCTTCTCTGGACCCTCTCCAGGTTATCCGCATCCTTTTTGAAGTGTGGCGCCCAGAATTGCACGCAGTACTCCAACTGCGGTCTGACCAGCGCCCGATAGAGGGGAAGTATCACCTCCTTGGACCTATTCGTCATGCATCTGCTGATGCACGATAAAGTGCCATTGGCTTTTCTGATGGCTTCGTCACACTGCCGGCTCATGTTCATCTTGGAGTCCACTAGGACTCCAAGATCCCTTTCCACCTCTGTGCCACCCAGCAGGTCATTCCCTAGGCTGTAGGTGTGCTGGACATTTTTCCTCCCTATTCTGTAGTCATAGCATAGATGAGATCATAACTTTCTTTAAGTACAGCTAATGCTAAAAGTTTATTCACAGTGTAAAATAAATCTGTGCTTTCAACACAAGGGTGGACAAAATATAGACTGCGGGCCAGATCCAGCCTGACAAGTGGTTGTATCTGACCTGCTGGTGGGCAGCTGCAGACTCATGGGATCTGACCCACAGGCAACTGGTGTCTCCGGCTCTGGCCGCTGCATGGTGCTGGGCAGACGGGGCTGTTTCCACCCAGTGCTGATGTGGTGGTGTCAGCTGTGGACTCAGGCGAGCTTCCTAGTGCCCACCTGGAACCTGTCTGCTGCATCCACAGCTGATGCTGGTGCCTGCCCGGGGCTGCGCGTTGGGTGAGTGCTGGCCTAAACTGAAGATGTAGCAGATGCCCCAATCTCTACCCAGAACCTGCCTGCTATGTCCACAGCTGATGCTGGAGCCCTCCTGGGACCGCTTCCTGCATGCCAGACGGGAGCTGGCATAAGCTGTGGATGCAGCTGGCGTGTTCTGGGATGGGGTGGGAATTGGGGCTTGCTACAACTCTGGGCAAGGGGGATTAGGGCTCGCTGCAGCTCTGGGCGAGGGTAACTGGGACTTACTGCAGTTGTGGGTGGTGTGGGGATGAGGTGGGGGGAGAGAGAGGGAGAGAGAAAGAAGCATGGCCTTCAGTTTAGGAAGTTTTGGTAAGCTGTGGCAGGGGGTGGGGGTGCTGACCTAGCCTGCAACAGCTCACCAAAACTCCCTGTGTGGCCCTCTGGCCAAAATAATTGCCTACCCCATTTTATCATGTCATGGGAAATGGTGATAGAATTGTCTCTTTCTGTAGGCTTGAAGCTATTGTATAAAAGTCATCTCTACACTACATGAACAATTGTTTATGCACTTTTATGAAACATGGTTGTGTCCCAACCACTTGTAACATAATGATTTCTTATCTGCATAGGCAGAAAACATGTTTGAGGATTTGGTTTTAAAAGTGGTGGCTACCTAAACTAAAACAAGGTTACAACATTATTTTCCTGTCTGCAAAAGCAAGAGAACTGTGCTAATAACAGATGGATAACACCATATTTCAGAACTGTGTTTAAAATGAAATTGCTGTTTCTTGTTGTTTAGATATACAACTGGGTCGCACTCAGAGAGTGGTGGTGGATGGGTTATTTTTGACCTGGAGGGAAGTGGGCAGTGGGGTCCCCCAGGGCTCGCTCCTTGGGCCTGCACTGTTCAATTTCTTTATTAGCAACTTGGACGATGGGGCGAAGAGCAGCCTGTTTAAATTTGCAGACGACACCAAGATTTGGGGTGAGGTGGGCATGCTAGAAGGGAAGGACAGATTACAGCAGGACCTGGACAGGTTACAGGGATGGGCAAAAGGAAATAGGATGGGATTCAATACTGACAAGTGCAGGGTGCTGCACTTGGGTAGTAGGAACCAGCAGCATATCTATTAGGCTGGGGAACTCCCTTCTCGAAAGCACGGTGGCAGAAAGAGATTTTGGAGTCATTCTTGACTCCAAGATGAACATGGGCTGACAATGCGAGAACACGGTCAGTAGGGCTAACCGTACCTTGTCCTGCATCCACAGATGCATCAGAGGCAGGGCCAAGGAGGTGTTCCTCCCCCTCTATGCGACACTGGTCAGGCCGCAGCTGGAGTACTGTGTCCAGTTCTGGGTGCTGCACTTCAGGAGGGATGTGGACAGCATTGAGAGGGTCCAAAGGAGGGCCACTTGCATGATCTGGGGACAGCAGGGCAGACCCTATGAGGAGAAGCTACGGGACCTTAACCTGTTCAGCCTTCGCAAGAGAAGGCTGAGGGGGGACCTGGTGGCCATCTGTAAACTTACTGGGGGGGACCAGCGGGGTTTGGGAGAGACCTTGTTCCCCTGAGCGCCTCCCAGAGTAACAAGGAATAACGGCCATAAGTTACTAGAGAGTAGGTTTAGACTAGACATTAGAAAGCACTACTTCACAGTCAGGGCGGCTAGGATCTGGAATCAGCTTCCAAGGGAAGTGGTGATGGGGGTCTTTAAGAGGAGGCTCGATGTTTACCTGGCTGGGGTCATTTGAGCCCAGTTTTCTCTCCTGCCCAGCAGGGGGTTGGACTAGAAGATCTACAAGGTTCCTTCTGACCATACATCTATGAATCTATGGTATAGCTTGAAATTTAAAAATTGGAGAAATCAGTAGTTCAGTTAAATTATCTAAAAACATTTCAGTAGATTATTTTAAAACAGGGAAGGGCAATTATTTGGGCCGTGCCCATATAACCAGTGCCTTCACGGGGATGTGCAGAGAGCAGTTCGCAGCTCTGCCCTAGACCCCACCTACCTGTCTGCCTCCTCTATCTGGCACTCCCAGGAATGGGTATGGAGTGGACAGGCCAGGGTTCCAGGCAGCAGGGCTACGTCCAGTTGAGGTGGCAGTGGGACACTGGCAGCAGCAGCCAGAAGTCCCCAGCTCTGCCGTTGTGCCACCAAGCCCCATGGACTACAGCTTTTGGCATGCCTGAAAGCTGCACACAAGGATAGGGTGGGCTGTGCTCTGTACCAGGTGGCATCTCAACGTCTGGGGATGTTGGGACTGGCTGCACGTGCCATGGCCATGGCTGTCTCCTGCAGCTGGGCCAGGCAGAGGCATAGGACCCACCGTGGGCTGGATGGAATCACTTGGCAGACTGGATCTGGCCTGCAGGCTGTATTTTGCCTACCCCTTTTTTTGAAAGTGAACATTGTACCCTCTAAGGGATTATGTGCATTATTTTTGTAAGGCTTTTATTGACCTCTCTGTTCTCTTATCTGCATATATTATGGTTCTGTTCACTTACTTCCAGGCTTTTTTTATTGTTCGCTATTTCCATTGAAGTTCAAAATCTCTTCTTACAAGAACGGAATAACACATGTAGTAGCACAGGGGAGTTGAACAGTTTGAATAGTTTATTTAGTGTCTCATCACATGGCTCACTTGTGTTGCCTCTAGGATATGCAGTTTGAGTGGCTTGTACTGTCAAATCTTTCACTCAGCCCTTGCAGACTGATGACATTCTTTTGCACGAAGCCTAATCTCATGTAGTACTTCACACACTCCATCTTTAGTACGATTTGCAAGTGCTCCCTTTTGTTTTGAAAAAGGTTAAAAAAGGTTAGATTTTCTGAGGATCTGGTTTCTGGTGAGCTGAAAAAGACTTGTTAACAAGGGAATCAGAAAAACAGAAGTACTGTTACTTTGGACAGGTGTTATAGACCAAACCTGATTCAGAGGCTAGACACAGACATTACACTTTTTCCTGTATAAGTGATCAGAAACCAGTTTATACCTGTAACAGAACAGAAATTCAGCCTGCATAGACTGGTTTAATATGGTGAAACCCAGTCTAAGATTTGCCCCTGTCACCAAAGGGCAAATGTGTATTCTATTCACTCCTGATTTAAACTATGCTGCTTACAGAAAACTGCATAACTTAGATTGATTCTGCCTCAGGCATTTTGAATATCTGTACCTATCCAGAGTGTCTGTCACTGTTGCCTCAGTGAAGAAAGGCGAAGCCTTCTTGGTGTTGCAGCTGTGGCTAACGGGAATGATGCTTCTTTGGAAAAACTGAAATAAAAATGAGCTACCATTCATTTCTGCCTAATAAAGGAAAAATAATTATCATGTTGAAATATTTCTCACAATATTTTTCCTGTTAATTTTGTAACAAGAAGTCCCTTCTTGCAGAGACCTAGCACACACATTGTGTGGGTGTGGCAAGGCTCAGAGCAAGCCAGAAACCTGAAATGGCTTTCTGTAGGAGAAACCTACAAACTACATCTACATGTCAATTGAGCTAAGTGTCACTAAAGAAAACAAAGAACTAAAATATCCACTTCAAAGAAAAGCCAAGGTGCATTGAAAACATGACTAAATATATCCTGGTGAACACATTCCCCCTTTAAGACCTATTTCCCAAAGCAAACTTCCCATATCTGTCTAAAGTTTTATGCTAAATCAGTATACCTGACTGCATCTAACCTAACTCGCTTACTGTCCCCAGTGGCCTTTGATCCTTACTGCCTCACGTTGCGTTTTTATATATTACTCACAGTGAATTTTTATATTTCATCTGTCTCATCTTTACCCTGGCATTCTGTATTTTATATTTTATACCTTTTAAACTTTTCAGTTTCATAGTTGTTAGGGGCTGGAGGGGACTTTGCAGATTATCAGGCTAATGAATGTATTCTTTAGAGCATGGGTGGGCAAAATGTGGCCCACAGGCTGGATGTGGTCCACCAGGGCATTCTATCCAGCCTGTGGGGTCCCCCCAAAATTTAGAAAATTAATATTTATCTGCCCCTGGCAACCTTTCATGTGGCCCTTGATTGCTTACTAAAACTCAGTAAGCGGCCCTCCGCCCGAAATAATTGGCCACCCCTGCTTTAGAGTAAGTCATAACTTGTATTACTGAAATTATAATTATAAGAATGCATTGGAATTGTGATCGCTGGAATTTAATTGCTGTATTGGGTGGTCCCCTGAGTGAATGTGAGTATGTATGAATCAGTAGATAATTGAATGACAAAGCAAGAACCTCTGGCTGTTAATTGACAATAGCCTAGCCAGAGGAATTTACCATTACAAAACTCTACTCTACAAGTCATTTTAAGCTAATCAAGCCACTTGAAACCTGCAAGGACACAGCTATTGAATCAGTCAAGTCAAGGGTGCACTCCCAAAACTGCACCATTGGGCAAAACCTCCAGTGACTGTGATTAACAGCTGTCATGCACTACTCAAGACCCATGTGGGACAACGACCTCCAGATTGGACAGCCAAGATGATGCTGAGGGATCACAGAAGTCTGCCAGAGAAGGGATAAAAGGCAGCGAAGCGTGACCCTCAGGGGTGTCCTCTCATCCGGCATCTGATCTACCTATACAGAAGGAGAAGCAGGCGACTCCCTTCTGGAGAAGACATCACCTTGGAGGAAGCTGACCATCGACAGCAGACTCCAGTGCCCCAGATAGGTATAGATCAACATTGGTGTTACACCACTATTGCAGCAATTGCGTGTGTGAGTGCGTGTGTGTGTCTGTGTGTGCGTGTGTGCTAAGGTGATCAGTACCCATCATAATCCCCCAGAATTTGCATTTATAATTTTATTAAAACTTCACATTCCATCTAATAAACTAGAATTTATGGTGATCTTGTGCGTTGGTCCTTTGTAGCCAACAGTTTTACCCAAATGCATATGTTCCCTCTTGACCAATTTTAAAACCTGAAAGACCATGAAGTGCACTGTTTCATTGGCTAAATTGGTTTACACTGATATCTTTTATTATTTCAGTTCAAGTCTTCTTATGGGCATTCTTCGATTGATTGCATTAAGTCAGGGGTCAACACCATGTGGCCTATGAGCCAGATCCAGCATGCGGTCACTGGATCTGATCTGTGGAGCTGATAGCCTTTGTCCCTGGCCATGCCTGTGCTAGGTTTGGGCAGTGAGAGGCTGCTTTGGGACCATGCAACTGGAAGCTGCACCTCTATTATTGTCACTTCTCTGTGCTCTCTGTTTCCCAGCAGCAGCATGGGTGTAGCCTCCAGCATCTGGGAACCGAGCTGAGGCTGGGCAGCTTCCAGCTGTACCTGTATTATAGCCAGGAAGTGGAGGTGGTGAGGAGAAGTGGCAACAGCATGGGTGAAGTTTCCAGCTGCCCAGCCCCAGTATAACTCCCCACCCACTAAAAGCTGTGCCCATGCTGCAGCCAGGGAGTAGGGAACTGAAAAGTAGTGGCAGGAGCAGTGTGGCCACAGTTCCAAGTTGCCTAGCCCCAGCGCAGCTCCCTATCAGCCAGAAGCTGCACTCATGCACTAGCTGAGAAATGGGGGCCTGGAAAAAGTGTCACCAATGAAAGACTACCTGACCCCAGCACGGGCACAGGCAAAACCCCCTCCATGACTGACATGCTGCCTATGCCACCTGGCCCATGCCACCTGGCCCCCATCATATTGCATGTATCTACTGCCAGGCAGCATCTCCAGCAACCAAGTTTGCTGTATGATAACATTGCTTTACTGGCCTTGGGCTTGTGGATTTTAATTTCATAGATTTCATAGACATAGACATTAGGGCTGGAAGGGACCTCGGAAGATCATCAAATCCAGCCCCCCGCCCAAAGGGCAGGAAGTCAGCTGGGGTCATAGGGTCATTTTTTTTTTTTTATTTTCGCAAGGTGGGCAGATCAAAATCTGATGACATTAAATACAGAGAAATGCAAGGTGCTCCACCTTGGGAGAAAGAACCCACATCATACTTATAGGCTTGACAGTGCTATACTCACTAGCATCACAACTGCAAGAGACTTGAGTGTCATGACTGATCACAAGATGAACATGAGCCACCAATGCAATGCCGCAGATGACAAAGCAAATAAAACTCTGGCTTGCATCTACTGATGCATCTCAAGCAAGACCCAAGAAATCTTTCTCCTGCTTTACTCAGTCTGGGTGAAGCTGATGCTGGAGTACTGCATCCAGTTCTGGGCTCCACACTTTAGAAGGTATGTGGAGAAAGCTTCAGAGAGTCTCAAGCTTTCTCCACATACCTTCTAAAGTCCAGAGGAGAGTCACACACATGATTAGAGGTCAGGAGAGCAAGGTTTATGAGGAGCAGCTGAGAGGCATGGGACTCTTCAGCCTAGAGAAGAGAAGGCTCTAGGGGGACTTGGTGGCAGCTTCTAAGTATATAAGGGGTGTACATCAGGAACTGGGAGAACGTTTGGTACCCTAAGGGAAGAAAAGGTCTAATGGTCACAAACTGCTAGAAGACCATTTTAGACAGGAAATAAGGATAAACCTCTTTGCTGTCCGAATTTCCAGAGTCTGGAATAGACTCCCCCCCAGAAATGGTGCAAGCACATACTCTGGATACCTTTTAAGAAATGCCTGGATGCTTATCTTGCTGGGGTGATCTCATGCCAGCTGAATTCCTGCCCTCTGGGCAGGGGGTAGACCTGATGATCTTGTGAGGTCCTTTCCAGACCTAATGTCTATGAAATCTATGGTTCTGGTAATTTTCATTTACTGACGATGAAAGCTCCATGTTTCAGGATAGGCAATGTAAATATTAATCCTACAATGTAGTTCTAAAGAAAGGGTGACATTTTCCCTTGTAGGTGATGTTAGAAATGTTGATGTGTAGGCAGAAGATCAAACACCCTGATCTCATATTTTCTGCTGCAGATGTTAAGTTCTTTACTCTGATCAGTGCACTGGATATAATTTCCCTCTTCTTGGAAATGAACTTGTAAAACTGTCACGTAAACATTGGAATTATCTCTCTCTCATACACTTTAAGTGTATATGTAAGCAGAAAATCTTTTCTTTTCTTCATCTGCCTATAGAAAGTTAGACTGATTTTAACAACCACATCTGTTTTTGCTACTAAGTATGCTTGTGATGTTAATGTATATACATTTCATGTTAGATTGCTGAAGACAACATTTACAACTTCTGCCAAACTAATATAGGCATGATAGGCATGCTTAAGGGTTTGAATTTGCCATTCAGTTTATGGGTGATAGAATCAGAAATGATGAATGAACTTTATCTTCATTTGAAATACTAAGGTCTGATTCTGTTTTTACTTACACTAGTATAAACCAGGTGTAAAACAATTGAAATCAAGTGAGTTATGTTAATATAAACTATTGGTGCTCAAGGTTTTGGCCCCATGTGTCAGATGAATGGTATGGGGCTGCTCTGTGAGATGGATTGGGCTCTATGCACTGTCCCCACACAGCTCCATGACCTGGGATCAGACCCTGAGGCCCATGCCAGCCCCATGTAATAGGATGAGACTTCAAGACTCCTTGCCCCGTGTCCCAGGGGAGCCGGGGTTACAGGAGGACCCCAGGCCAAAATGGAAGAAAGCCCCCATTTACCTCCTGCAGGGGCCGAAAGGCGTGGGGAAACGTGCGCGGCAAAACCACCCACGCGGTTCGTCAGCTGCGCTCATATTCAGCTGGGGCTGGGTGACGTCAGCTGGAGACGCTACCCGGCGGAGATAAAAGGCTACCCCGAGGGCGCAGGAGGAGCGCAGGGAAACGGAGGCTCCACAGGGAAGCCCACGGCCTGAAGGGCGCAGCCGCAGCGTCTGTCAGTCTGAGAAGGCAGGGGCGGAGCCAGCACCGGCAGAGAAGCAGGCAGCAGAGCCGGCACCGGCGAAGAAGCCAGTAGAGGAGCCGGCACCAGCAGAGAAGCCGGCAGCGGAATCGGCACCGGTGAAGAAGCCGGTAGAGGAGCCGGCGAAGGCTCCAGGAGAGAAGCCGGCAGTGGAGCTGGCACTGGCAGAGAAGCCGGCAGCGGAGCCAGCGAAGGCTCCGGCAGAGGCACCGGCAGAGAAGCCAGCAGAGGAGTTGGCAGGGAAGTCGACTGGCTAGCCGATAGAAGAGCTGACCAGCAAGCCAGCTGAGAAGCTGATAGGGAAATAGGCTGAGAAGCTAACGTAGGGAGCAGCCCCGAGTGGGGCCAGCCACCAGGTTTGGGGGTACAGGGGCACCGGGATAACACAGTTCCCGCAGACCAAGGGGTACTGTGTATTCCTGTGGGGACTCTGGGCCTGCTGGTCCCATTGCTCCAGCAGTCACGGTGGTGGGGATTGCACGGTGAGTCACGGTGTGGGTGAAATAGGGAGCTGGGTCAAGGGATAGACAAGGCTAAGACAAAAGGGCCTTGTTGCCTACACACCTGAGCCGAGACCCAGGGTCACGACGCCCATGGCCGGAGAGCCACGAGAGGCCAGGGTAGAATCCGAGAAGAGCCGGGGGCGCTAGAGGGCCAGAAGACCTACGATCGAAGGTGGCGAGTGGCTGGGGTGTAGGGGAGGTCGGAGCCCCATGAGTGTCCGCCACGCGGCATGATGGCCCTGAAGACTACCTCAAGGGGGAACCCATCCACTGAGGTTCCATTCAAAGTTGTGGCAGGTGAGTTAAGGGGAACCCTGGATGTCAGCCGGGGTAGCCTTTGGGGTCCACCCCCAGGCCTGGGACAGAAGATCAATAGTCCGGGCCAGGGCTGCAAGAGAACGCCTGATAGAACAGAGGCGGGCACACCCCGCTTACCTAGACTCGCATGCTGAGATTGGGCTCCAGGGCCCCCACTACCCCTGCCCAGACCCTTGCACTGGGATTGGTCCCCATGCTGCCCTGTGTGGCCGATTTAACACATAGGGCCATGGTCTGTGTGGCTCCCCACGCACTTAGAGGGAGCCTGAGGATCAGATGACATGGTGCCAGGGGTTGAGCATCCCTGATGTAAGCCAATGTTGGGTAAAAGGAAAGTGAGATTGTTACATTTCTTTCGTGCCTGACACACAGGGTTCCCAAATTGCATGTGGGAACTTTCATGGAAGAATCCTCAGTGTCTTAAACCGTACCACATACTGTACATATTTTGGTGGGTGTTTTTTTGTTTGCTTGTTCGTTTGGTTTTTTTGAGGCTATCATTTAGTCTGAACTTTAGAAGATATATTATTGAGACAGAGAATGTAACAAATTAGGACTTCTGTTAGGTAATCCATTTTTTGTTCCTTTTTCATTATAATGGTCTCTCCATTAAAGACAAGCATTCATAATGCAACTAAGACTAAATTAGAGTACATTACCTTGCATAGGATAAGACTTTGTTTTAAACCCCCAATTCTGTTTCTGTATTTTTCTTACAAAACGAAGACTATAGCATTATTAATATACATGTGAAATGTGATAACATATCATGTTTCTATTGCTCTACACTAGAACAGGGGTTCCCAAACTGTCGTACATATACCTCTGGGGGGTACATGGGAGAAATTGTGTAATGGTGGATTTAATTTTCATTATAATAATTGGCATTTAAGAAGTTAAAATATAAAACATATGCTGTAGGAGTATTCAAGTAGTTGGCAAATTCCGAAGGGGGTACGCAATAAGAAAAAAATTGGGAACCTCTGCACTAGAATAATCAGGGTTTCTCCTTTGGGGTTTATAACTCAGTCCTTCAAATTTGTGATTTTATCTATCCACTTGTGAACCTACTTATTGTATGATTGATGACAGTTACCGTATTATTATGCAAGGGTAGCTACATTGCTCAGATGCATTTTGACTGACTGGTAGATTTTCTCTTTTATGGCAGCTAATGTTTGTGGAGTAATTAGCACTGCAGCAAATGCAGAAGGATATAAGAAGTGTCATTGTTGTGGAGAATTACCATATCTGATTTTTGACTGGTTAATTCAGTTGATTGGGGTTGCACAGCTCTGTGCAGTTTGGTGGTGTTTGATGCCAGTGGAGGGAAGGGGAAGAAAGCATTTCTATATAGGAAGATTTTAATGGAATTTAGAGGTGTGCTGCCAAAATATCAATGTAAGTAGTCCACTGGACTAATATTCTAAAATCCAAGTACCCTGATAATGAATTACGTGTAATCTATGGTAAATGCATAAAGCATCTGAAGAAAAATGCTCTTAGGATCTCCACCAGCATGTTTCTACTTCTGTATGGCAAATCATTGACATATTGCCACATAGAAGTCAAGATAACAAACAGTATGCTGACTTGTACATGAAGTGAATGGAACTGGCATATACTGCTGATATTTTCTGTTTATTAGATGTTTCCAAGGTTTCTTTACAATGCAATCAATTTTTAATGCACTGCTGATCTAGAAGGAAAGTTCATTGCTTTTGCAAAATTGGAACTGACAGCTGGAAGTATTAAACTTTCATATCTTGTTCAAGGACAAAGTTGGAAAAACTTTACCCTGCTGGAACTCAGAATATTTTTAAATTAGAGAAGATAGCTTGTGATGACTATCTCACCTTCAGTTGCAGAATGTTCAGAACATCAAATCATATCATAAATGCTCCTTTAAGTAAAAGGAATAGATGTTCTTAAATTTTCTAGGCGTTTCCTTTCTCTTATAGCTGTACAAATCCACTGAAACTAGTGGATTTGCATAGGCCTAATCAAACTTTCTGAAGTGAAATATCCCTTCTGCGCTGACAATAAATATGGGGGATTTTAATGTGGGGGGTATTTTCTTACCATAAATGCTTGAAGAATACAGGCTTACATTGACAAAATATTTTAACTCTGACTATGTTATCACTTCTAAGACAATCTGTATAACTTTTTAGAAAACCTCTTAATGTTAAAAGGCTTAAGAGTGTTTCCCAACCAGTGTGCCACAGCACAAAAGTGTGCTGTCAGAAATGAACAGGTGTGCCACAGAATTTTGCCATGGCAATGAGCTACAATATGTATGTGAATAGGGAATGTCTTAACAGGTGTGCCATGGTAAATGTGTATTAATGTAAGTGTGCCTTGGGCTGGAAAAGGTTGGGAAATGCTGACTTGACATGTATTATAAGCTTATAAATGTTAAAACTTTGAAAACATTCAGTAGGAGGAGCTGTGTATAAGAGCTGTGATCTTGCAAAAACTTACGTATGCGAATTGCCTCATGAAGTTAAGTCGGGACTACTGTGATGAGTAAAGTTATTCAAGTGCTCAAGTTTTTGAAGTATAGGACCATGAAGTGGTTATTTCCTCCTGGCTCTGGTTTCCTTTGAGACTGGTACAATGCCAAGTCTTGACAAATAGGTAGCTTCCTTGCTTTGCTCACACACAAAAAAGTTGAGGATTGATCTTAACAAGTGAAAGCCAGACTGAACATTTGCAGTTGCTATAGACAGTGAACAACCTCCCTTGAGATGATGAAAATAAAGGCAGTGGTTATTCACATAGTATGTTTGATTTGCTTCTTGAGGAGCCTATTCATTTTGTACTTTGTCTTTTAGAATTTGAGCAACAGAGCTTGTCTCTGATAAAAGGAAGAAGGGAAATAAATATTGTAACACAGTCTTTTGTGGAAGCCATGTACTATAGCTGGTTTTTGAGTTTTTAACTGTGATATAGCTAGAAATAACTGATCTTTAAGGGCTAGCCTGTCTCTTTAATGCTTTAATAATTTAAACCTCTTTAGTCCTTCTGGATTAATTTTACTAATCTAATGGAATGGAAGCTAGAGGATTTTATCATCCTTATTGTTGTTTTGCAGCTATTATTGAAGAGGCATCTTTCAAATCCTTATCACTGGATTAAAATTATAGTAATCTCAAATCCACCAGCCAGTCTATAGGGACTAGGGAGACCTGCAAAAATGCTGTGCTTCAGGTGCAACGTTTTGATCTGCAGCTGAGACAAATAAGGTCCCTTCATTAGAAGCCAGCTAAAATCTCTTACCATGAGTCAAAAATATCTGTTACCAAGGTCGGACTTTATTTTTAATTACTCTGTTCTCTTTTACTTATTGTTAGATTAAGTTTTCAGATCAGCTCTCAATAGCACTCTCCTTTTCCATATACAAAACTTAGGCTCTGAAAATGTGTAAATGCAGAATTGTGTTTGCTTATTGCAGGTGCTAAAAGGAAAAGTTGTTTTTGAAAATTTAGCCTTATATTTGGAAAGCCCTATACTTTTCAAAAAGTTTCTGCTCAAAAGAGTCTGTGGAATGTACAGCAGCACCATCATAAATGTAACCAAGTGCACATACTTGGGACTCTATGATGTGTATGTAGTCACAAAAATTTACTAATGCCTATTGGCAAGCAAAAAATTCCAGTCAGAAAGCAGGACATTTTTTCTCACTGCTGATTAATCTGCCACCTGTAAAAGCACCCTAGCTATATCATTTGTGTGAACTGAATTGGAGAGTACTGGGCTAAAAACCATGAGCCTCTCCTTTGTGGGCTGAAGAACCAGATCCATTATTTTGAAGGCAGTAGCAAATTCATAAACCTCTGTAGATTAGTCCCTAAATATTGCTTAGAATAAGGGTGTCAGACACGACTGTTATGCATTTTGTCTTGAGTATGGTGACATTCCCTTTGGATAGGTTGCTTAGCCTCTCCGTGTCCTGAGGCATCATCTGTGAAAGCAATATAGAAATCCATCAAGAGTATTTTGCTTGAAGGGTTCTCTGATGAGATGTGATATTTTAATAGTGGGGGTGATTTTAGGATTGGTTCTCCAAGTCATTTCTACCATTTCATCCTACTGGCCAGTAGAACATTTTACCCGCTGGTGATTTTGCGTTTGCTTATAAGGGTTTTAACATTTTTTTTTAATTTTTTTTTTTTACTTAGCTTCTCATGTGTCTCACTTAGAGAATGTGTCTGAAGAAGAAATGAATAGGCTGTTGGGAATAGTGTTGGATGTGGAATATCTTTTCACCTGTGTCCACAAAGAAGAAGATGCAGACACCAAACAAGTTTACTTTTACCTGTTCAAGGTAAGCTGAAGATGTGTAGCATCTTTTTGGATTTTTAATTTGTTTATTTTTATACTGATTTAATTTCCTAATGGCCCATGATATTTAGATTGCCTTGGTACTGCTTTTAGGGTAAATTCTTATTTCTCTAAGGTAATGTTAAACTGGTTAATTCTGGGTAGATTTTGCCATGACTGTACTACAGTACTTTATTGCAAGTCATTCCAATGATTTAAATCTCTATCACAAAGTCAACATATATGTTATTTTCTACCATTAACACAACTTTTCTTGATCAGTAATCATGCAAAGCCAGTTAACAATGAAGCTACAGGCAGTTCTTGGACTTATGACCACAATTGGTTCCTGAAAACTGCATCTTAAATCGAAATGCAACTCCAAACCAATTTTCCCATAGGAAACAATGTTATAAATGGGGGATTGGTTCTGGAACCAAGGCCTGGTACCCTATTTTCACCAAAAATAACCCAGAATTTTATACTTAATCAATTATAGATGAGTAATGTAGCTACATTCATGTATTTATATTGTAAATAGCAATTCTATTGATTTGGAAGGACTTCTTTGAAGTGACTTTGCTGGACTTTTTGAAGAGCTCTTGTCTGAACTTTTTGAAGGGTTCTTGGCTGGCGTCTTCTCAGGAGTCTTGGCTGCAGGTTTTCCTGGAGTCTTGTCTGCTTTGTTAGAGAAAGTGTCCAAGGAAGTTTGGACAGATGTTCTCCTCTTTTGCTCGTTAATTTCTCTGTAGCAGCTGCACTCTGGGGACTATGGGTGGCCGCGGAAGAAGTCGTGGCTCATCTGTCTACTTCCCCTGTGGTAAGGCGGGCAGTGCTGGGCTACGCTCTGGCGGTGCTGGCTGTGGGTGGCCATGGGAGAATTTGCAGCTTGTTCGGCTGCTTCCCCTGTGGCAACGCAGAAGGCATTGGAAGTGGGGCCTCTGCCCTGCCACCTCTTGTCCAGCTGGGGTAGGGGGGCGTGGGGAGGAGGCAATGCACTGCCTCAGAAAAGCAGCGTGCAGCAGCAGAGCTGCTCTAGCCTTCCTGCGCCTCTCAAATGAGCCAGTTTTGCTCTGGCCCTGCGAGTGGTGGCAGGGGTATGTGCCCCGGATCTGCTGGGGGTGGCCTGGGCTGGTGCTGCTCCAGGTGGGTGGCAAGGGCCGTGGGGAATTTTAGGGTAGCTGCAGCCCGCCATAGCTCCCGCTCTGCTGCCCACCATGCACAAATCCAGGGGCACATGCCCCTGCTCTGCCCTGCAGCTGCCACCATTTGTCCCAGATGGACAAGCGGGGGCAGGGCAGAGCCCCCACTCCCAGCACCTTCCACCTAACGCATAGCCCTGGCCCCGGCCCTGCCACGCAGATCCGGGGCACACATCCACCCCCATAGCCCCCCAGACCTGCAGCGTGCAGCGGCAGGAGCCACCCCATCCCCTCCCCGTGCCCTCCTGCCCTGGCAGGGCAGTGCTTGCCCCAGCCTAGGTCCCAGCCCCAGCCACAATCCCTCCCTTGTGGCGGGGGCATTGATTTGCCTCCACGTGCCTCTTCCCTCCCCTCTCCCCCATCACCACAACAGATTTACCAGCTGGATGCAGGTGTGTCCAGCATGGTAAAGGCGAAACCTGCCTTGGAACATCGAAACATGGCGTTAATTTACAAATGTTGTAAGTGCCATTTGATGTAACTTGAAATGTCGTAAGTTGAGGACTGCCTCTAATTTAGTTTTATGGGACTTATTCAGTCTTTCTTTGGTGCCTTTCAGGAGGCAAGGCAATTAACTTTGAAACTAATGTAGCAGTGAATAAAGATTGTAATGTATGCCACCAATTTTTAATAATAGTTGTACATTATATGACCATGGCTTTTGGTGATTGTCAACTGTTAACCATTTAAAAAAGTTTTGTTGCTTTTTTGTAGCTTTTGAGGAAATGCATTTTACAGATGGGGAAACCTGTAGTAGAAGGATCTTTGGAAAGCCCTCCATTTGAAAAGCCCAGTATTGAACAGGTAAACGTGATTTTTTTTTTTTAATAGAAGCAGTGCAGCAGTCCAAATATTTCTTGAAGGCAGGGAGATTTAGGCAAGATGGGAATATTTCATGTCATTTTGAACAAAAGTGAATATTCCAGATTTACATGAAGATGATTTCAGTCTCTTAGTTATGGCCTGATTATTCTATATTTAATTAATTCATGTCATATTTTAATGTAATTTAGAGTAGGGATTTTTTTAGTTCAAATAGTAGCCTTCTTTGGATGTGTGTGTGTTCATTCTAATCTTGGTTTATTTTATCACTGGAAAAAAATATCTGTTGGAATGTAAAGTTTGGGTGTGAAATACTGCTCCTATTGAAATCAGTGGGGATTTTACTGCCAGGTTCAGAGGGGTCAGAATCTCAATCCAGGACCACAAAACAAAGACAGACCAAAGAAAGCACATACAAAGCCAATTATTCAACAATAATTGATATCTTTATAAATTCTTTGGTAAATAAAAAAATGCATAAAATGTTAGGCCTCCTTTCAGCAAGATGCATAAACCTGTTATTCAAGTACATGTGTAGACCCATTAACTCTATCCACCCCTGTCCCCCCCACAAATAAAAACAAACAGCACATCCTCCCCCAGAACCCCCTCCCCCCCCCCCAAATAAAAAATAAAAACAACAACTGCTCACATGCTTAAATAGTTTGGTGAGTCAGGACCTTAATATCTTCCAGGTAATCTGTGGCATACTGGAAAATATAGTCTTTTGTTAAATAATCTTTCAAAATGTTCTGACTTCGTTGTGTACCGTAAAATATTTTATTTTAATTTTAGTTTACTGTAACTCAGGAAACATTTTTTTACAAGAGAACTCTTTGGTTTCTAGGAAAAACTAGAGTATACATAACATTATGGACTTTCTTCGTTTAGAAAAATGTAATATATACAATGTCATATACTTTATCCTTATAATACATTTTATACAAAGCCTGTTCAAGTAACAAGACATTGTCAGTATTTCCTTTGATTATTTCAGTTAAGAAATTTAAATACTAAGCTGAAAGGGTAATTCTATTTACAATTTATTTTGAAAGCATTTCTTGTCAACTAGAGCAATATTTTCAGTTAATTGGTTTTATTTTTAGCAAATTCAGCAAACTCAGCCACACATTAAAAATTGCTAAGATAGCAATGTTATATTTGATTTGATAAGTGTAGGAATTGCAAAAATTTATTTTAATGACACATTTTCACTATCTTTAATTGAATGTTTGTTAAATGGTAGTATAAAAAGTGAAGTGAAATGATGTGCAGATACAGTACTAGCAGTTCCTGAAGAAATAACACAGGACTCAAATAGATGCACTCCAAGCTCTACTCACTGCTGAAAAGTAACCAGAGGATTTTGGTTAAATGGTCAGAGATTAAGTACTGTTAACAAGATCTTTCCTTAAATGTTCATGACTTCAGAATTAATGCATTGTTATGGAAATGATTGAAGGAAGTTTAAACCTGCCCTAGAGCTATTTTTCACAATGTCTATGGACCCTGTAAAACAGAAAAGAATAGGCACTGGATATCCATATTTTTCAGCCCTGGGTTCTTAAATTAAAAAATTAAACTTTGCACTAATAGAGGAAGACATTTGGGAATCATTTGTATGCATCCTATGAGTACCAAGCAGGTAGTTACTCATAGGATGCATTGCATACTAACTGGTTATATTCACACATCCAATAGAGTAGATTGAAGAAACTCCTGGAACTTTGTTTCCAAAATATGGACTTCAGCAGTATATACTTAAAGATTGTCTCCATTAGATGCAATAGTAGTACAGTTTATATCCTCTTTGTAAATAGGCTGGAATACCTTTCAGCAAAAATATCTATGCATTTACTTGCAGTTAAATGTTTTAGGTGGCAGATCTATTGTGCTGTATCTCCACGTAGTAAATGGCAATCCTTGTCTGAATTAATTTAAGGCTACAAAGGTGAGACTTAACAGGCAGAGGTAGCAAAGAGAGAGCAAAGTGGGGTTGGACAAAACAGTGACAAACAGTAACGGTTTGGCTCAGACTAACTTTATTTCATTTTAGCCAGTCAGTAATTGAAATTTGTCATCAGAAAGTAACAAGTGAGCTAGTATGTTATATGCTTTGCTCATTCCTACGGCCCAAAGGGTGTATCTACATGTTCATTAATGCTCAGTGGTTACTGCATCTTAAATTTAGTACTTGTATAATCAAGTACTAAATTAATGCACAGTAACCAGAGTTACTGCACAGTAGTGCCAGCACACACCTTCTTAGTGATGCTATGTGCAGTAGCCTAATAATGCCACGCAGTAGCATATTAGCACTGTTTGTGCTGTGATGTGGTACTGCACAGTATTATTAGGCTACTGCACAGTTAGCATCTCATGTAGAAGTACCCAAAATGTCTGAAATTTCACAGAATCTCATCTCCAACAGTTGAATATTAGTCTGCAAAGAAAATGAGGCTGCATTAGGGTTATCTGCCAAATTGCAATATGGTATATCTGTGACCTTCCTTCTTTTTCCACAGTAAAGTTTTTCTACTGTGTGAAGTCAGAGAATGTAGAGATTATATATCTTTTTTGTAAGCCAGCCACTAGAGGGAAATAGAATCAAACATACTTGACTAAGCCTGACATTTTATTCAGTGGAATCAGCACATTTTAGTTATACATAGGGGCTGAAGAAGTTGTGCGAATTCCTAGTGTTTCAATTTTTTAAATTGTAATATAAATTCTGCTTCTAAAAATAATGGTAATAGTGGTCAATGCAAAAATTTAAAAAAATGAATAAATATTTTATTATGACTTTTTCTACCTTTTTCTTTTAGGGGGTGAATAATTTTGTGCAGTACAAATTTAGCCACTTACCATCAAAGGAAAGGCAAACAATAGTCGAGCTAGCTAAAATGTTTTTAAACCGCATTAACTACTGGCACCTGGAGATACCATCTCAACGAAGATTGAGATCACCTAATGATGATATTGCTGGCTATAAAGTAAATTACACAAGGTAACTATGCTTTGCTTTAGTTTTTCACTTTCAAAGTATAGATACTGATCCTATAGATATATATGCCAATGCAAGCTCTTACAAACACAGTCTTTTCCTGTAGACCATGGTGGCCTCAGGAAACTCACACCACTGATACTGCACTGCAGACATGTACTCCTATTTATAGAAGTGGGGTCTTATTTAGCAAACCATATGCATAGAACAAGTAGGTACTGATGTACATATTTCAAAATTATGAAATTTTGGAATGGTTTTTGTCAAGTTAATTTAAATCTGATTGGATGCTTGAATGGTAGGTCCTTATTTCATGAAGAAGAAGTTCAGACAAACTTAAACTGTTGTTGAAAACATTTTTAATAAGTTTTTGTTGCTTAAAAACCTCAAAGTTATTTTCCATCAGATATTTAAATATTGCTATAACATTAATTGATACTCTACTTAGTCCTACTGTTTGATAATCCCTTTAGTGCCCTAATACATCTACCAGTCATGTAAAACTTAAGTTTGCGAAGGCAAAACCCATTATAGAGAGAGTTGCTAGTAAATGGAAAAAAAGAACATTAAGATGAGATTTAACAAGAGGAAGTGACTTGGAAGGAAGGAGTGGTGGAGGACAGTACAGATTGGGAAAGTATTAATGAAAAGTGACATTTTTTTTACATGCACCCTGAAAAGGTGAAATATTATGGGAAGAGGACCAAGTTGGCTAATGCTGATGACACATAATTAGAGGCAGGAAAAATAGGGGAGACCAGATAAATGGGAAGTGAATAGATTTGGAGTATGGGATGTGCAATTTGTCTGGAGGAAAAGTTCATTGTGCACCCTGAAATTTACTGAGTAGGTATTTAGGAAGATGTTGAAAGGAGTTGTCTAATTTTCAGAGGAATATCAGACCCTACAAGTGCTACTTTGCGGATGTATTAAATAGTGTTATATAGTCATTTTGTCCTTATGCAAACAGAATATTTTGTGGATATGACATATCAGGTTACTTCCACATCGGGTTTTGTTAATTATTTGGCTTTTTTGCTACAGGTGGCTTTGTTACTGTAATGTTCCCCAGTTCTGTGACAGTCTACCTCGGTACGAAACAACGCAGGTGTTTGGGAGAACACTACTCCGCTCTGTCTTTACTGTTATGAGGCGCCAACTCCTGGAACAGGCTAGACAGGAAAAAGACAAGCTTCCTCAGGAGAAACGAACACTAATTCTCACCCATTTTCCTAAGTAAGGAGTCACTGCTCATCTACTTTCAAGATGAAGCAACAACATGCACTTGTGTCTATGCTAATGAGAGCAACTGACTGGTTGTGTGCAGCAGAAAGGCACCTTATTCTTATGTTCTGTGACAAATAGGTGCTACACCAACTTATTCTGTCTTTCTTGCTCTATGTGTTTGTGTGTGACTGCTAGTTATGTTTAATACACTGGATGTTTATTCTCGTAACTAAAGTTATTTGTCTTGCTTAGAGGGCTTAGTCAGTAGGGGCTTCTACATGTGTGTTTTCCTGTGAAGTTGACTAACTACACTAAAATACCACCATCTACACATGCAGTGCTGTTAGGCCAGATTAAACTAATTAATCTGCCATAGGGTATCATAGAATCATAGTACTGCCTTACACAATTACTATCCTATGGCAGAGTTTAGTGTGTGCACCACAATGCACATGTAGACAGTGACCAGGGCTGGGTGGGGCCTGAAGGTGCTACAATGTGGGGACTGCCTCTTGGCTAGCCTCTGCCCTGTAGCACCTTTGTGGCCCAACCAACCCCTCCACAGGACGTTGAGTGGGATGGAGCAGCCCTGGGCTGGCAGGCTGACCCCTCAGGTCTCCTGCCAGCTGGAGCTGTGCTGCCCCGGCTCAATGTACTGCAGTCCCAGGTGCACATGTAAATACTGTACCCAGGAGCAATAAACCCAGGTGCAAACTGCACTGGAGTTTTTTCAGCCACACTAATTTCATGTGTAGATGTACCCATTATGTTGGAATCTGTTACTGGGCACTTGTGTTTATTTTCTATAGACTTTGTAAGTATTAAAGTAGTACAGTAGGCCCAGTTCTCCATAAATTTGGGCTTAGTTCTCCTCTTACTATACTCCTTTGGCATCGACTCTGAAACCTGGTGAGATTCAACCCATGACCGGGCAGTAAACATCAAGGGCTACAGACTATACAAGTGGGACAGAACAGGGAGGAAAGGTGGGGACGTGGCGCTCTATGTCAAAGAGCAATACACGTCCTCAACAAACAGCATGGGGTTAGAGGATGGGCAGACTGAAGTGCTCTGAGTTAGAATACAAGGGGTTCAGGGGGAAAGGGACTTAACAGTAGGTGTCTACTATCGACCACCCAACCAGGGGGAAGAGCTGGACCGGGAATTCTGAGGTCAGCTTGCAGAGGCAGTTAGGTCAAGGGACGTGGTCATCAGGGGTGACCAAAACTACCCGGACATCTGCTGGGAAGAGCAGTCAGCCAGGTCTGACTGCTCACGTAGGTTCCTAGCCGAGTTACAGGACCTCCACCTAACCCAGGGGGTGCACAGGGGAAATGCCACCAGGGGAAATGCCTTGCTGGACCTGGTCCTGGCCACAGGCCAGGTGAGGGGGCTGGTGAGGGACCTGGTGAGGGGACTATAGGTTCTCGATCACCTGGGCAATAGCAATAATTGCCTACTGAAATTCTCCATCCAGCGCAGGGTGTCAGAGGCCTGCAGCAAGGCAGCAGCCCTGGACTTCTGGAGGGCTGATTTCAGTGAGTTAAGGAGATTAGTCGGGGAGGCACTGAGGTCCTGGAGGGTAGGGGGAGTTGGGAGTCCAGGACGAGTGGTCATTCCTTAGGAGACAATCCTCCAAGCCCAAAGGGTGACAGTCCCAACGTGGCTCAAAGGGGGCAAAAGTGCTCAAACACCCCCATGGCTTACCAAAGGCATTCAGGAATGTCTGAAAGCTAAAAAGGAGGTGTACACATGATGGAAGGAAGGGGCCATCACCAAGGAAGATTATACCTCCATTGCTCGAGACTGTAGGGGGGCTATTAGGAAGGCTAAGGCAGAGACAGAATTAGGACTAGCAACCAGGATCAAAGATAACAAGAAGTCCTTTTTTTAAATACATAGGGAGTAAAAAGAAAGCACCGGATAACATGGGGCCTCTGCAGGACATGCTTGGCAATCTGGTGGTTGCACCAGATGGTAAAGCTGACCTCTTTAACAAATTCTTTGCCTGCATTTTTCTGAGCAGGGACAGGGACATTTCCACCCCCCACCGGGATTCCAGATTGACTCAGGAGAGGCACAGCCAGGCCCAGGGTCAGTGAGGACCTAGTTAGGGATCTTCTGGTGGGACTGGATGTGTTCAAGTCAGCAGGTCCAGATGATCTTCACCCCAGGGTGCTGAGGGAATTGGCAGAGGTCATTGCGGGACCCCTGGCATGGCTTTACGAGCACTGGTGGCTCTGGCCAGATGCCAGAGTACTGGAAAAGGGCCAATGTGGTCCCCATTTTCAAAAAGGAGAGGAAGGAAGACCAAGGTAACTATAGGCCTGTTAGTTTTACCTCGGTCCTGGGGAAGCTCTTTGAGAAAATTATCCAGGAGCACATCTGCGAGGGACTAGCAGGGGAGATTATGCTTAGGGGTGACCAACATGGGTTCATTAGGGGCAGGTCCTGTCAGACCAACCTGGTAGCCTTCTATGACCAGGTCTCAAAATCCTTAGACGCAGTTGTCACGGTGAACATAGTCTTTCTGGACTTTAGGAAGGCCTTCAACACTGTCTCTCACCCCGTTCTCATTAAAAAATTAGGCAAGTGGCGTCAATGTCTACACAGTCAGATAGGTCACAAATTGGCTGGAGGGCTGCATCCACAGAGTGGTGGTGGATGGGTCTTTTCTGACCTGGAGGGACGTGGGCAGTGGGGTCCCCCCAGGGCTTGGTCCTTGGGCCCTCATTGTTTAACATCTTGGACGAGGGGGTGAAAAAAGCACCTTGTTCAAATTCGCGAATGACACAAAGATGTGGGGAGAGGTGGGTACGCTTGAAGGGAGGGGCCAGCTACACCTAGATCTGGACAGGTTACAGGGGTGAATGGATGAGAATAAGATGGGATTCAATACTGACAAGTGCAAGGTACTGCACCTAGGAGAAAGAACCAGCAGCATACCTACAGGTTGGGGAACTCCCTTTTCATCGGCACAGGGACAGAAAAGGATCTTGGAGTCATTATTGATTCCAAGACGAACATGGGCCGACAGTGTGGTGATCCGGTCAGTAAGGCTAACCGCACCTTGTCATGCATCCATAGATGCATCATGAGCAGGTCCAAGGAGGTGATCCTCCCCCTCTATGCAACATTGGTCAGGTCGCGGTTGGAGTACTGCGTCCAGTTCTGGGCGCTGCACTTCAGGAGGGATACGGACAACATGGAGAGGGTCCAGAGGAGGGCCACTCGCATGGTCAGGGGTCAGCAGGGCAGGCCCTACAAGGAGAGACTATGGGACCTGAACCTGTTCAGCCTCCACAAGAGAAGGCTGAGGTGGGATCTGGTGGCCATCTATAAATTTACCAGGGGGACCAGCAGGAAACAGGAGTGTCCCTGTTTCCCCGAGCATTACCAGGAGTAACTAGGAATAACGGCCACAAGTTGACTTGAGAGTAGGTTCAGGCTGGATATCAGGAGGCACTACTTCACAGTTAGAGCAGCTAGGATCTGGAACCAACTTCCAAGGGAAGTGGTGCTCGCTCCTACCCTGGGGTCTTCAAAAGGAGGCTAGATAATCACATAGCCGGGGTCATTTGACCCCAGCATTCTTTCCTGCCCATGGCAGGGGGTTGAACTTAATGATCTGCTCACGACCATACCAACTATGAAACTATGGAGAGCACTCTGTCCAAATTTGTGAATGACACCAAATTATGGGGCAAAGTTAGCACACAGATGGGCAGGAAACAGATTCAGGTGGATTTGGACAGGTTGGAAAAGTAGGCAGATCAGAATAGGATGCAGCTTAACAAAGAAAAGTGCAAAGTGCTGCATCTAGGGAGAAAGAATCACTAACAAACATGCAGATTGGGAGATGACCTTCTAAGTAGCACAGCAGCAGAAAGGGATCTTGGAGTCATAGTAGACTCCAAGATGAACATGAGTCATCGATGTGATGAAATAATACGTAAAGCTAACCACACTTTATCATGCCTTAGCAGGTACATCACAAACAGGTCTAAGGAGGTGATACTTCCTCTCTAGGCAGCATTGGTAAGGCCGCAGCTGGAGTACTGTATCCAGTTTTGGGTGCTACGCTTCAAGAAGGATGTGGATAACCTTGAGAAGGTCCAGAGGAGGGGTACTCGTATGGTTAGGGGCCTGTGGGTGCGGCCTTATGAGAAGAGATTAAGGGACCTGGATCTTTTCAGCCTCTGCAAGAGAAGGCTGAGAGGTAATCTTGTGGCTATCTACAAATTCATCAGCAGTGGGGGAGGCAACAAGGAATAGGAGATGCTCTGCTCATCAGGGAGCCCCTTGGGGTAACTAGAAACAATGGCCACAAACTGACAGAGAGCAGATTTAGATTGGACATCAGGAAGAACTTCTTCACAGGAAGGGTTACCAGATTCTTGAATGGGCTTCTAAGGGACGTGGTGCTCTCCCCTACCTTGGGGGTCTTTAAGAGAAGACTGAACAAGCACCTGGCTGGGGTCATCTGACCCCAGCGCTCTTTCCTGCCCAGGGCAGGGGGTCAGACTCGGTGATCTACTGAGGTCCCTCCGACCCTAAAAATCTATGAAATTTATCAAATGTGTATGAGTGTTGTGTTACTCTAACTGGAATAACCAGGTCATAGTTACTACTTACCTTTTCATTAAATATAGTAGGACACAAAGTTAGGAATAGGAGTGGATGAATCTTTTCAGCAAAAGATGGACTGACTAGCATGAAAAGGTACTGACAGTCTCCACATTCACAATGGTTGTTTCAGTATTTGAATACTAGCAGTGGAACCTATGAGAAGTGGCTAACTATTTTTTACTGTTTGAGATGGCGAGAAGGAGGGTTATGTGGTTAGTCTCAGAATTTGCTCAATTATTGGTCATTAATTTCACCCACGCTAGTAATGAATAAGGGGATGCTGTTCATCTGATTGTTTTAAAAACTGGCTAATTTGTTTGTACTTCAAAACAGTACATTATTTTTTGAAAAGCTTTAATGGGTTGTGAAGGTAGTTGTGATCTCTTCCTAATGTTTAAACATGAAGAAAAAAGATAAAGAAATTTGCTATTTAGGGGAAGCAATGAAACAGAATCTATGAAAAATACTGTCAAATATGAGTGGATAATACTAATACAGAAGAAAGATAATATAAACCTACCTTGATCAATAAGGACTATATT
Organism: Alligator mississippiensis; assembly: GCF_030867095.1. Taxonomy (NCBI): domain Eukaryota; kingdom Metazoa; phylum Chordata; order Crocodylia; family Alligatoridae; genus Alligator; species Alligator mississippiensis. The sequence continues at coordinate 150,456,579 of NC_081828.1, read as the reverse complement.
TTATGACTCCTTAATCACATTGTATTGTAGCTCTTACTATTCTGGAGTAAATGGAAATGCTTGTGGAGGAAACTGACACTCATTGTGGTTAAAAGGATCACAATCTCTTCCCCAAAAAAGGATGTTACAGTGAATGGGTCCAGGAAGCAGGTCTATAAGGGAAGAAGTTGATGTGTTTACATAATTACTTTTTCTAACTCAAACTCAGGCAGGGTTGGAAAAGTAGTTTTCAGGCAGTGGTGAAGTAATTTGAAAAGCATTTCAGTTCCCTGCAGCTTCTATGATTTCCTGATGAAATAATAATAATAATCTGTTCCAGAGAATGTGTGACCAGTATGAGATGAGCTCTGATCCCGTCGTGCAATGTATCTTCTCCATTCTGCTGTTCAGGCTTTATTCAGTCGTCAAGCTACAGTTTAGAACACGGAGCAGTTCACGTGTTTGAAGCAGAGCCCCAACAGTCAGTCCTCATGGGGAATAAAGTAAACTTCCACGTTGAATGATGAGCTCATGTGCTTGAAAGCAGAGTGTGAGATATTTGTAATGTGATGTCGCTGTTGTTATAACTTTATCAGTGCTAAAGGTTGCTAAATATTTCCACAGCTGAGACAAATATAACGAATATTAAAGTATAAAAACAAAGACTTGGAAGTGGTAATTTAGCAGTACGTTTTGAGATACAAATTTAAGTTCATTGAACACAATGACAAAGGCCACCAAGAAGACTAAGAGATCAGGGTTTGTAACATGTAACCTCTATGCCCTCTTTAAACAAGGCACTTATTACATTTTAACTTGTGATTATGCTTTCTGTCATTGGGTGAAAACAGTCAGGGGGTTGGGAAGTTTTTAGCCACTTGAAACTTCGGTACTTTGATATTAATATAAATGTGCCATATGGAAAATACAAGGCTTGATTCTCTCTCTAGAGTGGTTTATACTCAAACAATCCCATTGATTTCTGTTGAACAATTTATATAAACAAGGACAGCCCTAGAAAGTAAAAATAGTTTGAAAAATCCTCTAGTGCAACATAACATATAAACCAGAAAAGGGGATTGATGTGATTGCTCTGTGTAGCATGCGGGATGTTCTGTTGTATAACAACATTTTCCATGACCATAACGCTAAAAAAGGTAAAGTAACTTCATTTTTTCAAAAGCATACAGAGCTAAATTTTAAAATGCCAGATAAACCCCAAGGTGCAATTGCATATGCATTTTGGTGGCATATTTAAATACATAGAAATGTGTTTATAAGAGCAATTCAAGTGGCCACTTTTGCTGGAGATTTTATACCAAAGTAATTTAAAAAATAGCAGGACATCTGTAGTTTTTAACAAGGGAAATGTATCTATAAATAAAATCTACATGTAGCATGCTTGAATGCCAGCACCAGAAGGGCAATGATTATTCACTTTGCCATCTCATGTGTGCCCATACAGTTATAAAAATGGTTGCAACAGGTCTTGATTGCACAAAGAAAGAGTTACATTCTGTGATCCATCTTTTGATCACAGATGGTATGAATAGCAATGAAATTCTTTTGACATCTTTCTGATATTTTAATGGCATCCTTGTGATTGACTTCTTAAGTAAGCAGTCTTCTGCGCATATTATTTCAGTTGGCTCAGTGAGAATCTGAAGTCAAACACTGGAAGCAGATGTCCAAGACAGGAATACTGCTCCTCCGTTGACAATGCCACACCACAAAAACCACTGAAAACTTGGAGTCTTTGCTTCTGCTTATAGGCCTTGCCTAGCTTCAAGTGACTTTTCACATGTTCAGTCCTCTAAAGAAAGTCTTGTGAGAAGAAATGATAGAGTCTAATGAGAAGATGCAGTCATGACTTCAGGAGCAACTCAGTTTTTTCTTTTAATCTAAAATAGCTTTGGTGGGATAATGGCAGAAGTGTGTTGACAAGCAGGAAGACTGCATAGGAAAGTGAACAAATGATAGATGCTACTGGCTGCAATAGAATATACTTTAGCATGTGTTGTGTTAGTTTTTTTGACTGACCATTCAGCATGCATGCATAAGTAAGAAAGAATGCTTGTAAACCTGTAGAATACTAGTTTTTTTCAGAATTACAAGAAAATATTTTCTCACAGTTGCATAAAGCCAACACCTTTATGCTGGTCAAACACAGCTCTGTTATTAATGCTCTTATCTCTGCTATGTAAACAGTTTCTAATAGCTTTTCCCAAATGAATTTTGTCTGGAATAACAAAAGAGAAATTGTAGCAGATGAAAATGTTACACCCAGTTAATATGCTTAGTTTTCAGTTTTGTGTGTGCAACATGTATTTAAAAAAAAAAAGGCTGGACAAAATGTTTTTTGGTAGTCAACCAACTTCTCCAGTTTCTTCAGTCAAACGATTTGAATACAAATTTTAATGGATCACTTTGAAGGACACCCATCTCATTTTGAGTAGTAATGATTGTCTCATTTAATATTGCCTTTGTTTCTGTGCTTAGGTTTTTATCCATGTTAGAAGAAGAAGTTTATAGTCAAAATTCTCCTATTTGGGATCAGGATTTCATGATGTCCTCTTCTCGAACTGGTCAGCTAGGAATCCAAACAGGTAAATATGCATTGAGCACAGGGCCAGGGAGCACCTGTATGAAGAACACAGTTTATTTACAAAATCTTTTATTAAGAAAATAGAATAAGCAAGGGGAACTGAAAATGAAATTTTATATGGAAGATTGTACTGAAATCAGGAACTAAATATGAGTCTGTGTCTAAATATGCATAGGAATTTGGCACTGCACAGTCTTTCTGGTTCCTCAGGTAGAGGTCCTGCTCTGATGATTAAGTACTTCCAGTGGTCATCATTATGATCAGTAATGCCTCTCAGTGGAGAATAATTGTCTTTCATGATTGCCTTATCTGTGGGTCTGAAGATGGCTGACAAGGCCAATATGGGATCAACAGGTGCTATTGCAACTTGGGCATGTGTTTCCATGCAGGGTGGGTGGCTCTGGATTTGTGGTTTGGTCCATGACACGTTGTTTCTGCTACTCCTGCTTTTCTGTTTCCTGTTGTTGTGAGGTTTTAAAGTACAGAGATCTTTTTAGCAGATTTTTCCTTCATTTGTGGTGTTCCTGGCGATAGTCTCCCATGAGTTGATGTTGATGTTGCATTTTTTTCAAGTTGGCCTTGAGGATGTCCTTGAAGTGCTTTTTCTGCCCTCCTCTTGAGTGTATGCCTGGATTGAGCTAGGAGAATAAAACTTGCTTTGGGACCCTGGAGTCAGACATCTGGATGACATGGTTGGTCCAGCAAAATTGATGTTGGATGATCATTACCTCAATGCTTGTGCTGTTTGCTTGTGAGAGGATGCTAATGGTGCATCTGTTTTCTCACTGTATTCAAATTATCTTCCTCAGGCACTGTTGATGGTACTTCTCCAGTGACTTGGGGTGTCTCCTGTACATTGTCCATATCTCAGCTCCATACAGTAAGATAGGGATCACAACTACTTGATAAGCCGTGAACTTGGTTTCGAATCTCATGTTGTGATCTTTGAACACCCGTTTCCTCAGGCATCTGAAGGCTGCACCTGTACATTTGAGGTAATGTTGGATTTCTTCATCAATGTCAGCCTTCTGCAAGAGATGGCTTCTGAGGTACAGGAAATATTCAGTGTTCTCCAGAGTCTCACCATAAATCTGAATTACTGGAGGTGGGGACTTCTTATTAAGATGGAGGACCTTAATCTTCTGAATGTTAAGCATCAGTCCCACTTTCTTGTATGCCTCAGTAAAGATGTTGTTGATTGCCTAAATATCTACTTCTGAGTGAGCACACACTACAGCATGATTAGCCTATTGGAGCTCAGTGATTGAGGTCAGGGTAGTCTTGGTTTTGGCTTTGAGTTGTCTGAGACTAGATTTTGTAGATTTCATAGACGTTAGGGCTGGAAGGGACCTCGAAAATCATCAAGTCCAGCTCCCTGCCCCAGGGGCAGGAAGTCAGCTAGGGTCAAAGGATCCCAGCAAGATAAGCATCCAAATGTTACTTGAATAAGTCCAGAGTAGGTGCCTACACCACTTTTGGATGGAGTCTATTCTAGGCCTTGGGGGCTTGGACAGTAAAGAAATTTTTTCTTTATGTCCAGTCTGAAATGGTCTTGGAGGAGTTCATGACCCTTGGTCCTTGTTTTTCCTTGGAGCGCTCTGGTGAACAGATGTTCTCCCAGATCCTGATGTTACACCCCTTATGTACTTATAAGCAGACACCAGGTCCCTCCTGAGCCTGCACTTTTCCAAGCTGAAGAGTCCCATGGCTCTCAGCCTCTCCTCATAAGGCCTATTCTCTTGCCCTCTGATCATGTGCGTGGCTCTTCTCTGGACTCTCTCAAGCTTCTCAACATCCTTCTTGAATTGTGGAGCCCAGAATTGGATGCGGTACTCCAGCTGCGGCCTCACCAAGGCCAAGTACAGCGGGAGGATGACATCCTGAGATTTACCTGAGAAGCATCTATGGATGCAAGCCAGGGTTTTGTTTGCTTTACCAGCTGTGATTTCGCATTGGTGGCTCATGTTCATCTTGTGGTCAATCGTGACCCCAAGTCTCTTAGAGCAGTGGTGCTAGCAAGCATAGAACTGCCAAGCCTATAAGTATGCTGCGGGTTTTTTTCCCCCCCCGAGGTGGAACATCTTAATTTATCGGTATTGAACGTCATCAGGTTTGTATCTGCCCACTTACTAAATTTATCCAAGTCAGCCTGGATCACTAGCCTGTCCACAGGTGTGGACACTATGCCCCAAAGTTTAGTGTAATCGGTGAACTTAGCCAGTGCACTTTTGATACCAATGTCCACATCATTGATAAAGATGTTAAAGAGAACTGGTCCAAGGACAGAGCCTTGGGGGACGCCACTGGTCACGGAGCGCCATAATGATTCACTACCATCGACCACTACTTTCTGAGTCCAACCTTGGAGCCAATTTCCCAGCCATCGGACTGTGGTGTAGCCGAGGCCACAGTTCGCCAATTTTTCCACGAGGAGGTCATGGGACACCAGATCAAAGGCCTTTTTAAGGTCCAGATATATGACATCAATCTCTTTTCCCTTGCCCACGTGATATGTTACCTTGTCATAGAAGGAGATGAGATTGGTCAGGCAAGACCTATCCACGACAAACCTGTGCCGGCTGTCCCTCAGGATGTTGCCCTCAGCCAGCTTATCCAGAAGGGTCTCCTTGATCATTTTCTCCACAATTTTACCAGGGATTGAGGTCAAGCTGATTGGCCTTTAATTTCTGGGATCTACTTTCTGCCTCTTCTTAAAGATGGGTACCACATTGGCCTTCTTCCAGTCCTCAGGTATTTTACCTGAGCACCTTGAGTTTTCGAATACTTTTGCCAATAGTTGGGCTATGACAGCTGCCAGCTCCTTGAGTACTCTAGGGTGTAATCTGTCAGGACCAGCTGACTTGACGGTGTCCAGCCTCTCAAGGTGATCCTTTAATAGATCAACACTGATGCTGGGTATAAATACGCCTTCACCCTGGCCGTCCTGCGTCTTGCTAGGCAGGGTGGTCCCACTGGATTGATAAAAGATCAACATGAAGTACCTGTTAAGCAGATTGGCCTTTTCCTGGGTGTTGGTTACCATCCCATTGTCAGTTACTGTCCTATTTGGTTCAGCAGGGGTCCAAGGTTACCCTTGCTTTTTTCTGACTCCCTACATATCTGAAAATGGACTTTTTGTTATCTTTGATATGTGAAGCCAGATGGAGCTCGGTTGCAGTCTTTGCTTTCCTGATCCGCTCCCTGTAGGTACGGACCAGTGCCGAGTACTTCTCCTTGGTGGTAATTCCAACCTTCCATCCTTTATAAGTCTCTCTTTTGAGGCATAGGAGGTCCTCAAGTTCCCCCTGAGCCAAGGGGGTTGCTGCGCCCTTTTGCTACCCTTCCTCCGAGATGGGATGGCCATCCCTTGTGCTGTCAGGATCGCTCCCTTGAGGAGCAACCACTCCTCTTGGACTCCTCTTCCTGTCGAGTCGTGGTCCATTAGGGCCTCAACAATGAGCCTCCTGAGCTTGTCACAGTCAGCTTTTCTGAAGTCAGGGACTTCTGTATTGCTGACTGACTTGCCAGCTTTGCAATGGATAGTAAAGGTAATCAGCTTATGGTCACCCAGCTTTCCATCGATTCTTAGGCCGCTGACTAGGTCATCCCCTTTGGCCAGTGCCAGGTCCAGCAATGCTTTACCTCTTGTCGGCCCACAGACTTCTTGAGTCAGGTAGAGCTCATCCATGCACGTGGGGAAGCTTTGTGACCAATTGGATTTTGCTGAATGCTCTTCCCATGCTATGTCCGGGTAGTTGAAGTCTCCCATGACAACCATGCACTGAGAGCGTGCAGCCTCAGCCAGTTCTCTGGTGAATTCCTGGTCCAACTCTTGTTTCTGGTTAGGAGGTCTGTAGTAAAGTCCTACCATGATATCCCCTGTGCCACATTCCCCATGTATTTTAACCCAGAGAGACTCCAGTTGTCCATCCTGGGTGCCAATGTCAATTTGCAGTGACGTGTAACTGTCCTTGACGTAGAGAGCTACACCCCCTTTTATCCTTTTTATCTGTAGGATCTCGCCTGTACAGGGTATAGCCATCTATACCTGTGACCCAGTCATAGGTGGAGTCCCACCAGGTCTCCATTTTCCCTATGAGGCCATAGTCATTCTTGTTTAGCAGGAGGACCAGTTCCTCCTGTTTATTCCTCAAGCTCCTGGCATTGGTGTACAGGCAGGCAAGTGTCCCATTGGGGGCCCCTGCCTTCCTTACATATCGTTCTGGGACTAGGGTAGGTGTGGTTTCCCTTAAGTGCCTTAGCCTGCTGGATTTACAAGGGTTGCCCAATGGGCTTGCAGTGGTGGTAATCCCCCCAACCCCCAGCGGGCTTAATTTAAAGCCCGGTCGAGCAGGTCAGCCAGTCTGGCTGAAAAGAGCCTCCTCCCCAGCGGAGTGAGGTAGAGGCTGTTTCTTCCCAGCAGACCACTGCCTCTCTCACCAAAGAGCGGACTGTGATCGTGGAAGCCGAAGCCTTCACGATGACTCCAGTGCTGCAGTCTTTGGTCAACTGCCTTGACCCATCTCTCCCTCCTCAGCCCATGACTCACAACTGGGAGGAGCAAGGAAAAGACCACCTGCACCCCCAACCCCCTAAGCCTCGCTCCCAGAGCCATGTAGTCCCTCGTGACCTGGCTGGGATTGCTCCGAGCCGTGTCATTTGTCATTAAATAGCTTACTATCCGTTTGGTAGTTTAGTTCCACTCTGACTGGAAGTTTGTTGTTTGTCAAATGTAGCATCACAGTAGGAAATGTAGAAAAGAGTGTTGGAGCAATGATGCAACCTTGCTTAATTCTAGTTTTAACCCCAAAGGTACCTATGATAGATCCAATGAGTTACTGAGAGCTACTACTAGCATACTGTCATGTAGCACGTAAAGAATAGTAACAAGTTTTGATGGGCATCCTTACCTCAGAAGGATCCATCACAGTGCTTCTCAGTTGACAGAGTTGAAGGAGTGAAGCAAAGACACCAGAGAGTACGGAATGACTGCAGGTTGACCTGGACAGATAGGAAGAGTGGGCTGACCACAATAGGATGCAGTCCAACAAGCACAAATGCAGAGTGCTGCACCTAGGGCATAAAAATATCCAGCATGCTTACCAGCTGGGGAATGACCCTCTCAGCAGTACAGAAGCGGAAAGGGATCTTGATAGCGGACTCCAAGATGAACAAGAATCGTCCATGTGATGAAATCATCAGCAAAGCTAACAGTACTTTACCATGCATTAGTAGATGAATGCGGCATTGGTCAGTTGGAGTACTGCATTCAATTTTGGGCGCCATACTTTAAGAAGGATGTGGATAACCTAGAGAGGGTCCAGAGAAGGGCCACTCATATGGTTAAGGGTTTGGAGGCCAAGTCCTATGAGGAGAGACTAGGGGACCTGGATCTCTTCAGCCTCAGAAAGAGAAGGCTGAGAGGTGATCTTGTGGCCGCCTACAAATTCTCTGGGCGGGGGGCAGCAAGGAATTGGAGATGCTCTGTTCACCAGGGTGCCTCCTGGGGTAACAAGGAACAATGGTCACAAACTGACAGAGCAGATTTAGGCTAGACATCAGGAAGAAATTCTTCACAGTAAGGGTGGCCAGAATCGAATGGGCTTCCAAGGGAGGTGGTGCTCTCCCCTACCTTGGCTTTAAGAGAAGGCTGGATTCTGGCCTAAGAGAAGGCCAGAAGGCTGAATCTGGCTGGGGTCATCTGACCTCAGCACTTTTTCATGCCCAGGGCAGGGGTTGGATTCAGTGATCTGATGAGGTCCCTTCTGACCCTAGCATCTATGAATCTATGAAGGCTTTTATGAGGTCAAGAATGCCATATAGAGAGGTTTATGTTGTTCCTGGTATTTTTCCTGCAGCTGGCAAGCAATGAAGATCATGTTGGTTGTGCCTCTTGATTTCCTAAACTCACACTGAGATACCAGGTGGAGTTCTTCAGCAAGTGGAAGGAGATGGTTCAGGAGGGTTCTTGCAGTGCTTTTTCCTGTGGTGGACACCAGGGTGATCCCTCTGTAATTTCCACAGTTGGACTTGTCTCCTTTCTTGAAAATTGTCATGATCATGGGATCTTTGAGGTCACCTGGGATATCCTCTTCATTCCAGATCCTTAAGTTGAAGGCATGGAGGTGTCATGTAAGCCACTTTTCCCCCTCTTTGAAGATTTTGGCAAGAATTCCATCTGTTCCAGATGCCTTATTATTCTTCATCTGCTTGTTGGCTTTTCCTGACCTCATCAAGGATTGGAGAGATTCTGAGATTCTTTGACTGGGTGTTGCGGCAGGGAATTGAGAACACTCATCAATACCAGAATCTTGATTTGAGAAGGCCTTCAAAAGGCTCCTTCCAATGGGCATTGATGGCTCCTCTGTTCTTGGTCAGGTCTCTTCCATCTTTAGGTCTCAAAGGGGTTGGTCCCTGAGTGCTCTTGATGGCTTTGGCGGCACTAAAGAAACTCTGCATATCATGGATGTCAGCAACGTGTTGAATCCTTCACCTTGTCTTTCCACCATCTGTTCTCTGTATCACAGGTTCTCTTTTGGACCTCTGTCTTGGCTTGTTGGAGATTCAATTTCTTTTATTTGGAGTTGGTGTCATTCTACCAAACACAAAAAGCCTTTTGCTTATGATCGATCAACTCTTCAATCTTCCGGTCATTCTCATCAAATCAGTCTTGGTGTTTTCTGGCAGAGAATCCAAGTGTTTCTTCACAGGTGCTGATGATGGTGGTCTTGAAGGCACCCCAAACACCGCTGACATTCTCCCATAGTTGATTAGAAATTGCCAATTTTTTATTGAGGTGCTGATGGAAGAGGTCTTGCTTGATTGGGCCCTTGAGTCCTTTGATGTTGACCTTCCATCAGCATTGCTTCTGCTGCAGCTATCATTTGGGAGCCAGTTTGAGTGACATAACTGTGTGGATGAGTCAGTGATTGGTCCAGCAATTGTCAGCTTCTAGCATAACTCAAGTGATGGGGACATTTTTGTGATCCAGGGCATGAATTATGATGTAATCAATCAAGTGCCAATGCTTAGATCATGGGTGTTAACATGATGTCTTGTACCTGGTTTTCTGGTAGGATAGGGTGTTGGTAATGGTGAGTCTATTCCATACCTTTGGTCAAGAGGAGGATGCTGATGGAATTAACCTGTTATATTCCTTCCTTGCTGATGGTTCTGTTTCAGAGGCTTGAGTCTCTTCCAACTTGGGCATTGAAATCGCTGAGCAAAATAAGCCTGTCTCCCTCTGGAATATCAGAAAGGATCTGGTCAAGGTTGGCATAGAATTCCTCCTTTGTTTTGTAGTTGGCATCAAGAATCAGGGCATACATGCTGATGACAGTGGCATATTGGCTCCCTGCCAGTTTGGGGTGGAAAGTCATGAGTCGCTCATTGATTCTGATAGGGAACTCTTTGAGTTTGTTTATGAGTTCATTCTTAATGGCAAAGCCAGCTTCATGAAGTTGATGTTCTCCTTCCTGTTTACCCTTCTAGAAGAAGGTATAATCACCTCCTTGTTCTTTGAACTGCCTATCTCCCACTTGCTGGGTCTCAGTGCAGTGATGTCAGTGTTGTGTTGCTGGCGTTCTCAAGCCATGATTGCAGTGCGGCATTCTCGGTGTTCACTATTAGGATTAGCCATGAGGATCTTAGTGTTCTAGGTCTCAAAATTGATTGTGTGTCTTCATTGATATTGACCACAGTAAAGATGATCTCACTGGACATGATTATCCAGTCAGGAAAAGTTAAGCAGACTATGTTTAGGGCACCATTTTATCCCCCTCCCCATGTGGGGTGAGTAGAATGGATCCTTAACAGGGATGCTCAGTTGCAGTTATAGCTGTTGAATCATACTTCTGCCTAGTCCAAGTGCTAGATGACTTTCTTGTAACTGCCTTCTTTGTGCCAGACTAGGAGTTTCTAGGCCTCGCAGTTCTGCTCCCATTGTCACTAGCTGGTTGCCAAAGGGCTTGAAAAATGTGCTAAAGCTGTTTTCATGGAAGCCACCTATGTGTGATTTCTTTTTTCATGGAAAAGCTACTGCACATCAGCTTCCACACAGTTCTTGACAGAACAGGACCTTGATCCAATGGTAGAGATGCTAAGACGATTAGAGATCTCATTCCATTGCAGCCTTCATCTGCCTTCACAGCTGTCGAGATTCTGACACCATCCTCTGCTTGCTCTGCCATTGAGGACTTGTCCAGCCCCCAGTCATGGGTCTACAGGCTTATTATAGTGGTGACCTGTACTTGCCATGTCACAGCACTGTCAGAGGACATATGTGACTTTCAGGAGGGAGAGCATTACCATCTGCTGTCCCCGTCACATCTTTGTGGTGCTGCTGTTGCTTGGTCTGCAACTGTTTGTTTGTCAGTTACCCCTGCTTATTTCACAACTAACCCTCCTGGAGGGTCATTCCATTGTCTGCCACCTGTGGAAGCGCTGGGTAGCAGCACAACTTTGCCACCAGATTTCCAGTGGTATGTCTTCATAGACAAATTTGGTAGTATCTTGCCTCAAAATATTTGTTGTCTTCTTTTAGTAACATGCATTCCTTTATTTGCTGTGTTCTTGTGCAGCCTTCATAAGCATTGCCTCATGTCTAGTTGCACTTTCTGCCCCTTGCCTACTGTTCACTGGTTCAGTTCTATGCATGATTTTCCCCAATGAGAGATTCCAGAAGTCTATTCTGATAGTCTATTTTATTCTACTTTTACTATTGAGTGCTGCTGAAAGCATATTGGATATTCATTTACAGTGAAGTTAATGATTGCGTATTCTTTCAGTTAGTGGTAAAGTAAATTCTAATATCTCAAATGGTATTTTTTTTACTGTCATTGCAGTGATCAATCCTCCTCCTGTGGCAAGGTCGATTTCGTACAGTGCAAGTCCTTCATCTCTTGAACAACCCAACAGTGGAAGTATGAGTCCTGCTTGTAAGGTTTCTTCTGGTCTTGACCAAAACCTAGGTAATTTAGAAAGGAAGCTGATCTTGTTTAATTATTTTATCATTCTTTTATGTTGTGTCAAACTACTGTATTTACTCAACTAGAAGATGGCCCTGATTATAAGATGACCCCCAATAATTAAATTACATATATGGAAAGTTTATAAACTTGTTATAATTTTCCAGGTATAGAATCTAATTATTGGAAATTTGTCTTGAATTTAGCTATTCTCCCTGCTATTGCAGGGGGGGAAAAATCTGAGAGGGTCAGGAAGCCCTTTGTTCTTTACTTCCCCCAACTTTTTCCCCTGAATGCCCCTTTCCCCTCTCATTACTGTCAGACTCTGCTTTCCCTGAGCACATGGAAGTGAGGAACAAATTTGAAAACAATAACCTTGAAACTAAACATGGCTGTAGCAATTTGCATATAGTATCCATAGACTTAGTTTATCCAGAATTGATCATGTCATAGGCTCTGAGTACAGGGGGCCTGAGGGCCCTGGCTCCCCTCGGGAAGAGGGTAGTGTAACCACCCTAATTGCGCAGGACAGTCCCAAAATGGGAACATCAAGTCCTGGTCCTAGGCTTCATGACTCTAGGACAGCATTTGTCTTTATTCCCAGTATCGTGCAAGAATCTGGGTTTTCCATTCACTGTGGAAAAATGTGGGAAATGGCGGTTTTCCCCTTGCAGGCTGGCAGAGTTCTAGCCTGCAAGGGGCTGCAGGGAATGGGACACAGGGGGCGCCACATGCATGTGTGCACAGGCACACATGCACATGGCCAGGATACAGCCCCAGGCAGTGGTGGAGAGCAGCTCCCCCAGCTGCCTACCAGTAAGCCTATGGGGGGGGGGGCAGATTGAGGCCCCCCCACAGTGAGGGAGGGAGTGGGGCAGGGGTTGAGCCTGGGGGTGCTGCCCAGCCAGGGCTGTGCATGGGGCCCAGGGCCAGGGTGGGAAGTGGGACAGAGCCATGGGTGGTATGTCCAGGGGGCGGAGGGTGACTGCCTGCTAGTATGTGCACTCCCAGGGAAGGGGAAATGGGGCGAGCAGATGCCCCCAAAATTTGTGTGTGGGGTGGGGGTAGATGCAGGCTGGCCACTGAGGCCTCGGGGCTCCCCATCCTGCTGCCCTCCCCTTGGGAGTTGTGCATCAGCCATGCCAACATGGCAAGGCACCCCCTGCCCACCCAGCTGTAGTGGGTGTGACTGTGGAGTTTCCTGCTGGTGCTGTGTGAGCAGGGGGCACCTTGCCATGGTACTGTGATCACCATAGGGCTCCCAGTGGGAGGGCAGCTGAGTGGGAAGCCCTGAGCCTGCAGCGGCCAGCCTGCATCTGCCCCTACTCCCCATAGACTCTGCTTGCCTCTGCTCCAGCTGTGCTGCATCATCCTAGGCCCGGCACCTTTGATGCATGTAACCTTTTTCCTTTTTTTTTTTAACTGATGCAAGTTTTAGCAGAATGTTTCATAAACACACTTTTGAGCAACACTTTGGTGCCTACTTATATCTAAATATTACTGTATGGGATGTAGTGTTACCATAAAGTGCCCAGGACAATATTATTATAGATTTGTGGTGTTGATCTTTCAAGACAGTGATAATACAAGTCTCCAAAGTGGATATTGCAATGCAAAGAGAGGTAAAATTGTTTCATTTCAGTGTCAGTTTATAGAGATAATATAATGCAAAATCATGTCTGTTCATATTAATGCTGACATTCCACCAGACATGCAATATTGAAATGATAGTGTTTTCACATGATAACTTGCTTGCTAGGAGTATAGTTGATATAATGACATGTCTTTCTATTCCTAGAGTATTTTTTTTTAAAGGAAATGGTACATAAGCATAAGATCTGATGCTGCTGGAGTGTGAGCTAACTAAAGCAGGGACACAGTGTGAGTTGATGATTTGTAACCTAGTCTCATTGTGTTTTGCCACACAAAATACAATCAGTTACAGCGGGAGAAGATAAAGTGCAGATAAAGCTATATAAGTATTTCTGAAATTGACATTGTTGGTCTTTATTGTCTTAAGACCTTTCATGTTAAAACAGTTAAATATCTTTGATTTACAGCTTTACTATTAAGTTACCCAAACTGCAAATTCAAGCCAAACCCTGTCCCTTTGGTTTCTTTCTATCCCTTATTGCCATCAGTAACAATTGCAACTTAAGTGCTAGATTTGTTGATGTATGAGTCAGAACAGACTACATCTCCATCTTCTACAGTTGTATTGTTTGTTTATTGCTGGCAGGAATAAAATGAATTTTATTCAATAAAGCCATGCATTGAGTGGAAATGTTGAGTTGAATAAGGTTCCGTTTTTTGTCATGTGTCTCATACCAAAACCACTCTTGAGTTAGCACTGGGAAGATAACTTATTTTATCAGTAGGGGATAAGTATGTAGAGAGAGGGAATTGTTTTCATTACCATATGTGCAACCTTATTATATTTTGTTTGCAAAGTGGCCTCCTTGAATATCATTGATCTTCAGTTTGAGACTGAGGAGAGAATCCTGTGTGTTGCATCACATTAACATACAAACTAAGTTAAGGAGACTTAATCAAGGGAAGGGCTTAATGAAAATTTCATTATTTTAATTTATTGACATGTCTATTTTATACTTCTGGTATTATTCATCCTTTTTAGAAATGTTTTTATTTGTCATTTTTATCTGATATTTTTCTGCTTCCTTTACAATTTATTTATGTTTTATTTTGCCCCATCTTCAAATTCTAAGATTTTCCATTAACATAGAATTGACGCTGGGAATTCTTTTCTGCTCCTTTTGGTTAACCCATTCCCACAATCTAGGTTTTTCTGTCTTGGGGAAAGAAGCATCATAGAACCCTAAAATCTTATACCTTATAACTTATAACTCCTCCTTATAGTTTATAACTCCCCTTTGATCAATACATTGCTTGGACCATTGTATGAACAAAATGGCTATTTCTCTATATACAGTATTTTTACCCCAAATATTCAGCTTTTAATAAATGAATGCTTCTAGCTTTTTTGTAGTTCATGGATACATATACTGCCCAGTGCCTTTGCCATTCCTTCATCTGCTCTTTCCTCAACTGGAAGAAAAAGAATTGAACTACACATACACCTCTTCAAGATTACCCCATATGAGACAACACTGTACATTTTTATTGCCAATTAAATGGTAGCTAAATTGTAATTTAAACACATAATACTAGGTTGATTTGCAAGAAGTGTTGTGATTTTCTAGGGCTTTGAGTAACTAATAGATTCTTTCCAGACATAACAACAAAGGATTGATCATATGTCAGGGCCTTGAGTTGCAAAATTGACTTCTTGTGTTGCTGAAAGAGGACTTCAAATCTTAGTTTATTTACAGAAAACAGTTAAACTAAGAGAGCAATTAACTTCCTGCTTGTACTTGTGAAAGCTTAATCTGATCCAGTGAAATGTTTAATAGACTAATTTCTTAAGAAGGGAATGGAGAATCTGTCTGTGACAACTTGTTTGGCTTGCACACAAGCATTTCTTTTTGTTTATTTGGTTTGATTTTGAAGGGGAGAAGAGAAAGAACACTGAGCTTTATTCTCTGGAGGATTCCAAAAGGCCAAGAGTTGTAGGAGATATTCCTATTGAATTGATCAATGAGGTGATGTCAACAATTACAGATCCGGGTGCAATGCTGGGGCCAGAGGTGAGAGATTTAGAATTTACAAAGTTTGATGGTCCATGTTTGCAATGACTACAACACAAATTGGATGAGATAAACTATTGAAATGTACAGTCCATTATATTTGTCATGTTGTCTATATTTCTCTTGTTGATTATATGCAGTATTTTCACCCCAAATGTGTAAGAAAATATTGATGAAATGCATCATTTGACACAATAAAAATAGTCAGCAAAAATATGTTTTCTGAGAAATAGTGAATTTAAAAAACAATTCAGCATCAGTGGTATTTCAGATTTTTGAAGCATTTCTTTACTGCATTTTCTACAAATTATTTCTATTATAGAACACTAATCTATAATGCTTGATTGTTAAAAGCAAATGAGCTCATACTTTTTCTAAGACCTGGATGAGATTAGTAGAAGCCTTGCACCTCTTTTTTCCTTCAGCTGTTCTTTTGTTAGAATTTCACCAAGCACGCCTTCCACATTAACCAGTATAAGATAACATTGGACATATATATTTTTAGAAATGCAGGACTGGAAGGGGTCTCTTGGTCATTGAGTTCAATCCCCTGCATTTATGGGCAATCATTTACCTAAGAAATGCTCAAAATTGCCATTTTAGACACTCATATAAATACAAAGCACAAAACCAGAAACATCAATGTTACTCTATGACATGCTGTAAGTAAGAGAAATGAGGGCACTGCCAATGTAACTGCAGTCACAGGGAAGTAGTTGGTTAATATGTATTCAGAATCTTCTAAGAAAAAGACTGTCCGTCACATTACAAAGGAAGGACAAACTCCATATAGTCCATGCCATTCTGATGTAAGAGAAAAACTGCTTCTTTACCTTACATTTGGTGATTGGTATGATCCTAAGTGGAAGATGAAACTCTGGGTTTTCAGGAGCACTGAGGTATTTAAACCTGTCCAGGCCTAACTGTGGCTAACATCCCAATGCTTCAAGTGGGGGAAAAAAACAAACAGAAACCCTCAACCCCCTAGAAGCCATTTGGCTTAGAGGACTATTCCAAAACTACTCCTCTGCTACTTTAAAATTCTTCTAATTTCCAAACTAAATTTATCCATAGCTACTTCATAGCCATTAATCTTGTGCCAGTGTTGTTTCTTAGCTGAAAAATCTCTTTCCTTCCCTAATATTTATTTATGGATTATACTTGTAAAGGGTGACCATATCACTTTTCAGTCTCCACTTTGTTTAGCTAAGTCGAGCTCCTTTAGTCTCCTTTCATAAAAAAAGTGTTTCCATTCCTTTGACCTTCTTACTGACCCTTCTTTGAATCCACTCCTATTTCAGTTAGTCTTTTTTTGAACGTTGGTGACCAGAACCGCACATGATTCTAAATGGGATTTTACCAGTGCCTTGTAAAATCATAGCAGTATCTCCTTGTTTCTTCTAAATATACCATCCCTGCAAAAGTCAGATAATTCACATTTTTTTTAAACGTGTTTTAAGACAACTCCTTATCTGACTCATAAATGTAGCACTGTTCTCACCAGTTTGACCTCTGAGGCACAAAGCTTTGCTTAAATCTAGATAAATTACATTCACTGAATTATTCTTATCCAGAAAATCTGTTACCTTGCCATAGATGAGTATTAAAGATATTGATTTAGAGGGATAATAGTTAAGGATAAATTAGAAGGATATTAAGTTAGTCCTACCTAAACTGTATAATCTGTGGTTATGTGTACTGCAAATGTTGTGGTAAGCAGGAAGGACAGATTGGCAGGGACTGGGTGCCTGATAGCCAAACTTTGCTTTGGAAAGCAAATAATATGTGAAAATGAGCCTTGTCCAGTGCAAAATAAACATTGCTTTAGGAACCAATACACTTGGTGATAGTTTTGTGTCTGCAGCACATTTATTCTAAACTGAGATTTTTTTTTTTTTTGAAGCTAGTATTTTTTTTTTCCTATACTGTAGTAGAGGAAGTTATAGTAGAGTTAACTACTGTGGTAGTCAACTAGCTGTGTCAGAATTGTGTGGTCTTTCTGTGTATATAAGTACAACTGTTTTGGTGTGGTAAGAATGTATAAACAGAAGTTAAACAAATTGGCTGATTATTTTCCATTTGGAAATGTTGCACATCTGCTAATTGCAAATAGTAAAATACATAGAAAAGAAAGCATTCTGATTTTCAAGTTTTCAAGATAGCTGTTTCTGCAGTGGAGAGCAGTAATAAAATTAAAACTATGGTTGTGCCTTCTGTTCCTCGCTCAAGAGGTGTGGCCATATAGGAAGGCTTGTTTAACATAGCTAGTTTAAGTACCTGGTGAAGATATGGAAACATGAGTTTCAGCCCAGTGAGTAAGTAACCAGGGAATCTCAGCAGGCCTTTATGGTCCAAGCCACTACATTTTCACTTTTGTGGCTCAACCTACCTAGATACAGTCATGCTTTCAACATACTTTTAGCCTGTGTCAGATGTGTGGCATACGACAGAACAAGGAGCAGTGGTCTCAAGTTGCAGCAAGGGAAATTTAGGTTGGATAGTAGGAAAAACTGTTTTACTAGGAGGGCGGTGAAGCACTAGAATGGGTTACTTAGAGAGGTGCTGGAATCTCCATCCTTCGAGGATTTAAGGCCTGGCTCAACAAAGCCCTGGCTGGAATGATCTAGTTGGGGATGGTCCTGCTCTGACAGGGGGTTGGACTAGACGTCCTTAATTTCTAACCCCGATTTTTCTATAATTCTATTTCATATTTACTTGAGAGTGTCCCTTCATCTTCAAAATACACGGGTAATTCTGTCGGTTTTTTGTAAAAGGAGGACTTAAGATGATTTTTGGTGGTTCTGCTTATGGATGTGAAATTAGAAGACCAGTTTTATAAATTCTGCAAAATATGTTCTTTTTTCTCTTTTTAATGAGTCAGACTAACTTTCTGTCAGCGCACTCAGCCCGGGATGAAGCTGCGAGACTGGAGGAGCGCAGGGGAGTGATTGAATTTCATGTAGTTGGAAATTCCCTGAATCAGAAACCAAACAAAAAGATTATGATGTGGCTAGTTGGCTTACAGAATGTATTTTCCCATCAGCTACCTAGAATGCCAAAGGAATATATTACACGCCTGGTCTTTGATCCGTGAGTACCTTCACTTTTGATGTTCAAGTTAAATATGTTCAGTAGAAACACAGCAAGGGCCTGATGCTGGTAGAGAGGAGCTAACATGAAACGGGCCAGTTGATGCTATGTGAAGGAGGCAACATCTTTGCACAATACTACCACACTCCAATATTCTGAGGTCCCCTGCACACACTCTAAATGAGGCTAGTTAGAGTGGAATGTCTTGGGGAGCTGTACACACATGACATGCTTCCCTAAAATCAGCGCTGAAAATCAGCAAATGATTACAGGAACTACTGCAGCTTGGACCTATACTAACTCTCAGTCTGCTTCTTCCTTTCTCTGTGGATATACTAGCAACCCACAGCTGGAGTGAGGGGAGCCAACTGGCAACACAGTAGAAGATCTGACCATGCAGCCCTGGGGAGGGGAGCTGCCTAGACATACAGGTTCTGGTTATTCAGCTCTGAGCTCTCCAGGCATACAGTAAACAGGTTCCTGTGCCTCAGAGAGAAAGTTTCTAGGGTTTACATAGGTGAATAATATTTAAATCAATAAAGGTTATACTCAGTCCAGAACTTCAAACAAAAAATCATTCCTTATTTTACAATGAATCTCTTAGAATATGTTTTGGATTATAGTGCAGCACTTTAAGTAAGTTCAAGTGTCAGAATTTAAAGACACCTCCAAGCTAAACGTGTTTCAGCCATTAACTTATTTGTTGACTACATACACCCATTTTGATAATCTGGGAGAATTCTCTGAGGTATGTTCTCCTGGTAGAGACACTTACCCAGAGCTGCATGCACAGACATTTGAATGCTGAGGCCTTGAAGAGTGGAGAGCTTGCAGTGCTGACATTGTGCAGCCGGTGGGGGGCCAAGGGGAGGGGCTGCACATACATCTCAGCATGCTCTGCAGGTTGCTTTAGTCTGCCTAGTGACAGATGGCAGCAGTGTATAGGGCAGCACTGATTGACTGACCTAAACTGTCCATGGTCAACCTGTGTTTCGCTGCAGCTCAGTGTGGGAATTGTGAAGGGGAATGTTCTGGCGCAGCGGTGCCCAGCGAGTGACACACTGGGCATGTCTGTGTGAGACGCTATGGTGGAGTAGCAATGAGCTACTGCACAGTAGCTTGTTGCTACTGTGTAGTAGCATTGGAGAAAAAAACGTGCAGTGATGGTACTGCACAGTTGCAACAGCATAAGTACTTGCATAAGTACTAAATGACTGTGCAGTAACAACTGTGTAGTCTGCTGCACATGTAGATGTGGCCACTGTGTCCCTAAATGCTGGGAGGAGGGTAATGCTGGAGGACTATATTCCTCTTCTGAGAGAAGCCACAGTTTGTACAGATATTTGCTGTCCCAGGAGATGCTGTCCTTGGAATGATTTAACCCTGATTGTTCCCAAGTTATTTCCCCCCCTGGAGTTACCATTTTTACTCTGGGGAAAAAGAACCTGAATATCTGTATATATGTGTTTTTTCCTGTGGGAGCAGTGACTCTCACAGGAGAAACTGAGTGTCTGTAAGAGGCTGTTATGTAGTGTTATCTAATTACCTAAGTGCTCCCCCTCATTGAATCTTGATGATGAACTGCTTAAGCATTGCAAATATAGGAAAACAAAACTAAAAGCACTAACAAATAAAGTGAAATGCTGATCTGAAAGGCACTGACCAATGTAATATAAGGAGCAAGTGGTAACAGATTACATACCTGCTTTCACTTTCACACAGATAAAATGAGCATCAAAATAACTACAAGGAGAACAGATAAAAACAAGTGATAAATGATTGGTTTGGATTAAAATGTGTGTGTATATTAACCTTCAGGGAAGGAAGCTTTTAAAAAATTTCCTGGGCTGCAGTGACAAATAAAATGAGGCTGTTTTACTGAGTAACTTTAGGAAGGAGTTCATTTGATGGACACATTGTGCTGTGTTTGCTTTATTATTCAAAGCAGAAGTTGAGCTTTACAAGTAAATTAGTATATTACTTTCCAAACTTACTGAATGAATATAGATATCAGAAAGTTCTTAGAAACCTGTAAAAAGTCATCATTGTTATAAGGAAAATATTTGGTGAGCAGCACAAACTATTGGCTAGTTAAGTAAATAGATGTGATACAAATTGTTTGTATTGGAATTTACCATAAAATTCTTGAACCTTGTCAATAGAGGTTGAAAAATATAACCTAGTGTGTATCTTCCAGCTCCAGATATAAATGAGGCTGAAACTGATGTATCCTGGTTTTCAGATATTATTAAGAATCGGTGATTAGAAATGCATAATTTCCTGGTCATCTGTGTTAGAAACTGATCACTTAAGCTGTGCAGATTTCATGCAGGAAACCAGGCATCTGGTAGTACAGCCGAAGCATCCTGAAGCTCCATTAATTTCTAATTGATAAGAAAAACAGGGTAACTATAACCATTAATAACAGAATCAGTGAAGGCAATGAAATTCTTACTTGTATTACCTCAATACTTAGGAAGCCTCATTGTGCTAGTGAACTGCAAAGACAAAGCTTGATGCATTTTACATTAAGTATAGAGCATGATGTTAAGATTATAACTGTTCAGTAGATTTAGCAAAGGCATTCATGGTTGCCTTGGGGCTACAAAAATAAAAAAAGAATGACATTTTTAAAAAGAGGGCAACTGTGATATGTACATGAACTAAAGCTATCATTATTTTATACATTCAGAAAACACAAGACACTTGCATTAATAAAAGATGGCCGTGTGATTGGTGGTATCTGTTTCCGGATGTTCCCATCTCAAGGATTTACAGAGATTGTTTTCTGTGCTGTGACTTCTAATGAACAAGTCAAGGTAAAGAGAACATTAGAAGTGTATTACAGGCATCTTAGTAAACCCGAGTTCTGAGGAGTCTCAACTTGCAAATGGATTATAGTTACAGTTTAGAAACTGCTGTCTCTTCTAATTTCCACTTTCTGTACAGGAATATTCAACAATATATTTAACAAATCAGTCTACTGCGTAAAAATAATTTAGATGCATTGCCTGAGGATCTTCACCTTACTAATAAAAATCTTCATCAATAAATATTCTATTGCAGGGGTGGGCAAAATGCCCAATCTGGCTGTACAGGGGCTTCATTTCCCAGCAGCCCCTGCCGTCACGGCTTGGGCTGGTCTCCATGGAGACCCCAGCTGCATCTGCGCAGGAAAGCTCAGGTTGGGTTGCCATGGAGACCAGCCTTAGCCGTGCCGGCAGCACACGTAGCAGAGCAGTGCAGGGGGTTGCTCCGGAGCCGCTGAGAACTTGGGATTGGGGCAGCTTGCTCCGAAGCCAGGGCAGAGCCGCAATCTGTAGCCTGCATGCTCTGGTCAGGGGTGCACAAGCAGGGGATCACGCCTCTGCCCCAGGTTCTTGCAGCAGTGACAGCCTCATCTGGAGTAGGGGCAGAGCCGCAATCCCTTCTTTGTGCACCCCTGCCCTGAGTGTGCAGGCTACAGATCGCAGTTCTGCCCTGGCTCCAGAGCAAGCTGCCCCCATCCCAAGTTCCCAGTGGCTCCGGAGCAACCCCCTGCTCTGCTCTGCCCTGCATGTGGCCCTCGCTACTGAGGCTGGTCTCCACGGCAACTTCAGCCTGAACTTCCCTACACAGGTGCGGCTAGAGTCTCCATGGAGGGCAGGGGCAGCTGAGAAATGGAGTCCACAGCTGACCAGATCTGGCCCGCGGGCCAGACTTTGCCTGTCCTTGGTCTATTGGGTCCCATCACTGACTATTTACTCTGCTCTCTTCAGTGCTTGGCCTTATATTACCTTACTAGAGCATTTGTAGTTGAATAAAAATGAGCCTTCTGTTTGTGTGACTATAATCTCATGGGCCCCAAGTTTAAATGACTTCAACTAAAAATGACTTTTAAAACAAAATGGACAAACTCCTGCAATCTAAAAATATGTGGGTATGTTATATAAAAACTTGTAAAACTCCTTTAAAGGGTATTAACTTTTCAGAATAAACTGTTCTGCTTTAAGAAAAGTGCTGAAGGTACAGAACCAGATGAACTTTTTTACAGAGAGATTTGAGCATTTGGACTGTGTCTATTTGATTTCAACCTTTGGGCTGTAGGTGGTGCTGTAGCTATGTTAGTCAGTTGTGCTGTAGCTGAAAATGGTTACAAATTTAGTGTTAAAGACACTGAGTTGGCAGAGGTTGTGTGCTGGTTGTATATTTGGGGAAGATCTCAGTGAAGTTGTAGCAGGATGAAAGGTGAATTTTTTTAATTTTTTTTTTTTACAAACGTAAGTATTTTTTATTAGACTTGGATTCACTAAACCAGATTTTTGAAGAAAGACTCGCTCGAACTTAGCTCTTGGCAATAAAGCATCTAGTATTTTAAAAGATTTGAACAATATAAGATTCTAGATATATGTATTTTTGAGGGTGCATCTACATATCACCTTACGGCGATGTAGCGACGTGCTACGGCGACGTAGCAATCACACAGGTCTACATGTGATTGCCAACTATGTCATTGTAGTGGTGCACTCCCTGGTTATAGTGTGCTGCTACGGCAGCGTAGCAGCAAAATATAACTGCGCTGCGCATGGCACAGTAACCACCCGTACCGCACCATGCTTTAGTACTTCCAAAAGGAAGTATTAAAGCATAATGCACCCAGAGTTTAACTAGAAAAAATGAATCTTCATTGTGCTGCGGCTTTGAGTGGTGTAATGTAAAGTTGTCGCATGCCATGTCACAGGTCTGCAGGGGTAGCCTTTCAAAATCTGGTATAATAAAAAAGGCTAACTTCCAAGTGGCTGCCTAGATTACACACAAACACAATCCTTATAGTGCAGTTATTTGTTGCATTCTAGAGTGCCTTTATACATGAACATTTAAGACAGGGATGGGCAATTATGTTGGGTAGAGAGCTGCTTACTGAGTTTTGGCAAGCCGTTGAGGGCTGCATGACAGGCAGCCAGCGGCAGATAAATATAACTTTCTAAATCTTTTAGGGGCCCCGCAGGCCGCATTTTGCCCACCCCTGGTTTAAGATGACTGTCTGTGAATATGGGGCTTGTGTTTCTTTCTGAGCTAGCTGCCTATTTGTCATCCTTCAACTCAGAATATTCTTATATTCACAGATAGCTCTTGCAGCCCTTTTTGGTGAAAAGCACTTCCTTTCTCTTATAAACTTTCAGGTGGCTGAACTAAGAAGTAGCCTGGGGGACTGTTTTCCTTTGAAAGCTGAAATGGTTTTGAGGTAGTTGCATCTGACTCCTAGGCACAACTTTTTGCGTGACTTCCCTTTTTTAAACATTAAGCTGCTGGAGTGTTTATGAGAGTGAATACATTTGAATAATTTATTGTTCGTTGTGTTAATGTATAAGAATTCTCTGAACCTTCCCATAAAATAAGGGTCCCTAGATATGTTCCCTACAGACTTGTAAAGGTTCCCAGTATTCATTCCTTTTATCCATAATTACAACATAAACAGGAATGCAAAATTCAGTCGGATTAATAGTTAGTATAAAATATTATATTTAATTAGTGAAGAATAATGCAATTTTAGTCTATTATATTTCAACATAAGATGAAAAATAGAGGAGCTTGGAAGTGTATGTAAAGCATATTTCTTTTCTCTAGGATTATTCACCTCTAAATTACATAATTTTCTTCTATTACTGAACAAGATCATTTTTTTTTTCTCATTTGCCATTAACAGGGATTGGTGTTATTTATTTGTATTAAGGCAGTGCTTAGGGATGCTGGTTGGAGATCAGGCCAGTGTACAAGGTCCTTTTCATATGTAATAAATATAGTCCCTGCCCGAAAGAGTGTATAATCTTTAGCATACGATGAAGCATAATCAATAGTGAGATAATTGTAATTACCAGTCTGGGCACACTAGCAACCTAGCCATCGTGAAATGACTTTGCTAAGTTAAGTAGTAAGAAGAAGTTATATTATCTATTTCAAGGATTCCCACCATTATATTGTTTTAGCTTTGTTAGTCTCCAAGTATGTGACTATATATGTGCTTGACACTTGAACAATATACATATACATATTGACTTTGCATTACAGCTCTTTGAAACAAGTGCCTCTTTAGTTTCATGTTGTTTTTCTGTCCCTGTCATGGTCAAGAAAATTCTGTAGTATATTATATTAGAGTAAAAGTGAATCGTCAGTCAAAGCAATGATATTCTAAGTTCCCCAGTGAGTTGCAAGTGTTCTTTTGAGATGATTGGAAATTGTGTGATCTTTTAAAATCCTTCCTGAGTTAAGTATTAGAGGCTCTTGAGAATAGGATCTAGAGAAAATTACTCTAAAAGAACAGGTAAGTCATATTCCTTGCCCCACAGCTTCTTATCTATGTAAACCCAAATGACTTCATACTGATTTTTTTAAAAATAATTTCCACACAGGGTTATGGAACTCATCTGATGAATCATCTGAAAGAATATCACATTAAACATAACATTCTCAATTTCCTCACATATGCAGATGAATATGCAATTGGCTACTTCAAAAAACAAGTAAGTCAGTCTAAGAAAAGATTTAGATCAGTGGCAAAAGTTGAAATTTAGGAACAATATTTGTACCTTGTGAGAGCTAATCACTTAGATAAAATGTTTTTGTTTTAAATCACAAAATATGTTTTGTATTAGCCACAGTCAAGAAGCTGTTTTTACAATGTAATTGATTTTGAAAGAAGACTGAATATATTTGTAGATTACATAATGCTCTCAATCATGTGTAAAACCATCACAGATAAAATTGATTAAGATAAATTAAGACTTACTTCTGACTTACAGTTTATATGTTAAAATGCATTTGTCATCTTTACAAAGTATCAGCTCCACTCCATTTAAAGAGTCACAGTTGTTGAAAGGGGTTTGAGATTTGACAGAGGTGCGTGATGGTAGTGTGGTTTTAATATAAAGAACAGAATTGACTCTGGACTGGTATCCTTTTTGTGTAAACAACTTCTAGAAGTGGCGGAGTTATGTCAGCAGATAAGGTGGAGTTGTCAGCAGTGGTGGAGTTATGTCTTGTGTTCAGTGTCTGGTTTTGATCCTTTTTTTAAATAAGAGATGCTAAGTTTAAAAAAAATCAGTAAATCATTAAGGTCAAATGGATCAGCTGCAATTGGCCCCCTTTGCCACACAGGGGGCCAAATTAGCAGATCTATATGAAGCATTGAAGGGCCAGTATTAGTCCATTAAAAAAACACCAAAACTATTCTCCTTGCTTGCTTTAGAAGTGTGTCATGGGAGTGTGTATAACTGCAATAAGTAAGGGTGTGGAATCTGCCCCAGAAACTGCAGATTTTCTGACATCCCTGTGTGGGAGCTAGTGGTTCTGTCAGAGGATCAAAGCTGGATATGCAGAAACCCTTGGTCTTTTCACTGGTCTTTAGTTAATCTTTGTGGCTCCTCAGCACCAGCTATCTTTCTAATATATCATTCACCATAGTACCCAATAATCACAATTTAATATGTACGTATAGTGCAGGTGAGATAACATTCTACTTAGCAAGGCTGACTCGTATTGTCAGTTTTGTTTTGTCCCTATGTTTATGTACTTTACTAGTTTTGTTATAAACTTTAGGAAAGATCATGATTGCATTCCTTATTCTGATTGAGGTTTCATAAATACTACTGCAATACACAGCATAGATAAATAAGCTATAGTGGTTGGTAAAAGAAAGATTCCTGGTCTTCTGGTAGTGTTGGAGTGATGGTGTAGCCATGTTGGTCCATGAAAAATGATCCTCAGTATAAAGTTAGTCCAAGAAGAATGGACTCACCAAATTCCTTGCTCCTGGTTTTTTGACATTTCTCACTTTTTGTCTTAAGTAAAACTCCTATCTACCTTAGAATTTTTGCTTGACAAATGACTGTAGGATTTGGACTTGGAAGAACAATGCCTGAATATAGATGACGGCTAATGTTTTTGTCTATGCACAATTTATTCTCAATAAAAACAATGTTTCCCCAGCCCTGCGTGTGCGTGCACATACAAATGGTATATTTTTGATTTTAGCTTCTGCTCTTCATAGTACTCAATCCTGTCCCAACCTTACACACATATATAAATAATATTTATATAACGTTACCTGAGTTTCAAAGTATTTTTGCAAGTCTCGAGCTATGGTTTGTAGCTGTTCTTTTATATTTGTTGTCATTTTGATGTTCTAAGGATTTTTGGTTGTAATTCATAGTTGTTTTTCAGTTAATGCAGTTTTCTTTTCATATGTAATTTATGATAATTTGATTTAATCTCTTCTCAGGGCTTCTCCAAAGATATTAAAGTACCAAAAGCAAAATATGTTGGCTACATCAAGGATTACGAAGGAGCTACATTAATGGGATGTGAATTAAATCCAAGGATTCCCTACACTGAATTTTCTGTCATCATTAAAAAGCAAAAAGAGGTAAATGCTGAAATGAAATATTGCAGTCTTCTTCAAAAACAAGATGTACACCACATTTTAAATAGCTTCAATAAATAATTTTAAAAATTTTCTATTAGCACTGGGATATCTGTCCCCTTCCATGCACATATCCATTATACCAAACATCATACTGCTCATTTTTAGTTAGAACATTTTATTCCAGCCTTAATTGTCATAGGTTTGCCAGGTAAAGCATAACTTGTACTTTCCTGTTTTTACTGTGATGGTGATACAGAAAAGTATTCATATTCACTGCTCAAAATGAAATCATTCATTTTGTGCAAGTTAGTAAATAAACTACTTCTTTAATTAGCTCTAATTTTAATTAGTTTAATTAGCTAATTAACTTCTTTAAAATGTTCTGTCTGAGAGCCACTCTAATTAAAGCATCTGTCTCTGTGATAGTCCATCCAGCATCTTGTGTATCAGTGTCCCTGTGCTTCAAAATGGCGGTGGGAGCCCTTTAACAAAAGCTTATTAAATTAGCTTTAGTTAAAGCACCCCCACTGCTATTTTGAAATGTGGGGACACTGATATGTGAGATGTAGAGGCTGGCTGGAGTGTGGTCACTTGGAGTGGAGCATTTTCATAGTATGTTCTTTCTTTTATCTTTAAACAACCCACCATTTTTCTCCCAACACAGATTTTGAATCAACAAAGTAATTAAGTGCTGAAGTTAAACGTTGGGCATACATTCCTGATTGGGTAATAGAAGAAACAATAAATCTAAACAAGTTTTTTTTTCTATAAACCAGAACACCATTATGTCCTCCTGATACAGGTTTAAGTCTCTTATTATTTTGAAAAATATTTTCTCTATCAATCTGTTTCTTTGAATAGAGAAAACATCCTAACTGAATAACCCACTTTTTGGCCCAGATATGCAGGTAGATAGACAAGATGCAAACATGTTGTTTAATTTGGCCACAACTTTATTAACAAAATTGGGAATGATCAGGCAGTAACTTGTACAGGTGGTCATTCCTGTCTCTCATTTCCACATGTTGGGCTGGGTTGCTGTCAGCCCCTTACCCTCTGAACCCAGTCCTGTGCCACTGCTAGGACATTGTCACCCCCACCCTATATTTTATGGCAGAGGAGAACAGTTGCTATCCCTCTTCATTCTGGCTGTTTTTTAGTGTTCTCCCTTGTTCTGCTTTTTTTCCAAGACTGAATATTCCTATATTCTCTAAACCATTCCTTTTACTGCTTGCTTTCCAAACCCTTCTGTCACCTTTGGACAGGAATAGGCATTACATTTGTACTGGGAGAAAAACCTTTCTCCTGGCTAAAAAAGAAAGCATACAGCTGTTCAAGCAATTTATTGAAGAAGAAAACTGACTCTTCCTCAAGCAAGTTAGATTGATTCCTATGAGGAAGATCTCTCTCCTACCCAGTCTAACTTGAAAAGCTGTCAGTTTCTCTCTGGTTTGGAAGACACTCTATATGGCACAGTCTGCTGCTCTCCCTCCTAAGAGAGATGGCAGGAAGGAGAGCACTGGCTCTCTGATAGTCCATCCAGGAACAAGCTGTCAGGGAGTCCTGTGGGGACCTTGCTGGGAAAATTCCTCCCATCATCCCACTAATTAGGTGATTGGCAGGAGAGCGGTGAGGCATTCTCCTGCAGTGGGAACTATTCTGGTAGGGTTCCCATTGCAACATAATTTTTCTCCCCACTAGCCCTGGCAATGTCAGGATGGACGGGCCGTTCTTCTGCGGGGGGCGGGGGCTCCTAGAACCAGGATTGCTGCCAGGGAAAATGATCCCCCAAAACTACTCTGGTGGGCCCAGAGCAGCGTTCAGGGCTTGCCAAAACTCCCAAGTCTCTCACTATGGTTTCCCTGCCTCTTACATGCCTCCCTTTTCACCAGGTGGTGTGTCTTGCAGTTGTCTTGCAGCAGCAAGGCTCCCCAGGCTCTGAGAACTTTGTGGCCATGGGAGAATGTCCTCCTTTGTACCCCATGCTCCTACATATCTGACTAGATCATGCCGTGATTTAAAAAAAAGGAAAGACTGCCTATTAACAGCCTGCCCCCTTCCCAGGCATTTTCTTCATTCATCACACTAGTTATCCTAGTTTGTCAAAGAAGTGGAAACACGTTAATTTGCTATGATTTGCTCTTGTGTACTAATGATCACCACTTTCTCCTCTAGGCATTTACAGTTTTATAATTTGCTCTAGTAATTTCCCAGATACCTTGAAGTCAAGCTAACTGGTCTATAACTTCCTGAGTTTTGCTTTTTTAAGGCACCATATTGCTTCTCTTTCAGTCCCGAACCCCAAAACCTTGCTTGTCATCCATGATTGCAAATATTATTGTCAGTAGCTCTGAAATTTCTTCATTTACTGCCGACTCAAATTAATTTAATTTGTCAGAAGCTCTCTATTGCATCCCCATTATCTGCAACCCATTCTCTTCGTTTGTATTAATTTTGATAATTGTCTGGTTGCAGTGGGGTTTATTCAGTTTTGTTTTGTTCCCTGAAGGTTGAGGCAAAGTAGTTCACTGAGCAGCTCCGCCTTCTTTGCATTTTCTATTAAAAACTTAGCTTCACCATTAAGCAGTGGATCCACAGATTTCCAGTTTTTTTATGAAGTAGGCATCTAGGAGCCTACATTGCTTTGATTTCTTAATGCTGCTTAAGCTCCTAAATGACTTAGGTTACAGATAAAGAAAACATACCAAATTAGATGGTTAAAAACAATTTATTATGTATCATGTACTTTGTCGTAACCATTTTGAGTGTCTGTTCTTGTATTACAGTAATTGGAAGTTAAGTCAGGGAACAGTGTGACCATCAATGAAACAGTGCTAAGTTACCACTGTTGAGCATCCGGTTACTGTGGGACAGGAGTGAACACAAAACAGTTGCCATGTGTCAGCTGCACTGCAGTGATTCCTCCATCTCCCTCCACAATTTTGAAGATGATATAATTTTTTTCATCCATTTTACAACTTTAGTCACTGCTGAAAATGAGAATTAGGAACTTTAATCATTTGGGTACATTTGAAAATTTTGCTTTCTCCATCCAAGTTGGTATTGTTTTCCAACCTCCACATCATTGGAAGTGTGTTTGTAATATTTCATTTTGCAATTAGGTGCTGCAGTCCTCCACAAATCCTGTGCTCTTTGCATTATAGGGATACCTTCAAGCATTCATCAGTCTGTAACTATGAAAAAATGTCCATCTGTTTTGTTAATACAAACAAAAATATTAAGATTTATGGGTGTAAATATAATTTTGAGTGCTGATGAGGTGGCTGATGGATGGATTGTGGCTTGTTACTTCCACAGTTGTATATCCAAAACAGTTTCCTACCAGAAACCAAGCTGAAATAAATTCTGTTAAATTTACCATCATGCTCAGGAAAGATGTCATTTTTTTTAAATGAGTTACAATCCAAAGAAGGAATAGCTGTTTGTAGACAGTCTTAAAGAATAGTGTAAGAATTTGCTTGAATTTTAGTGCATTGTTGTTGGGTGCAGTAGTTTTTGTTGTATAGATTTATTTTCAAATATGGGGTTCTTTAACTTAGGAATTAAAACTTCTGTGATATTATCATGTATTTATCTTCCCTTCTCAAGAGAACTGTTCCTGAAAGTTTACATTCCTTCCATTAATCCTTGTTTGCTCTGTGTGCCTTGCTTTCTGGCAACCCATGTTCTAGCTGTGTGCTTGTTGTCACTGCTCAATTTGTCTCCCTGAGGTTGTACCTAAACAATACAAGGCACTTTTCTTGCTTATGCCTCTTAACTACATAGAAATTTCCATGTTACTATTGCAGTACTTCCCAATGCCATTTATCAGTGGGTCTAGTGGAGCTGGAAGTGGCCTGTAGTCTACATCCAGTTTTTCCTAGTCCCATCATTTGTACAGAATTTAAGCTTTCATCTAAAGAATTGGATTGTATCCATATCACTGCAAAAAAGTCAGTGTGAACCATCGCATTGCTGTTTTAAATAGGCTGTAAATAAACAAAACCAACAATTCTGGGAAGCATGAAAAATTCCATCTCTCCTTGAAGAAATGTTGACATTGAAATTTAATGCTAATGATTTCAATTTCATCATTAACTTGTTCACCACTTGTTTCATCAGAAACATCCAAAAATATTGGTCTTGTGGGTAGAGACTAGAGAGAATATCACTGTTTGTTCTAGCCTGGCTTCTATAAGATGTTGATTCCAGACAAATGGACTGGCTGATATTGTAGTTTAACATTTATTACCAGTTTAAAATATGTGAATTTTAAAAGACAATAATAAAAATTAGTTTTAGAAACCCAGTAGTGGGGATGTTCCGTTTTTAAAGAAAATTGTTTCCTTATCAAAGAAAAAAACCCTATTGTAATCTCAAAAAAGTGTAATGATTAACTCAAATTTAAAAAAAAAATAAAAATAAATAGCCAGTATTAAGTGTTTAGATGTATAAAAAGAATAATTACACAGGAAGCAGTCATTTTGAAAATGACATCTTCCAGGCACAGAGTATAGCAAAACGTTTAAATACTCATCAGGAGCACAAAACAAAATTACTTAAAATTGAGTTAACAAAAGGGGGACAAACAGAACAGACCAGAATTAACCTTTCAGTTGGTGGTGTCAGAGTGATGGTTCCTGTGATCAAGAGACCTGAGCAAGAATATTTTGCACTGGAAAGCTTGTCTCACTACGTAGTTGGTCCTATGTAAGATATCACCCTAAGAAATCCTTCCCCCTTTCAGTTGGAAAAAACCCTCTGGCTTTTCATGAATTCAGATGATGAGCTGAATGCAAGGAAAGGCAGAAGAGTTTTCTGCTGTATGTATATCATCAATTTTGACTTCCTTGAGGGAAAATCTTGAATAAGGGCTGTTGTGATTAATATACAAACACCATCCACAGTTACACAGAGACTTTAAAACTGAACAAGTGCATCTGAAAACTAGAATATAAGCAGTATTCTTGTTCAATAAAATATTTATGATGGATTAACCTTGTGTTCTGTGTGCATCCAAACTTCACAGTGATTTCAGGGGAAATCTTTGGTGCACAAAAATGGAATAATAACCTATTAATAATGTGTTTCTGTGCATTACAGTTTTGCCGTAGTGTCTTGGTAGTTGCTTTTGAGCTCGTCAACTACAGTTCTTGACTTTTGAAACTACATTTTTTTTTTCTCTGCTACATTATAACAGATCATAAAAAAGCTGATTGAAAGGAAACAAGCTCAGATTCGAAAAGTCTATCCTGGTCTTTCCTGCTTCAAGGATGGCGTACGACAGATTCCTATTGAAAGCATTCCTGGAATTAGTATGTACCAACCTCCCTTAATGCAGTGCTGCATCAAAATAGCCAAAAATAGAGGCCAAGATTAGAGAAATTAGAAGCTGCTAAATATTGCTTATTGGAAGCATAGATATATCTAAATTAATTAATCTGATGTCAGGGAGGGCTGATTCTGTCATTTTTTTCTACAGGTTTAGAAATTTTCTCAAGGATTCCTAGTCTAGAGCTATTCTACATACATTATTTAATTCTATTGGCATGTGATGGTCCTTTGTTTTGTTTTCAAGTGTAATTTCCACCTGACTATTGTGTACTCTATAATCCCATTCAGTTATCTAGCCTTGTGCTAATTAAATAGGTACTGATATGGATTGGGGTACAACAAAACTAAGCCCATCAATGATATTTTTCCTCTATTGTCTGACTTTGTAATTTATTTTCTTGCTCTAGGAAATTATTATATCATTTTACATCTATTTTCTTTACATTGAAATGCTGGAGGTAATGATAAAATATGGTGAAGGATTTTTAAATAAAACAGTGCATTCTTGCTGGGACAGTATCATGAATGGGACTTCATGATATAGGATATTGGACTATATTTTGTAGGAAATTAAACGGTCTTGGGAGCTAGTATACTGTAGTTTTAAGATTAACCCTAAAAAAACCTTTATTCAGGGAGCACTGATATTTATTTATTTATTTTAGATTCATATTAACTCAATCTTTTGACTTAAAGTTGTTCTCATGTAATGTTTAATTTTGTTGGTGTGCAGGAGAGACTGGCTGGAAACCAAGTGGAAAAGAGAGAGGGTAAGTACAATTTGAACAACTAAAATTATTAAGTAATTTGAGAATTCTTTGAAAAAAGATTCCAGACTATATAACTTGAAGTGTTTCTTTCTGTCTAGAGAAAACTTGAGATAAATAAGCATCAATAAACCAGCTCCTGGGTATTGTTTTTCTGTTAAAATGTTTTCTATTTGAGCATTGGTTTTGTGTTAAGAGCAGCATTATATAAATGAAATAAGAGATTAAAGCTAATTTTTTTTAATTTTTATTTCAAGTAAAGAGTCCAAAGATCCAGATCAGCTTTACAGCACATTAAAAACCATCCTTCAGCAGGTTAAGGTGAGTGTCAGTTTTAGTTCATCTTCTGTAAAGATTTTTTAATGATTTCCAACATGGAGTTTCCATATTAGACACCTTACTCTTTTCTTTTCTTTTCTTTTTCCCCAAAGAGCCATCAAAGCGCTTGGCCCTTCATGGAACCTGTGAAGAGAACAGAAGCTCCTGGATATTATGAAGTTATAAGGTTTCCCATGGGTAATGCCACTAACATTTTTAAGTATAGACTTAAAGATCTCTCTAGCTCAGGGGTGGGCAATTATTTTGGGCAGAGGGCCGCTTACTGAGTTTTGGCAAGCCATCGAGGGTTGCATGACAGGCCGCATAACAGTCTTCACAATGTTTTTCTTCTGTGCCTGTCTGTATATTGACAAAAAAGGGAAAAATGATATTTTTTCAAAAGAAAAAGCACTCAGCTATGTGTGGTTTTTTTTGATGAATTTCTTTGGCTACAGCTGTATACCTTTGTCATTAAATGTAAAATACTGTACCTACAGTAACTTTTATTTATTAAAAAAAAATGGAATGCTGTCCAAATTGGAGGGCCCCTTAAGGATTCATAATTGTAGGTTTTCTGTCTCCAATGTTGTCTGTATAGATTACTATCCTTAGGCTTTTTGTATTTTGCCCATGCTCTTGAAGATAACTACTTTTCCAAAGCTTTGAATTGTGCCATCATGTTCAGGTTGTTTTTTTTCCAGTTCACCTGTGCTCCACAAAGTATACAACTAAATGGGAGAGGTTATTTGTTAACATCTCCTTAAAGGTAATTGGAAGAATCCTATTAGTGCTATACCATACTGTTTGCTGTGAGGTCCATCAAACAACACGGTATTATTGTAAAGAAAGTACTATATTTACTAATACACTGCATACATGATTTCCCCCAAAATCAGCCCTCCAAAATTGAAACATGTCTTAAGGGAAGAAGCTGATTTTTCTTTGCTGGAACAGAAGCAGGGAGGAATAGTGAACAGCATCTCTACGTTTCTAACGGTGGCCAAAATGGGGCATAGCATCTGTGCATTTCTATGTGGCCCAGCAGAGTAGCAGTGGTGGAGTCCAGTGTTAACCCTCTCATAATTGTTAATTGAACAATTGAGCTGGTTAAGAGTAAACTAATGCATGCAATCCATAGTATCTTGATGAGACTTGTGGTATGGAAACATTTTATTATTAACAGGAACTTATATGAAGAACTGTTTACAGTAAGAATCAACAGTCTTGCTACTGTCCTTGCAAGGGTCTGGGACCTAGCCTTGTTGCTCTCTTGCCATACCAGGAAGTTCCTGCTGCCTCATCCAGGCTGTTTCCTGGGATACCACATTTCGTGGACCTTTTGTGTTTTCAGGAGGATGTATTATGTCACACAGCCAGCCCATGGCTGGAAAAATCCCTTTTTCTACATTCTGTCTTCCAAAACCAAGGTGCATATCTTACTTGGGGTGGGGTGTGGTATGCAAGAAAGCATGGTGCTTCCTGGTGATTTTTCCCCCCTTGCATATCTTCCCTTACATTCAAGTTTTGTTTTAAAACCTTCTGGAATTCTAGTGTTTCAAATCATCCCTATGTGAGATGCGTACAAAATAAATAAATTTTACTATGCTTTGGTTTTTCCTGCACAGAGTCGCAATTTATTTAACGAAATGAAGGCAACCCCTTATGTTCAATCCCCTTAAATTGGCTTAGGAGTACCATGTGTTGATCTAGCTTATGTCAGTATGGAATCTATTTAATCCAAATCAATATAAGGTACTCTTAATCTGATTTAAGAGAAACCAAGCGAGAGGGCTGTACTGATTTAACTAAATCTGTTTCCAAACGGACTTAATCAGTACAGCTTTTGTCATTTGACATGGCCTGAATCTCTCAAGTGAAAACAGCGAGACAGACAGCCGATGTATACGTCACTATTCCTACTATGTATGACCTCAAGTTTCTTACATGGAATATTGGCTGGCTGAACACTGGTGTGAAGGTATAATGGAACACCCTTCCTTTTCTGCAGGGGCATCTCATACTTCATTAATGGTCTAAAGAGAGCCCTGATACTGCTCCAAATTCAGTTTTTTAATACTTTCCTCTTATGACACACTACTATGTCTTTTCTCTCCATTACTTTTATACAGTGTCCCATTACTCTTATACAATGTTCTTCAGTTTTTGTAACAAACTTTTTGGCATTATTTTGTATTATACTTTCACATCTCTTTTGCTATTGTGAATTGTATCTCTTTGCAAATTCTGTGACAGTGATAGCATGGATTTACATACAGGAGGTGTCTACATGCATTATTAATTCAGTTGAATAAACTCCAGCACAGTTCACACCAGAGTATATTTCTCTTGGGCGCTGTGTTTACATATGCGCCTGGGACTGCAGCACATTGAGCCAGCTCAGAGTGGCCCTGGCTGGCAGGGGGCCTGGGATATCAGCCGGCCAGCGTGGGGCTGCTCCGAGCTTGCTCAGCATGCTGCGGAGGGGCTGGCCTGGGACATGAGGTTGCTTCAGTGCGGGGTTAGCCAGCAGGCAGTCCCAGCACTGAAACACCCTCATGCCTCAGTCAGTCCCATCAGCATCTAAACACATGTGGTGCACAAAATGCTGCTACAGAATAATACTTGTGTTTGCAAGTAATAACCTATGGCGATATGTATTAGTTTCCTGTTGCCTAGTAGGGCCATACATGTAGATGCTGAGACTTTACTGCAGAACTAATTAAGCAACTCCACAGTAAATGTCTCATGTAGATGCACCTACAGTGTTTTATTCCTGTTGACAGTGGCTTTGACTTAGAATCAGTGACTTACATATTCAGATGGATATTTTTTTTCTCTCTCACTTAAAAATGCAGCATAGGGAAAGCGGTTTTTCCTTAATGAATTTCTTTCCAACAGTAGAACTCTGAAGTCTGTTGTCATTCTATTGGCTTTTTCCTCACTGCTGATATTAAGGTGGCCTTCCTTCAATGAAATACATTTAGGGGCACTTAGGGCAGTAGCTGAAGTACAAAAATGCTGTTTTGAGATGCATGGAACTATGGCCCAACTAACAATCTGACATAAACCTGAAAAATATACCTATATCTATCTATCTATCTACGGCGGTGGCAGTGGGGAAGGGGAGGAGTGGGCTGGCCCTAATGCGGAAGAGGAGTAGGCCTGAGGGCGGGGGAGCAGTGGGCCAGGCTGACCCGGAGGAGTGGGCTCGGAGCTGATGTGGGGGAGAGGGGGTGGTGGTGGAGGAGGTGTGGGACCGGGCCCCAGTGGGGTAGGAAGACTGAGTCCAAGTCGGGGGAGAAGCCGGCCTGCCACAGTGGTGGTGGGGGAACAGTGGGCCCGGCCTGACATGGCCCGATGCAGCAGCGGCTGGGGGATGGGAGGAGTTGGCTTCCTCCCCGCCTTGAGCCTGATCCAACTCCTCTATCCTGCCCGCTGGGTCGGCCTGAGCCCACTGCTCCCCCCGTCGTGGCGGCCTGGCTTCTCTTTAGCCTCGGGCCTGGTCCTCCCCTGCATCGGGCCCGGGCCTACTCCTCTTCCCTCACCACTGCTGCCGCAGGGGGAAGCAGGCCCAACGTGGGAGTGGGGGAAGCAGCAGGCCTGGCCACGGCAGCGGCGGGGGGAGGGGAGGAGCAGGCCTCCTCCTCCATGTTGGGCCCGGTCCCACCCCTCTCCCATCCCCCTTCTCACCTCTAGTCATATGGCACAGGCGTGGACTTTCACTGTTCTACACAGTAGCAGTGTTCTTGGCACTTCTGGTTTTGTGCATTGGAAGTGGTGATTTCTGGGATTCCTTGGGCAAAAGACTGCCTGTAAACACAGGGGACTTGACAGGAGGCCCCTTGCGATCCTTTTTCAAAGGTAGCCAGTAAAACAAACTGAATTAACTTACAGAAAACTGTATCTTTCCCCAAACAACCCTGCATATTTGCTTTGATTTATCTATTAACTAAATTATAAACTTGTGAAAGTAGTTAAAAATGTATCACATAGATCCTGTACTTATTATTGCTTATCATAAACAAAGATACCTATCCTTTGTTGCATTAACTTAAATGGACTATGATATTTGTTATTTTGATATTTTTGTGATACATATTTTAGGGTATTATCCTGGCCAGTGCTGAATTCCCTTCACTTCTGATACCAATAACAGTTTAAGGACAGTCAGCACCTTTGCAGCAGGAGCTAGCAACCTTTTAGGAGTAGTAGACTAAATTTAACAGAGCCAGGTCCAAATGTGGGCCACCACTTCTGACCCAGCAGTTGCTGTACGCTGGCCTGGCACCAACATCCTTGGCTGCAGATTTGCTTTAGATGTCCTGGCTTCACAGACCAGGTAGAGTTGCTTGGTGGGCTGGGTCCAGTCTGTGGGCCATAGGTTGTTAACCCCTGCCTTAGAGGATAAAGACAACCAGAATATCAGACAAATATTCACATTTTAGCCCTTGGCAGATAAAGTTGTTCAGGTAAGTCTGATATGTTTTATTAGACCAACTCAAATAGTTGGAAAAATTCTTCTTAGTGAGCTTTTGGGTTTAAATAACATTCATTAGGCTGTGGAGGCATCTGCAGTTGGTGTGTGCTCTTCCTGGATGGAATGAATGAAGAGGCCAGAGGCTGGTATACATGCAAGAAAGCTAGTGAAGATGTAAATTGAGGAGTCAGTGGGTGAGAGAGAGGCTAGGGTGGGAGGGGGATGAATGTAACAGGTAAATAGTGGAGAGGTACCTGGGGAGTCACTTGTCAGGCAGGTTATAATGCGTCATAAAGCCAATAGTTATATTTAGTCCATGATTTTTTGTATCCAGGAGGTTGATGAAGTGAAGTTCATAGGCTTGTCTGTGAAAAGTGTTTTGTAAATGCCCTTTGAGCCTTAAAATTGAGGCAAAAGTTAGGTGTTGCATATATTCACGGTCATGGAAAAAGATGCTCATGTGATTAAAACCCCTATCCCACTCTATTGAAAGCAACTGTCTTGCTGTGGGATCAATGGGAAGAGGATCAGTACCTAAGTAAACAAAAGTAATTAAGGATTTGTAACCTAAAGAAAGAAATTGACAGCAACTATAGTGCATCTTAACTACTGCATGCATTCTTAACATTTCAGGAATCAAGGATTGCTAATCTTTTTTTCCCCCCCCCCATACAGATCTAAAAACCATGAGCGAGCGACTCAAGAATAGGTACTACGTGACTAAGAAATTATTCATGGCAGACTTACAGCGGGTCTTTACAAACTGCAGAGAGTATAATCCTCCTGAGAGTGAATACTACAAATGTGCCAATATACTGGAGAAATTCTTCTACACAAAAATTAAAGAAGCTGGATTAATTGACAAATGACAATTTTGTCTTTCTTACAGCCAGTGTGCCTACTTATGGGCAGATATACTACTCCATTTCCAGTAGAAACAGAACTTTTAATATATACTAAGAAAACTATGTGTTATAATTAGCACTTTTAAAACCCTTTTAGTTTTGCAAACATGTATTATATTAAAATAATAGAAAATGTTTATTTTATTAAAATAATGCTTTATAATATATTTAACATTACTGTTAAACTTCTTTTGCATGTCCAGTTGCAGTATGTTCAATAATAGGTTTTTATTGGATATATCCTCAAAACTTTTGGTGGCAAATTGCACGTTTGGGGATTTGGATAGAAAATTCCTGGACCATGAATGTTTTATCTTCTCTAATGCAGTATCTATTTGCAAAATAGTTTTTATTTTTTCCAGTAAAATATAACATTAAGAAAAAAATTGCAATTTAATTCAGAGGCTGAAATGTTGTGTCTAAATGTTTCATTGTAGAGTCTTATAAATATTTTTAAATGAGGCACTCAGCAGTTAAGGTGTGGTGAGAGAAGAGCAATTAGCTCTATGAAAGGAACTGCTTTGAATTAGAAGGAAATCCTAGATAGATACAAACTTTTCTATGGATTTTGTTTTTGACAAGTATTTTAACTGCAAATAATTTGTGAGTTCATAACCACTATTTAAAAAAATAATCTCTGACTAGATATGGAATGTTGTATTGACTTATGCAGGACATAAGTTCCCAGAAATTACTTCAAAAACTGTGGTAGGTATATACTATCCTTGCCTTTATTTACTCTAATAGGGCTACTTTTTTATGTATTTCAATTAATCACCCCATTTTGTGTTCCACATACAGAAGAATTTGTTAGATTTCCCAAGATAGATGATGCAGATTTTAGCTTACTGTGCATACAGAATGTCACCCTTTTACAGTCCTCCAGCTTATCATGTATGCCTCTGAAGTTAACTGGATTTTCTATCAAGCCCAACTGTAAATAATTTTATTAACTGTGATATTTAGATCCAGGGGCATATTTAAAGTTATACAGCTCATATTAGTATATCGCTAAGTATCAAATTAAGCACTTCTGTACATTACCACTTACACTACTTATAGGAAGTACTTACCTTCCTACTAATAGAGACTAAATTCAGGCCAAAAATAAATGATCACTTGACATTACTTTTCCAACTGAAATTTATAAAGAATAGAGTTTAACTTACATTTCTAGATGTTTTATATTACAGACGTTACACTGGTAAAGTTCAGCAGTTATCAGGTTGAAAATACTGCATTGTGACGAAGAACATGTACTAGCAAAATCCCTGGGCAATGTTAAATCACAGTTCTATTCAGCAAGTAGTTATCAGAACTAAAGCACTTGTGGTACAAAAGGTATTCAGAACTGTTAATATTAGAATTGCCTCCATGCTTAATATAAGAAATCAGTCTAAATTACATTTAGCTTTGTAACTAAGGTACAATGGTAATATTGTATTATAGCATCCAGTACCAGCTAAAAACTCTTTTGTAAACTGGGCCTACGGATGCACCTGTTAAGCTTGGTATCCTGTGAAAGTTTATTTTCTGGGTAGATTTTCTTATTGTCCCTATATCAGATTGTCTCTTCTATAATTGAAAACATTTGTTTTCTAATTTTAAAAATTAATATTTTCATAGATACTGTGCAATAAAGCTACAGTAGGACGTGTGGTTTTGAAAATGCTTTAATAGCTAATGAATTTTACATTTGTAAAATTAATATATTGTACTGGTAACAGAGTAGTTTTAAATAATATATAAAAGCCTAATTATTTTGGTCTCTTATTTCAATGGCTCCAAAAGGATTTCCTTAGTTTTTGCATTTAAAAATATGATCTGAAACAGCTTATAATTTCATATTTTGAACAGAGACTCATTTATCTACCAGTTGCATTTTAAGTGCCTGCTTTAAAGTTTGGTCTGTAGGCTGATACTCAGCACTCAAAGAATTCTTTGGGAGTTTTAATGGTCTGCAGAAATGGGTGCTTCTACATGTTGCTTCAGTAACCTGAAAAGAAAATACAGTTATTGCTTCATGCTAGTTAAGGTGAAACACTAGTGCAGTGTCTTTGAATAAATCTTTTAGATTTAGTTGTTCAGTAGAGCTGAGCAAGTTTGGATTATATTTCTCCTTCAGATGTGTGCATTTCTATGGTTCCCATTTCTTGCCTCTGATAACCCACTGCTGTTTGTACTGTATGCTGTTAACTATGCACTTCTATTCAGTTTGGTACAATTTTGGATGTTAATTCTCTTGAAAGGAACAATGAAATTTGAGAAAAACATCTATCATACTTCGAGTAAGAACTAACTTGTCTTGTCCCACTTGACATTTGGTCTGGGAGTATGCCTTGCTGGTTGCTCTCGGTCTCTTGTTGGCATATTAGCCAGAGTGCAGGAAGAAAAGGCTTTGGACAAATTTCTGGGTTTACTATGGTAAATGTGGGAAAACAAGAATGTAAAGACTTTTGCCCCTCTTACTTAACAGAAAGCTACTCAGTCCTCTGAGATGCCCCTTATACACTGATGTTAATTGGTTTTGATAGGCAGGGCAACCAAAACCTGGATGCTTAGTTACTAATACAATTATAGTACATCCCCTTCAAATCTGGTTGTAATTAAGGTATATTTATTGTAAGTAAATTCCACTTCCCTTGCCTTCAGGAGTTTTACTTTATTCCCACCATACTATGGAAAAGCCTAATACTAGATCTGTTTAGAACTGGGCTTCTACAGCAGTGGATATTTACAAAATGTAATCCAACATTCAGAAAATACCACAAAAGTAATATCTGCTTAAGTTTCTTCCAAGAAGGGCTTTGACATTTACCAAGGACAAGGGTACCAAAACAAAGCCCACAGGCTGAATCTGCCCCACTGGACTACCAGCAGGCTGTGGCCAGGGACACGACCTGTTGCACTATCTAGGGACCCCAGGGTACATGGTGCTCATTGGCAGGAGTGCGAGGGCTGATACAGCTCCAGTCACCCTCCAGCTACTTTGCCTGTTGCCCTGCAGCAGCCATACCACCTGTGGTGGAGCCTGAACTGAAGCAACACCAGAATATATGGAAGCAACAGATCCAGCTCTATCATAGGGCATGTGGCCAGGGCTGGAGCCTCTACTGCATGTCCCAGGATGGAGCTGGTGTTGCTGATGCCATTGCCACATGCTCCAACTCATAACTGGAGCTGCTGCTGCTTCCTCATGCCCTGTCTGCATGTAACCGAGATCCAGCTCTGGTCCCAGGGCACAAGGTGAATTTGACACCTTGACCTGGGAAATCTGCATGAAAAGTTAACATACTGTGTTTTTTTTAAATCTGTGCTTAGAGTTTTTATATACGTACTGTTAGCTATATCTGCCCAGGCAAGGCTTCGTAGAAGAAAGGCTTTTAATTTTGTATGCAAGTCCCTCATTCTAGTCTAAGCTAGAATACATTTTTATTAAGGTATTCTTGGATGTGTAAATACTAGTTTATAAAGCTCACTTGGCAATGTATTATAACTGGAAATTAGCGCTAAAATCTTATATATGAAATTTGGGTCATTACAAAAAGGCAGCTGTCAAGATGCAGAAATACTGTAAATCACAAAGATACCTTTGAAATATTATACAGACTTGAAATAGTTCCTAGTTCACTCTGAACACTTTTGGTCACTTAAGTTTAGATTCACTCCTCTGGTACCCAAGTACAGTGGTAGGGCTGGGCAAAGGAAGTATCCTAAGTAGCAGGCTGACAAGTATCATTCTTAGCAATGGAAGTGAAAGTAGCAGGTAAGGAAAATTGTCCCTTAGATATGAAAGTTATTTTCCCCTTATAGAAAACAATATAAAAAAGGCTGCCTTTAACTTAAAAAATGCAGGAAGGGGAGAGCATCTTGCACAAGTTTTCTACACTGCCATTACACCAGAAGTTCTTAATATTATTTCCTTTAAATGGGATACTTCTTTTAGGTTCTTCCAACAGGTATGAAGCAGAACTGGATTCTGCCAAAAATGGGACTTCAACAATTCAATTCAGCTTGCATAAGCTGTAGTATATTACATCCTGGCTTTCACACATACCTTGCAAGGATTGCAACCTTGACCTGGTGGAAAGACTTGTATGCTACCAATTACCTCAACAACAATGTTGTTTGGAGTTTTGTAGTTCTGATACCCATGGTGGCAAGGTCAAGAGCAAGGTTCCTGACTAATACTGATCCAACCTAATTTAGACTACTGATCCAGAGGTTGAGAAAAGAATACTTCAGGATGGCTACAAAGGTGGGTGAAGACTGCTGCAGAACAGAAACCTTTGGTCATCTAGGCTTTCCTTGCCATCAGATTAAGATTTCCTTTCTGCAAAATATTATGCAATTGCTGATCTACAGTGGCATCCCTATGTTAAAAGATGAGTCACAGGTGTGTCTTCCTTCAAGAGCTAGTCCTATGGCCATAGGTGAGTGGCAAGAGGCAGATGCTAGGTGATTACCAGAAGCGGACCTACATAGGTTGTATGATGGTCATCTTGTACTTGGAATTGGGAAAAGTGTGCAATTCAGCAGCTATAATCATGACTGAGCAGGCCTATTTAGGATAGGCTCTGTTCACCTGCTATGGGGAGGAGGCTAGAAAAAAGATGCCCCGAGCATGTTCATTTTACTTGACTAGAAAAACTTTTGTCTAGTGGGATGGATCACTCTGTGATCTGACAATTTGCATGATTTGATATTACCGCGCTTAATAAGATCAGATGTGCAGGACAGGGGGCAGTTTCATGGACCATGGTGGTGGCTATGCCTCTTTTTCTGGAAAAAAAAAAAAAAGGCCAAAAAAACCCATGTCCAGAGTGTTGGTTTTGCTACCAAGACCAGGATAGTTACTCAAATGCCAGAACATCCAGTTGGCCTCAATAAGCATCTGACCCTGTATGTTCAACAGAATAAGAGACCACACGAAATAGTCATCAGTGCATGTGACCTAACCCTTGATGCAGGTGATAAAAGGGTTCTGGTCTAAACTTGACCAAGTCCTGTCATCCCATCTGTTCCCAAAGAAGATAAGTATTTTGTGATTTCAGCACTAAAGAGTTTGGGGGGGGGGGAGAGGGGGGAGGTGGCAGACTGATGGACTCTGAACTACAAAAAGAAACGTTTGGAAAGGAATGGGTAGGCATAATCAATTCAAATGGAATTCTTCTGAGTAAATGTTCAGAACAAGATCTCATCAAACTCCTTATTCCACCAAAACAACAAAATCAAAGTTTAAAACACTGGCACCTGATTGAGTACATGAGCCTGGGACAGTTGCAATGTCCATACCACCATAGCTATGGGTTATGAAGACAACTGCTAGACAGATTATCATTTGATACATTCAGTTATGTCCACTTGTCACC
Source organism: Alligator mississippiensis (assembly GCF_030867095.1). Lineage (NCBI taxonomy): Eukaryota > Metazoa > Chordata > Crocodylia > Alligatoridae > Alligator > Alligator mississippiensis. The sequence continues at coordinate 150,412,700 of NC_081828.1, read as the reverse complement.
CCAAGGGGGGTTCTACAAATTTGAAAACAGCTAAAAATAGGTCTGTAGCACTGCAAAATGAGACACTGGAAACAGCTAGCAAGCAGCAAAAAAAGAAAAAGTCACTGGAAAAAGGTTAGCTTGATTAGTGGAATATCAAGACCACTAAAAAGGAGAGAACTCATTAACACCTGATGTGAATAGCAATAAGCCATTAAGTCATTCAGACAGCTGCCTGAATACTAAGTGCCCAGCAGTTGCTTTTAAACATTGTATAGGGTAGGAAACAAAGTGGGGTGTTTCTGTTTGGACAGAAAGTAAGCTTCTGCTAAAACAGGCACCCCAATTTTGGAAAGCTAATTTTGGGGGGCTTGGTATACAAGTAAATCAGCATTTTGGCTTGGAATGTAAAGATTTGCATCGTCTCCTGGCATTATCTTTTGTAAATGCTATTTACAGTGCACCATTTGGAAATCACAGAAAAAAAAAGCTTCCACGTAAAATACACATTCTTTACAGTTCTGAAATTTTTGCCATTTTTCAAAAACTGGCTAATTTCAATAAAAGTAAAATTTCTTTATGACACTTTGCAACATCCAAGATGTTTATTATAAACTTCAACATTAAAATTACAGCAGTTTAAGTAATAGAAAAGAAATATCTACAGTCAACACTTAATAAATGTTTGATCAAGTCATTTTTATCATCATTTATATCAATTAAGGTGTTATGGCAAGCAGGGACTGACAAATCTAGTATTCGAAAGTCCTAATTCACACGCAGCTGCTCATCTAACCAAACACACAATGTTGGTTACTACTTAGATTAAAAAAACCCCAACATGATCTTAGGGATAAAAATGTATCCTTTTGACCCATACTGAAATTCCTGTACAACCTAAAATTAAAGAATATGCTAGAGGAATGTACTTTTCTGTAGAAGCACACATTTATATTTCCCTCTCAGAGTTTGAAGGAGACATTTCAAGACCATATAAGAGCAAAAGGTGCTTTTACAAGCATCAAGTTTATATAGCAAATTTATTCCTCAGACTTTTGCTCTCAAAATTCAACAGCAAGGTGTCCAAGGATTTCTCAGTGACAACCAACAAACACCTCGTTGTATTTGGACAGAGATTTTTTTTTAGTAGAACTTTTTCCGTCAGATTTTTTCTGCTTGAAAATAGGTGAATTCAGAAAACAAGCGTCTGTAAATGGATCTCCTCTTCTGAGTTTCCTGTCAAAATAATTTAGCAAAATTATAATTTTGAAAAGTGTTAGATGCAAAAACGTTAGTGTAGTTCACAGCTTGGAAGTCAGATTTTGCAGTTCTTATTAGTAATACAAAATTTGCAAATCCCAAACCTCCAAATTATTTAAAATGTTTTCCCCACAAAATCCAAGTCCACTAACAAGCCCAACCTGTAAATGAGCCCTCTCAACAGCTTATATAACAGCAAATATACTAACCCAGAAATACTTGGTTCCTTATAGTTCACACTGACAGTACATCTGCGTTTGCAGTTGGGAGCTCCTGTTCTTTCTTCAATATTAAGGACTGGCTGAGACATGCTATTTTTTTTGTCATGAAATGAAGAGATGTTGGTAACATCAGAGAGAGAAAGGTGAGCATCCTCAGATGACCGAGCAGGTACCACAGCTGAAAAATGTAATGGATATTTATCATTAGTATTGCATTGTTCTACCACTATTATTCATTTAAATTCACTTGCATGTAATACTTCCTAAACTGAGGATTGAAAGGTTTCTCCATCAAGAGAAAGATCTCTGGTCCTCAATACTGATATGAGCTCTAGTACTTGGTTTAGAACACAAAACAAAATAAAAACTACCACACATTATGATTTAATTTGTTTAACCTTATTTCAGCCAGTAATTTCTGCAGAAAGCCCACAACTTCTGCTAGACATCATTTTTAGAAATCTAGCTAGACTTTATTTAGAAGACCCTTAAATGATATAGAATCTGCTCTTTTCCTACATGTAAAATGTTTTAAAAGTTACTTTAAAAATTTGCCCTTTATTTTTAGTTTCAATTTGTCTAACCTCATCTTCCAACCATTTAATCTCATGTTTTTCTGCACTAGATTAAAAAAAGCTACTTAGCTAATAGTAGGCAGTAGGCATTTAGTTTACTCATAATGTTCTCCAGTACAGCAGTTCCTGAACTCTGACACATTGTGCACCACCAATTAAAAACGATACCACCTTAAGTACCACCAGCAATTTTTTATCATATAAAGTAATTATAATAAATCTGTTAATGTGTACCACTGTCAGGTTGTCTGTGTACCACTGGTGGTACCCATACCACAGATTGGGAACCGCTGCTCTAAGACTAATAGACTTAAGTCTCACCATAAGACATTCCCCGGGCTCCTAGTCTTTTTTGTAGCTCTTTACTCATTTAATCATCATCGGAAGCATAGACACAGCAACCCAGTAATGGCTTCAACACCAATGCAGAAGCAATACTCCCTCACTTCAACTTGATATTCCAGTGTCTGTACATCTAAAGATCACATTAGTCTTCTTTTACCTACCATCTTGTACTGAAAGCTCATGTTCCATTGTCTATCACATACAATCCTTGCATGCTTTGCAGTGTCATTCTAGGTCAGAGGTGGGCAATTATTTTGGGCGGAGGGCCGCTTACTGGGTTTTGGCAAGCCATTGAGGGCCGTGTGATAGGCAGCCAGGGGCAGAAAAATATTAATTTTCTAAATTTTTTAGGGTCCCTGCGGGTTGGACAGAATAGCCTGGTGGGCTGCATGCAGCCCCTGGGCCACATTTTGCCCACCCCTGTTCTAGGTTATAACCCCCATCCTAAGTATGACCCACAGCCTTTTGTCCTTAGACAGGTGAGTTTGCTTTTGGATGCTGTGACTAATGCTATGAAATATTCAAAGAATACTGTTGCATTTGTTACAGGTCTCTTTTTTGAGTTTGCTCCTGCCCTAGTGAGCCAGAAATACAATAACGTAGAAGCAAGCTTTCTGCAGGAGTTAAAGCCAACACGGTAATTAATGCAAATTCCCAAAACAATGCAAGTAGCAAACTGTTCCAAATTTTATCCCTCTGGCAGAAAGTGTAGGTTGAAACTGTACAAAACTAATAGCTCTGACCTGGGCTATGGTCCCTTATGCTGCTTTTGAAAAAAAGATAGAAGGTTATAACAGAGATAGAGGCCCTGTAGAGAACCTGCAATGCTTCCGAACTGCTGAGGCCTCCAGGAAAAGGATACATCCTGTTAGCTAAATGTGGGTATAACCTTATTCTGTTTTAAAACATTTTATTAAGAACAGACAGCCTTCTTGAGAAGTACTGCTTTATGAGCTGGATGGTCACTGAATAATTAAGTGAGAAGAGCTGCAAGTGCTAAAATGAAGTGAAATCTGTCAGTAAGGTCACAGTGAACTGCAGGAGTCTACAGTTTAAAATCCCCACCCCCTTCTCCCACTCTAGAGGGCAGCTCGTAAAATTCTGCACTGACAAAAGGTGACAGCTAGAGAACTGAGCTCTGAGGAGGCCCCAAGGGGGTCAGAGACCCAGTTAATTTGAGAACTGCATTAAGTATATTAAAACAGGTTCACAAGTTCAATCTGCCAAGGAATCTGGATCAGCTGTATAATCAATCTGTCCTTATCAGCATTTACCACTTAATCAATTTGCATCATCTGCAAAATTTTACCAGCAATGTTTCTCTTACTAATCACTGTTGAGCTTTGAGCCAATAACTGATCCCCAAGGGATCTATTAGACATTCCAAAGATAAAATCCCCCACTTAGAACTATTTTGAGATTTAACAGTTAGCCCCTTTTAATTCTCTAAATATGGGCATCTTATGTAGGGCTCACATTATTCAGAATGTCAAGAAGAATTAAGTCAAATATCTTATGTAAATCTTAAATCTCTTACAATAGATACTGTTATGCAGTAAATGTATACGCCCATAAAACATAAGTTTTATAAAAAATAAGTCTTGTCACAATGTTCATTAGTATTAACTTATGAATAAATCCCATATTATCCCTACTACGACTTCCCTCAGGATTGATGTCAGGCTAATCAAGCTTACATCAACCTTTACTGTAAAGCCATCCAATTCATTCTTTTTAAAATGTAGCATATTTGCTTGCTTCCAGTCTTCTAGAAGCTCCCCAATATCTCAAAACTTACTAAAAATTAACACCAGTATTTTTAGAAGTTATTTGAAATCAGCAATATTCTGTTGAATCAGATCTTAAAGCATAATTTTTTTTCCTGAAGTCAGGGTGGATGTTAACAATACTTTCCAAAAATGACTGTACTCTAGATATTCGATTTTATGTTGGTACAGCACCCAAACAAAATGGAATCCTGATCCTTGACTGGGTTCTTAAAGTGCTATGATAATAGAAAATAATAAAAAATTACCCTTTGCAATACTACAATACTTGTCTAGAAGAGGAATTCTCATCTCTTTATTCATATTATGTGGAGGTGAATGTGATTTTACTTGATCTGCTTTCACTAGTGTTAGACTCATGGCTGATCTTCCTAGTTGTGGAATCATTAGCCACTGGGATATTTGCTGTTTTGCTTAGCATGTGATAGCCAAGGGAAGGAAGGGGTAGCTACCTTGGCACCTGATCCCCCTTGTGGTCCACCCAGCTTGTAGGTCCGTACCTGGTGTCACCTCACCTCCAGGCGTCTTGCCTGCCACAACTTTGATGTTGCTCCTTTGGCTGCAGGGGGAAAGGGGTCTCTGGGGCTGGGCATGACCTGGTGGGTCCCAATCAGCAGGGATCCTGGTTTTCTCTGCTTAAAAACAAAACAAAACAAAACAAAACAAACAAAACCAAAACAACAACAACAAAATCAGACCCTGTGATTAGAAATCCACGTTTTTCCTCAGTTAAAATAAAACACTACTAATATATATCTATAGATATATGTACAGGTATCAGCTGAACACAAAGTTTTATTGATATATTTAGTTTTAAAGCTATTTGGAAGCCTAACAGTGCATCATTATAATAAAATAAATTCTAAATACTTGTATATTTTGGCATTTAATTTTGATTTTTTTTTTTATCATGGAAAATCAGAGCTCCCCTGCCCCCTTCATTCACCAGGATGTGGCTCCTGTTGTGGCTGTGCCACCCACTGTTTTGTGGCACTGAACAGCTCTGATGTGCTAGCACCCTGCCCCTGCTCCTCACTCCCAAGCAACAGTCCCCACACTCCTACTGGTGCCCCTCACTCCTGGCCTTGCCAGTGCCCCTCAGTCCCGACCCACAGTCCCCAACACCCCCAGCATGTGTGGGGAATGGGGGCAGGAGGATGGGTGTGAACACAGGAGATGTGGGTCAGTCCCTAGTGTGAGCACAGGAGATGTGGGTGGGTACCTCCACAGCCCAGTAGGCGGGACCCAGAGTGGGAGGGAGCACTTCATTGCCATGGCCACCAATGTGAGGTGCAGCAGTGTGGAACTGTGCCCTCTACTGCTGCTGGGTGGGCTGGGGGTACCTCACCTTGGTAGTGCTGGGTCCTGACTGCTGGGCTGCAAAGGTAAGTCCTGCCTGGAGCTGGTCCAGCCCAGCTGCAGCCCTGCACCCCACTGTGGGTACAGAAATCTGGGGGGGCCACATGCCCCTTCCCCCTGCATTACTTGTGCCCTCCACCCCCCTCAATGCATCGCCTGTAATTCCCTCCTAGACATACCTGGAGGGAGCTTTCCACTGAACTGCTTGGCTGCCACGTGCATGTGCATGCATGCGACATTGCCTGTCCCCCGCTCCTCCCAGCCCCTTGCAGCCAGAACTCAGCCAGCCTGCAAAGAAAAACCTATGGTTTCCTGCCTTTTTCTCCTTAAAGGAGAAAACCTGTGTTCCAGCCAATCAGGTTAGCCCCATCCTGGGCCTTTGCTCTCTCTCTGGTACTTCCCCTTTCAGGGGGTGCTCATATAGGATTCTGAGCACTTTTTGGGGTTTTGGCTGTCACAGCTGCGGCTCCTTTGTCTCTGATCGTACCCTCCACCTTGGCCTTCTATTTGAGACTTCAGTCTTCAGGGATCAGCTTTGCCTTGAAAGCAGCCCCCCTCTCCCAGGGATCCACTTTGCTACTTTCCACCCATCTGGTGTGGGGCCAACTTCTGGTACCTATTGCAGGGAAGTGCACTCAGGCACCCCCTCCTTGTAGCCTCCTCCCTACAGCTATAATCTAGTCCTCCAATTACAAGTCCAAAATGGAATGGAAAAAAAACACGAGTCAACTGCTTCATAAATAGTTTCCCCAGGGGTAGTGTTGCTCGCAGGCCCTACCTTTCATCACCTGCAGCTCTCTTGGGCAGCTTGCAAGGGCCTGTGTTTCCCTGCTGCAACTCGTCTCAGGCTCCTCTCTCTCCCTGTTGCAAGTTGGGACTGCTCCCCAGCCTGCTCAGACTGGCTTAAATCCACCAGCTCAACCTCCTTTTGGTCACATGCTTGGCCCTTCTGCCCCTCTCTCCTACGGCCAGGTGTAGCTAATGGCCTTTTAATCCCTGGTTCAGTCCCTGCACTGGCTGCCCTGTCTGACCCCTGCTTTCCTATCTATTCGTGTTTTCTAGCACCAGGGAAAGGGGAAAATAAAACACACCTGCAAATTACCAACTCTCAGTTCTGTTTTATATAGTCCATTTGATAATATATATTTTTTTGCTTTCACAAGAAAGCCATATATGATCTGCTACATGTCTTACATACAAAATGAGAACACATTTTTTTATGTGCAATCTAAACTGTAATGGGCTTATTTGATAGCCAGGAAATTGCCTAACATGACTGGGGACTTGTTACTTACTCCTGAAAGACACATAACTGAATGTTTTTTCCCCCCCCATATTGGTTGTTGAAGCAGTTATAACAGCCTGGGAAGAGACCCTGCTGCATGGACAAAATGGTAAGTGGTTTGATCATTAACTTCTGACAATGCTCTGAATAACAAAGTAACAAGCTTTAATGATATGCTAAGCTGGGCACACACAGATGGGGGACTTACCTCTTTAAGTAACAAGGTATTCAGTCTTAAATGATGTGCAAACTATTAAATCTGTTTGGGATCACAGGAAATCAGGGATGAGAGAGACCTCATGGAGGTCAGCTAATCTAGGCCCTGTTCAAGGCAGCATCAACCCTGGACTAAACCATCCTAGCCAAGTGTCTGCCCAACCTGCTCTTGAAAGTTTCCAAGGACGGAGATTCCGTACTTCTCTAGGAAACCTGTTCTAATGTTTGACCAAGAAAGTTTCCCCTAATCTCCACCCTAAAATTTCCCTTGCTGCAGTTTGAGGTCATTGCTCCCAGTCCTGTCCCTTCCAGCCATGGACAAAACCTAATCTCCATCCTCTCCGTAATCGCCCTTCAGGTATTTGAAGACTTAACAAATCCCTCCCTCAGTTGCATCTTCTTCAGACTAAAATAACCCTGGTTTTTTCTGCATTTCTTCATAAGTCATGTTTCCCAAGTCTCTAATAATTTTTATTGCTCTCCCCTGAACTCCTTCTAATCAACCCACATTTTTTTTTTTTTTTTTTTTGAAGTGTGGAGTCCAAAGCCAGACAAACTATTCCTGGTGAGACCTCATCAGTGCCAAAGAGAACAGAAGAAAAAATTCCTTTGATTTGCGAATGTCATTGCTATTAATACAACCCAGTATGCTGTTGAATATATGTATTTTACAAGAACACATTGTAACCCCCTGGTCCTTCTCTGCAGCACCGCAGCCTAGCCAATCCTTCCCCATTCTATATTTGTGCAAGAAATTATTCTGTCCCAATTGTCCTAGATGAATTTCATCTGATTTATCTCAGACCATTTCTCAAGTTATAGTCTCAAAATATGGCCTGCAGGCCAAATCTGTCCCGCTGAGGGATTTTGCCTGGCTTGTGTGTCCATTGGTCCCGCCTAGCCTAGGTGCGGGAGGCAGCCCAAACTGTCATCTGCGGGGGGCACGTGGCCCCCCTGGGTGCACAGTGGGGCTGGAACAGCAGCACTCTAGCCCATCTGTTCCGCACCCACTGCCAGGATTGAGATCCATACAGGAAGGATGTGGCCAGGTGGCTGGGATGGAGCCGCAGGCAGGTGGGTGGAGCTGAGGAGACTCCGGGATCTTGTGGCAGTGACAATGTGGGGCCAGGGCCAAGCTACAATTCACTGCCCACAGGTCACTGCAAGAGGCACTGGTTCCACAGGCAGGAGTGTGCAAAGAGCAGATTGCAGCTCTGTCCTGGCCCTGTGTTGTCACCACCCCAAGATCTCGGCTCCAAACTCAATTCTGCGTCCACTTGGCCATGTGCCCTGCCCATGCAGCTCCCGGCTGGTCTCCATGAAGACCCCAGGATTGCAGGGTGGTAACAAGAGCCCCAGTTCCGCAGGCAGCAGCTCTACCTTGGTCCCATGCTGTCACCACCCTGCAATCCCAAGATCTTTATTGAGACTGGCTGGAAGCCTCGTGGGCAGGGTGCTCAGCCAGATGGCGAGGGAGCTGTGCCCTAGGGCCAGATCCGGGATTTTGGTGCAGTGACAGTGCAGGGCTGGGGCAGAGTCCCAATCCACTCCCTACAAGGACCCCTGTTGCAGGGCGGTGCGGGCAGTGGATCATGGCTCTGCCATAGCGCCGTGCCGTCACCGCCCTGCCCTGTGGTCCTGGCCTTGCCTGCCACCCCATGGCCCCATTCCACACAGGGAGTTTTGGTGACCTGTTGTACGGGACAGGGTGCTGACCCAGCTTGTAACAGCTCAGTAAAACTCCTTAAGTTGCCCACGTGCCCAAATAATTGCCCACCCTTGAGTTAGATCAATGTTGATTCCCTAGTCACTTTTACAAGAAGGAAACTTATTTTAAAGACCTTTATAAAAAGATTTGCAAAAGAGGAGAAATTAACTACAAATGCAAACCTTAACAAATTGAGGCTGTTCAGTGTTTTGTCCCCTTCTGGAATATTGAGTTCAGCTACACTCAAAACCCCCGAAAACCAGGAACTATGGGAATCAAGGTGTATCAGATATACCTGCAACAATCTTAACTTTGCCCTCTTCTGAGTTCTCCCCAACACGCTAACCGCATACAAACTACCATTCTGCTATTTGAGAGTCTCTAGCACAGGAGCGAGCATAATGTAGTCCGCCAGGCCATTCTATCCAGCCTGCGGGGCCCCTAAAAAAAAAAAAAAAATTTAGAAAATGAATATTTATCTGCCCCTGGCTGCCTGTCATGCGGCCTTCAATAGCTTGCCAAAACTCAGTAAGCGGCCCTCTGCCCAAAATAATTGCCCACCCCTGCTCTAGTAGAACACCCTTGGAAGACAGCTCATGTAGTAGACCACCTCTTCCTTGATATAAAAAAACTCTCTAGTTTAGATCACATGTAGCAATCAGCAACTACCTCCATGTGGCCTAAAGTTGAACACTAAGACTGTACCATACAAATTATCCCCGATTTGCTGAACAATACCACATTTTCTTCCCTGCCTGAACCATTCATTCCAAAACATTGCTTTCACTTAGTCCTCACTAGAGGTGGCATTCTGCTATTTTGTCTAAGCATCTAGGTTTGCATGACAAAAGGCTGTATATATACTAGAATTTTGGGGGCATTCTGTTACTTTTTTGCCTTAGTGGTCTAAATCTGGGCATCCAGACTTGACTATGTGTCTATCCCCTGATGACAGCAACTGTCCCACCCAGGGGAAACAGGACCCACAGAGGCAATCTCCTGAGGGGTAATAATGAAAACATCTGAAGTGGGAGCTCTGCCAAACTGCACAAGCCTAACATCCAGAAGAGGAGCAAGGTATAAAAAACAACATATTAAATAGCAGCCTCTAAAAAACTACCTGGGGGTCAGAGAAAAAGTGGCAAGCCCAGCCTCACTGTCAGGCTCCTCTTAAGGGGCATGGTAGGCAGGATAGCCAGTGCTGGGTAGGGGTTGTAAAGTCAGCCCACCAGGATCCCCAACTTTATAATGCAGGAACTTCTAGTCATCAACCAGTTCGTGGGGGGCAGGGAAACCGTAAGGAGATGATTGAATGTATTTTGTACAAGGTAGTACCATGCTGAGATGCTGGCACTGCAAAGCAGTGCTGTGGTACAAGACATGCTGTGCCTTTTTCCAAACTAGAAGTAGTGCTGCTGCATTAGTGCAGCACTGCGTCCATGCAAATAAGTTCTGTGCAGAGCTTAGATGCATCCCAAGAGATTTTCCTGAAATGCTGACGTTTAAGGAAGCTGTAGAAAATCCCTTGCTCTAATGATACTAAGTTTGGGTCACTAACCCTTTCTTCCATCCCAATTAAGCAAAAAAAAAAAAAATCCAAGTTAAACATTTGGGTTTTAGAGTAGCTAGAAGAGCTGTTTTGAAATATCCAGCATTTCACAACTTTAACTACAGCAAAGCTACTGACCTATTGTAACAGATTACAGTCTTTCTATAATGGTATTTTTAGATGAGTGATTTTCTTTAGGCTGTTTAAGGTCTTGATCTGGAACACAAAGAAGTTTCCTCAAGAAGCACTAGGAGTGCTCAACCTTTTTGGCCTGGGGTTGGTGGGATTGGGCCCTAGTCCCACCCTCTACAGCTGGGAATTGGATGCCAGGAACCTGGCCCCACTTCTTCAGGAACTTGGCATCATCCCCTCCTGCACCCACATATTTAGGATTGGATCCCGAGAGCCTGGCAGTGCCCCCTCATATCTGTGCCTGCTGGGATTGGTCACCTAATCCAATGCAAAGGGCTGGTGCTTCTCATAGGTCTGACGCTCACATTGGGTCTGAAAATGTGGCAGTAGGGGAGTAGTGCCACCCCTTCCCCACTGTCAAGTTTCCAAACTCGTGGGGAGCCCTGTGGGCTGGATAACATGGTGCTGTGGACCAGGTCTGGCCTGTGGGTCGGGGGGTGAGCACCCCTGTACAACACCACAGTGCAATTTAAGACACTTATTTTTTAATTTATGCTTTTTTGGTTTCCTGATTTGCCTCATACCTGAACTCTCTTTAAATATATTAAATTTGTGAAGAATTTAATGGTATCATAGAAGTGCTGTATTTTAAGGGATTTTTTTTAAACAGAAAAAAGTACACATTAAAACTGCAATTTATCCTAAAGGAGGAATATGAACATTTACCAAAATGCACCTTGCATATTTCAATAACTTACAAAATGCTCTCTGAACAGTTTACTTACCAATAGATTTTTTGTTATTTCTAATACTCTCAGTCTCTTCAGAGGAATATTTCTGTCGATTCAAAACTAGGAGTCTCTTAGATTGTGCTCTTGTTGGGATTGGTATTGTATCATTACTGTCTTCCAAATTCTTCTTGTATTTTGACTTACTTTGATAAGGCACAAAAGGGCTATCTTTTGAATCCACATCCGAGTCATTTAACTCACTGCTGTCTATTTCATCTTCAGATAGATCCTTTCTGTCCTTCACATCATTGTTCCTATTATTTACCTTATTTTGAAGGAAAGGTGTGATATGGACACTCTCCTCCAAAAGAAAATCATAAGCATCTCTTGAGTTAGCAGATGAATCCAGCTTTTCTTTTGAAGAATTTTGTTCACCCTGGTTTTGCTTCTTTTTTGATTTTGTTCTGGAATTTTGATTTTTAGTTCCTTCCAATTTTCCTCTCTCTTTCCTTGTTCGACAGTCTTTTCTGCTTTTAAGCTGAGTTTGTTTACATTTCGGTTCTACAACTGAGCAGTTCATGTCAGTTAATTTATTTGCCTGATCCACCACTGTCTGCAAGTTTATCTTGTTTTTATTTAGTTGAGAAGGATTTGGTTCTATAGTTTCTATATTACCTTCTTCTAGACTTCCCTGAAGTCCAGTTTCATCTTGCTTATAAAATTCTCTAGTCAAGTCAGGCATTTCTGAATGGTCAACATTATAGATGCAGCGGTCATTCTGAGTTTTCAACTTTGAATAGCGATGCCTGGTGGACACATTTTTTGGTAACATATTACCAACTTCCATATTGTCTTTTGTGGAAGGAACATTGTCCAGCTTAGACTTTTCCAGTTTACTCAGATGAAAATCAGATGTTTGTCCTTAAGATTTAAGAAAAAAAATAAATATACAAACTGAATTTTTGACTTGGAGTTATTTAATTTATTGGCAGTTTGCCCATATGCTTAAGTTTCTGAATCTTAGAATTTTCTGAAGTCAATTGACTCGCAGCATAAAAGCAACTACAAAAACAACCCTTATAACAAAGTCTTCAGAAAGGAATTCCAAGCGAAGCTAGGACCCAGTTTTTTCAAGGTATAAAACTCTAGTTTAATTCATGTGCTTAGAAGACAAAATATATTTTGCCCTGCCTGAAGGCTTTGGCATTAGTTAATGCCATTTTTTTTTTAGTTCAGGTCTGAATGTTTTATATTTTACAATCATGTTACAGAAAAAAAAATTGTGCGCCAACAACAAACATTAACCTGTACCTAAATAAGGTTATTCTTTCTAAATTGACCAGCAGATATACAAAGTAATTTCTATATGACATACTGCCTTCTAGTCCATAGTTTCTCAACCTGTGGTACATGTACCCCTGGGGGTACAAGAGAGACAGGCAGGGGGTATGTGGGTACCCCAACACTCTCTCTCTTGCCCTCTTTTCCTCTAAAAACTATGGCAAAAATTTGGTGTGCCACTGCGTGACACTTTAAATTGCCCAGTAATAATTTGGCATGCAATGCTTTGCGCGGCACTGGGTTTAGCCCTCCTAGCTTTGGCCAACATCACCTCTAGCCCAGGTACATACTTGAGTTGTGCACCCCTGGTGTAAAAGGTAGCAACCCTACCCACACCAGATCAGACATCTGTCATATCACAGCATTATATACACAGTCCTTCTTCTAACATATGGCACACATTAGCCTGCAAATATAAAATCCCCTGGAAAATTGAGTTTTGGGGTACTTGTTAAAATCTTTAGAAGTTAGGGGGTACTTGCTACTTAAAAGGTTGAGAAACACTGTTCTAGTCCATCCTTTCCCCGCCTCACGATCTCTCTGGTAGCGTTTACAAATGTTTTCATTGGCTAGATTTATTCTTAATTTATTTTCTTTTTCTGCACAAATGTTTCATTATAGTTTTATTTTAGAGCATCCCTCCAGCTACATACTCTCCAGAAGCATAAATACTGGACATACAAATTTCTTTAAAAATGCACTAACTTTGTAATCCTGTATTTCCAGGGGGTACAACCCAGAGCTGCAGGGCAGTGGGGCTGCACAGGAAGGCTGGTTGCAGCTGCAATTGTGACCTCTGCGCTGCCCTGGCAATGTGTCCCCTGTGCACATGGCTGCAGCAGGGACAACAGCGCAGGGCAGTGTGGAGCTTACAGCTGCAAGCAACTTTCCTGCATGGCCCCACTCTGCCCTGCAGCGCCAAATCATACCCGCTGGGCTGGAGGCCCCAGGGGAGGGCAGCAGGGCGGGAGCTCGAGCCTGCCCCACACACAGATCTGGAGGGCACGGGTCCCCCAACCTGCTGGGAGTGTGTGCAGTGGAGGGGAGTGGGCCCCACCTGAGCCCACAGCTGTGGGGGGGGGGCGGTGTGCAGAGCCAGGCTCTGCTCGGCTGCAGCAGCCACTGCCACCTTCCAGGGGCAGGGAGTTGTGGACCTGGGTCCCTGGCCCCATAGCCCTGGCAGCTGGGGTCCTCCTCCGGCAGTCAGCTGCTCTGAGGTGCATTGTGGGTGCACACCCCCCCACTTCCCCAAGCAGGTAAGTCTGTGGGGGAGGGAGTGAAGGGACTTGGGTGGGGGGGGGGAAAATAGATCAAGGCCCCCGCAATGAGGGAGGAAGTGGGGCCCAGGCTAGGTGGTGGGACAATTGGAACCCAAGCAGCTCGTCCAGGAGTGCTGGGGGCTCCCCCTATCCCCGTGCCAACACCATACGTGAGGGGCGGCATGACGGTGGCACTGCTGTGAAGCCCCCGGCCCAGGGACAGCCCCACTCGGCTCCTCCACAGCACGGCCCAGTAGTCCTGTCAGTGCAGCACCCTGGGAACTGGGAGCCACGAAGCCACCTGGCAGCAGTGCCTGCGGCCGCTGCTCAGGGCAGCTGGTGCCCGTGCTTCTGCAGCTGCCCCAGGAGCGGTGCAGGGGTCAATACAGTTGACATCTTGGAATGTATCCCTATTTGTTACATTTTAAAGTGGGTTCCCTTTATGCAAATTCGAGTCATGCACCATTTTCTAGGAATGCATGTACAGCATAAAGCAAGGGAAACCAATACAGAAGGCCTCTCCCACAAGATTAAAAATAAAAGCCTCTTGGATATTTGCTATAGTCCTACTGTCCTTCAGGAAGTTTAAGTGCTGATCAAACAACCTAAAAATTCATTATTTTAAAAGCTGCCAATGTACTACAAATGTGGACTGAATAGCATGCTAATTTAACAGCCTTTCCTCTTTTAAAAAGTCAGCATTTTACAAAATAAAAGCCAAAAAAGGAAAGCCAAAATCCAGAAAGAAAATGAAAGGGATGGTTTGCTTAAAAGCTTTAACTACATTATAAAAAAAAAAAAAAAAAAAAAGGTTATTACATATTACTCTAGCTTCAAATGGGAAGGAAAATGCACACACATGTAGTTCATACTTAGATTTGGTTACCTGTGTCTGTAGCCATTTTTGTAAGGGCCTGCGACAAATATGGTACAAAATATGCATTATTTGTATCAGTATCATTCTCTGTTCCATTTCCAAACATGTCACATTCTGTGCTAGTATCTGCAACAAGAACACGTTGTGGAAGTCTCCTAGGAACAAGATTTGAAAGTTAATTGTATGTCTTAGGACAATTAATTTTTATCTCTTTATTACAGCAATTTCCTTCCTTTACTTCCTTTTGTATTAATCCTTTACAAATTCTAGTTAAAGCACTTAAAATCTCATATGAGAACGATGCCAAGGCATGTTTGGTTTAATTTTAATATTAAACTTCTGTATGTTGTTTCACTTGAAAGCCTTTTTTTTTTTCTGCCACTAGATTCTCACCTCCAACATTCATGTCTGTATAGGCATTCAAACTTTTTAGCATTGCATAATATTAAAAAAAAAAAAAAAAAAAATAATAAAGCTAACATTAGCATTTTTTTTAATCCTTGGAAAATGCCTCTACCAAAATTCCAGGAATTCAACCACTAATTTATTGCATATGAGAGAGTTTGACCATCACCTTCTAAAACAGGGCTGTCCAACCCTCCCCAAGCCAAATGATATTGAATATACTGTGGAAGCAATAATCTTCACTCTTCAACAGTTCTCTCTGTTGCACTGAACAGAACAACTCTTCCAGATACTTCAAGAGTAGTAATCCTTAACCTGATTTTTGAAGAAGGTGCAGACACTTCAGTTTATTAGGGAAGAGTTTTGCTTAGGGATTGCCCCATCAATCACTAAGCAAATGCCATACACCAGAAATGCAGTCACAGTTTTTTATTGGCCAAACATACAAACAAGACTTCAGCAATCAAGATCTTTCCTCAAAATAAGCAGTAATGGCAACACAAATGTACACTTTATCAGTCAGCATGGCTCATCCTTCACTATTATTAAGACAGCCTGAAAGGATGTTAAATCAGAATATTTCATATACTACAGCAAACTTTTCCAAGATTAATATAAACACATAAAAATACTTACAGAGAATCTTCTTGTCTTAAAATACTGGAGTTATCTTCATGTGCCGAAGAACACATTCTCTTGTTCTGCGGGCAAAATAGATCTTGCTGTATGAAGTAGGAATGTATATCATACTACCAGTAAAGAGAATCATACTACCTTTAAATCAGAGAACCAGAGGCATCAAATCCCTTGGCCCCCCAAACTGCATTTAGATAGTAGGGTGGCTCCTCACAGGCCAGATCTGGACCCACCACCTTCAGTGGTGAGACGAATGACAGCAATATTAGTTGTTATGAGCTTGCGAATAACAGGGATTATTAATACTCCTATTGCTTCCACCAATGGGGATCCATACACAAGAAGTTAGCTACTTGTTGGTAGTCAGTTTAATGGTAGTCATTTGTCCCCTTTTTTAAATGAGTAAAACGTTAACATGAGCACCTACTTTTCTACAGGAATTCTTAAAAAAAGAAATAAAAGAGAATATACAATTTTAGAAGGCTGTAGCAGATACTGACACAACCTAAAGTCAATTTTGAAAAAAGTTATGTTGAGGTGCTCTCACAATAGAATTTGCCTTTTGGTTATAAATATAGTAGTATAGTGCCATTCTTTTCAAATCCCCTTTGGTAAGGCTTCACAAAAAGTCATAAGCTTAGACATGTATGTTTTTAAGCAAAAAAGAATTAAATCTCAAATCAGGTTTTAGTAACCCAGCAGTTAAAAGAAAAATTTATGACTTGTTGTAGGACCTTTACTGTTATCTAAAAGCTGGCAGAAAAAGTAACAAATCTGAGCCAAATATGGCACAGACAGACTCTAAAACAAGCATGTCCCTTTAGAAATTATTTTTATAAATGACAGAGTGGAGAGAGAGAGATGTGACATCTTCACAGCTAAATATTGTCAGTTTTCTGTCCCCTAAAATTTTACAAAAAAGTAGCCTCTATAGTTTACTAACATGTAAAAAATTTAGAGATTCTGGACTAAGGTATGCCTCTAATAACCCTAAGTAATTGCATTGCCTTATTTACTGTACTGCCAGCATCTCATTTTCCCTCCCTGACAGGAGGATTTCAGATCTATAGTACTAAGTCATTTTGTTTGATGTATCACACTGATATACTTAGGCAAAAAGCTCTCCAGCTTAATTTTCTGAACAGTATCAAACATCCAGTTTGAGTTTAGAAAGAGTGGGATTTTTAGAAGTGCTTAAGTTGCTTAGGAGCAGAAGTTCTATTGAAAGTCAGTGGGACTTCTGCTCTTAGATCACTTTTGAAAAAAATCCTAAGGAAAAAAGCCCCTCACAATCCACAACAACATATTTAAATGTGAGGAAAAATACACAGAATGGACTTACTAGAGCCGTGAAACACAAATCCTGTGCTGGACGAAGAAGGTCAGCTGTGTCCAAGAGTTTCTGAGTAACTTCAGAAATAATCTTGCTCAAAGCTGACAGTTTAGTCTAATGAGAGAAAAAGAACAAACAGTTTTATTACATTTGGCAAACTACATAATAGTCCCTCTATTAGGATTAAATTTTTAAGTGTATCCTTTATATTAAATTATAGCAAAGTTACACCAAAATTTCTTTTTTTCCCTACAGTTAGAGAGAAATGGTCTAAAGAGAGTAATGTCAAATTAAAAAAAAATAAAAGGGTCTTATGCCAAATTTTTCATGAAAACAAATTCAATGAAAATGTTTTGGATTTTCTTCTTAGAAATCTTAAAACATGAAAAATAAAAATCATACTTCTCCCCCCATCTACTACACTACTACTGTGCAAAAGTGAGTAAAAGGACTAATAAATATATGCGACCAAAATATGAAACTGAAAAGGAAGAGACTCAGTAAATGAGGATGAAGATATAACTATCATAAAAATAAGGTAATAAAACACAATGGCTTTTAATATTTGATTCAAATTAATATTTAACACTATCTCAATGACTGAAAGTTAATTAAATGATGATAAAACAGGATGGCGAAACAAAATGTGGCCAGAAGGAAGACATATACCTAACAAGATATCTCAAGATTTAGTAAATTAGCTATGAACAATTCCACTTAAAATAAATAAATGAAATCAGCTTTTTATACAGAACCCTAAATAGTTTTAGGAACCCAATTTTGGCCATCTGTTTTTGAAAAACATGACTATTTTAACTGAATCCATGCATACTTGGTATAATTCAACTCTGGGTGTTATATTTCTATGAAAATAAAATATGATTTAATTTAAGCATTTCTTAGTCAACTGAATAATTTATTTTAATTCAAGTTTGACTGATTCCGGTATATACTGTTTGTGTAAGTATGGCTCCAAGGAAAATGTTTGCTAAATTAATTACCTATACCAGGGGTCAGCAACCCCTGGCAATTTTGTTTAGTATGGCACAGTTGGTCAGGGCTCTGGGCAACTGCCACTGGCTATAGAGGTAGTGCTGCTTGAAGCAGATGGGTCAGGAGGCTGCAAGCCCTGCTGCACAGAGCCCAGGCCAACTGTGGCAGGCAGCTGGGAGGTTTCAAACAGCTGCACTGGGCTCCAGAGCCCCAGCCAGGCTGTGTAGTGGCTGCATAGTCTCAGGCCCCTTCCCAGCCTTGAGTGGAGGCATATGTGCAACTGTCATGGCCACAGTGCCCGGTCAGGGCTAGAGGGCCCGGTGCAGCTGTTTGCAGTCTCCCAGCTGCCTGCCACAGCTCACC
Source organism: Alligator mississippiensis (assembly GCF_030867095.1). Lineage (NCBI taxonomy): Eukaryota > Metazoa > Chordata > Crocodylia > Alligatoridae > Alligator > Alligator mississippiensis. Next base: position 150,394,346 of record NC_081828.1, on the reverse strand, counting down.
TGGGCTCTGGGTAGCAGCAGCAGGCAGGCCGCAAACAGCTGCACTGGGGTCCAGAGCCCCAGCACCGGCTGTTTGGCAGCTGCACGCACGCTTTGGGGTGCATGGCCAGGAAGTGGCCTGGACCAGCACAACCCCAGCTCCTCCCCTGCCATCTGCCTGAAGGCATGTCTGCAGCTGCTACCAGTAATGAGAAGCCGGTCACTCCTGGGTCCTCTACCATCTGTCCCGCCAAGTCGAGGCATGGGTGAAGGTTGGGGTGTTTTTGACACTGGCCAAAAGTGTTGCTGACCCTTGACTCATACTAATAATTATATTAAAAAAAAAAACAAACCAAAAAAAAACAAAACACTATCTAGTTTCTGCAATAGTAAAAGGGGTCTTATCTGTTTATTAGAATGTATATACTGTTCTATCTATTCTATCCTCCACCAGGGTAAGGACTAGTACCCCTCTCTAGGTTGCTCCTCCATGCCCACCTCTTGGCACTGACAGCTGCAGGTAGTACTGTCTACTGTCATAATAGTAGCAGACCTGGCCGGGTATGACCCAAGTTAAGCACTTTTAAAAATAAGCAACCTGAGTCCAAAAGTTAATCAGCACCTCTAGAAGATCAGAAATGAAAACTTAGGGCAAGGGTGGGCAACCCCCAGCATGGGTGCCAGATTGTGACACCCAAAAGGCATTTTGCTTGGCGCGTACACCTCTGGGTACACGGCAGGGAAGGGGGCAGGGCTGCACTGCCACAAAGATTCAGCCCCTTGTGACTCCCCCACCATCCACTCCAGTATGCCAACATCTTACAAGTTGAGGTTGCAGGTGGTTTTAGCACTCTGCCCAAAAATGGTGCTGATCCCTGATCTAGGATGTATATTATTAGTGATCCAGTCATGCAAAAAAACCTTAGGCATGTGCTTAACTTTTCCTTTCAGTAGGATTACTCAAGGTGCATAGAGATAAGAATATGAGTAAATTCCTTCCATCCAGGAAGAGCACACACCAAGTGCAGATGCTTCCTCAGCCTGATGGAGGGTATCTATACCCAAAAGCTTGCTAAGAAGAATTTTTCCAGCTACGAGTTGGTCTAATAAGAGATATGATTCACCCAATGAACCTTGTCTGCCTATGTCCTTAGACCAACATGGCTACAGCCTACACCCCTTCCTAAAGCAAAGGAGCTTTCCAAGGTTCAACCTATTTTCTATTAAAATAAAAAAGGTATTACAGCAACAGGCTACCTCGGCAGGTTCTTTTGCTTGCTGCAACCTCATCTTTCTTTCCAAGTCAAACAGTTGAAGCTTCAGATACTGATATTCTTTCTTTAATTGCAGAATGACTTCTTGTGCTTCTTTCAGTTTGGTTTTTTCCTCTTGCAACGCCAGAGCCAATGCTCGATTATTCTCTTGGATGCTTTTGAGCTGCGCAGAACTGCTGGCTGCAAGAAAACAAAGGAGGTTTAGGCAGGACATCAACCAAGCCGACGGCCACGCTTGGAAACGAAACATTCCAACATCTTTACTTGCTCCTTTGTGCTTTGCGGACAGGATCGGGTTTGCTTTCCCCAGCTTCATCCACTTCTGATTTCTTTTCTCTTTCATTCTCTCCTTTATGTCCTCCAGGCTGTCCTTGAAGGACTTTTTCAAGCTTTCTTTCCCAGCCATGGCCTAGCTAGAGAAACAAAGAAGTAGTTAAATGGCAGGGCGGGGCAGGCAGAGATTTCAAGCATGAGCCGCTGCGAAACGAAGTAGGACGTACTCTTTAAAGAAGCCCCACAACGCTTCAGGGAGAACGGACCTTGACAGCAGAATAGCCACACGCGGGGCTTTCACGGGTTGCTCCTCGGGCTCGAGCCGCGCGCAAGGCCTGGCCCGTGAGCAGCGCCTCCCCCCCCCACTCACCGGGCTCCGGACGCTCGGCGGGGCGCGAGCTGACACCTCGCGACAGTTGGCTGCTCTCTCGGAATTCAAAATTCTCCGCCGCGCCTTCACACTGGTCGACAGGCTCACGTGATCCGGCAGCCGTGACGTCACCCAGCGACAAACCCCGGCGGGGGAAGAGGGAGGGGCTGGCAAGGAGCAAAGTTGTTATTTACCATCCGGGTCTTTCTGTCCAAGCCCCGCCCCGCTCCGCGCCTTCCCCGCTCCGTGGGCGTGGCCGGGCGGGAAGTTCAGGCATCTTGCGCATGCGCCAAGGGGCAGTGCCCCAAACTAGGCGCCGGCGCCTGAGCTGGCTTAGCCTCGTCCGCGCGCCTGGTCGCGCCCCTCGTGGCTCCCGCGCGGTGTAGAGCCTCTTCGCGTGCCTTTGGCCGCCCTGCTGCCGGGTCCTGCACATACACACAACTGACTCACACACACACACACACAGTTTTACTCTTGCCTGCCCTGTATGTACACATGCACCTGGCTTTCTTGCTTGTCATGTGTGCACACACATATGCACGTGGCCTTTGCCTGTCACATACCCATGCATGTGTGTGCACACACGGCTTTACCTTTTCCTGTCACACACACAAACACATACACATGTAGGGCTTTACCTTTGCCTTTCATGCCCGTGCACACACAGCTTTACTCTTGTCTATCACTATTGCATACATGTGTGGCTTTACCTTTGCTCATCACACGCATGCACACACAGCTTTACCCTTGCCTATCACACGTGCAGATGTGCACAGACCCCTGGCACCTCCCCCCCCCGCTTTACTCTTGCTTGTCTCACACACACACACACACACACACACACACACGACTTTCCTCTTGCCTATCACACATGCACATGCACACATGTACCTGGCTTTCTTGCTTGTCACGTGCACACACATGCATGTGGCCTTTGCCTGTCACATACACATGCATGTGTGCATGCACACACACATGGCTTTACCCTTGGCAATCACACACACGTGCACGTGGCTTTACCCTTGCCTGTTACACGCATGCTTACGTGGCCCTGCTGAATCCCCCTCTCCCAAAGCATCTGCCACAGTATGAGAGAAAACCCGTGTTGAACACCTAACCCTGACGTCCAGTGGCCAAGAGTTGCTGGGATCCCTGGAGCAGGCTGGGCTGCCCTTTGGCGGTGTCCAGGGCAGGGGCAGAGGGGAAGAGCTTTGTGTTGATTCTCTGGTAAGGTTCTTTTAAATGTAATGTTCTGGGATTTGGGGCGGGTGTTTGGGGGGTTATGCATGTTTTGGGACAGCCAGGACCTCTCTGTAAAGAGTGTGTGGGGTGGGGGGTGCAGGCTTGGAAGTAGCATTGTGATCCCACTCCCCTGGGGATGAGGCAGGGGAGTGTGAGTGGGTGGGGGAAGCAGGAAGAGGAGTATTATATCTGGATGTAAACAGCAGTTGGGAAGCAGGGCTGGGATCTGCTGCAGGGCTGGCTTCTGTGGGCATTAGGCAGGAAAGCTGTAGCTAGGGCTGGGGTGGATGCAGTTTTTCAAGTGTCAGCCTGTGGTTTGGGGAGTGAATTGTTATTACCTGGTTGTGGGTTGTCTGTTTGTTGTAAGCTCCTCTGAGCCTTTTGGATAGGGCAGGACAGATACCTAAATAATAACCAGGAATTCTGGTTTTCTCTGGTTTAGAAATTACAAATTCTCTGATAAAAATGCAAATATTCCAATTTAAAAACCCTAAATCTGTGACTGTAATGAAACACCACTCTCTCTCTCTCGCTATAGAGTTATCAATTGAACACAATGTCTTATTGATGTATTCACAGTTTTAAAGCAATTTGGAAGCCTACCAGTGCCTCAATCTCTATAATAAAATAAATAATAAGTACTGTACCCAGGACCATCCCTGGGGGGGTGCTAATCGGGGTGACTGCTCTGGGCCCCGCACTTTGGGAGACCCTGCAGAGCCAGGCAGAGTGATGCGGCTACTCCGTGCTGCCGCTGGCTTCACGTCTGGCTGCTCAGCAACCCCCAGCTGCCGAATCCGCCGGCAGCTTCCTCGTGTCCGGGGTGGGGGGCCTGCACAGGTTGATTTGCCTTGGGCCCCGTAACCTGCTCGGGTCATCTCTGACTGTATCTATATATTTTGGTATTTGATTTTTGTTTTTTATCATAGAAAATCAGAGCCAGCCCTGCTCCCTTTACCCATCAGGAAGCAGGCCCAGGTGCCTGACTCCCAGGCCACAGCCACCATGCATGACTGGTGCCTCCTGAATCTGGGGGGGGCACCCATAGAAGCCAGTAGCCCTGTCAGAGGGAGCACCAGCCCTACTGACAGTATCAGTGTCAATCGTCAGGGGGGGCACCAGCCTCATCGGGGGGTACATGCACCCCCTACCAGTTGCCTACTATAATAGCTGCCCAGCCCAGATGGTGCCCCTCACTTTCTGCCACAGCCCTTGCCCCCTCTCACCCTGCTGGAGGGGACCCCAGCTGCCAGGGCTACAGGGCCAGGAACCCAAGTCTGCAGCCCCTTGCCTCCTCCAGTAGTGCCCGAGCCCCAGCTGCCACCCACAGGTGATGATAGCTGCTGTGACTGAAAAGAGCGTGCAGCCCAGCTCCCTCTTCCCCATGGGAGGCATGGACAGAGTGGACTCCATGGTGGGGTGGGTGCAGGCTGCCCATTGTGAGCTTGGGATCCCTGCCCTGCTGCCCTCCCCCTGGGGCCTCCCGCGGCCCAGTGGATGGTACCCGGCATGACAAGCCAGAGCGGGGCTGGCTGGGGAAGCTCGGTGCCACTACCAGAGGCCCTGCCCTGGCAGCAGCAGGGATGGCAGTGCAGGGTTGTGTCCCTCGCTGCTGCCAGGTGAGCAGGGGGTGCTTTGCCAGGGTGGCACGGGGCTCCCAGCAGCAAGGAGCTTCCCTGCCTGGCCGCACTTTGCCCTGCTGTCCCCAGTCCCAGCCACTGGGTTGCAAAGGCCCCAGGGGGAAGGCAGCAGGGTGAGGAGCCTGAGCCCACAGCAGGTAGCCTGCTCCTGCCCCCACCCTGCAAGCACAGATCTGGGGGGCACATGCCTCCCCTGCCCCTCTCCTGGGAGTGCGTGCAGTGGTGGGGAGCCAGCCCCGCACCCCTAGATGAGCCGCCCACGGCCCTGTCCCACTCCCTGCCCAGGCCCTGTGGCTGAGCGTTTCGGCCCTGGGTCCCAAGCCCCATTCACCACTCTGGCTGAGCAGCAGGCCCCAGTCCTAGCCCCAGCCCTGCTCAACTCCCTCCCTCCCTCCTTATGGGGGGGCCCTCAATTCTCCCGTCAGATTTACCTGCGGGGAGCTGCTTTCCAGGGTGCCTGGCAGTTATGTTCATGTATAAGTGCATACATGCACAGGACGCCCCCTGCCTGACCACCCTCTGCCACTCCCAGCCTGCAAAGAGCTTTTTGCAGAAGCAGAAAATCCACACGTTTCTCTGTTAAAATTAAAAATCTGTGTTTTTCTCACTTAAAAAGGGAAATCTAAATTTTTTTTGTTTTTCTATGGAAAACAGAAAACCCAGATCCTGATAATAAGACTCATTAAGTCTTGATAGTTTCCCAAATAAAACCACGGAAATGCTTGGGAATGCGACCTTCCTTCAGTGTCACCGCTGATACAGGGTTTGAATTAATTAAAAAGCCCAAAAAAGTTTTGGGGTAGAAGCAGGTTGAAGAATTACATTAGCAGACAGTACCAGGGCTGGTTAAACGAGCATGGGGAATTTAAGTGAAGTCTTATTATTTATACAACTTGTTGTCTTTTTTGTCAGTCCTTCGCAGTTGAGGATGATTGTCTTCCATGATTGTCTTATCTGTGTGTCTGAAGATGGCTGATGAGGCCTATCCAGGACCGACTACACTGACAGACAGACTGTACTGCAGCTCAGACGTATGTTTCTGTGTGTAGTGGGTGGTGCTGGATTCTTGATTTAGCCCGTGCTGTGATGCTGTTTCTGCTGCTATTGCTCTTCCATATCCTGTTGTCGTTGTTGTGAGGTTTCAAAGTAGATCCTTGCAGCAGACTCTTCCTTCATTTGGGGCGATTCTGGGTGATAGTCTCTCACGAGTTGACATTGATGTTGCATTTTTTTAAAGTTGATCATGAGGATGTCCCTGAGGTGCTTTCTCTGTCCTTCTCTTGAGCATACGCCTTGGCTGAGCTGGGAGAATAAAACTTGTTTTGGGAGTCTGGAGTCAGACATCCGTATGACATGACTGGACCAATGAAGTTGATGTCAGATTATCACTACCACAATACTCGTGGTGTTTCCTTTCTTGAAAATTGTTACAATCATGGCATCTCTGAAGTAATTTTTGGATATCCTCATCATTCCAGATCCTTAAGATAAGGACATGAAGCTCTGATGCAAGCTCCTCTCCCAGCTGCATGAAGGTTTCAGCAGAGATTCCATCCGCTCCAGATGCCTTGTCATTCTTCATCTGCTTGATGGCTTTCTTCACCTTGTTGGAAGGATTCTAAGATCTTCTCTGACTGGGTGTTGTGGGATGGAGTTGAGAACAGCAGAGTCTGTTAACATCTCTTGTTAACAGCACAGTCTCAGTTGAGAAGGTCTTCAAAATTCTCCTTCATTCATGGCTCAGGCATTGATGGCTTCCCCTTCCTTTATCAGGTCTCCTCCATCCTTAGGTCTCAAGGGGGTTGGTCCCCAAGTGCTTGATCTGTAGATGGCTTTGGTGGCACTGAAGAAACTACACATATTATGGATGTCAGTGAGATGTTGACTCTCCTTTACCCTTGTCTTCCCACCGTTTGTTCTTCGTGTTGCAGGCCCTCTTTTGAACCTTGGCCTTGTTGGAGATTCAGTTTCTTTTGCTTGGAGTTGGTGTTGTTTTGCCAAGCACAAAAGGCCTTGTGTTTGTGATCAACCAACTCTTGGATCTCCTGATCGTTCTCATCAAACCAGTCTTAGTGTTTCCTGGTAGAGAATCCAAGTGTCTCTTCGCAGGCACTGATGATGGTTGTACTAGTTGTAGCTACATACATAATGATATACTTTTTGGGTTGGGTGTAGCTTCAGCAAAAGGTGGCAGCCCCACCACTCTGCAGTTAGCCTTTGACATGAATGTCTTCACTCACTTCCATATGCCCTTTTCCCTTTTCTCTCTTGTTTTCCTCTTGACCCTGAACTACATACGTAAGAATGCTTTCCAGTTTCCTTCATGACCTCAGCACATTTACAGAGGAGTTCTTTACACTCTAACATATACCTGTTCATCCCAGTCTCATTCTACCGTGTCATAGCTTAGGGTCACCTTCTTCTCATGGGGCAAACTATCTCTGTTGAGAAGAAGGGGTGGCCTTATTTGCTGACAACTGTAGCCTGATAGCCTGTGGCATATTGCTGTTGAGAAATGTGATCATAATGGTAGATGGCAGTTATCAGCAAGAGTCTCTAGGACAAGATATTACCCACCAGAGCATAAATTTTATGAAATATAATAGCACCTTTAATTATTACGATTTTCAAAATCAGCCTGTTGTGTTAGATCTCTAGAGGCAATTCAGCCCATTTCTTGTTAATACTCAACCTTTCTTAAAAAATAGTATCTGTAACAATAATATTTTGACTGTCAGCATACTTCAACAACAGACAAATTTTAAACTTCCTACTACTATTTTATGAAAATAAATGAATACAAATGAGATTGAAAAATGAAAAAGCATAAAAGAATTAAAAACAGAAGAAATTTTGGTGTATAAAGGCCAGCAATATAATAGTTTATTGTTTTTATTTTCTTTTAGCCTGTTTTAAAATGCAGCTTTACCTGTGGAGTTGTAACCAGTGCCTCCAAAAAAACATGACATTTCTTGGAATCAGTTTATTCAGAACATTATTTCACCATACTATATTGAAGTCCATCCATACACAGTGAGACATTGTCTTTAATTACATACTTAGTAACAGCTGGACTCGCTGACCTTTTTACCCTTTCAGTTACTTCCCAGTATAGTGGATGGTTGAATTCTGATTTTAACTCTGATTTAAAATGCAGATGATTCATATTTTATTAGCATTTGGTCATTCAGTCTACTAGTATAATCTTGTACTTCACCAAAGAAAAGCACAAGCTATTTGATTTTTAGGAAATATTTTACAACCTACACTATTTTCCTTTCTCCCTATTGGATTCTACAAGTAGAAGGTGTTATGTGACAGAAAATAACTGTTGGAACTTCTGTGGAGTGGACCGGGAATCCTGACTGGATATCAAATCTTTCAGATATTCCATGTTGAATTGAGATACAAAAATTTCCAAGTAATAGATAAAAATAAGGTACTTCTGATCTTTCTAGCTCAGAATAGTGGGCCTGATTTTTCCCTTTGCTCACCCAGGTTTTACACTTAGGTAATTCCATTAACTTCAGCATTATTGCTTTTTATTTACAATGACATAACTGAAAGGAGAATCAATCCAACAGACGAGGTCACTCTAAAGCTAAGCTGTATTTCCATTGTCCAGTCTGAAAACCATTTAGTCACAGGTGAAATACGATGTCATGGCAATAATGGGTTCCTTAGAGTTTGATGTGCAATGTCGGCTGCATATGATAGTGGCCCTTTTCTCAATGTATTACTTCACGGAAATCTAAATCAACAAATCCCTGGCTCTCTAGTTACATTGTTTTGCTCCCCAAAATAAACATACTTCATTATTTCTATTCACAGAGATTGTGATACTACAAGTATTTAGCCTTTAAAGAGCAAATCCTATATAACCTTGTCACTTACGGCTAAAATAATGTTTTGCTTCTGGCCAAACTGTAATTGATGAATTCCAGCAAACCAGACAACTAGAGTCTTCTATCTTTTACATTTGTCAATTACCTGTCCAGCATAAGTAAACTGATAGTGACTAACTTAAATTTAACTTCAGTTGAATTGGGTGAGGTAGAAAACTCTTGCAACCCAGCCAATTGTTAAGGGCGGTAAGAGCGGACAGCCAGGCTTGAATTTGCAACTCTATAGCCTTGCAGCCAGCACATTCCCCTCTAGGCCAAGACAGAGCTCTTCCACGTGGCTCTGCCTTCCTCAGCCCCACAGTCACAAATATACATTTGCCCACCACCAGCCCACACCTGGAAGAAGAAGAAGAAGAAGTAGAAAAAATTCAACCCTTCTCAGGTGGTGTTGACTTGCAACTCTATGGCCTTGCAGTCACCACACTCCCCTCTAGGCCAAAACCAAGCTCTCTCCCATGGCTCTGCTTTCCCTAGCCCCACAGGCACACACATACATTTACCCACCTCCAGCCCACACTTGAAAAAAAAAAATTAAACTCTTCCCAGATGGTGTTGACTTCCAACTCTATGGCTTTGCAGTCACCACACTCCCCTCTAGGCCAAGACGAAGCTCTCCCCCGTGGCTCTGCCTTCCCCAGCCCCGCAATCACAAACATGCATTTGCCCAGCACCAGCCCACACATGGTAGAAAAAAAAATTAAACCCTTCTCAGGTGGGCCTGTGCCCTGCAAGAAGAGGCCATAGGCAACCACAAACACACCATTTTGCCTGCCAGCATCATGCACTGGCCAACAGATACAACAAAAGCCTCCAAGGCTGCTGGCTTCTCTGTGCTCAGGTCTCAACAGTCTTGGCTGCCCCATAATTCAAAAAGAACAAAAAAACCCCCATTTTGGGCCCCACAAGTTCCCCTTTCTCACACTAACTGCGAGTGCTCCGATTGCAGCAAGGGCCTAAATCTGGGCCACGCTGTGGCCCCAACTTTCCAACCCGGAGCCTTGCCACTACTCGGTTTGGTTCTGGGGACCATGGCAGCTTCCATGTGTCATGGTGAAAAAAAAAAAAAAATCTTGGCCCTGGGGGGCTTGGCAAGACCCTGAGCACACAGCCAAGCTTGAACTTATAACTCTATAGGCTTGTAATAAGCACACTCCCCTCTAGGCCAAGACAAAGCACTCCACTGTGCTTCTGCCTTCCCCAGCCCCACAGTCACAAACATACATTTGCCCACCACCAGCCCATACTTGGAAAAAAATAAATAAAGATTAAACCCTTCTCAGGTAGGCCTGTGCCCTGGAAGAAGAGGCCATACGCAGCCACAAACATCCCCTTTTGCCTGCCAGCATCATGCACTGGCCAGGAGATACAGGAAAAGCCTCCAGAGCTGCTGGCTTCTTTGTGCTTGGGCCTCAACAGTCTTGGCTGCCCCAAAATTCAGAAAGAAAAAAAACAACCCCATTTTGGCCCCCACAAGTTCCCCTTCACAGAAACTGCGAGTGTTCTGATTGAAGCAAGGGCCTAAATCTGGGCTTTGGTGTGGCATGCTGAACCCCAAAAGGGTTCTAAACTTCATAGATTGAACGAATAACCAAGGAAACAGACATCCACTTAATTCCTGAATTGCTGTCACATGCCAGCAGTAGCCCAATACAAAAGCTGGGGAATGATAGAGCACGCCTCCCTGCTTGGCTGGAATAAACAGCTTGGGTAAAGTTTAGCCCACCCAACTGCGAGTAGGGCTTGCAGGAGAGGTGCAAAGCATCCTGGGATGCTGGGGTACTGAGAGTTAATTTGAATCCAGAGGGGATGTGGGACAGAAGCCCAATAAACTGATTTAACCTAAATCAGTCCAATACTACATCCATGCAGGCTTATCTTAAAATAGTTCCAGCCATTTTGAAAGCAGTTTATGTGCACTGAACTTCCATTGCATTAGATTTGACTCAGTTTCCGATCACTTATAAAAGTGTATGTGCAATATCTGTCCCTAGCCTGGGGTTTGCCCACACTGGTATCTCACCTTCTATGCCTTGATGTTATGATGTCACAGAGGAAGCTGCTCCTAGGAGGCAGATGTAGGTTTCAGGGTCATAGGTCTTTGTCTGGTCTGAGGTTCCCCTGGACTTGGCCCACTTTAATCTAGCTGTTTTTTCTGCCTGAGGTCCACTGTACCAGGACCCCTAGACTCCTGGTACCTCAGCTTCCGCCTCTTGGGCCTTGGGCCCCTTGGCCCCCTGATTTCATCCTTTGCAATGTGTGGGCTTATGTCCCCGGACTTTTCTGCCAGGTACTCAGTCCTCCAACAAGCAACAGTCTTCCTTGAAGTGTTTGGGCTTCTGTTGTTATGCAGCCCACAGGGGTTCATGCCCTAGAAGCACTCTGTATTGGGCACCCCTGTGGCCTTCAGTCTTCTCCTTATAGCCATGTTCAGTCCTCCAGTTTTCATACAAACCAAAACATGAGTACACACTCCCAAAACAAAAGGTTTGTCTCCTGGGGTTAATCCTGCCCTGCAGCAGCACTGTTATTAAAGCTCGTGGTATTTTTCTGTTGTTGCTCAGGTTGCAGGGTTTCTTCTGGCTCCCCTGCAGCCCAGAGCCCTTCCTTTGTGAGCAGACCGGTCTGGCTCTTCCCTGGAGCTCTATCTCCTGCAGCTCCTAGAGCCAGACCCCATCTTTGGGTCAGATCCTGGGTTTGTGAGTCTATCCCTCAGTCACCTAACCCTCCACTTCTGCCCCAGGCCTGTGAATCACCACCTCCATCTGGGTTGGGCAGCTATTTTATTTAAAGTATCTGCCATTCTAAGTCTGTTCCAGGGGCTGGGCCCTCTCTCCCCCTCAATAATGGGGTAGGGGCCTTGTTACCTATTTTTTGGAACACAAATAACAAGGCTATAATACTTTCTCATTGCTTCCTTCTTGCTCTTGCTTCTACCAAATGGTTTCTACTACAGCTGTAAGAAGTTTGAAGAGTTACTTTAGCTCTTTTTAAACATGTAAATTATGTGTTGTTATTTCTTCTTTCTTTTCACCTGGTTGTGTTAATTTCTACATCACCTTATCTCTTCAGACATTGGTATCTTTTTGTTACAATATGGTTACATTTTTTCAAGTTACATCTGCTGTACTATTTTGTGCTATTTATTATGGTAGATCCTAAAGCAGTGAATCTTTCTAGCTCAAATAGTTTCCTTTGCTATAAGCAATTCTACATTTTTCTTTATGAAGATTGATGCTGTCTTCTTCTTGGGAAATGATCATTAGTTTATTGCTACTAGGTGCACTAATGTGGCAAAACAGCTGTTACAGTGATCAGAGTTGGTGGGCTATTAAAAGATGTGCACTCTCATCCAGGGCTCAATCTAATTTCTGTTAAAGCCCACATAAAGTGTCAAACTGACTTTAAGGGGAGTTGTATCAGGACCCAAGTTCCTGAGTTGTAAAAGAATATAGGGTTTGTTTTGTTTTTTTAATAAGATTAATTCAATTAACTTGGACTTGAAATGATGATAAACTTCTGTGTCCAATTTGATCCACACTTCTGACCTGTTTTGAAATGTAATGAGGAGAATACTTGCATTATAGAGACTTTTTCAAAGCACATTACTGGTAGTATGATATTTTAAAATTGATTATTTTAATTAGATTCTGAAGAAGAGGAATAACTTAAGGCTATTATATAGTACAATGATATTGATGGTTTACTCTCTAATTTAGAAATCAACACAAGAGATGGCAAACTATTTATTTTAAAGAAAAAGGAGAAGAAAAGTTAATAGGGGTTATCATAAACATAATTCAGAACAATATCAACCCCTGGGTTATATATAACAAATTTGGGAACCCACCCTTGGCTCTACTACAACTAGTTTTTGCTTTGTTATTGTAGGGAAAAGCCTTTGATGGTGAAGAGTTGATGTAATGGTCTTTTCCCGGTGAGCACAGTGTGGCTCAACCCCCCCTTCTGGGAAGAGCCCGGTGCGGCCCCAGTCCACAGCTGCAGCCTGACCTGTCCCGCCCCATGCAGATATGGGGACACATGCCCCTTCCATGCCCTCCTGGGGTGCACCCAGCGGCAGGAGCTGCTCCCCCCTCACCATGCCCCCTGAACAAGCCGTGGCTCTGTCCCGTGCCCTACCCCAACCTACCCCAGCTCAGCAGTGCTTACCCCATCCCCATCTTCATCCCCACTTCGTCCCTCACTGTGGGGGGCCTTGAACTGCCCCCCATGCCCCTTCTCTTCCCCCTCCCCTTCCCCCACAACAGACTCACCAGCTGGACGCAGCTCTCCAAGATGCTGGCTGTGTTCCTTGCTGCCTGCGTGCTGCATGGGCATTTATCGGCCAAATTATCAGCCACAACTGGCTGATTTCCAATATAGTCATAGATTTAATAGTTTCATAGGGCTGGAAGGGACCTTGAAGATCGTCAAGTCCAGCCTGCTGCCCCAGGGACAGGAAGTCAGCTAGGGTCAAAGGATCCCAGCAAGATAAGCATCCAAACGCCTCTTGAATCCAGAATAGGTGCCTGCACCACCTCTGGAGGGAGTCTATTCCAGGCCCTGGGGGCTTGGACAGTAAAGAAATGTTTCCTTATGTCCAGCCTAAAATGGTCTTGGAGGAGTTTATGACCTTTGGTCCTTGTTATCCCTTGGGGCACTCTGGTGAACAGACATTCCCTGAGATCCTGATGCACACCCCTTATGTACTTATGGGCAGCCACTAAGTCCTCCCTGACCCTGCACTTTTCCAGGCTGAAGAGTCCTATGGCTCTCAACCTCTCCTCATAAGGCCTATTCTCTTGCCCTCTGATCATGTGTGTGGCTCTCCTCTGGACTCTCTCAAGCTTCTCGACATCCTTCTTGAATTGTGGAGCCCAGAATTGGATGCGGTACTTCAGCTGAGGCGTCACCAAGGCCGAGAACAGTGGAGGATGACATCCTGAGAATTATTGGAGAAGCATCTATGGATGCAAGCCAGAGTTTTGTTTCCTTTACCAGCTGTGACATCGCATTGGTGTCGATTTTCTTTATGTTGGTGCCGATCCGATATCAGACCGATGTATCGGTACATCTCTAGATTAGGCTTGTGAAGGAGTGAGACAGAACTTATAGCATGGAGGGCTGGCAGGGCTGCAGCTGCAGCCCGGAAAGGAAGGAAAATACCCACTCAATTTCCAAAGCAGCATCTCGCTCAGGATTGGTGGAGGGAGGCTGCTCAAAGGTATTTCTGGCCCTGGAGAGGGGCAGAGAGGGATCAGTTCCCTGCAGGCCTCAGGGAGAGAGGAGCGGCTGAGCAGCTCAGCAGGCAGAAACTGCGGAACATGCCTGAGGAACGCTGTGGGAGTGACCCTGAGGCAGGTGGAGGCCTGCGAACAAGCGGCTAGTGGGAATCTCCAGAGCGGAGCTGCAGCTGAGGATCCGGAGCGAGGGAGTCCACAAGACCAGAGAGAATCTCCAGACTGGAGTTTTTCCAACAGAGGATCCGGAGGAGGGCCTGAAGGGAAACATCTATGGTCACAGATAGAGCCTTCCTGCACAAGGGGGAGACTCCGAAAAGACTGTGAACATTCATAGGGGTGCAGGGCAGGCTAGCACACAGCAAAGGATGGACTAAGGGATTGTTTTAGGGGACATTGCCAGAGCCTGGCAAAAAGGCTGAGGGGCAGCTGGCTTTTTTTTCCCTGTGATTTCTTTTGCTGTCTATTTTGATTTTGTTTTGAGTACAGGCCAACACCGGCCCCTGGAAGGGTGTACTCAAAAGAGGCACTAGGACACCCTGGGGTGCAGAGAAGGTTACAACAGGCAGCACTGCAACCTGGCTGTGGAAGACCATTGTAAAACACCATCTAGAGAGGCTAGGCTGGAGTGAAGGGGAGGTTTGGAGCCCCACAGAAGACACAGGGATCAAGACCAGGCAGGATCACCGTGGGCATTGCCTCCCAGGAATATATAGGTCATCAAAGTCATGGCAGGCGAGAAACGTAAGATCCACTTCCTGGCAGACCTGGTGATCCAGAGCCAAGGTCTACCCTGTCACCACCTGTAGGCAGACGAGCACAGGGCAGTACTAGCAAGGCCTATAATACCTACAGACACCACAGGCTAATATATGTTAAATCATTAGTAATAAACTGTACTTATACTAGAATAATTTTTTGATTTCTGAAGCCATCATTCTTCTTGCAAGAAATATGATTTAGCATATAGGTATGAGGTGAAATACCAAACATCTTACCTTCAAAAGTCTTCATTGTGATGGAGAAGACTTTTTTTTCAATGCTTCTCATGATGATGGAGGCAGTTTGAGAAATAAAATAAAGTCTGCATTCCAAAATATGCTATTTCTCTTTCATTTTGGGAGAATTTACCAAGCTGGCTTCTTAAATTGCTATAATCCAGAATACTTCTGATTTGGAAGTGGTTGCTGGTAGAGCAACTTGCTGTTTTGCAACTGTTTTCTAACGTAATGTTTAATTGAATTTTTTTAATGTTTTTTAATTTAATGTTTTTTCTTTTTAGAAAACACTATTATATTTACACTGAAAATAAAAAGTACATATTAAGACAAGCATGAGTTAGTTGAAGCATAGGAGAATGTAGTCCCAGTCAGATGAAATTAATATGCAATAAATCAGCATAATTATGTTGATTGTATCACTGCCTTTTTCTCAGATATATCTATTTCTTAAAAAATATCTTTAATTATTTGTAAACTTCCTGTGAATAAGTAGGAAAAGGATTAGGAAGTACCTGATCTCCAGATAGGAGAAATTCCAGATTAAAAAAACAACAAACATCCCACATGCAGTGATCATCACTATATGGGTCAAAATGTACTGCCCCTTCTACCATAGGTATAATTTGTTACTAGTGATTTAACATAAATTGGATTGATCTACTACCAAAAATCCTGTACTTTAAACACACACAAAATTTAGAACCCTAGAAAGCTATCTTAACCCCATGGTACTATTAAAAAAACACAACTGTTACTTGGTAATGTTGGTATTGTGCAGATATAATGAGTGAATGGGGACCCATAAGTCAATAAAATGTATATCAGCACTTCACTTTAATCTTGTTAATTTTTCCATTGAGTATATATCTTAAACTTCATTAAACCATCTGTCAATTGACTAGACCCCTGGGTTTATCCATTATGCAGCAGTGGTAAAGCATTAAGCCAGAAGCAAAACCCTTACATGTCTGAAATAGGAATTTCCACTGTTTTTAAGTTTCTGACCTAGTTTGCAGTACAGAGAAAGCCAAGGTGTTTATAGCATTAATTGCCACAGTAAATATCGCACGGTATATTTATTTATTAAAATATTGATGTTAGACTAAGTATTTAACTGTACTCTGATTCTCCCCCATTTTTTTCTGATTTATTAATTGCTGAAAGTCTCTGGTAGAACAATAGTGTCTTGACTAAAATGTCTTTGATCTGCATGGCAGATCTGGACTCCAGTAAAAGGAGCTGTCCCATAGGCACAGCAGAATATCAAGAGTCAAGATCAGTTATGAGGAACTGAGAACAGAATATTAAGTATAATAAACAGCAAGACAAAAGAAAAAGCGAAACAAACTCCAACCTCAGTTTTGATCACAGAGAGAAGAGTAAAGCATATCCTAAGAGTGTCCAGTTCTCCTGTTGTCAAATATTTCTAGTGTAGACATTTCAACATTTATGGAGTTTATTCCAGATTTACATAGATGAAACCAGAACCTGAATTGAGTTCTTTAATTTTATTATGCTCTTCAAACATGAATACTTCACATGTATATGCTATATTGTAGGTTATGCTGTCTCTGTTTAGCACAAATACCTCAGTTCCTTAGGGCCCCAAGGTGCTACTGTAACACAAAGAAGAAGAAGAATTAATAGTAGCAGTCTATTGTACATGGAAGCATCAGGTGAGAAAAAAGGCCAGGTTACTAAAATTTGCTTCTTGATCAGAATCTTTGATTCAATTGTATTTTAATGAAGTGAAGAAAGGCAATTTGCTTTCATGCTGTGGTTGTATTGCCACAGTCAGCTCCAAATGTCTGGGTCACAGATGATTGACTTTCAAAGAGCTGATCTCTATAATCACCATTCAAAGTTGGAAGAAATTGACAGGGACTGACGTTTTGTTCACAACAGGTTCTGCATGAACACTTTTTAATGACTTCAGTCCAAAAAGTAAAACAGTAGAAAGAAGATACAAGCTAGAAGTAAATACTAGTTTCCCAATGGAAGTTCGTTCAAGTCTGTTCAGGTGTTCTCTCCAACTTAGAGTATCTAAATTTTTCTTTTTTGTCATTTCACATGTACAGCTAATGCTTGTGGGCTCAAATCTGTTGAATTGGCCCAGCCAATGTATCCAGGTAGTTAAGATCTCATTTGGAGTATTCCATTTGACAATATACCTCAGCCTGAATTAGGGCTGTAGTTCCTTTAGTAGAGCATGATGAACAGAAAAGGTACCCAACTGGGGGTGAACATGAGTTAGTTATATGGATAAGATAACATTGCCAAAGCAGGTGGTTATTTCCTGCCTTCCTCCCTCCCTCCCAAACCAAACAAACAAACAATCCCCCCTGCTATTGATCTTATGATTTTTATTTGAACATTTCAAGCAAATCTGTCAGTAGTGGAAGTTCTAAGTGACAGAAGTGGCTAGAAGAAATACTGGAAGCCAACTAAATTGCAGCTGATGTAAAATTCAAACATAACAAGATATTTGATTGATGGAAAAGCTCAAAAGTGGGAGAATTTTGCCAGCTATATCTCGTCTTTGTACTTTTTTCATGCGTAATCATGACCAGCTTTTTAATAAAATCTCTCTCTGTCTTATCAGTCTCTTAGCTTAAAGACATATTGTGGTGTTCAGTTTATACCTCTATCCCTGCAACTTTATCTGTCTTTTTGTCAATGAAAAATACTCTCTTGTTCCTCATCAAAAATTTTATTACAAAAGTCATATAAACGTAAAATGAAATAACATTATGCTGCCATGAAGCTACTGTAGATACAATGTAGTATGTGCTAGTGATTAAGAAGAGTATCAGAAGTAGAGCATGTTGAAAAGAAAATTCCTGTCCTCGAGAGGCATCCAATATTTCAGATTTAGTTTTGTCCTGCATTGGGATGTAAAGTCAAATTCTCAGAGTTCTTTTCCAAACAGTTTGCTTCAATCTTAGCAGAACATAGAATAGTAATTGAAATGATGATGTTGAAACAAAGTGCTTAGACTTTATTGAAACAAAATTAACTTCATTACAATCTGATTGAATCAAACATTCTGAATAAGAAGAAAATTTTAATAACCTGGACTTTTTTTTTTCACCTGGTGCCTATATGCACAGCAGATTGCTATTATTTTTTGATAATTTCAAGCCACACATTTTGAGGAAATTGATATGTTTGTACAAATGTTTCAATTTAGTTGAATCTGTATTTTTCACAGACAAAAGCATTATGATGTAAATTTTTTGACCAGCTCTATACAGAAGTGATTTTGTAGGATTTCCCTTATGGCAATGAGTACACACACACACACACACACACACACACACAACTTATCATTTAAGTAAACCTCATGTTTGTGCTTATTTTTCACAAAATCAAACATAGGTATGTATATGTGCATATATGTATGTGTGTGCGTATGTATGTATATGTGTGTATTTGGTTTTGTGAAAAATAAGCACAAATATAAAGTTTACTAAGATGATAGGTTTCTATGCTACTGATTTAGAGAGAAAATAGAGAAGAAAACATTGGGCCACATTCTGGTCTAGTTACCCATAAAATCAGAACTGTGCCTAGAATACTCCTTATAAAGATATCCCCATCTTGTAGAATTGGAGGGATAGCTGTCCCTGCAGTATTTTACCCCATCACAGCTGGACCTTGTGATAAGGTTTACATGAATCCATGATCAGTGCAGGGGAGGGGGACAGATGTTTGGCAGACCAGAAGAAAGAACGTGCAGACCCTAAGTAGGGTCAGAGAGCATGTATCATACCTCTGGTCCCGCAATCCTGGATTGAACAAGTTTTCCACAGAACCTCGTTTAGGCAACCATGGCCAAAGGGGATCCCTGGCAGCATAGCCATGCTGAAACTATGCCACCAGGGAGAAGAGAGCTCTTAGGGGCTAGAACAGGGGTTTCATAAAGTATGGGGGCAAGTACCACAGCCAAGATCATATGACCAGAGGGGAAATGGTAAGGGAACAAATGTGTTCTTGATCTGACTTATTAGATTTATTCATTATTCTTTACACAGTAGCATAACTGTAAAGTGTGCTTTAGAATGTGCAAAATACACTAACCAAAGAACATTAACTCTGCTTCAAGAAGTTTCTTTAAAGAATAATACAATTTTTGCCCATTAACCTTCAATAAATAATGGTGTTATTTGTTGTGTACTTCCTCTGCCTATCCCCATCTCTCTCTGCATATGCAGTCCTTCCCCCATTAAACCTAACTCCCAGTTAACAGCCACATAAAATCTGGGAGAATTAGGGGTTTTAATTCCAGGACATAATGTTTTTTAATAAGGTATTAGAATTTGAAACTGAATAGAATTTGTTATCTTTATTGTGGTCCTTAGTATTCCATGCCATTTCCATAAATAAGCCTTTTCTTCATTTCTCACTAAAGTCCATTTCTGCCACAAAACTATAACAGAGGGAACAGGCAGGGGTGGACATCCAGGGGGAAGAGGGGGTACACTGGTGCATTTGCACCCCACTTTGATTCCTGCTGTACCTGTTTAAAACCAACTACCTGGTAGTGGCAGCAGCATTTCTAGTCAGTCAGGCAGTGCTGAGGGAGTCAGTTGACTTCATGACTCATAATCTACCTGATCCCGTCTAAATTTTTTCATTCCACAGGAGTTAATGGCCTTCTCTTCTTTGAAATGGTCTTAATGTTCCACCAATCAAGCTATCCTTTGTTCTGCAACTCTGCTGCCTGTTAGCTGCTCCTAGTAATGAAGCTCCTATTTCACAGCCCTGCAAATTGTTTTTAACTCATTCCAATGAAGATATATTTCTTTTTGCTTCAATCTTAAACTGAATAATACAGGCCTAGGCCCCTAGCATATTAGGAAAACTTCTAGTTTATTTTTAACTGGAGAAAAATATATGTTGTTTTATGTGTGATGATGCACCTCATCATCTGCACCTTCCCTTTTTAAATTCATGTGAGCAGGTATCTGAAAGGACAAGGAAAAGAATTCTGTTGGAAATGAAGTGAGAGAAAATCTGTTTCTTTCTTTAGGATTTAAATTCAAAGAGGAAATTCCTTCCTTTCTTCCTCCTGTCCACTCTCCTGCCTGCAATGAAATAGATTTATGGAAGATCCAAACAAAAGTACATATGCAAGAGGAAGAATACCAGTATGACCTTCTAGGAAGACAAACACAGGGCCAAAGGTGACTTGTACTATTATCCTATTTATGCACTGTCGCAGAGCACTTAGTTGCCCTGCTCCTTTAAAGGGCTGAAACTGCTAGGGAGAGAGCACTAGCAGTGAGTGGGGAGCCCCAGCTGCTGGTTACCAGGGCAGCCAGAATGAGTTAGTTGGCCCACACGTGCCAGCAGTCAGCTGACCAGAAGGGGCAGGGCCTTGCTCATATATAAACCCCAGGGCTGAGGCCAGGAAGGCAGTTCCCTGCTAGCAGTCAGAGGGGAAGGAGCCTCTAAGTAGGATGTGCCTAGTGATGTTGCAACTGCCTGGTATGCTGCACCTAGGGCTAAGGGGGCTCCATGAGCTCTACAGGTACCCTTGCCTACTAGACACTTAGTGCTGGGGATGAAACCTGATCCTTTTAAAGGGTCAGAGCACACCCTGATTTTTTTTTGTAGTATGTTATAGCCCAGGGGCTTATGTTTTGCTTGCTTTTGCATACTACTGGTGATTTGGGTGAGGCTATTTAGGGAATGAGGAGGCCTCTTTGGGGGCCCATGGCAGCATGGGGACCCTGGCACCAGAGAGGGTGCAGCATTTGGGGTGCACAGACCCTGGTGCCAGAGAGGGTGTGGCAACAGGGGCTGCGGAGAGCCCAGGCACCAGAGAGGCGCAGCGACGGGGCTGCAGAGAGCCCAGGCACCAGAGAGGACAAGGGGGGCCAATCACAGCAAGGCCTAGATAGGACAATATTGGTGCCATCTGCGAGGCTTGAGGCATGGTAAAGGGGTGGTTGGAGCCATGTATATAACCTATAAGGCTGGGGTGTCCCATGACTTCTATTTTGGAATGGGACCCACAAGGGGTCCGGGAACCCACGGGGTCAAGGAAATCCATCAGGACCGTGTCCAATGGGACGTGAAGGCAGCTTCCCTATATCATAAATCCATCAAGACGTGGTGGGTGAGAATAGACGGTGCCCATCGGGCCACATTGGCATGGTCAAGGAGCCCTAGGGGTAACACTGCCATCCTTGAGGACCCCATCCCGTGACATATACCTCAACTTTTTCCTTTGTGTAATATCATGGCATGGTACAAATCTATACTTGTCTACTTCTTCATACACATTTCCATGGCATCCATGCTGGTGAGCATGATAGAACTTGAATACCCTGGAGATTAATTGTCTCCCTCTATAGTGTATGAAGCCATATTTTGTGTGTGCATAGGGCAGAAAGGGGATACACAAATAGTGTATCTTGGCTGTATGTTTTTTGTTAGATTTAAATGCTGCTAATCAACTATCTGCTAATAGTTCATCACATTTAAATGAGACATAACCCTTTCTGTTCCCCAGCCTGCTTTACCAAACATATATAAATGTAAGCAATAATTGTGATAAAGAAAATTACATGAGGTAAACCTCACAATAAGCTTGGGAATCAAGATATTTAAATGTGTCAAGTAGTAACATAAGATTGTACTAGTTTCACACCTCAGCATATACCCAGAATCCTATAATTTGATCCACGTACCTGGTACAGGCAACAGCAGTGGGAGGTGCTGCTGGGACAACTTCCCTTTCTAACTGTATAGCATTCTGTAAAGTCCACAATCTCATTCTAGGGTGTTATGAATGCACCTTATTCTTGTTTTCACAATGTTTCGCAGACTAGATATTATGGTACCCACACTGGTGATTGTGTGTCTATACACACCTGTGTTTTGCTTTGAGACGTTCTGGTGTACAATGTCATACCTGTAGGCATTGCGCATCTCTGTGGCCACAGTCATTCTTTCTGTTGCCCAATACCTGTCACCTAACTGCTGCATCTAGGAGCCAGAAGAACTCAAGAAAATAACTTGTACCTGTTTGTATTAGTTCCAGATATATTATTGTGCTTGCTGCTAATTCTTTGAATGCTTTTGTAAAATAAATTATTAGTATTAGCCAGCAGCAGTTGGCCAGTAAGAATCTCATTCCAGCTGTTTAGTGTTTCTCTGTGATAGAGAGCTAAATCAGAATGAAAATAACCTGTTTTATAGGCAAGAATTGTTTGATTTAGAGACACAGTGAAACAGTAATTTTATTGGACTGGTTTAGTGTCCAGAATATGTCCATATTGTTTTGAGTTCAGTTGCACAATGGTAGTTTCAGAAATTGTCACTTGGTGGAGCTAAATGACTCTACAAATTGAATGCACTTTACGAGCAACCTGCATAAAGTCTCAAAGGAAGGGCTTATAAATAGCAGATGGGGGGGAAAGCTAAGAATTGGGGATTTTAACAAATCATTTGAGGAATCGTAGTTTTTACAGTCCTGGTTTTAATTACTCAGCACAGGAGAAGTAAAGGTCTTGTCTGCTGAGGGCAAAGGCTGTCTTCTGTTGCTAGTTGTGAAAAACTGAAACGTATTGTAAATACTTTCAGTAACTGAGGTGCACAATTATGAAGAGCAAGTTTACCTTTTATATTTTGCAGGAGTACAATTTAATTATTTCCTGATGTTTAAAATATACTCCTTACTCATAAATTCTGTGTATCAGTAGCATAACAAGGGGTGAGCAACTAGGGGAGTGTGTAGACAAAACAGGGGCTCTAAATTGAAGCAGTGGGTTTTTAAAAAACACTGCTTCAATTTAGTGCTGATTAAACCCCTGTGTCATGCACACACTCTGCTGACTTACCTGCCTCTGCAGTGGGAAGGGGAGGGCAAGCTGCCAGTGGGAAGAATGGCTTCTGGGATGCAGGGGGGCTGGTACTTCCCTCCACCACAGTGGCGGCACCCACCCGCAGGTACCTGGCTCACAGGGAAGCACCAGGCCCCTGAGCATCTCAGGCAGGATCCAGGGGGAAAAAAGAGAGAAAAAAGATCAGGCTCGCCCCTTTTCTTGGGCAGAGCTGCTTTCCTGGCTACTGCCAGGCTACCTGCAGAGCTTCCTGCAGAGTTGTGGAGCTTGCTCCATGGCTTCTTGAAGTTCTAGTTTGCTGCACCCCAAGTCATTTAAGGTGCATTACGCCACCAAATTTCCTGCAGTGGCTAGATTTAATGCGCAATATGCTGCCAAGGCGTGCAAACACTGTCACCATTAAAGCAGAGCTAAAGCATTTAGCCCACTTTAAAGTGTCATTCATGCACACACGCCTCTCATTTCATCTACACATGGCCTAGGTCACTAGCCCTAGGTGCCTACTTAGAGGGGGTTC
This sequence comes from Alligator mississippiensis, assembly GCF_030867095.1. NCBI lineage: Eukaryota > Metazoa > Chordata > Crocodylia > Alligatoridae > Alligator > Alligator mississippiensis. Next base: position 150,371,056 of record NC_081828.1, on the reverse strand, counting down.
AAGTAAAGCAGCTGTAGCAGCTGCCACAGCCAGCCTGGCCTCTGTCACCACTGCCACTCAGCTCAAGGACTCTGGTGATTATGCCTTTGCTATCTATTAATTTGTTGCTGAAAAAGTGTTACTGGAATACTTATTTTCATAATTTTTTACCTCCTCTCATCACCCTTCCTACAGCCTTGCCTCTCAACTTATTCCAGTTTAGGGACATTGGTCATGCTGGAAAAAAAGGATGTGAGAAGGCCAAACTTAGACATTCCCTCCATGTCCATTTGGCCTCTATCTTTATAATATTTCTTTTCTTAAATAAATATTTGGTCACTTTCTTTATAAAAAGTAATAATACTTGTAGCTCCTTTTGCTGTCTTTGTTTATTTTTGTATTGTTAGTTCACTTTGAATGACTGCCATCTTGACTCTCAGTGTTTGGTAGGATGTGATCATTTAGCATAACCACCTCTTCAAAAGGGAAAGGTGGGACACATGCCTGCCTTCCCCCCACCTCCAGCGGCATGGCTGGACCAGAGCAGAGCAGGGGCAGATGCCCACTATGGGCTTGGTGCTTCCCACCCTGCTGCCTTTCTACCAGGAGCCCTGCACTGGCCATGTGCCTCCTGCCTACCTGGCAGTCATGGGGGGTACAACTCCATGCCACCCCTGTCCCAGCTGCTACTGGGCACCCAGGGGGTGCCTTGCCACGGCAGCAAGGCCAGCATGGGGTCCTTGCAGGAGGTCAGCAGGGCAGGGAACCCCAAGCCCATAAGGCTTGGGGTGGAACCACATCCACCCCCCCTGTGCACAAATCTGGGGGGCACGTGTCCTCTCATGCCCCCTGCCCCTTGGATGAGCTGCCTGTGGCTCCATCCTGCTCAGTGCCCCAGCTACATGCACTGCCCTGGCTGAGCAGCACCCCTGCCCCTGCTCTTCTCCCTCCCTCACTGTAGGGGCTTTGATGTGCCCTGCTATGTTCCCTCCCCCCCATAGCCTTATCTTCAGGGAGCTGCTCTCTGGACTGCCTGGATGTATTCCTGGACATGTGCATGTGTGCCAGCATGTACATGCACGTGGTGTCTTCTGCATCCTGCTTTCAGCAGCCCCTTTTAGGCTGGAATGTTGCCAGCCTGCAAGGGGAAATGCTTTGTTTGCCATGGATCCCTGCATGACACTACAAATCTGGGACAAATGCAGTTCCGGAGTTGTGCGGCCTAGTATTGAGACTTGAGGTTCCCATTCTGGAGCTGTCCCGCCCAATTTGGGATGGGTGGTCACTATGACTATTGAGAATATGTATGTTCACTGATATTTTTCAGTCTGTTTTCAGTACCTAACATCTTTCATGAAATCTGCTCCAGGTCAGAGGAGAAAGGATAGATGTGAGAACCTCAGGCTGGAAGTAAAATAGTTCACCTGATTTCCTGGTTAGGAGCACAGTGTGTAAACTCTCAATTCAGGGGCAGATGTGCATTGCTCAGAGAAACAAGTAGACATGAGCAGCCTCCTTACTTCATAGAATCATAAGGCACCCTACATATGCCCCAAGCCCCCAGCACCCCCAACAGTGCATTGAACAAGCTTTACTTAAAGCACCCCCACCACAATGTTGAAGCGTGGGATGCTGAATACATAAGACGTTGCAGGCACTTTAATTGGAGTGGCTCCCAAGACCCACTCTAATTAAAGTGCCCTTCCTCACTCTGGAGCACGTATAAAGCCACCCAAAGATTTTAAGGTCAGAAGGGACCATTATAACAATCTGATCTGATCTATATAGCACCAATCATGCAATTTCTTCAGCACTGGCATCATGTCCATAACTTCTGTTGAGCTTCAGCATATCTTTTAGAAAAAGCATTTTCCTGCTTTAAAGATTAAAAGTGACAGAAAGCCACTACACGTTCCTCACTCTTACAAATGTGCACCTTATTCCTACTTTGAATTTCCCTTATTTCATTTCCACTTATTCCTTTGCCTAACTCAAAAGTCATTTGGTTTCTTGCATTCTTGCAAGACAAGCCACACTGGGCTCCATCCTATCTTCCTTACTTGTTTCTTCTCCATGAGACCATTCAGAAATACTCAGCATGAGTAAGGGAAAAAGAATCTGACCCTGTGCCAGTGATCTATGGTAGTGCTGCCACCATCATCTTGCTTGGGATGGGGCATGAGGGAAAGCCATAGGATTTTAAATCCTTTCTGATTTTCCTTTAAACAAAATAACAAAACAGAACAGTTTCCTTGCTTCCCTTTATAGTTGGTTTTAAACTTTCTCATTTTTGTTTTGTTTTGTTTTGTTTTGTTTTTTTCAATAACCTTTCCTTATTTCCCTTTTCCCTAGCCCTCCTTGTTTGATGTCACTTGAACAGCTGTGACTGGCTGTGGTTACAATGGATCTAAGTTCTTGTCAGCTGGCAGGCTTTAAAAGTGAGTGGCTTTAATTTATTCTGGCTCTCCAAAGAAGGCCTGCATTGTCATTGGAATATTAACGCTTGTTTGTTCTGTCATTTTTCACTCTGTTCAAGTAGAATTAGAGATCTAAGAATAAAATCCTTGGTTTAACGTAATTTAACTGGTGTGCCTACTTTTTTTTTCTGTCTGCATAAGCCATTTGATTCCTTGTGCACTTAAGCCTAGTCAGTTTATTGCCTTCTCTTTTATAGTTACCCTTCCCGTAGTATTGTATGAGCAGCAAATGTCACCTCTTCATGCACGCATCTTCATCCAGGTTAAAAGGTAGAGACAGTCAATCAGTCAGTAAATCCCTACTCTCTGCACACGCAGTCAGCACCAGCTGTAGCTCAATTAAACTCAACACTTGAATAGTTCACAGGAGAACTCACATTCGCATATAGAAATTAATCAAACAGATCCATTTTCCAAGATGTAAAAGTATTCCAAAAAATCACTGAATAGCATAGAGCTTGACATGTATGCTGGTGCTGTGCAGTTGCATTGGCAGCTTAAAGTAAAAAATTAATATTCAGAGCAGAATTTTTAAATTTGGGTATCTAACTTAGATTGCCCCTGTTCAAACCTGGCATTCAAATGAGCTTATACAGTTGGGACTTAAAAGTCTATTTTGGCACTTAAATGCTCATCTGGGTACTTAAGATGAGAAAATACCCCAGCTTAGTTGTTCAAAACTATGTGCCATGTATACATATTTTGAAAAAGTCAATGCATAATAAAATCTTACATTATTTTAGCTCTGCCATCTTCCTATAATGCCAGCTGAAGCAGCACTAAGAAAAGAGATCTCTATGGAAAGTACTGCATTATTTTCCCTTTTTGGAGATATTTTTATATCTGCTTCAAAAGCATCATAAAGTATATCCCTCCCACTGAATGCTTTAGTTTAAAAGCCCACAGAAAGCTGCTGCAGCTGCTTTGTTTTTTGTTTTTTTTACAGGTATTTAGAGTAATTTCTATAGAACCCTGTTGGTTCAGGAAGAAGGTTAAATGTGTGCTTAAATCCCTCCATGTTCAGGATGGCACTTCAACATGTGCTCAACTTAGAATGTGCATAAATCCCATTTATTTCAAGTTAAGCATGTGCTTAAATTCATAAATGCTCTACTGAATGATGGTACTAATCCTTTCTAAAAGAATTTTTTCCAAAAAGAGGGATAATGGAGAGTACAGGGTTGGAAGGTGTTGTAAAACAGTGACGTCAAACTCCTCTACGTGTGGCTGGTCCATGAACTGGATCAGGCGCACAAACTTCCTCCCTTCCTCCATCCTTCTTCCTCCTTACACTAGCATAGTTGATCCAGCACTTGTTCCAGCTGCTCTGAAACCCATGCTGCATGTAGCATGGATTCCAGAGTGGCTGGAACAGGTGGGTGTGCAGTGACATTTGACTGGGAGCTTGTAGGGCAGTCCTGGAGCTGCCACTGTGTGGGTACGTATCCCAAACCCTGCCTGTGGGGCTGGTCTGGTGTGCACTGTGGCCTGTTTGGGTCTGTTCAGACCTAGGGGCTGCACTCAGGGCCAGACAGTGGGGCTCCGTGAGCTGGATCTGGCCTGCAAGCCATACATTTGACACCCTTGTTGTTAAAGACTCTCCTTAGACTATGAGCCTTTGTGTGGAAGGATCTGCAGATAAAATGGAGCAAGCATCACACCGGAGTTTGGCATAATGCCATTATGGCCAGATCTTATTTTCTCTTTGCATGTCTAAATGATGGGTACATAGCAAGTTAACAGTAGACTTTGGTATATAATGCGGGATTCAAAATAGCCCATGCCTGGCTGCTGAGCATATTTTATAGGCTGCACTCTGGCTAAACAGCTGCTTTGGCAGAACAGAATTGCCCAGGATTTGTCAGGTCAGGTAAGTCCCCAGAACTTGGCTGATGGAAAAACTATGACTAGCTGCTGAAATCAGTGAGATACCATCATTATTTTAGGGTTTTGTTGGGGTTTTTTTGGCCAATATCATAGTAGAGAGGGTTTTTGAAAAACAAACCTTAACATTTCATGAAATGTGATCCTTTCAGAGGATGGAGGCATATTATATAAAATGATTTTATGTAAAATAATTTTCAACTGCTCAGTCATTAATCTTTTTATTGTAAAATTCCCAACCTTCTATAATTTTCTTCCTACTCAAAAAGGATAACTTGTTAATACAAGCTTTATAGTATCATAACTACTTGTGCTAAGATTTTTAAGTCACCAGTAAATTAACATTCTCAGGACCACCTGTTTTTTATGTTTAATTTTTAAAGCTACAGGGAGTGATACATTCTGATTAATCCATCATTTATGATACAAAAATCTTTAACACCTGATGGTGTAAGAGGAACCCTAATAAAGTCTGGCTACAAAAGTTGTGACTTCAGTTCTGATACTGTCAATAAATATATGACTTGCTTTTATTCAGTGTGTTCAATTTTATGAAAGCACTGAAAGCACTTCCATAGGCTACTACTCTGCTTCAGAGTAGCATGGAAATAGCTCCTGGAAATTCTCAGAAGTGTTCAACAAAGCATAAATTATAGTGAAGATGGGAGAAACTTAGATGTCTATGAATAAGTGAGCATTTCCCTAGGGTATAAACATTAATGACTTTAATTAGATTATAATTGCTCATGGAGGCATGCTCTTGCACAAGATAAAAAATACCTGACATTGCATTTGGAATAGGGATATATATTAACTATACAAGAAGCTTTAATATAAATATCACTTATTTATTAAATAACTTATTTGTTACGGGGGTGTACTTGATAGCCATGTTGGTCTGAGACAAAAAGACACACAAAAAACTAGAACTCTTGGTTCCAAAATGGTTCCTTTTAGACCAACTGGAAAATGGAATATCTTTTTGTCTCAGACCAACACAGCTACCAAGTACACCCCTGAAACATGGAAGATGCCACATTTTAGCCGACTTTGGATTTTAAACTTCATCACAGAATAAGAAGGAAGTGGTTGGTTTGGTGTTTTTTTTGTTTTTTAAAAACCTCCTTGCCTGTCATCTGACACCTCCAGGGAAGGAATTCTACCTGATCAACACATCAAAGAGCTACTCAACACAGCTCAAAGACTCTTTCATGGACCCAGAGGGACAGCCTTCCATCTTCAGCTCCCCCAGGACAGTTTTCTTGCCATTTTCCAGTTGGTAATAAAAGGTATCATTTTGGAACTAAGAGTTCTAGTTTTTTGTATGTCTTATTAAATGTTAGTTACTTGAGTGCAGAACATATAATCTATTTTTTTTTTTTTTGTAGCCTAATAGGTAGGGTACTCACCTGGGAGGGAGGAGACCTGGGTTCTAGTTCCTGATCTAAGGTCTGATTGATTACTCTGCTGCACAGTGGCACAGCTTCAGAGATATGCAGAGAGTGGATAGGGCATTTTCTAACAACGTAGGTTTTAAACCCTAGCAACCTTTAACTCTGTAACCTAGAGGTCAGTAACCATCTAGGTCAGGGGTTTTCAACCTTTTTTAACAATTGTACCCCTTCTGGGCACCTGGGAGTGCATGCCTCCGGGTCTACAGATGGGGCATGGGCGGGCTGGGGCCGGGGCTGGGCTGGGCTACACTCAGGGTGGGTGGTAGCAGCGCTGGGAGGAGAGCTATAGGGGGTGCTGCAGCCACCCCAAAATTCACCGTAACCCCCTGTAAAAGGGGACCTTCTTGGGGCCGAGTTTCCTGTGGCCTGCCCACCTGTTTCTGGGCTAGCTGCCTGTCTTCTCACCCACCATGCCTTGATAATTAATTAATTGATGTTGATTAAGCGGGAGGCTGCCTATTTCTTGCCCCAATGCCAGGGGCTGCTATCTGCAGCTCCGTTCCTCCCCTACACCTCAGCCCAAGGCTCACAGATGGCATCCAGATGTTATCCATATCACCGGCCCCACACTGGGCTCCGGAATCCTACTAGTTGGACCCCACGTAGATCCCTTCATTCAGGCAGCCTATTCTGCCTTCATTCCTGGCTGCATAGCTCCCTGAGCTGCTTCCCCCTTATGGGTGTGGTCCCCCTGGGACCTTCAGCTCTACTGGCCCTGGCCCACCTCCAGGCCAGTTGGAACCCCAGGCCTTCAGCTCTTGGGCGTTCCTTGAGGTGGGCCCCTGGCCCTTTGACTCTTCTGGTCTTGGCCCCAGCTTGGACCAGTCAGAGGATGTCAAGATAGGTTAAGAGTCTATGGCCTGTCTGTCTGTCTGTCTGTCTCGTCCACCTTCTAGACCCTACAAAGGTGGTAACCCACCTGGTTGTGGGGGCTAGAGTCTAAGGCACCCCAACCCATCTTTCACTGGGGTGGTAACTGGCCTGGCATTTCCTGGGGGCTCCTGTGCCACTGGGAGCCCCACCAGGCCACCCACTCCTAGCAGGGTGCAGTTCTAGGTCATGCCCAGGACCAGGAGCCTCCTGACCATCCCCTACAGCTCCTCCCCTACCTCCAGATGATACCAGCAGCCCTGCAGCCAGGCAATATTGTTGCCTGCCTCCCAGCAGCAAAATGCCCTGTTTATATGGGCATCCCTGAATCTAAAATGGCTGTCTTAATCAGTCACCTGCTGGCTGTTGTCTTCTGGCCCTTAAAGTGGCAGGCACAAACAGTGCCCTGCCACACCCCCCACCAGCCCCTGGTTCCAGTGCAGCCTGGCCCATCACCCCCGCTGGACACATTCCACTGCTGCCCCAGCCCGCAGTGACTTGCACCCTGCCCCACCCTGTGTGCAGATCTGGGGGCACGTGCACCACCATGCCCTCCCAGGGTGCGTGCAGCAGTGGGAACCACCACCCACCATGCCCCTTGGATGAGCCACTCGCGACCCTGTCTCATGCTCTGCCCTGGCTGAGCAGCACCTGCCTCTGCTCCAGCCCCAGCCCCACTTCCTCCCTCACTGTGGGGGGGCCTACAGGAGCAGGGCTACTAACTAAAATCAGTAGTAACAATATGGATTTGTAAAAATATTGAGAATCAGTGTCTGCAAAAAATAATAATTTTTTTGCAATTAAATTTCTTAAAATAGAATGTGTTCAAGCTTAATTTGACAATTCAATTCAAATACAACATGATTATTTCATTTAATCATGAATGAATCATGAATTAATCATTAATGAATATTTGGAGTACAGTGCCAGGTGACAGGTATTTTTTTGGAGAGAAACATGTCAAGGCCAATTATAAATTGGTATATTAGTCATAGTATATGGATTCAAACCGTGTTCAGATCCAACTGTGGCATGATTAATTTGAAGATAGGTTAGTCAGGTTCTTAGGTAGGTAGTGCTTTAAATCAGTTTCTGTTTAATCATTCCTGTGTAAAGATTTTTGGATAATGGTAGTGTTTTTAAGTAGGGAGGTATGAAACCATATAAGATGTTTCCTGGGGCTGAAAATGTCAAATTCCATTAAACAAAGAAAACATAAAGGGACAAAGGTAACAACAGAGGTGTTACTGAACAAGTGGAAGCTCTGATTCCACATTGTTGCTTCAACAATTGCTAGGCAGTTAATAGTTATTACAATTGTACCAGTCATAACTGTTGTCCCAAACATTGGTTTTCATATTATTGCTTCCGAGATTAATTTTAGATGCGTTGACCCTCAAGTCTCATGAGTAGATATGAGTATTTTCTACTCAAACACTGCTACAATGAATTTACTTTTGCATATCTTTAACCCAGCTTCTAAGACAAATTGAGTATTTCAAGCAACCATAAGAATGTTAGTTAATCTTAATGGACAGGTGCAGTCATTATACTTTTACCGGTATAAGTGATCAGAAACTGGTCTATACCTGTAACAGAACAGAAGTTTGGTGCACACGGATTGGTTTAAGAATGGCAGAACCCAGTCTAAGATTTGCCCCCCTCTCGCTTCCCCAGGGGAGAATGTGTGTTCTGTTCATTACTGATCTAGACTACACCGTAACTTAGATCGATTCCACCTCGTACTTTTTGAAAGTCTGTACCGAGCCAATGAGACCACTGATGACTGCCAATACACAGAGGAATATGTATGTTTTACTTCTGCTATAAGCAATGATTTTCCATTAAAGATAGTGAAATTAGGACAGATAATAACAGTGTAAGAGGCCAGATTCTGAGGTCCTTACTTCCTTTCCTCAGTCTTTATTCATAGCAGCTCTAGCTTAATATTTCATTTTGCCCTAGGTCAACAATGTTTACAAGAAAGAAAGTGAGAGGCATGTATTTCTTACAGTGATATCTTTTAATGAACCAACTATGTAGCTGGATAAAGTTAAACAAGCATTCGCATAAGACATTCAAAAGCTTATCCAACTTTATCCCAACTAAGTTAGTCCAATGACAGAAATCAACCTAAGAAATCCTTGCCTTTCGCATAATTTCTGGACCACGGCAGCTACAACATCACTTTTACACTACCATTGAAAGGAGGAAGACACAAATGAGTTTTATTGCAAGATAAGATCCAGAGTCTCCAGATTTTCCTCTATGAAAAAGGCAATACATTATTTGACACACTCCTCCCCTCACTGTCCTTCTCTGCTATCCTCATTTTCCCTGCCCTCCAAGTTTTTCATGCTTCTTCCTCTGTTTTTCTCCCTCCCTTCACCTATCACTCACTTCTCCTAAATGCTTTTCTTTTACCTTTTTTCTCCTCCCTGAATCATGTTAACTCTTTCTCACTTGCCATTACCTTCACTCCATTTAAATAAAATGTAACTAATATGACAGCTGCTGTTCCACACTTTCATGATTCACTTAGATGTTTCATCTTCTTTGCTTTTGTGTTGTTTAGATTGTGAGCTCTTTGAGACAGAGATGAGCTTTTCATGTTTGTTTGTATGGAGCCTAGCAGAAATAGGTCCCTGGACTTGCTGTTTTCAAATCCTGTATATATTATGCTACGTAATATATCAAGTAACAAAACAACATTGCATTAATATTTACACTTAATGAAAAAGCAATAAAAATTCTGTAAGTGTTGAATGTGGCAAAGTTGACATTGATGGAAATATACATAACTGGTGGACTATCCTGATTTCTGAATGTTGCATTAATGTTAGGTATTATGTATAACTCTACAAGATTTTTAAGGGAAAAAGGGAGGGTGGGGAGAAGGAACCCTCACAGCCTCACTTAAATAACCTTATGTTGCAGTGGACTTTACTGAGGAACCATTAACTGATTACCTTTTGGACCTGCCAAAGACTGAATGCCTGCTCTGTTCCATGAACTGATTAGTTCTAAACTCAACAGACCTACTTGTCCCAGGGAATTTTTAAACAAATGTATGACTTTAAACACTCAAGTTTACAACTACTGAACTGGTTTTCATAAACCATGAATATTTTTTCTTTCCTCAGTGAGGATTTATAAAGGAAATGGGATACAGGGGTATAGAATTAACCATTTTTGAGATTTGCATGCTTCAAATTTCAATCAAGGCTGATGGGGACAGCATGGTTTATTTTTCATGCTATCTTAACTCACATGACTGAATTGATTTTATTCATGCTTTCCAAAATAATTTGACATTGGGCTGAGAACAAGCACAGAAATTTTCAGCTTGACAGGATTTATCTGAGAAAGTTATGAGCAACTGAAAAAGGGGAGGGTTGTGTGGAAGTTAGAATTTCTCTTTAATGACAGCGGTCACTACCGGCTGGATCCCAAAGCAGTTTCAACTGCATACTCAAGTGAACAATAATGGAGGATTCTAGTTGAAAATTAATAGACTGTCAAATACTTTTTATGCATGATGAACTATAATTGCAGAGGAAGGCCAAATGCTAATGGTAAAATGTACCCTAACAAAAAAGATTTATACCATGGTTATTTGGATCATTATTTAGCTATCTTTTCAAAACTAAACCTAAGAAGAAAAAAAAAGTAAACTCTTGTTTCCCTTCCCTAAAAAAGCAGGTAAAATGATGGACAAACAAATTACAATTAAATAATATAGGTAAAATCGAATTAAACTTGTATCTGGACAGAACTGTCATTCAGTTGCACCCTGAGGGTTTAAAACTTCCTACTATTCTCACTGTAACAGAACATCAGAGAGAACTGGTTTTTTTTTTTTTTTTATCTTTGTAGCTCCTGTCAATTAATTAATTAACTTTTGCACATTTTACATGATATCATGTCCACTCATAAAATATGTAGACTGCATTCTTGGCCAGGAAAGTCAATGCTGGGACAACTCGGAAGGAGTTTAGCTGCAAGGGAAGGTAAATATCACAAACCATAAAGATGGGGTAGATCTCTTTGTGGAGGCTCAGGGAGCCACAGATTTAGATCCTGAGGAGACCCAGTGGAGCTTTAGGGCTTCACTCCCTTGTCTCCAGCTATCTTTGTGAATCTCCAAAATTCCCCTGAATGAAGAAATGTTTCTGAAATTTTCCAAATTCATCTCCACAGAGTTTTCTAAGCACTTTTATTACCCCTCACGTTGGGATTTTTTTCTGTGGGATCCCCCAAAGTGATTATTGAAACAGTAGTATTATAATAAGCTAATGATATGTGAGATAGTGGTTTATTTTATGCTTCTCACATGAGTACTTCTTTTTTATTACCATGACAGGTAAAAATGAGTGAACTAAGTTCTGAAGCTTGGTTTTGGTTTGGCTAGGTCAGTTACCCAGAGCACATGCTCCATTCCTCTGAAAAGTCACAAGCCATTTTTATGTGAAAAAGGATAATGCTCTAAAAGGAGAGGACTTAAAAGGATTTGAAAATTCAGAGTAATAGGGCATGTGTAGATGACACAGGTGTTAATGTAATAGTCTGCTTGCCCTCTTACAGGACCTTTTCTCCAGCATGCCTTTCTGGGTCTGCATCTTTAAATTTGAGAGAAGAGAACTGATGCAGCCCTATGTGACAAGTGTCTTTACTGCATCTCCTGCTCCTCCAGTTGGTAAGTAGACTTAATACTGGGAGTGTTCCCTCATTCTTAGTTGTGAGTACATAGCACACTTGCTTGTCCATGAGGACATAAGAAATATTGGTTTCTTGTTGGCTCCACCTACATCAATCTCTGCATTTTCATGCAAGGGCCAGCTACTTGAAAGCTGTTCATCAGTGTTTGAAAGAAATTTATCATTAAAAAGTTAGGCCTGGTTCAGAAAGACCCTTCATACATAACTCCAATTTACTTGAACGGAAGTTTTCTTACTAGTTTTGACCATTAGGAAAATGTTGCTGTTACAGGATGATAGTATGTAATGTAAATACAATATGGATAGATATATAGATACCAATACAATGGAAAAGAAATGAAGAAGAGTCAAAAGAGAGGATGTATTTTTTTTTTTTTATATATCTAGTATATGCTATGGATTTCTCTTTTGTATTCCTGCAGAGTACAGACTTATATGAAATTCTTTATTTTCACTTTCTGAGTATAGTGAAGCTTGCTTAAATTGATTAAGTGAATACTTGGTAAATGAATTTAAAAAAAATTAATAATGACTAAAATCTTGATGTAGCAAACACTTTTTATAGCCCATCAGGGAGAGCTTCACCTTTTTTCAGTGAATTGCTTTTAAATTACTAAAATATATTAAAAAAAAAAATGTTAACATCTCCTTTTATTCCTTAAAGCATTTTAGTGTCTCATTAATATACTTTAGATTAGTCAGGTTGCTGAGTGTTCATTGTCCGGTAGTGATAGGCTAGGGACAGAAATGACATGTAAAACTATAAGTGATTGGAAATTGTTCTAAACCTGTTACAGAACAGAAGTTCATTGCACATAGACTAGTTTCAAAATGGCAGTTTAAGATGGATCTGGATGGATGGACCTGGTTCAGATGTAATCAGTTGATGTTAGACCAGTCTACTGAACTTCTATTCCAGATCCCCTCCTGACTCAAGTTTGGTTACAGTCCCTCAGCATCCCAGGATGCTTTGTGGCTTGTCACAAATCTTCCCTCACAGCATGGGCTGGCTAGTCTCCACCAGTGCTCCTCTGCTTTGGCTGGCACAGATCTGGGGCGTCATAGCCTCTGCTCCCCAGGCCTGCATCTTGCCTGCCCCAGTCAGCCTGGCAGGGCAGTGGGGGGAGGCAAGGGAAATGGAGCCCCCTGCCCTGGCCTCCCCGTGAGCTAGGTCTGCCTAGGTCGGAGGTGGGGGTATAATGTGGCGTGTTCTTCGCCCCTGTTTCACCAGCGGGACCACTATCTGCACAGCCCTGCTTTTGGTATTGGGGTCTGGCAGGATGCACTGGGTGATCTGGGGGGCTTGCACCGGGTGGTGGGGATGGAAGCACTCCATAGAAGGAAGGATCAGGGCCTGCTGCCCAACATGGGCCTCCTGGAATGCCCAGCACATCCCGCTGGAGCCCAGCACCAGTGGCAGCCAGCAAGACATGCCAGGCAGCCCCAAGAGGCTTGTGCTTGGCAGCAAGGACAGCAGTGCTCCGTAGAAGGAAGGATTGGGCCCTGCCACCTGGCACGAGTCTCCTAGACTGCCCAGCATGTCCTGCCAGCTGCCTCTGGTGCTGGGCTCCAGTAAGATGCACTGGGCAACTTGGGAGGCCCACGCCATGCAGTGGGGCTTGATCCTTCCCTCTCTGGATCACTCTAATCCCTGCAGCCTGGTGTAAGCCCCCTGGGCTACCCAATGCATCCCTCTGGCCGCAGCCAGCAATATGGGTCTTGTGCCAGGAGGTGGTGGGGCCCAATCCTTCTTTCCGCAGAGCTGTCCTGGCCAGGTGGGGACAGGAACCCCTCCCCCCCACCAGCTGGGAAGACCTCAGTTCAGGGGTGGCTAAGATGGGGGTGGGGGACTTTGTTCCCTCCTGTAAGTCAGAAGCAGAAACTCACAGGGGGCAGGACTGTACAGCTAGTTGGGCCATGTGGGGATGAGAAACCCCCCTTGCGGTGAGGGCTCCCCTTAGGTAGCCAGATACCAGCTAGGGGTGGCTGAGACCAGGACAGGGGGCTCAGTTCTCCCCCCAGGGGGGAAACAGAAGGGATTTGGGCATGTGCTGGGCAGTCAGTGAGGGATGGCCCCTTCTCACCTGTGCTTGGGAACCCTTGGTAACATCCGACATGCTGGGAAGTGTGCGAGAGCACTCCCATCTCCTGGCTTCAGGCAGTGCAGGCATCTCCCTGTCTTCCCAGCCAAACAGTGGACATGAGTTCCATTCATTAATGGTCCAATTTCCAGAGCTTAGAGAAACCTGCAAAGACTGGATCGATTCCAGTCTTCTTGACTGTCTGTACTTAGCCACAGGGTGCAAGAAATTGCCCTCTGTACTGCTTATGTGTCATGAAATGCAGTTAGAAACTCATCTGTTGTTCAGGTCATATCAGAAACATATAAATTTACCCTGGTTAACAAAAGTTAAATTCTTAATGCTATTAATCTCAGATCTTTTTAAGCAGTGGAAACTGATAAAAATGGTTAATAAGACAAAAAGTAGGCAGAATAATATAACTTAATTATTTTCCTTTATGTTCTGAAAGGAAACAGCTGTTTTACTTTGGTCTTCTTGGTATAGATAATATTAAAATACAAGCATTATGGTTTCCAAACAACACAACCATTAACATGATTCTTATGTATTTTGATTGTATGTAGGCAAACAAGAGCAAACTGTATTATGATGATTTGGGAATGTTCATGTTACAACATGTGCTCCAAGGCAGTGAAATAGCCTGGGAAGCTGGGTTTTGAAGCTTTGTTTACATTCCCAAATGAATTGCTGCTGACAAATTACAGCAAAGAACAACTAGAATTGTGCTGAGCATGGCTTGATTGCAAGTGTCAGAAGGACCAGCACTTTGGCAACATATTAGACGTTGGGGTGCAAACCTGGGAATCTAGAGTATTCCCACCTTCAGGAGATAGACAGGTCCTGGGACTCACTGAATTCATTGCTTCACAGAAACTCGGCTTGGACACTAATGTTTCATGATGTCTCATAAAAACATTGTGTACATTTCATAGTAATTGGTGTGAAACAAAATATTGCAAAGAACAGTCTATTAATAGCAATGTGTTTTGGGGTGACAGTACTTTAAACGATTATCTTGTTTCTAATCACTGCTGGAATTTTTTTCCTTTATGCATTTTATGCTATTTCTGAATTAATTTAGACCCACAAGCCTTGCCCTGTGCTTTTAGAGTGGCTATTGCAGCAATTTCATAAAAGAGTCTTGCAATTTTAAATGTGTATGCTATGAATGGTTTCCCTTTATAAATCAGTAATGCCATGTTTTAATATGTCTCTACATTATATTAGAACTCTCCAGTTCAGATGCCTTTTTCTTTGCTAAACATGACGGATACATATTTTAAATATAAGCTAGCACCATTGAATGTACTACTTAAAGTGTTTGTAAACAGTTATATTTTACACTTAAGTTTAATTTAGTAGGGATTGTGACTCTCAGTGATATTGAAAGAAAACGGCATCTATCAGAGAGTTATTGGCTGGACCTTGTTTTACCTTACATATCCAAGTGGCATTTACCTGCCCCCAGCACTGTTTTTTGACACTTATGCACAATTTCCAATCCTGTTGTAGAACCTGGGTTTCTGACTTCCACTTGACTACTGCAATAAAACATATCGGGGGCACCTTCTCTTCTTCCCCTTCCTTCTCTTCTTCCATTTTGTTTCTGGCAAGTTTGGAAGCAAGTGTCCATAAGGCAAAATAGAATTGCAAACTATGCATACGTGCCAAAAATGACAGGATCCCCATGTGGAAGATGGCTAGATGCCTTGTTAGCCAGACGTGTGTATAGTCTGTTTTATTTTAAGATGATTTTTCTCTGAACTACTTCTGTTCTCATAATAACACACTGCTTGTAAAAAAGGAAAAAAAAATCCTGGATATTGGGTACAACTGTCATTGTTCCCACTGTAGATTTAGGACATAAGTCAGATATGCTGAGATAATCATAATCTGTACTTAGGGTAGTGCACCCACAGTTTAGTCTGTGAGTGGAAGATCTGTGTAATTCCACACCAAGCCAATATGAGAAGGGGTACACAAAAAAAGATCATGAGGTGCCAAGGCTGCAGTTAGCCGGGTAACTATAATGCCTAACTTGTCTAACAAATATATCAGATTATAATATTTGTTTTACTAGAGGCTTCTATTAAATAAATTTTGTTTTTATTCCTCAAAGACTTGAACTGATACCAATTTCAGCTAACAGACTTGATCAAATATTTACTATTGATTGTATTGAGCTGTTATGTTTACAGGCTTTCTGCTGTAATCCCACTGTATTTATTCTTCATTAGGTCCCTGTCTATACTAGAAAAATTAGTACATGAGAGAAACTGTCTGCCGATTTTTTTTATTTTTTATTTTTAAATAGCACAGAAGCTTATACAGCCGCTATTGGTGTTCTGTGTCTAGTAGCACTTACTATGTTGCTACCCTTCATGCACTGTTGTGGTGGTAGCCAAAAGCGATGCGTAAGTGGACAGTGTGTGGGCACAACCCCACGCCACCATGCGGGGGGTGGGGGGCACAACTTCCAGGCATTGGGTCAAGCTGGGCTACAGCCCTATGCTCTGCTCTTGATGCAGAAATTGCACCACTGCCACCACTCCCACTGCTGCCAGGACCAGCTCTGGCCAGGCTGGAGCCCTGTGCCCCAGTGTCAGCATGGAAATCTGTCAGCACATGCCCCTCCAATGTTTTCACCAACACATCGCCAATGGTGGTAGCTGATGCAATATAGGTATGAATTTGCCCACAGTGGGCATATCCGGATGAGCATGCATGTGCATTTCCCTGGGAACAAATAGCAGTGCTACATAGTTGTGCCACTGTTACTGTTACCTGTCAGCTTTGTGTTCCTGGAGAACCCTGGTGCAGCACCCAGCCTGTCTGACTCTCAAAAGACTTCCCCCCGCTCAAGTTTGTGTTCTGGTGCTTGGATACAAAGACTGCACCAGTTCCACTTCCCTGCCTGGAACACCTTTGATCGTGCTGAGTGCTCTGCCTTTCTGCAAGCTCCAGCAAACACCTAGGAACCACGACCGGTTAAAGCTTCGCTGAGTGGTGAGATCCCAACTCTTCTCTCTCTCTCTCTGTGTCTCAGCACAGCTTTCTAAACCTGACCTTTGCTGATCAAATTTGAGCTAGACTTCCCCAAATATCCAATCGAAACCGTATAGTACTGTAACTTCTTTGTTTGTTTCTCTCCTTGTATATACCTGGCAATAAAATAACTTTTATGGTCAGGCTGGTTGCCATACTTTCTCTGAACCTCTACTCTTCCTTCTCAACCTCCCCATTTCCTCTGCAGCAATGCTTCTTTTACTTAAGCCAAAGATCCCTGTAAAGCCCAAAAATGCTGTGGGGTTTGCTCATCAAGGGAGTTACTACCAGGACAATTAGGACAAGAGATTGGGAAGTGCTGAGCCAGGGCATATGAGGGTGACAGCCTGTTTTAATGCTGGTTGACCCAGCATAGCTCAGATGTACTCTGTTCCTGTGCTGAGTTCAGGTTACATGAGGGTGTCAGCTGGAAGTGCTGAGTAACCTGGCCTGTCTCAGATGTGCTCTGTTAACCTGTGTGCATGTGTGTATGTTCAGTTGATTCGGTGGCTGGAGGAACCCAATGCCATTGAAACTGAACCCTGCAAGGTAGGTCCACTGGGGGTGAGGACTTGCAGAAGCCAGAGATAGAGCTCCATATAGAAACACAAGTGACACAAGTAGCACATTGAAAGAAATACAGAGACCCCCTAACATACCCCTAATAAATGAGCGCACCCCAAGGCGATAGGCAAATCTGGTAACATTACTTGTCCCTGGGAAATGCCTGAACATGCATGCTGTGTTGTGCAGCAGGTTGCCCCAAGTTGGGTAGGGGAGGCTGGAGCCAGCATCTGGGCTTGTCTCAGCAGCTTTACCTCAGGTTCTGGGGGCCACCTGGGACTCCAGCAACAGCAACAATCCAGTGCATAGAGCCTAGCCATCAGAAGTTTGGCTCTGGCTGGCCAGGTTCTGGTTTTGGGCAGTGCACACTCCCTCTACATGCTCAGTCCCACTTTTTTTCTAGTGTTTTTTCTGACACTGAGATCTCCCAGTGTGGAACCCGACCCCTGCCATGCTCCAAATTTGCAGTGTGGTGAACACCTGCGTGTGTGTGGTGCCACAGACAGGTCTGGGGCACTGCATACTGCACATACATGCTCATCTGGACTTGCCCAATCAGTGTACATTTTGAGTCAGATTGTGCCTATGAGTTTTGTGATAAACAGGGAGCATTTAAAAGGAAAATTAGACCGTGAGGGAGCTGACCCAGTGAATACTGAGATGGCCCCAACTTCAGAAGCTGAGAGCTGCTGATGCAAAAGAGTATTGATGAAAATACTCATTTTTTCATGCCTATGAAAATCCTACCCACATTTCTGTACTCTGAAAGAAAAGAACTCAAATATACAAGTGCTTATGATCTGTATAGTGGTTATTGATGGCATTGTGTTCAGATAATTATGTGGTCTGTTTACTGAAGTCATACATAAATCTTTCATGTCAAATTCTGGGACAGGGATTTAAGAAAAAAAATATTTATTGGACTTTTACAAAAGCAGACTGTGCTGAATTTTGATGTGCTCAGGGTTGATATTGTTATATCTTAATTAGAGAGTGGCAAAGTGTTTTGACAAATTGGTAGCCACCTCTTGTTTTACATCTTTGCTATTTTTAAGTAAAACTTTTGAGATGCAAGCTGTATGGGGGAGGGACTTTCTCTTTAATACATGTGACTAAATAGTGGGATTCTAATCCCTAATTGGTGCCCTTTATTTAGTATTTGCAGTACAAATAAAAAATATAAACTGCAGTCTTGAAATGTTCAAATTCTAGATGGGACAAGAACAACCAAATATTGTACTAAGCCATTTTCAGGCACTTCCTGTGGTGCTTAGAGCTAAAGTGCCAGAAATCTCACGGTGGGGTCTGTTACCAGATTTCCAGATGCTTGTGAAAATTTTCAGAGAGATTTTGGATAAGCATATACAAACTGGATTCAGTTGCCAAACTTTCTAGATTCCCTCATCTAGATTTACTGGTGAGTCACCTGGAACAGTTCAGAGAAAAAAAGAAAAAGGATTATAAGTCTAGAAAACATGACGTACAAGGAAAAGTTGGAAGAATGGGTATTATATAGTCTGGAGCAAAGAAGATTTGATAAGTCTTCAAACACAAAAAAGGTTGTAAAAAGCTCAATTTTTCTTTGTGCCCACAGGTGATAGGACAAGAATCAACAGGCTTAACTTACAAAAAGGGAAATTATAGGCTCGATATTTGAAGAAATGTTCTAAATCTGAAGGTTCTTAAGAACTGGAACTGATTACTTACAGAGAGTGTCAAACAGTAGTGACATTATCCAAGCACCAGTATGAACTATGTACCTTACTCACTTAGATTTTTTTAATATTTCACCCAAAGCAAATTAGTAGCCTTTTTTATTTTTTGAAAAGCATATAGATCCAGCAATTGGACCATTTATTAGATGGCCCTGTTTGACTCTTCTCTTTTCAAGCTTTTTGATGCTATTTACAGGATATTCATTTCTTCAGATATTACTTTGGAGAACTTACAAATGCAAAGTGCAAATCTGTTTTTGATTATTCCTCCTCAAGAAGAATAATCAAAAAACACAAATATAAAATTGGTGACACCTGGTGGAATGGCAGCAATATGGAAAAGGACTTGGGAGTCTTGGTAGACCACAGACTCAATATGAGTCTGCAGTGTGGGCCAACTGCTCAAAAGATGAATGCAGTTTTGGGATGCACCAACAGAAACATTAGGTGCAAGACATGTGAGGTCATGGTGCCTCTCTACTCAGCACTGATTAGGCCTCATCTGGAGTACTGTGTGCAGTTCTGGGCTCCACATTTTAAAAAGGGCATGTAGAAGTTAGAGAGGGTCTAGAGGCAGGCAACAAAGATGATAAAAGGCTTGGACAGCAAGCCAACAAGGAGAAGCTGAAGGAGCGAGGCATGTTCAACTTTCAGGAAAGTTGCTTAAGAGGGGACATGGTAACAGTCCTCAAATACTTAAATGGCTACCATGAAGGAGAGGAAAAGCACCTTTTCTCTCTTGCTGAAGAGAGGAGGATGTGGCCCAATGGCTGGAAGTTGCTTCTGGGCTCTGCTGGTTGCCCCCTTCTCTTGCTTTCTGCTATACATGTCGTAGCGTCTTTAAGCCTTCTCAGTGGCGTTGGGTGCCTGCCGCAGCCAAGACTGGGGACTTTGCTGGGGTGCACCAATGCTCCTGCTGGGACCAAAGCCAGAGGTTCCTGCCTGGAGTGTCTTCCTTTCTGCTCAGGGTCCGACTGATCACCATATTTGGGGTCAGGAAGGAATTTTACCCCATGTTCAGATTGGTATGGACTGCGAGGGTTTTTGTCTTCTTCTGTAGTGGGGGCTTGTGGCCCTCTACCCAGGAACTC
Source organism: Alligator mississippiensis (assembly GCF_030867095.1). Taxonomy (NCBI): domain Eukaryota; kingdom Metazoa; phylum Chordata; order Crocodylia; family Alligatoridae; genus Alligator; species Alligator mississippiensis. Next base: position 150,351,175 of record NC_081828.1, on the reverse strand, counting down.
TTGAGTGTATATTGACATTTTATAGAAGCAGAACATGTCTGCTGTGGTTCCTATGTTTTACCTGTGGCAGGTTAGGGTGTTAGGTCTGTGTTGTGTCAGGGTTGACGGCAGTCTTATGTAGAATTTAGATTTCATAGATTTCATAGACCTTAGGGCTGGAAGGGACCTCGGAAGATCATCGAGTCCAGCCCCCTGCCCAAAGGGCAGGAAGTCAGCTGGGGTCATAGGATCCCAGGAAGATAAGCATCCAGTTTGCTCTTGAAGGTGTTCAATGTAGGCGCTTGAACCACCTCCGGTGGCAGGCTGTTCCAGACCTTGGGGGCTCGGACAGTAAAGAAATTCTTCCTTATGTCCAGCCTGAAACGGTCTTGCAGTAGTTTATGACCATTCAACCTAGTCGTCATCCCTTGGGGCGCTCTGGTGAACAAACATTCCCCCAGATACTGGTGGTCACCCCTGATAAACTTGTAGGTGGCCATCAGATCACCCCTGAGCCTGCGCTTTTCCAGGCTAAAGAGCCCCAGGGCTCTCAGCCTGTCATCATAGGGTCTGCTTCCCTGACCTCTGATCATGCGCGTGGCTCTTCTCTGGACTCTCTCAAGCTTCTCCACGTCCTTTTTGAATTGTGGAGCCTAAAACTGGATGCAGTACTCCAGCTGCGGCCTCACTAAGGCTGAGTACAAGGGGAGAATGACGTCCCGGGATTTGCTTGAGAAGCATCTATGGATGCAAGCCAGCGTTTTGGTCGCTTTACTAGCTGCAGCATCGCACTGCAGGCTCATGTTCATCTTGTGGTCAATGATGACCCCCAAGTCTCTTTCTTCCTTAGTGCTAGCCAACATAGCACTGCTGAGCCTATAAGGATGCTGGAGGTTTTTCTTCCCAAGGTGGAGAACTTTGCATTTATCGGCGTTGAACACCATCAGATTCTCATCCGCCCACTTGCTGAGCCTGTCCAGGTCAGCCTGGATCACCCGCCTGTCTTCTGGTGTGGATGCTTTGCCCCAAAGTTTGGTGTCATCGGCAAACTTGGCCAGTCCGCTTCTGACTCCAGTGTCCACATCATTAATGAAGATGTTGAACAGTATGGGTCCAAGGACAGAGCCTTGGGGAACCCCATGATGAGTGACTTCCATCAATTACTCCCCTCTGGGTCCAACCACGGAACCAATTTTCCAGCCAGTGGATCGTGGAGGACCCAAGGCGACAATTGGCCAGTTTCTCCAAGAGGTGATCATGGGACACCAGATCGAAGGCTTTTTTGAAGTCAAGATATATGACATCAATCTCTTCTCCCTTGTCCAGGTGATAGGTCACCTGGTCGTAGAAGGAAATGAGATTGGTCAAGCAAGACCTACCCGCAACAAACCCGTGCTGGCTATCCCTTAAGATGTTGGCGGCAGCCAGTCCATTAAGGATGGCCTCTTTAATAAACTTTTCTAAGATCTTCCCTGGGATAGAAGTCAGGCTGATGGGCCTATAGTTAGCCAGATCCAGTTTCCTCCCTTTCTTGCAGATAGGCACCACATTGGCCTTCTTCCAGTCTTCGGGCACTACACCAGAGCGCCAAGAGTTTTCAAAGATCCGTGCTAGAGGCTGGGCTATGATGCTCGCCAGCTCCTTGAGTACCCTGGGGTGAAGATTGTCAGGGCCGGCTGACTTGAAGATTATGGTTGTATGGGATGGTTTGGATAGGGATGATCCTGCCTCAGGCAGGGGGTTGGACGAGATGACCTCTGGAGGTCCCTTCCAGCCCTACTTCACTATGATTCTGTGACTCTATTGAGAATTGGTTCAATGCTTCCTGCCCCACATTCATCAAAATCTTCCCTATAATGAACCAACTTAGAGTGAGTGAAAAATGGCAGGTCTAAAGACTGCAAGTGGGGAAAAGACTTGTATGGTAAAAATAAAATGAAAAAGAAGAAGAAAACTTTACCATCAAAGCTACTTCCTTGGAACTTTCTCAAGAAGTATGTGGCTGGGTTCCAAAATGATGGGGTTCTGACTTCTCAAATAATAAAACAAAATTCAAAAGTTTAGTTGAGGACAGCTAGTTAAAATCATTAATGTAGGTTACGTGACAGAATGACTATATATTCAGGGTTCAGGCTCATGCTTGACTTCTATTTATTCTCCAAAACATTGTTACCACTACTACAATATATTAGCAGATATCTTCTAGTAAAAGATAATGGATGGGGAAAAAAGGGGAGGGGATAGGTAGGGTTGTTGGTGGTGTGGGGTAGGTTCCTTAACATGTATGGAGAGGGTATGAAGTATTACAGGGAAGGCTGAGTAAAAAGAAAAACCTGGTTTCTACCTGCTGACCTTGTCCAAATCAATAAGCCTAGAATGGATAGGCCTTGTAGAGGTGAATAAATGAAACTATGATTTAGAATGGCAGCAGTGCCACATGATACAAGTAAGGAGAGATTAAAAGTACTTATAAGTGGAAGCCTGCATTACAAAGCATGTATTTGTTCTGCTGAGTTTCAGCAAAGCTAATAATTAATCAACACATACTTAATGTTTACACTCCATTAAGTGTAACGGTAGTCAGTGCTTTTGTTTCATGTAGACCCTGACATATCATTTGACAGCAGTCTAATGTACCTCACTTCATAGCTCTTTTCTTTTCCTTTTTTAATTTCAAATAGAATTCCAAGTGAATAAATTAGTAAATTTATCATTTTCTCTATAATAGTGTCATATGGACAGTTTGATGAAATAGCTCATTATAGTCAATGAAGTGAAATATGAGTTCCATCAGCACATTTTCATCAAACAGAGTTATAGAAATTAGTTTGCTGTTATCAAGAATGTGGAATACAAAAATAAAATTAAGTAAACTATTAGAGGATAAATTTAGGGAGTGTCCCAATTGAGTTGGAACACAACTGCCACTGTAAAAAGCAGAGGGCTACTGTATACCTAAATTAATTGTGAAGCATGAGTATTAATTGTTCATTATGTATATTGGAGATGAAATTTAATTTAGAAGTCTGAACCACCTGGTTGTATATCAGTACCACATTACAACTCCGTTACAGTGCCAGTAAAAATAGGGGCGAAGGGCTCTCGACTCCAGAAGGACTGCCAGAGGTTGAAGCTGGAATAATCTTGCAGAGCTCCAAAATTGGTATCACTGCAAAATCTTGAACAGCTAACTAAGGTCAATTTTCCACTGAAGTCATGCCTTCATCAGGAATTGTGTCTTACTTGGAACTGGAAGATTCACACTTGATCCCATCAAAAAGATAAAACCTTCCATAGAAACTCACATTGAAGAAGAGATGAAAGGAGAGTTGTGGATTTTCTCTTCCACTGTTTTATCCTCCAGTTAACCCAACATCTAAGGCATAATTACATGGAGTTTGCACAAATTTAAATGAACGATCCCAGTTGTCATCTGAAAAAAATTCTTGCAGCACAGTTTGCAAACAGCATTGCCCATTCTTCATGACCTGGGGATTTCCTGTGGTTTATTATTGGCAGTTAATTGAAAGTGCTTAGTTGAGTAGCACTGTTGCTCACTAGCAAGAAGAGATGCTATTTTCATGGCAGTAATCCAGTTTGTAAGTAAATTGAAAATGAACATTTCTGTTTCTTACACATGAGATGGTTCAGACTTGTCTTCTGTACTCAAGGGAATCTCTCATTTCAGGTTTGGACATACAATATAGGCAATATTATACCTTTAATATTATTAACAAAGTAGTTTTTATTTGTTGAAACACCTAATGATTATAGACTGAATGTTCTGCCACATCCAGAATAGTGAGACCTTAAAAAATCTGGACTCGGAGTAGCTCTTTTTAAAATTAATTTTCTTTTGTTCTTTTTACCCTTCATTATATAGCTTCTCTCCTCCCTCTGATAAATGCAATGGATTAAACCTAAGGAGAAATTTACCTTACTCATGTGACTCTCACCATCCCAAGCCTACCACTTGCTTTAAGTGAAAAAGATTTTAAAAATTAAAACAAAGAATTTAGTGAACTTTCAGTGTTTTGAAAATGTTGTTTACTTTGTTACAGTGTAAATGTTGTCTTTGTGGGTACTCAACTGAATTGGAAAAATACTAAATTTCAGTAAGCATTGCATTCAGTTACATAAGCACAAAAGCTAAACATCTTGGCTAATTCAAGAACTCCAGCCTTTCAATGTATAAAGCAACAGCATGTGTAACAAATGGCAACACAATCTATATCACACCCACAAAAGCTGTTCTATGCCATTTTTAGTAGCTAGATAATCTGTCTACAGGACAAGTGGAATCAATGGGAGTGTTTTGATGATATAATGCTTCTAACCTTGTATTTCATCAGAAAAAAATAACATGGTTGGCATCAGAACTACAAATTTAGGTTTTTGTTCTGTGTTGAGAACTGTGCATAAATAACCTTGGACCTGTATAAAGTCCCACTGACTTCATCTAGGCTCTACACAGACAGTAAGGGTGCCTTTGTGCAGGTCTCAATAGGATCAGTTCCTCTACATAGATACCACAGGCAGTGGTTCTTTATCTTGTTGATGGCCTGAATAAACATTCCATTCCATGGTGTTCAATGGATATAACCTAACACAAAAGGTAAGTAGTAAGTTAGGAGTAGTTACTTGGCATCCAAAAACTGTTCTAACTAGAAAATCTCCCCACCACATACGGACCCACACACAAATCCCTAGCCACCCTCCCCCTCCACACACCCCACAGCCCCCCACAAACCCCATACTCACCCATATACATCCACACATACCCCCACAGCCTCACCCACACCTCACATTCACACACACACACCCACAACCCCCCCCAAACCCCTTACCCACCCACCCACCCACCCATATCCTTCCACACCCCTCCACAGTCCCCACAATATACAAGAGTAAGACTTCATTTTGAGCTATTATGGAATTACTTCTACATATACAGTGCAAACACACACAGATCAGGACAAAAATATTTTTTTAAATAAAATTAAAATATATTACACGCATTTGATTTTTAGTATATAATTTTTTTTTCCCCCAGTTCCAAGATGGCAAACCCACTTCCCAAAAGGAGTATTTCCAAGGGCAAGGGGAGGGACTTCTGTTGGCAAAGGTCAGAAGTTAGTGGTGGGACTTCTGGTCCCAAGATGGTGACCAGGGGGTGGGGCACTTGTCAAGGGGCAGGGCCACACTTGCAGCCCTCAACAGGTCACCAAAACTAGTTAAGTGGCCCACCAGCCAAAATAATTGCCTGCACCAGGCTGCCCCATGCCTGCTCCGTGCTGCCACTGCTGCTCCATGGGGCAGCCCAGAGATGGTGGTGATGCAGCATAGATGCAGGGCAGCCTTGCGTAGGCTCCAGGCAGCTGCACTAGGAAGCGCTGGTGGTGGTGAGGGGTAGGGGCTGCTTTTACCCCAAACTGAGCAGCAGTTTATCTCCTGTGCTGCCACTGCTGAGCCTGGGCAGGTGAGCCTGGAGCAGACAGAGCACATGGGGTCAGGGCTGCATGCGCTGGTCCTCACCAGTACTGAGGGGCTGGGGCCAGTGGCAGCAGTAGCTAGAAGGAGCCACTGCCACTCAGGTTGCCTAGAAAGACAGTCCCACTGCGGAGCTGCCCCAGCCCCACTCTGTGCCCAGAGGGTGGCAGAACGTGTTACAGCTGGGCAGTGCCTCAGCCAGGTGGGACCATGGGACCCGGTCTGGGTCAATTAAAGCCCCTCCATGGGCCTATTTTATCCACCCCTGACATAGGCAGACAAGGTTCTTTGGGTAAATCTAATATTTTTTATTAGACCAACTAATATAGTTTGAAAATATAGCAGAAGCACCAGCTCTGGATGAGGGTAGGCAGCTAGCTGCCACCCCTAAGAAAACACAAGGTGGTCATGGTGGGTGACTCCCTCCTGAGAGGGACAGAGAGAGCGATATGCCACCCTGACCCCCTGGCCCATGAGGTCTGCTGCCTCTCAGGGGCCCATATCCAGGACATGCAGAGAGGATTCCTAAACTCATTTGGCCCTCCGACCACTACCCCAATCTCCTCATCCATGTGGGCATGAATGACAGAGCTCAGAGCAATCCTGGCCAGGTTATGAGTGACTCCAGGGCTCTGGGGCTGTGCTCAGGGGGTTGGGGGTTCAGGTAGTTTTTTCTTTTATCCTTCTGGTTATGGTCATGGGCACAGGAGGGAAGAAATGTATTGAAGAAGTCAACAGAAGACTGCGGCATTGGTGCCATTGTGAGAGCTTCGGCTTCTTCAATCATAGTCTGCGCTTCAGAGAGAGAGGCAGCAATTTGTTGGGAAGGGATGGCCTCCACTTCACTGTGATGGGAAAGAAGCTCTTCTCTGCCAGAAAGGCTGACCTGCTTGACAGACTTTATTGAGACAGGCAAACAATTACTAGTGCTTGATGGGCAGACAATTACTAGTGCAAGCCCTGGAAGTGACAACCACAGAATCATCAGGTCAGGTAACACAAAGGAACTCACTCCTACCTCATCCAAAGGATGGGACTCTTCTAAGAGGACAGGGAAGCCCATGTTTCTGATGGCAGGCTTGTCTGCCTGTACACAAATGCCAGGAGCATGAGGAACAAACAGGAGGAACTGGCCCTGATCGCAAAAATGAATATGATCTCATAGGGAAAACAGAGACCTGGTGGGATTCCACCTATGACTGGATGACAGGGTATTGATGGCTATACCTTGTATAGGAAGGATCGTGTTGCAAGGAAGGGTGGGGGTGTATCTCTCTATGTGAAGGAGCAGTATACTTCCCTACAAGCAGAGATTGACACCCAAGGAGGGAGACTTGAGACCCTCTGGGTTAGAATACGGGGAGAACATGGTGAAGGGAATATAACTGTAGGAGTCTATTACAGACCTCCTAGCCAGCAGGAAGAGCTTGATCATGAATTCACTAGGGAACTGGCAGAGGCTGCACACTCTTGGTGCATGGTAGTCATGGGCAACTTCAACAACCCTGACATTTCATGGGAAGAATGTTCAGCCAAATCTGATTGGTTGCGAAGCTTCCTCACTTGCATTGATGAGCTCTATTTGACTCAAGAAGTCAATGGGTCAACAAGAGGTAAGGCACTGCTGGATCTGGTACTGGCCAAAGGAGTTGATCTAGTTAATGACCTGAGGATCAAAGGGAAGCTTGGTGACAGTGATCACGAGTTGATCGCTTGCTCTATCTGTTGCGAAGCTGGCAAATCAGTCAGCAATGCAGAAATCCTTGACTTTAGGAAAGCTGACTGTCCCAAGCTCAAGAGGTTGGTTGTTGAGGCCCTGAGAGACCATGATCTGACAGGGAGAGGAGTCCATGATGAGTGGTCGCTCCTGAAGGATGTGATCCTAAAAGCACAAGGGAAGTCTATTCTGGCCTTAGGAAAGGTGACAAAAGGGCTGGGAGATGCCCTTGGCTCACTAGGGAACTCATGGACCACCTGAATCTGAAAAGAGAGGCTTATAAGGGATAGAAGTTGGGAACTACCACTAAGGAGGATTATGTAGCATTAGCCCGCACCTATAGGGAGTGGACCAGAAAAGCCAAGGCTGACATCAAACTCAAACTGGCTATGGAAATTAAGGACAATAAGAAGTCCTTCTTCAAATATATGGGAAGTCATTATAAAAAAAAGGGCAACATTAGACCCTTGCTGAACCAAGTGGAGCAGCTAACAACCAATACCCAGGAAAAAGCTAATCTCCTCAAAGATTATTTTGCATTGCTTTTCCAGCAGCCCAAGGGGATCACCCTGCCAGACAGGATGCAGGACTACCAGGGTAAGGGCAAGCATATGCCTCTAATTTGGTGAAGATCTTGTGAGGGAACAACTAGAGTGGCTGGACATCCACAATTCAGCTGGCCCAGATGGAATGCACCCAAGAGCATTAAAAGAATTGGCTGACATCATAACACGACCAACGGCAAGGATATTTGAGAACTTGTGGTGCTCAGGAGAGGTTCCTGAAGATTGGAAGAGGGCCAATGTGGTGTCTATTTTCAAGAAAGGAAGGAAGATCCAGGGAACTACAGGCCAGTCAGTTTGAACTCAGTCCCTGGAAATATCTTGGAAAAAATCATCAAAGAAACCATCAACAACAGACTAGTGGAAGGCAACATTCTTAGAGATAGCCAACATGTCTTTGTTGCAGGTAGGTCTTGCCCAACTAACCTCATTTCCTTCTATGACCAGGTGGTGTGTCACCTGGACAAGAGAGAAGAGGTTGATGTCATATATTTAGATTTCAAAAAAGCCTTTGACTTGGTCTCCCATGATGTCCTTATGGTAAGTTGGGGAACCGTGGCCTTGACAACCTTACAGTCCAATAGCTGGAGAACTGGCTCCATGGTCGGACCCAGAGAGTGATAGTCAATGGAACTGAGTCAACATGGCACATTGTAACCAGTGGTGTCCTCCAGGGCTCAGTATTCAGACCAGTACTCTTTAATAGATTCATAAATGATCTAGATTTGGGTGTCAGCAGCAGACTGGCCAAGTTTGCAGGTGACACCAAATTATGGGAAGTGCATCATGCTAGAGGATAGGTTGGGGATTCAGGCTGACTTGGATAGGCTCACAAAGTGGATGGATCAAAACCTGATAATTTTCAACATAGAGAAATGCAAGGTGCTCCACCTTGGGAGAAAAACCCCACATCACACTTATAGGCTCACCAGTGCTACGCTCACTAGCACCACAATTGAAAGAGACTTGGGGGTCGTGATTGACCACTAGATGTACATGTGCCACCAATGCGATGTTGCAGCCAGCAAAGCAAATAAAACTCTGGCTTGCGTCTACCAACACATCTCAAGTAAGACTGAAGAAGTCATCCTCTCACTTTACTCAGCCTTGGTGAGGCTGCAGCTAGACTACTGCATTCAGTTCTGGTCTCCACACTATAGAAAGGATATGGAGAAGCTTGAGAGAGTCCAGAGGAGAGCCATGCATATAATTACTGGTCAAGAGAACAGGCCTTGTGAGGAGAGGCTGAGAAGCATGGGACTTTTCAGCCTGGAGAAGTGAAGGCTCAGGGGTGGCTTGGTGGCAGCCTATAAGTATATAAGAGGTGTTCATCAGGAACTGGGAGAACGTCTGTTCACCACAGCATCCAAGGGAAGACAAGGTTGAATGGTCACAAACTCCTGGAACACTGTTTTAGACTGGACATAAGGAAAAACTTCTTTACCATCTGAATCTCCAGAGTGTGGAATAGATTTCCCTCCGAAGTGGTGCAAGCACCTACTGTGGATATCATTAAGAAATGCTTGGATGCTTATCTTGCTGGGGCAATCTGACCCCAGCGACTTCCTGTCCCTTGGGTAGGGGGCTGGACCCGATGATCTCGCGAGGTCCCTTCCAGCCCTAATGTCTATGATATCTATGAAATCTATGAAAAATTCTTCTTTGCAAGCTTTTGGGTACAAACACCTTTCTTCAGGCAGAGGGAGCATCTGCAGTTATTCCCATCTGCTCTCCTGGATGGGATAGAAGTTAGTATGTAAGAATGCATTTTCACTGACTTGCATGCTTGCATATTGGCTTCTTTCATATCCAGGAGAGCACAAAACAACTGCAGATGCTTCCTCTGCCTGAAGAAGGGTGTCTGTGTTACACAAAGTGCCAATTGCTCAAATCACGAGTGAGACCTTATAAGGGGGGATAAGGGAAAGTGCTGCGTTTATTGATTAAGTGCTTAATACACACACACACACCACATTAATTCCCCAATTTCTGTTCTGTGCTGGTATACATGACCGGTCTTATCAATGCTCAGATCAACTTAGTGGCCAGCCAAGTTGATCACGAGTAGAAGCCGGGCTCCTGCTCTTGTCAGATGAACTGATGCTTCAGGATGATATGCAGAACAAGACCCAAAATCGATATGTCTCACCCCATCTTTTATAGCCTTGTCAATTCACCCAGTCCTCTGGGCTTTGCTGTGTTATCACTGTTTTTCTGTGAAGGTTGATTGCCGTTGTTCTCTCACTGTTCTGGGGTAGATTCTTCTTGTTTTGGTCTTTTATCTGTCTGCATTCTTCAGTCAGTTGCCAGCTGATGTTTTTCTTTTCCACAGACACACTCTCACCCATTCTCTCACACATACAGCATACAAAGGTCTAACACTTATGTTAAGCTACAGGACAATACAAAATGGAGTTTCTTAAGGCAATACAAAACTCAAGAAAATATATAAAATTAAAAGCAATAGGAAAAAAATCTATTTGTATAACATTTGTACCTGAAAGCTAGTGTCCCAGGGAGACAAAAGTGGAGCCACTGGAATCGCCTCCTGCAGTGCGACCTGAGGCAGGGTCAACCCACCCAGAAAAAGAGATAGAAAGCCCTGAAAAGAGCGCATACTCACCACCCCTAGGAAAAGCAGAGCTACGCCAAGAAGGGCTTTTATTGCCGGCTTGGAGCTGTGCCAGCAGATTATATCAGAAAAAACTGCCACCCAGTAGATTGAAAAGCCAGTTGTGGAGAAATAGCAGGGGGAGCAGCAAGGAAACCCAAGGGCAAAGCTAGTCCCCGAGCTGCAAGTCAGCAGAGCTGACAGCTCTGGAAGGGGCAGGATGGAGACCTGCCAGAGGGGTCTCAACCACATTAAGAAGTTCTCTCACCTGACTCGGCAGGGCAGCTGGGCCAAGGAAGGATGGTATCGAGGGATCTCAAGGACCACAGATGCCGGACCTGTGAGTGGGATGGGCAGAGGCCTGGACCCCAATTATCCTTTGGTTCTTTCTTTTGTTTTACTTTATTTTGGAGGACACACAGAGCCCGAACCAGGGAAGGACCTTCTAAGGGACCCTGGGTCAAGAAGAGAGACTGAGGCGGCATTGCAGGAGCCTCAGAGGGAGCTCAAACACAGGGACCAAGATGATCCCATGTCTCACAGTCATCCGGGGCAGATGAGTCATCCAGGGATGGACAAGGCGAGAAGGGGACAGATGAGGACACAAAAAGGGACAGGCCAGTGACTTATCATCCAGCGGTCCTGAGGGCTGGGGTGTAGGGGAGGTGGGGCCCCAAGAGCACCCACAGAGGGCAGCACCCGGTCCATGAGAATCCACAAGAAGGAGCCCCACCACTGAAGAAAAGAAGACCAAGTCATGGCAGGCAAGTTTCAGGGTCTCCCTTGGGATGGAACGTGACCTAACACCCAGGTCCTGGGGACATACTCCTCAGCCACAGCCGGGTGTGCACTCGAAGGCTGTGCCTATACAAGACCAGGTGGGGGCAGCTTGCAAAGAATTTTTCTAACTATTTTAGCTGGTCTAATAAAAGATATCAGATTTACCCAAGAACCTTGTCTGCCTGGTGTTTCACAGAAAAATTGAGTCATCACTGTCTTAAAGTCTTCAGTCTTCATAATGGATTATACATACAAGTGAGGGTATAAAACATGAGGGATGATATCATGGTTCCATGGAAGTCAATGGGAGTTTTGCCATTGCTTTCAAATGGTCCAGGCTTTAATCCCAGAAAAAGGAGGAAGAAAGGAGATAAATTATAGAGGATGTGTGGTTACTCATCTTAATAACTAAATGTACTGAGTTCCAAGTATTTTAAAGTATAAACATAGTTTCTATTCATGGTACTGAAAAACGAACATAGGGAAGTGATTTGACTGAAGTGAGAATTGATGCTTGACAGATTTTTAGAAGGGTGTCCCAATGATAAAGGCATGGAAGATAAGGAGATAAATGAGAAATCAAACTTATATAATAGGAACACCAGAGAGGCTAAAGAGTAGGACAGAAATGGAGGTATGGGTTGAAAATGCAAATGGTGCCTCTTCAATCAGTCTTAGACAGTCTGTATTTTCAAACACCTGTGTTTGGAGATAAGTGCATGTTAATTTCAGGTTGAAAATCCGAAGTGGATAAGTACACTCATGTGTGCATGCTGTTAGATACATGCATCATATTTTCTCCAATATTTATGTAGCATACAGTAAGCCATTTTACATTTCTGTATAAGAAATACATAAAGTGCAGCTTTGTACTTAACGTCTAAATACAGTTTTGGGTTGAAAAATCCTAAACCTATCTGTCAAATTCACATTTTTGTCCCTGTTAAAGCTGTTGGTGTCATGGATCTGCAGTATAGTTCCCAGAAGGTTACTATAATGAACAAATCTGGATTCAATTATTCAGCAGTGCTGGAATTTTGCCTGTATAATTTTCATTTCGTTAATGGGATGGCCAGATTCTGTTTTTCTCAAACTGTTCACAAATGAAGAGTATGTAGCTTCATACGCCTAACTGCTATTGTTTTGTTTTCCACAGATGAAGTAAAACATATTTTATTCCAAATAAAGGAAAACATAAGTCAGATATGTCTCAGTGTTTGTTAAGAATAGGCCAACATGTTGTAACTAACATGGTTTAAAACCTTGGGTTAGACATTTTACCTGAATGTGTAGGCATAATTCTGCCAGTTAACAAACTGGCCAAGTAATTTGAGCTAACCAATATATTTATACATGCTAATCTGGGCACCCAATAAATTACCTGAACTCTAAAGTAGACTTCAAATCATTGGGTCCAGAACAAATATTTTTGGAGTGTTCAGATATAGCATGTACCAATATGTTAGCCAGCTCAAGTTCATTAGCTAATTTATTTAATAATGTCAGTAGAGGTATACCCTTCGTGTGAACAAGTTGGACTGAGTGAGTGCTGATTCAGTAGATGAATGCAAGGTGGTTGCAAAGTGCCACTAACTTATATTGGTAGTATTTTATACCAACTTTCCAGAGGTAAAATAACTTCACATATCTCTTAATACTGGGAAGAATAAGGCCCAGAGAGTATTATCAGGACTCAAAGCATTTTCCCAAACTCTTCATGACTGCCAGGGAGAGTTCAGGCATCTAAAATTGTAACGCACAGAATTTTAGTCTCTCTCTTACATTTACATTGCTGTATACACTAGTTTCAGACCCCTATTGCTCAATCTACCTGCTGTACTCTAGCACTTTATGACAGGGCATTTTTTGATGTCCAGATAATTAGAATAATAGGAAAGTAGGACTGGAAGGGACCTCACAAAGTCGTCTAGTCCAGCTCCCTGCTCAAGGCAGGATCATCCTGCCAAGGAGTAAACCATCCGAGCCAAGTGTCCAAGGTGCCATTGAACATTTTAAGGGATGAAGATTCCACCACTTCTGTAGGGAGCCTGTTCCAATGCTTGGCTACCCTCATAGTCAAAACGTTCCACCTAAATATCCAATTTAAATTTCCTCTGCTGCAGTTTGAGGCTATTGATTCTTGTCCTGTCTCCTATGGTCATGGAGAAAAGCCCATGTGCATCCTCTCTATAATCACCTTTCAGGTATTTGAAGGCTGTTATAAAATCCCTGCTCAGTCCTCTGATCCTTCTCAAAGTGTGGGGCCCAAAACTGGACAGAGCATCAGAATCACTTCCCTTGCAAATGATACTTCTGTTAATACAACCCAGTATATTGGCCTTTTTTGCAACAAGAGCACACTGTTGCTGAAGTGAACTGATTGCCTGATACTTGACAGGTTGTGTTAACAGAGTTCTAAATAATTGCAGATAAAAGTTAAAACCTGAGGAAGACCCTGAAAAAGTTGAGGATCAGGACAAACATTCATATTTTTTGTTGCTGTTACATGAAACCTAAATATCAAGTGGCATGATTAAATAGTAAAGGTTCATATGTTACTATTATCCTGGCACAGCATAGTGTGTTGTCTGAGATATTTTGGTGTTCTTGTTCTTTTAAATGCCCTTCCAATATTGTTAGCAACAACAGAAGTTTTCCTGCAAACACTAAAAAGTTAAGAGGCCCTGTAAGAAGCTGTAACATGATTAAATGCATGACGCTGATAACTTCAGTTGCAAGCTGAAGAAATCAAATGACAAAAAGTTGTACTACATAATTCCAGCAGATGCTTCAATCTTCTTAAGAGGGCCCTGTGGTCACATCCATCTCACATTTTAATATAATGTGTAAGCCAGGACATCCTTTAACCATAGGGAATACCATAGGGTTTTCTGGCTTGAGTCTTTTAAATTCAGCTGTTGAAACAACTCCATCTTAAATACATGATTAATTAGTCCATATCTTAGACAATGTTTTGTAGAGAGTGCAGGAAGGGTTGTGTAACTTGGTGTTTAGGGCACTTGTGTAGCTGGTGAAGCACCTAGATTCAAGTCCTTGATCCATTGAATTCTGAAGCATCATATACAGAATAAAACAGGAAGGTCCTTGTCCCTGGGTATACTGTATGAGGAATGAGGGACCACCACCATATATTTTAGAAAAGTGGGAATCATTTCAGTATTTTTCAGAATCCTTTCATTTGTGTTTTATTTGCCTGAAGCCAGGGCTGCCCAGCTTCGTATCATTTAGAGGCTACACTCTCTGCTAAGGGAGGCCGTGGTTTCACCAGCACAGGCCATGGTTTCCCCAGATGTTTTCATGCTGCACTGGGCATGCGGGCACTTGCCTTCTCCCACTGCTCCCCCCCTCCCCAGTTACACTAGGCATGTGAGTACTTCCCCTCCTGCTGCAACAGGCATGTGGACACTTTCTTCTCCCCACCACCCCCTGTCTGCTGCCCCAGCTCCACCTTTAGTTCCCTGCAGGTTACTCTGCTGCACTGTGCCACATCACCACCCCACTCCTTGGCTTTCCTTGGCATCACAGAAGGAAGGGCAGGGTAGGAAGCAGAAGCCAGAGGGAGGGGGAACCCAGATTCTCTGGCTGCTGCTGCTGCAGTTGCACTGATGAGGGGGGAACAGTGTCCAGTTGGGAGTCTTAGGTTCACAAGCTAATCCCTTGTGGGCTGCATGTAGCCAATGGGCTTCCAGTTGGACTGCCCTGGTCTGAAGCTATTTCCTCCTCTCAACCTGAATTTGGTTAGTTTGGGGTCAACTGAAACTGCATTTTTCAGAAAAAGTATTCTCTCATGCATACACCTGTGTGCACACATACACCCAGTGTCACCTTGCTGTAAAATCAAGGAGCATCACAGAGTTTTGGGTTATTGTCAATATAGTGACTCGACTGTTTCTGGTCTATTCTAAGACTTGCTTCCTAGAAATCTTAAGTAATTCTAAATCCACAATGTGAAATGATGTCAATATTTTTCTTTGGGCTATTTATTATTAGACAAGTATTTATAATCTTGTTATGCTAAGACTCTACAGCCAAATGCAAATTAGGGCAGTTGACCAAATGTCAGTGTGTAGCTCATAAGGAATCAAATAAGGTCAGGCTAATTAATCAGAAGCTATAATCTCTGGCTGTTTTCTTTCTTATGTTTTTTTAAAAGATTATTTGTGAATATAATTCACTGGGTTGATTTAAAACAAATTGTATGGGTGCTTTTTGTTAGAGTTGGTGTTGATGTACAAGATATTCAACATTGTTGAAGAGACTCCAGCATTAAGTAAGCATGGTGGGTGACTGTTGTTGTTAATGCCCTGTCTCCATCTTGGTCAGAGTTGCATTGTTCTGGGTGCTGCGTAGATCTGCGTACATGACAGTCTCTGACTTAAAAGGTCTTAAATTGTGAAATGCTTAATGTATTTACAGTAGGTTAGGTAAGCTTTATATCATGGTGCCTTGAGCATGTGGAGAGATGCCCTTTTTTGCATTTTTATAAATCTAAATAAAAGTGAATTAATAGAGTGCTGTATTCACAAAAAATATAGAATTGATAGGAGAATGTATTTCAAGGCCTCGATGCTAACGACTCAGGAATAATTTTAAAAAATTCTGCTGCAGTGCAACATCTGCTTCCCAATAAGGAAAGAGAAAAATGTGTGAAAAAGCTTACCGTTAAGCCACCATTGCTTTAACCTCTGCATTTAAGAAAATTCCAGTCCTCAAAAAAATCTCCCTGCAGATGCATCAGTGTGTGACAAGTGATTCTGGCTTGGTGCTGCCCATGTCGCTTCACATTAGGCAATACAACGTGACTGACACGAACAATGCAAAGTGTCAAGTGAAAAACTTGACAAAATGTTACATTTCCTATAGCCAAAGGAACTGTGGTTGAAGAATAGCATAGGTGGATATTTCTAAGGTGACATGGGGGTGCGGGTGGGGACTTTTTAGATACTTAGGGCTTGATCCTGCTACATGTGTTTTAGTGACAGCAATAGAAGCTGTGTTAAGGGAACTCAGTCCTTTGCTGGGATTGGGCCATTAGAAGTATTGTAGCCATTTTTTACAAATATGGAACCCAGTCTTACAGAATTCCTTTTGATCCTGGGGGGGGGGAGGGGTAGAAGTTGACACTGAATTCATTATGACTTTCACAAATGGATGATAAAGATTTTATTTAAAAAATAAATAACATCTTGTTTACCGAACCCTAAAGGGGGAAAGGGACTGCAGTTGATTCACAGATAAGCTATTAGCAGGTGGAAAAAAATCCAACCCTTTTGAAACTCCCTGTTGAGAGGTTGGCCAGTGACTTTAGTGGATCCAGAACTTTATCCCATGTTCTTATTTACAGATAATTTTATATTTTCATTCTGCTATCCATGGAAATCTAATCTGCGTTTCCAAAATAAATATAGAAATAGAATACTATTCCTGGCATGTGGGATACTTGTCCTTAATGGAGACTAGTCACTAAATATTCAAAATGTGCTTCTTTGTTAGTGGAGTACAAAAAAAGTGTCACCTTTAAGAAAAAAAGGCCAAATTTTTTTGCAGTGCTTATGACTCAAATACACTCAAATAATTTTGTTCGAACCTGCAGAAGCAACAAAATCTGGGTTGGAAAGTAGCCATGAGAAGTTTAAGTACAATAGGAAAACATTGAGAGCTTTGAGGGAAATAAGTTATGGGTTCAGGAAGGAAAGAAAGGGTATGTGCGTGGGAGGAACCATTGTTCAGCTTTAGCAAAATCTTGGCCATAAGTGATATAGCTGCATATCATGGGGATAAGACTTATGAATGCTTCCTCCCTTAATATTTACTACTAGCACAATGCAAGCTGCCTACCATGACTACTATTGTGGAACTCAGTGGGGCTAGCAGATATAAATGAGGCAGAATTTGGCCCTACATTTGGAACTGCATTTTTACTTGGAGTAGAGGGAGTATTACCATTATAGTTAAAGCAATATAAACACTTGTATGGATACACTCATACTGATATGAAGGCTCTTTTTACAAGGATAGCTATTCTGAAATGGGAAGGGTCCTCAATAGAGCTTTTAATGATGTAATTAGTTAATTAGAAAATCACATCCCTAGTTGAAATCTGTCTCAGATATGTTGAAGAGTGCTAAGTTGTTATTCCAGTGCATATCAATTCATAGTTTGGAGTTCTGCCACAAGATAAGGAATTTTTTTGTACTCTTTATTGGATCAACTATATAGATGGGAGAGCTGTTGGAGGAGCTTTTAGGCATCATGTGAAAGAGGCAGGTGCATGCTGAGGTATACATCAGAGGAAAGCCTCCATGTAAATGCAAAGAATGTACTTAGAAGGATGGAGGAAGGTTATGAATGAAGAGCGAAGAGCTATTATTAGACAAATGTAGTGCAGTAGTGTCACAGACCAGCAGGGCACTGTGAGTGTATCAGTTCTGTCTCAGGCCAACTGGGCGCTGTGAAGGTATCAGCCACTGGGCTGTTCGGTTCAGTTTTGGATCGAGTTAACAGTTAACAGAAAGATAAATGCGATAAACAGATAATGCAGTATTAAAGAGCTAATAGTAAATAATAACAACAGATAGATGGATCAATTCTGTTGCAAGCCAACTGGGCACTGCGAGGGTATCAGCCACTGGGCTGTTCAAAACAACAGATAGACAGACATGGGTTGGCAACTTATCAATAGTCCCTCCATGCCAGGTACGTGCCAAGAGATTCCAGCGAAGTCAGGTGTCCCCGATCGACGCTGTCGGACGGATTACCAGGGAAGTTCCCTTGATTAGGATCCGATCCTCACTCACACCGGGAGTCCAGAGTCCGGGCTTGGAACAGCAATGACTGTTTTGTTTCCTTGTTCCTGCTGGTCACCTGACACACGTGCTTTTTATACCTAGTCCTATGCTAATCTGTTGGCTTTAGAGCCACTCACAACCTTGCCCTATAGCTGTTACCCTATGGGTTTGAAAGCTGTTAAAAATTATCATAAAAGGTTACTACCCAGACTCGGGTTTATCCAATAAGCAAATTACAATGCAGCATCTTTAGGTTTGAAATTAACATTACCAAGCCGAACCCTTTTAGGTTTCTCTGAATATGCTTTCTTGGGACGTGCTTTTCTGGAATGTGCTGTGTGTGCCAGGTGGTTGGATCCAGTTTTTATCCTCAAGGCTGAACCCTGAGCAAAACTGTTAGGTCAGCTAATCTTGCAGCTACAGCTTCACCTTTGGGGCCCAGTCAGTTCTACGATTAATACAAACAGTTAGTTTTATCATTTTGGTTAAACTTATGACAGACAAGTTACATTTGCGGGTTATGAATTTACAAGCTTTATATTAGCGTTAGGGAAAATACCAAATGTCTCCAAGAAGCACGTGTTTATTGCTTATTAATCCCTCTGGTTTAGGCTGTCACAAGTAGAATGGGCAATCTAGTTGGTAGCAGAATCTGATTCTTTAAGTAGACTTGAAAAGGGTACTTGATGCCCAAAAGCTTGTCCAACAACTCTCCTAACTATACAGTTGGTTCAATAAAAGATATCACAGAAAATCCTTGCCTCTTATATTTGCTGGACCATCTCTGCTACAAGAACACTCCAACCCTACTATGATTCTGCAGAATAAGAGAGAAGGATGACATTCCAGCTCATTATTTTTGAGTTCTTAAGGACCAGTGAGTGAAAATAAGAGTGAAAAGTATCAAAAACTAGAGGCAATACATAAGGAGGGCAAAGGCGGGGGGCACATGCCCCCTCTGAGATTGGCCACTGCTGAAGCCACTGCTGGCTTCTGTGGGTGGTTGCCGTCTACACCCCCCTCCCCTCACCGCTGACCCTGGCAGCTGTGGGCGGTCCCCATTCATTACCATGTTGTGCCCCCCCAGTCTCAGGAAGCACCAATCATTCATGGCAAATTTTTTTTTTTTTTGCACAGGTAATGAATCAAGCTGGATGAGAGCTGATTCTTCTGGCTCATGTGACATTTCAGCATTTCAAAATTTGGTTTAATAGTCATTCAGAAACTTACACTCTCTTGCACATCTTGTTGCTACCCTGGCCCCCTTGAGAAGCTTCCTGTACCTACCCACTCTTGTTCTGCATGCCTTACACCCAGAAATGAGAGGCTGGAGCTAATCCTGGGGTATACTCTGCTTTAGAGATCTGTCTCAGATATGTTGAAGAGTGCCAAGAGTGCCATAGCCCAGAATGGTTTTACCATCTTGTTCCTGGGCTTGGTGTTGGCAGAAGTGTGTGGTCATGATGTGCTTTGTAGGATGTACCCAATGGATGGATTCTCAAGGGTGCAGGGAAAGTAGCATAGCCAACTCTCTGAGAGAGTGCTGGCTCAAGTACAGGCACCCAGAACCACTAGGATGAGGCAGTATAATTTAAGAGACCTAGACTTGGGGCATTGACTCTTGTGGTCTCCCTTAAACTCTATTGTACCAGTGGGTAAATCATATTCAGATGAGACACACAGAATAACACAAAAGAAGGAACAAAATAACTGAATGGAAAATGTGGGAGAAGGCCTGGTCCCATAGGGTAGGGTGACTGTTCTTTTGGGCCAGGTACCGATGTTACACTTTTACTGGTATGAGTGATTTGAAACCAGTCTATACCCATAACAGAACAGAAGTTTGGCGCACACAGACTGGTTTAAAAAAGGCGGAACCTGGTCTAACTTTTGCCCTCCCCTCACCCCTTCACAAATGTGTGTTCTGTTCACTTTGGCTAGGGACAGACATTGAAAAAGCCTGAGCCTG
Source organism: Alligator mississippiensis (assembly GCF_030867095.1). Taxonomy (NCBI): domain Eukaryota; kingdom Metazoa; phylum Chordata; order Crocodylia; family Alligatoridae; genus Alligator; species Alligator mississippiensis. Next base: position 150,331,257 of record NC_081828.1, on the reverse strand, counting down.
AATTGATACAATCTTTGCAGGTTAGTCTAACCTGGCTAGGCTGAACCAGTTTGTAACTGGACAGATATTCTCTCTGGATTGAGGAAGTTCAGGCACATGCCTGCGGTGGCTCAGACTAGAAGCCGGGGGATGCTAGAGCAGCATTTCCTTCCCTTCCAATGTGCTGAGCTGAAGTGGAAAATGGCCAGGCCCTGGCAGGACCTCTGATTAGGGAGGTCTGCCTGCACCATCCCAGGCTTTTCCCAGCTGGTTTCTTAAGGGACGGGAGTGTAGCCAGCCCCCAGCTAGCACTCTGAGGCAAAGTGGGGGTGTGCAGTGCATGCATCTGTTGATGATATGGAGCTTTTCAATCTCCCTCCCTGCTTCTTTATACTGTCTGCAGCAAACTGACAGGTGAGCAAGCCAGCAGGGGGCTGATAACAGTGTTTATCACCCCATCAGCAAAACAATAGCCTCTCTCCATTAGTTCGAGCTCTTCTTAAACAGCTTACCAGCTGACCTGTTGATTAGCTTCAAAAAGCCCTAAGCGGTCACTGCTCTGTCTGCCTGTCCCAGTGAAATTGGAGAGACACACACACAGACACTTCTCGTTATTAGCTAGCATACCACATGCCTAGGGTCTGTGGGGCTGGAGTCTGTGCTGTGGGAGATGGGAGGGAGCAGGGGATTCCTGCTTGAGCAGCAAGGGGGCAAGGTAGAGCAGGGGGAAGCCAGGCAGACCCTGGCTGTGCCTGCAGTCTCTGCTGGAGCTCCAGCAAGGGAGCAGAGGGGAGGGGCTGGCTCTGCTGTGGAGCAGAGAGCCCTGCCCAGGCCAGAGAGCATGCTGGGATGCTGGGGAAGTCTGGTTTATGTTAAACCAGCAAGGGGTCTGGGACAGACATTGCATAAACTGGTTTGACCCAAATCAGGTAAGTCTGATACTACATTCAACCAGATTTATCTCAAACTGGTTCAGCCATTTTCAAACTGTTTTATGTGCACTAACATCTGTTTTGTTACAGGTTTAAATCAGTTTCTGATCACTTAAACTGGTTTATGTGTAATGTCTGTCTCTAGCTTTCAGGTCTAAGCTACGCCACTTACAGAAAACCACATAACTTAGATGGATTCTGCCTCAGCCTTTTTGAATGTCTGTACCTAGCCTTGGTGTATGCCTACATGGCACAATGTAGTGCCATATAGAGATATTAGAAGTAGCTTTGAACAAGCTAGGGCACTGGAAACAATATTGCTATATTAGCATAGCACCCTGCCAAAGTAATTAGCCCTACTTTTGAGTCTTTCTATTTTATTTTGTTTTATTTATTTTTATTTTGTTTTTCTTTCATTGATTATCCTGTACACATGCCCCTTCACTAGCCTGTACAGAAACTTGTAACTAGGAGCTTCTTTCAGGACAACGAGCACATAATGTTTTGCTTACCTAGTGCAGATGAAAACCAATTTTTCTATTTTATGTCATGTAAAAGTCATTCTTTAACTTTTGAGACCTTTACACATGCAGGAATAGTCTAAAGGCTGGGTAGCATCTGCCTTTGAAAGTTTTATGGAGCTATTTGTGTGGGCAGATTTAAGGATTTGTGGAGTTACACAGTAGAAAGAGCAAAAAGTTCTTCACCTCTCAGATTTCAGTACAGTAAACCAACATCTAAATGGGTTACTGTCTAGCAGTGGTTCAGTGAATAAAGCATTTTTATTTCCCGCTACAAGTGTTCAAGTTACAAACTATTAAAATTTATTCTTCCTGCATAAATGTATTTCACACAAAAAAGGTGCAGGGGAAGAGAGAAGTGGGGATATAAGTTCTAATGCATCCAGCCCACTAAAAAGTGCTATCTTTCTATTCATAAGAAAATTCTCAGTCCTGTGAAAATGTTTGAATCTGTGAACATGCCAGTAGTCTTTTTCTATAGAGCACAAGCTCTTCTCTTTATCTGTCTCCTACCGTGGGCTATTTCTCTTCTGGTTGTCACTATTTGCAGTCAGCATTTACCTTTGTCCTTCCCCAGCTGTTGGGAGCAGGGACTTCTATAGTATTGAAGTACTTTGCCAGGCCCAGCTGTGTCTCCAAGTGTTATAAAACCTAAATAAAACATATAAGGCAAGAGCTTAGGTCATGCAGTTGAATATCTGCAATCAATCTTTACTCAGTTGGGAAGTATCAGTCATACATAGCATTATATTCTATGGTGAGAGCCAGCGTGTTACAGCAAGGATTACGTTTAGAAAATAATAAAAACAAGAAAGGCATTATTTTCACACTACTTGCCACAAATGCACAAATCCTCTAAAGGCAGCAACATGGCACTTACACAGCCTGATTTGCCATTCCTAGGATGTGGTATTTTAGGTGGAAGAAAGAAAGACTTTTATCCTTACCAGCGTTGTTCATTCATGTGTGAAAGTTGCTAAGAACTGAACAGCAGGCTGAATCAAAAGATGAGCAGACTTGTCAGGGAACAAAAAACCTCAGCGTTTTGCATGGTCCTGAAAGCTCTCATCTCTCATTGTCGATATTTCTCCAGAGAAATTGGGTTGGCTGAGATGGAGGTGCCATGCAGGATTGGGTCCAGGGCTTTGAATAGGTTTGAAAGAATGAGGAACTCCTTCATTCTCTTTTCTTCATTCTTTCTATGATGTAAATTAAAATTGACCTGGAGTCTTTTCTCTGATAGCTAGCTCAGCCTCTCCCTACCATTTAGACCTGAGGAAGGAATCCTGATGCCCAAAATCTTTTCCAACACCTCTTCAAACTATGCAGTTGATCCAATAAAAAATATTGCAAAAAATCCTTGCCTCACTCACCCAATAAATAAATAAATAAATAAATAAAGCTTTTATTTCTTTTCAGTCTTATTTTTAAGCAGTTCTTTTTCTGTGTAGGTCCTTTATATTATTCCTACCATCCCCCTGTCTGATCACTGTATAATGCTGGTAGGGTGGCTACTTGCTTCTTTCAAAATTTAATTAGGGAAAATACAAGTAATTCAAATTCTAATAGAAAATAACATTCCTTTTAAGTATTTCATGCTAGGGCTATCAGTTTGTGAGGCAAAACAGTCTTAGAAGCTAAACAGTATTCATGCAGAAACATCAACGATGCTTACAGTGACTTTTTGCTATGTAGAAGCAGCAAATAAAGAGAAAATATTTTTTTTTTTTGGGTGGGGGAGCAGTCTTTTCCTATGTTCCTATCAGAGTAATAATGTATGTGTTTAATTTATTATACCCTATGTTTTGATATATTAGTGTAAGGCCTGAAAGCTCCTATGTTCTTTATAGCATGAAATGGAGTGATGACAATCACTTGTGACCTGGCCTAGAGTTCCATGCAGGCTCCTGAAAAAGAGAATGCCAAATAGATGGTCTTTGGCTGCATCTGCCCTATTGGAGCTGTATCATCAGTCCCTGGTGCTGCCTGTGGGTCTTGAAGTGACCCACAGGCAGCAAGTGGCGTGCACCAGAAGGACCCACATACTGCACCTGGCACCCAAATACTTGATTTTTAGGTTCATCAAACCCTCTTCTTGAAGCATAGAAAATGCTTCATTTCACTTTTAGATTTTTATTTTAATTTTAAACAAGTTTTACAATTAAACTTAGGCAAATTTACCCTTTGTCCCATCAGTTGAAAATGAAAAAATTTAAATCTTTCATTTCAAACAATGTTTTAACTTTGATAAAGTTCTGATTCTTTGCTGAAATGACTTACCACATTTGACCAGGAGTCCTGACTAGTTTTAGTTAACTCAAAACCACATTCTTTGGTGAATAATGTATTCATTTAAAATAATGTTTCCAGCTTTTGTCTTACTGCATAACAAATTCAGCACTTTCCCAAGCTCCATCTATATTACAATGCAGTGAATAAGTATTTTTTCACTAAAGAAAATACAAGAAACACATTGTAGGGGGGAAGCCTATAATAGGCAAATCATCTAGTATTTTTAATACTGGCCTAAAGGAAAATGCTGTTTTGATGGAAAATGAAAAAGAAGCCTTTTATGTCTGACAATAAATTCAATGCAGTAAGAATTGTGCTTATGGCTTCAGAAACAGACCAGCTTGAAGCTGTGATTAATATACTTTCTATGACATGTACAGGAAAGGTGAGACACTTCAGTCTGATTCAAAGCTGAGCGAGGACAAAGGAGCTGACCATCTGAAACCTGATTCTTGCACTTGCCATTCTTTTTCTCTTTTCCCACTCCCCCTGGTGCTTTTCCTTCTATTTTTATCTTTTTTCCTTTCATAGGCATGAGGTTTTAACAAACTTCATTTCAGCTTACAACAGCAATCAGGGAAAATGGAAAGTAAAAAAGTCAGACATATAATAGGAATAATTTTACTTTTCTAATTTTCAAATGTTTCACAGAATACAGTTGTGGTGTGTTGCTATTCTTACGATGAACACACAGGATAATGTACCTTTTAAAAAGAGTGAGTGAGGCTGAGAATATGTCACATATTGTGAGATGCACCATTTGTGCCATCCAGAGTATTGATCTTAAACTCACAATTGGTGTCTGTACTTCCTGATGTGATGGTACACCTTGTCTTATGATACTTAAATTCCCTAGAAGATGTAACGCAAATAGGCTTCTGGCAAGTACAGTTGTAGAGTTCACTCTGCTGAAGTGCAGTCCCCCTGGTGTATGCTGTGGATGAAATGCACACATTCTAAAAGACAGTAGTTGAAAAGATAATTGAGAGGGTAATTTCTCAAAACTTTCCTCATCTGTTGTTAGCAGGATGGCTGGGGCACTATCCAGGAAGCAGAGGATTATGAAACCCTCTTAAGGGAGATTCTTGAGTTTTTGCACAGTTGGCTTAGGCAGGAAATTGATTTGGAAACACAGCTGTAGTTCCTCATGGGGGAGTTCTGACAACATCCTCTGGCTATTGCTGATATCCATAGGTAAAATATGGTAATATTTAATTCACAGGAATTTTGTGGATGTCAAAGAGGCTGTAAATTTATTTCAGATTTTTTTGGGGTGGGGGTGGGGATAGGTTTTCTGAATCAATTTTGGAATTGCTTCCTTACCCACATTTTGTTTTTGCTGTGATATCAGGGTAAGTTTACACTGCAAGCTGCAGTGCCATATAGAGGTTCCCAAGGTAGCTTTTAAATAAGCCAGTGGTTCTCTATTTTTTTAGATTTGAGGCACCCTTCATTTGACCCTCCATAACTTTTGTGAATGGAGCAGCACCCCATTTCAAAACCTAATTTATTTATTGCAGTGCTTACCTCCTTGCAGAAGGGCCAGGCAGTGGAGGTAGGACAGTGGCCAGGCAGGGATGAGTCTAAGCCTGTCCTTATCTCCTTACACTTGTTATTGGAAGATCTCGCAGCACCCTAGGATGCCCCATCACCCTGGTTGAGAATCACTGAAATAAGCTCATTGGCTGAGCCCAGATGTATGTGAACATTTGGTTCCCCAGGGACAACTAGCAGTGGTGAACCTTGTGCTGCCACTGGTTGTCCCTGGGGATCACCAGTGCTATGCACATGCTGGCACACAGCAAGTTACCCTGGGTAGGGTAGGGGAGGCTGGGGCTAGCACTGGGCTGGCCCCAGCAGCCTTACCTGGGGTCCTGGGGGCCTTCTGGGGCTGCAGTAGTGGCGATCCTGCCACGCAGGGCTGGGCTGGCAGTGAAGCACAGCTCCAGCCAACCAGGCTCTGGCTTTGGGCAGCACACGCTGCTGCCACATGCTCAGCTCTTCTTTTTTTCTCCATGGTTTTATTTTGACCCCTGGATATCCAGGGGTCAAAAAACTCTCCACGCTGCTCCCTTGCAGCACAGAGAACAATGGAACACGCGATATGTGGTGCTGCAGACGTGTCTGCAGTACCACATGCTGCACAGCTGCACTCATCTGAACGTGGCCATTGGTACCAGGAGCAGTCTAATCAGAAATCCACGTGTGCAGATTTGCCCTGTTTCTCAACTAGTTTGGACTTCTAGCAGCTGAAACAATAACATGACTATCATGAGCACCAGACCAAGTACATCAAAACTGGGTCAATTAGCTTGCATGGGTCTTTCTTGCAGCCATTAGGCTGACTGACTGCAGTACAAGCTAAAGCAGTGTAGTGTAGATATATTGTCAAATTTCATCTGATTTTCTGTGAAATAATTTAGAGTAGGGGTTCCCAAACTGTGGTATGTGTACCCCTGGGGGTACACAAGCCATCTCTGGGGAGGGACATGGGAGAGATTGTGTAACAGCGAATTTAATTTCATTATAATAATAATTGGCATTTAGGGGTTAAAATATAAAATGTTTACTGGTAAGGGTATTGGGCAGCTGGTAAATCTGGAATGGGGTATGAAATAAGACAGAGTTTGGGAACCTCTGATTTACAGGATATTGCAGAACAACACTGTAATATGACACTAGTAGTTACCACTCTAAGTTACCCCATTTAAACAACTATGAAGTTAGGTGTAAAGCAGGGCTGTCCAACTTCCTATCACCTGAGGGCCACATGCCCCACAGACCGGTCCAGCAGTAGCTGCATGCTATAGGGGCTGCACCAGCATGCAGCGAGCATGTGGACACTCTGTATATCCTGCTGCACTGGGTACATGGGCCCTTCCCCTTCCCACCCTTCCTCACTGTAGCAGACATGTGGGTTCTTCCCTCCCTATTGTCCAGCACCGCCCTCAGATCCCTGGGTGCAGGCTCCTCTGTTAAGCTGTGCCACACTAATGTCATACACCATGGATTTCATGGGCAGCACAGGCTGTGCCCCACTGAGTGGTCTCACCCCGTAGGGCAGGGTCAGAAGCAGACGGAGGGGGAAACCAGAGCAAGGAGAAGCCCAGAACCTCTGGCTGCTGCTGCGGCTGCACTGATGGCGAAAGTGGTGGTCAGGTAGGAGCCCAGGGTCCACAAACTAACCCCTTGCAGCCCATGGGTCACCAGTTCTGGTGTAAATGACAATTATTGTGACCTTTCAAAACAGCTATTGTTTATATTTTTATTTGAAAGCAGTTTCACCATTTAGATGCATCTTCCATTAAGGACAATTGAAGATGGCCTATGTTAGAACTGGTTGGAAACTTTACAGTTTTGTTGATGTTGTTTTTTTAGAAAGGATGCATCAAACCAATGGTTTTGGTGGAATTGCACATACCGGGATGAAATTTCTAAAATCTGAGAGAGCGGTACTCACACATCCTAGAAGAGCCAGTGACCTAGGGGACAGGACATTCACCTATAATATGGACAACTAAGGTGTACAAGTTCTCGTTTGCCCCATCCAAGGTGAGTGCCTTAACATTTGGGACATTAGCTATTCAGGGGTGGGTAAAAAGTCTTGGTTTTATTCTACGGTGGTGCATGAAATGTTTTGAAATTTTGAAAAACCATCTAACAAAACTTGTTATCACCCAGTCTTACTAGTCAAAACTTCCTGTTCTGCTTTAAAAAATGTCAAGCTGTCAGGGCAGATCAAGAGGAAAATGGTCTAGAGTAAGCATGTTTGATGTGGAGGAGGAGGATTAAATATGAAGTGATTGGGTTCTTTTTCCAGTATATTAAAAGAATTGCCATTGCAGACCCAGAGGCATATACAGCCATTAAATACAAATGCTGTCAAAAGTTCAGCTTCCCCTGTACCATCTTCTTCCACACACAAAACCCAACCCACACAAACCAACAGCCTCAAGGAAAAGCCTCAGTGAAAACATGAGTTGCAATGTGTCCTGACAAGCCTGGGCTTTGTTGGATCATGAAAAAAGGAGTATCAAAGTCAAAGGCTCTTTGTTGTAAAACACCCTGTCTTCAGTCCCTTGAGTTCAAAATGCAGATGATCACAATTGTCAGGATGATTTACTAAGAGGACCCTAAGAGAAGCTGGGAGGTGATGTACACAGGAGGTTATAGAGCTCTGTCATTAGTGGCATCCAGAAATAAACTGGTAGTGAATGTAATCAGCCAGGTGTAAATATATTTTACATGAGAAGCCCCACTATGTAAACAAAATAACTGAACTATGCATTAATTGAAATTTCTAAATGTTCTTCAAGGGTAGCAAATGCCCATTTTAATAACTGATTGGAACATAAATGATTGCTGATTAGCTACATCCAAAAGGAAAGGATATCATACTCTTTTTGATTGCAAGAGATCTGTCTTACTCTGTCTAACTGGCTATGCCAAAGGGTCTTAGAGCCTTTTGTCCAGTCTCTGTCAGGGGAAAGTCAGCCCTTCAAGGCATAGTCCCTAATACTGCAAAACCTCATCAGCAAAAGTTAGCCCCTGCCACAAACGGAGAGGGGAATAGCTTCTGGGAGTTTTCTTCAATCTACCAGCCTTACTTCTCCCTTAATTGAATGGAGCTTTTGCCAATTTGTTCTCATTTTAAGCTGGACACTGAGAAAGCAAACAGATGCGACCATCTCATCCCCTACACTAAAGAAAGGCAGAGCTGAGTATTAGTTGCAGGCTGATGGTATTGTAGTCTAAGTTATGTCTCAAGCTTCTTGTAACACAATGGCTTATATCTCCTTAAGAGGGGGCAGCCAGCCTCTTTGAGTAAATGCAGCTGTGAGGAGGCTGCTGATAAAGGATTGACTGGGTGGGAGATTAAAAACCCCAGAGAGAAGGGCAGTATCCTAAGGGAACAGATGTGAATCAGAGGCAAGTAGTGGGCTGAACTGTGTGCTGTGCTAGGGTTAGAGCCACAGGGGTTCCCTTGCAGTTTCTGGGACTGGAGAACAGGAATACTGTTTGCTCATTTTCTTTGTTTAAAGACCCTGTTTTATTGGTGAGGACTGGCTGAGGAGCTTTGCAGGGAAGAAAGCCCATCTACAGATGCCTGTAGGTGAGGCAACTGCCTTACACTTCCTCTGTGGTTTTTCTTATGGGTTGTATATAAAGAACAAGAACAATCCTGGTGGCACAAGATGGTCCCCAAAGCAGATGAGTGTTTGGTCAGTATCTTCCTTTGAGATTTAAGGGAGAACCACAGACTGCTTGAGCATGACTCCCATCTACTCCTTCCAAAGTGAAAGGCATGAGTAATATCTTATCTGCAGGCTCAGACTGCTGACAACTATACACCTGATCTTAATATAGAATTATAGATCACTAGCATTACACATAAACTGAATAGATTGCCCTTCACAGATTTTTTTTACCTGTTCAGTCCCTACTTGGCTAAAGTCAAATATCAAAAAGTTACCTATTGTTATCCATAACAAAATTGTATCCTCTTAACAGACTGTAGTAAAAATAAATTTTAGACTATTAATGAATTTATTTTGCTTTCTGTGCTTTCATTACTCTGTTCTGTTGTTCTTTCCTAGAGTGTTTACATTCTTCATCTCTGTCTTTCCATTATTTCACTTCTCTCTTCACTGACTCTGTTCCATCTCTTTCAACCTTCAGGAAGTATTTTTCTCATACTTTCTGCCCAGTCTGTCTAAGGCTGCTGCTGTGTCTATATGTAATGCAGTATTTTTTGTATATAATCAATGGCAGCAGGGGGAGAAATACGTTTTTTCAGAATTTTCCATGTGTTGACCTTTCCCTTCTGTGAATAGGTTCAAACCCACAAGTCATAAAGTCATGATATAGTTGGTCTCTTCCTGAAGGATATCTGCACTCATCAAAAAATCCAGTGCCTGGCTGGAAATCTTTTTACAACATTAGAACAGCAGGGGGACTTTGTGTCCTAACTGAGGAGACTTGGCAAAGCTGCATGGGCTCCATGCCCAGTTCAGAGCTACTAGGCTCTACCCTTTCACTAACCTTAACTTTACATTAAATTGTTTTAGAATAACTGTATAAAAATAAACTGCAAAAGCAGAAATAGGTAAAGAAATAGGTAAAGTACGTGAACTCTAATGGGTGGTGCATAGTGCCATCATATTTGATTTCTGTAGGTTTACATCTGGGATGAATTTGGCTCATTCAGTCTTGTGCTTAAGTAGTTTGTAGCCCATGTCCCCCCAGACAGGGGGGACAAGGCTGAACTCCTCAGTGAGTTCTTTGCCTTAGTGTTCCTAAGCGAGGGGCAAACAAGTCTCTCGCTGGGATTGTAGAGAGGCAGCAGCAGGGCGCCAGACTACCAAGCGTAGATCCTGAGATGGTGCAGAGGCACTTGGAGGAACTGGATGCGTTTAAGTTGGCAGGCCCGGATGAGCTCCATCCGAGGGTACTGAAGGCACTGGCTGATGTCATTGCACAGCCACTGGCGGGTATATTTGAACACTTGTGGCGCATGGGCCAGGTCCCGGAGGACTGGAAAAGGGCCAATGTGGTCCCCATTTTCAAGAAGGGGAAGAAGGAGGACCCGGGCAACTATAGGCCAGTCAGTCTCACCTCCATCCTTGGCAAAGTCTTTGAAAAAATTATCAAGGCTCACATTTGCGAGAGCCTGGCAGGAAAAATTATGCTGAGGGGAAACCAGCACGGGTTCATAGCAAGTAGATCATGCCTGACTAATCTAGTCTCTTTTTATGACCAGGTTACAAAACACCTGGATGCAGGAGTAGGGGTTGACGTTGTTTACTTAGACTTCAGGAAGGCCTTCGATACGGTATCCCACCCCATACTGGTGAACAAGTTAAGAGGCTGTGACTTGGATGACTACACAGTCCGATGGGTGGCGAATTGGCTAGAGGGTTGTACCCACAGAGTCGTAGTGGATGGGTCAGTATTGACCTGGAAGGGGGTGGGCAGTGGGGTCCCGCAGGGCTCGGTCCTTGGACCGATACTCGTTAATGTCTTCATCAGTGACTTGGACGAGGGAGTGAAGTGTACTCCGTCCAAGTTTGCGGATGATACAAAACTGTGGAGAGAAGTGGACACACCGGAGGGCAGGGAACAACTACAAGCAGACCTGTACAGGTTGGACATATGGGCAGAAAACAACAGAATGCAATTCAACAAGGAGAAATGCAAAGTGCTGCACCTAGAGAGGAAAAATGTCCAGCATACCTACTGCCTAGGAAATGACCTGCTTGGTGGAACGGAAGTGGAAAGGGATCTTGGAGTCCTAGTAGACTCCAAGATGAACATGAGTCGTCAGTGTGACGAAGTCATCAGAAAAGCTAATGGCACTTTATCGTGCATCAGCAGATGCATGACAAACAGATCCAAGGAGGTGATACTTCCCCTCTATTGGGCGCTGGTCAGACCACAGTTGGAATACTGCGTGCAGTTTTGGGTGCCGCACTTCAAGAGGGATGTGGATAACCTGGAGAGGGTCCAGAGAAGGGCCACTCGTATGGTTAAGGGCTTGCAGGCCAAGCCCTATGAGGAGAGACTAGGGCATCTGGACCTCTTCAGCCTCCGCAAGAGAAGGTTGAGAGGCGACCTTGTGGCTGCCTATAAGTTCATCATGGGGGCACAGAAGGGAATTGGTGAGGTTTTACTCACCAAGGCGCCCCTGGAGGTTACAAGAAATCATGGCCACAAGCTAGCAGAGAGCAGATTTAGATTGGACATTAGGAAGAACTTCTTCACAGTTAGAGTGGCCAAAGTCTGGAATGGGCTCCCAAGGGAGTTGGTGCTCTCCCCTACCCTGGGGGTCTTCAAGAGGAGGTTAGATAGGCATCTAGCTGGGGTCATCTAAACCCAGCACTCTTTCCTGCCTATGCAGGGGGTCAGACTCGATGACCTATTGAGGTCCCTTCCGACCCTAACATAACATCTATGAATCTATATCTCTGCTCAGAATGTGAGCCCTGGCAATTGGACCCATGGGCACTGATCTGTATAAGAAGGATTGTTCAAATGTACATATTCTATTCACTGATTGTCCAGAGTTTTCCTCTGTCAGAAATATGTGGGTATGTGCATATATGTATATTCTTGTGTGCAGATTATGTATCTCAGGCACAGCCATTTTTTAAATGCTTCCATTCTGGTCTGACAGATGGTCCCTGAACATCAATCTATTTCATTTTACCCCTTCCAATTTGATGTACAAGCTGGGAACAGGAAAGCTCTGGCAATGAGATGTTGCTCAGTTGAATGGCTTGTCAATGCTCCTCCTTATTCTAAGCTCCTTCTGGTAGAGGGCTGAAAACTTTTCATGCAGAAGGAACTCAACAGGCTATGTCAGCTTGGCTTGGAAGACAAACCAAGTAGGACCAGCTTGCTAACTAATGAGCCCCTTCCATTTGTGTGTGTGCAATGGAGTCAGTAGGCTCTTAAGCATAAGCATGCATTTAGGTATGTGATGTGTCCCTGTGTTGTCTGGGTATGACTTCATGAACCATAGAAGGCAGGAGTGGGCAGGTCCCCCAGAATGCAGGTGGTACATTGATAAGTATGTTGTTTGAAGGGAATACAACTCCAGTTTACTCAAGTTTTTATAAATATATTTAAAAAACCTTAGCATTGTGCACATTGTCTGTGCTGCTAATAATTGTGTGAGTGAACATCCTCCAGTAATCAGCCAGACCCTGCAGAACTGGACTGATACCCCTGCTACTCATATTTATGAGGTTTTTTTTATTGGAAGGGCATTCTGCAGGCACATATAGCTGAAAGCTAGCCTTTGTTTCAGGTACATCTCTGATGTTAACAATGTGTGGCTAAAGGAACTTAACTAAGGCATTGCAGACCTACACTACCAGCAACCCAACAGTTGACTTGCCTGCAACAAACTGGTTAGCCGAGGCCTTTAGCAATCAGGGATAACCAGCTTCTACATTGAAATAGTAGCTGAATATTGTGCTCCTTCAGCTCCATCCTTGGTGTAAGCTCTTCCTTGAGGACTTCAGAAGCCTGATTCTTCAGATGGTAGCTAATGCTGGTTATCCCACACCACCAAAATGATATGCTTAGTCCTGGTTTCCCTGGACCTGATTGTTATTCTGTAGTTGGGAGCAGTTTGGTAATGAGGCTTCCATTGGATTGGTTACAGATTTCATGTAGGCATCTACCTGGGTGGCGAGTGATCCCCTGTCAGCACCCTCACTGCAGGCCTTATTGTGCCTTGATTGGCTTGTCCAATTTAGGCTTCAAAAAGTCCTATAGCATACCCTTACAAAATTAGCCTGAGACATGAATATTTGAACCCTGGTTACAGAAGCTCCTGAAAAATTCATGACTGCTGTATTTCCAAGTAAATATGCTAATAATTGTGCTTCCAGTCCACAAGACTACATCCCAGTGTTATGTGAGCAATGTAGGTGACTTTGGTGTATGCTTCAAGATGCATTGTGGATGAGGAACTTGCTGGTGAACGTGAGCATGTATTATTGGTAAAGATGTATTCTTAGAGTTCAATCAAGAGCTGGCCCTAAGCTTTGGTATAATTTTGTCTCTTTCTTGGCACCCGTCTCACATACATTGAGCCATGTTTTCTCTTAAAATGTCAAAAATTATTTGAGCAAGAGAAGAAGAAATCTTTAGCAAATGACTCTGATATACTTGCTTTAGTTTCCCTTGATAACCATATTCCTTTCAGTGGATAGTAGTCAGATCTAGTTGTAGTCCTTGGTAACACTTGTTAACACTTGCTGAAGGCAAGGAATGCTTGAAGCTGACTAAATGGAGAAAAGAATCTTCCCAGTTTACAAGCAAAAGCAGATGTTATGTCCCGTCTGATTCTTGCTTAGTAATGTGTACTTGGTAGTGCTTAGAGTCCTTATGTGAGATGAGGGCACCCTTATAGTACACATACAAAGCTATGCAAACATAGTAAGAGACAGTCTACAATTCACAATATATATGTGCAAATAGTTGATTATGGGGCATAAGGGTCTGGCAGTTTTCCATGTCAGATGCCCTATGGCAGTTGCCCGTGTGCATGCTCTTACCCAAAGGCAAACATGTCATGGTGAGTTCCTCCTCTTTCATTGGGTGGGGGTGAGAAAGTGAGAAGGGACTAAGCTATCGTACTTTAGCTTCTCCTTACTATGGGGTAAGAGCATGCACCCAGACTGTTATATCAACATACCAGTTGATATGATAAGGCAACATATGAGTTTCCCCACTGTGGTAACTGTTTGTCTGTCCATATATCTAGATGGACAAAATAGAAAAGGAGTGTGGGAGGTGGGGTGGGAAGCAATACAGAGGGAGGTGAAATGCTTTGCCCAAAGTCGCACAGAAGGCTAGTACCAGATTAAATCTCTGGTCCTCTGGCCTGTGGATCAGTGTCCTATTAAGAAATCTGCCTCAATCTAGAATGGGTTCTTTTTTTTCTTCTTCTTCTTTTGTAAATTCTCTCACCTTGAGTAAAGCTATTACCCTCTAGAGGATTTGAACTGGAGTTTGTCTTCATGTCCAAACAGTTTAGAGATTTTCTAATCTTAGTGGTTCTCATCAGTAAAGGTCAGAAGGGATGCCATTTTTCATAGTCAGTCTAGTTTAAAACCTGGCTATAGTTCATGCATAACAACAGTTACAATTTACATTTATATAGCACCTTTCATTCCTTAGGATCTTGAAGAGCTTTATAAAGCACAGGTGGGAATAACTTCACCACTGAAAGGCAGCTATAAATCCCTTCTGAAATACCTCAATCTGTGGGGCAGAATGTAGCTTCTGTTTCACCATGTATGTCATAGGGCTGCTTCATAGCCTGTAGAGAAGTGAAGAAGACTATTATATCCATGTAAAAACACAGGAGGAATGTAAAGCAACCAGAATGTAGTTATTTTAATTGGCATTTGACCTGGACATCGGGGTTGGACATCTTTATTCATGCAAAAAGTGTCAGAAATTCCCTAGTGAGGACTTCAACTTTGTATTTGCCTGGATGATAGCATCTGTAGTGGAGTAGCAACACTTACACCTAGTTGGGGTATTAGTTGTACTGGTTCAACATTTTTCCAGGCTGTTTGAGAAGCCAGTGGCTACAGTTATTAAATTAACTCACTGTCTTACATGCTGACCAGAAGGTCTGGAATGGCGCAGAGAATTTGGGCAACCCAGAGAAAAATCAGCATGTTAGCATCATAAGCACATTAATCATTTTTTATTCCTTCTGAGATTTTCTATGCATCCATTAGCATCCATTTTGTCTTAGCCATATTTTTTGTTACATAGGCATCTTAGGGCCTACCTATGCCTCTCACTTACCATACCATGCAGTGCTGTACTAAACCATGCTGTGCTGCTTCATGTAGCTGCATTCACCTAGTACTGTGCCCTGGCTAGATGGTTTAAGGGAGTGACAGATCCATTAGCTCAGGCACAGTGTTATGTGACTGTAACTACACTGTTTCAAGTCCAGAAGATAGGGAGTGGAGCATACAGCATGTTTCCACATGGTGCTGCCTCACATATCGGTCCTTAAAGGTTTTTGATTTTTTCCAAGAACATTAACAAGCTATTTTCAACCTCATTGATTGTCTTTTTGGGTAGGCATAAAGTTACTGTATCTTGTTTTAGTTTTTCATAATTTTTCTTTTATTAGAAGAAATAAGTGAGCTTAGAGATGAGAAGAGCCAGCCACATACATCTGTTTGTTATGAGCCATAGATGGGTCAAGCTTCAGCACCTGGTGGTGTAACTAAGGCATCTGCCCTGTGAGCTGGCCTGGGGGAGAGTGTCTGAAAATAAAATTACTACTGCTAGCAGCTGTGTGCCCAAAATTGCAATCACGCCAGCAACTTGAAGTTGCCACTACCCCTGCGCCCTGGGATGTTGGCCTTGTTGGCATACTGATGTCAGCACCTCTCAAAGGAGCCAATTATAGACCATTCTAGATTGGGAGAAACTAGTACTCTGCACCTTTTTGAACTACCTAATCTAATTCTGAGAAATAATGATCCTTGTATCCCTCACTGTCATCACTGAAGCCTGGGACTGTCTGACTGACTTTAATGCGATTTATTGGTACTCCGCACCATGCAGGAATAAGCCTGTGTGTCTAAGCTGTGCACAGTCATCACTGACATCTTTGCCATTCTTATTCATTCTGTTGCTCATAAAAGAGACATCCAACACTTTTGTGGAGAACAATGTGCTAAGCCCAGTTAAGAAGCTGGATCTGCTTTAAAGCCTCATCTTGAAGGAAATGGAATTATTAATATCCTTAATGATAATATAAAATAATATTCCTCCAAGAATATAATTTGTTTTACATGACAAGAGGGCTGATAAATGCCCCTGATAAAGCCTATTATTTTTACTGTAAGTCAGAAGTATTGCAATGACAGGCTGAGAACACACTGGCTGCTTAAATGACATATTATTCCAATATTCCACCCCTCCTACCTCTCCCTTCCCTTCTGCTTTCCCCCCTCTGCCCAGGCTTCAGCCAGACTATTGCATCTCTCACTTCGTATTTCACTTCTAAGATTGGGGAAATCCGTTTTTACAAATTATTTACAAACAGTTCAAAATCTGAAGTTATTCAACATGCATGTTTGTAAACATATTTCACTTTCTAGGACACTGAATTGCTTATTGCCTCAATGGACTCTTCAGCTCTTTGTATGTGATTACTTTGCTAAGACACCTGGTATATTTGCTGCTGACTTACTGGCTGATTGAAATGTGCTGCCTCCTGAAGGGGTAGTGATATATCTGCATTCACCTGGTACTGCACCCAGGTTAATTGACTTTGCTGAGTGGCAGAGCCAATTAGGTCAGGCGCAGAAGATCAGATTTCAAGACAGGAGCACAAATGGCACCAGTGCAGTTCTCTGCAGGAACACATTTGCATGCATATGCACAAGACTTGACCTTTCTTCAAATTGATGATATTTCTGACCAATTTCTGAAGAATATTTTAAGTCAGTAAAGTGACTCCATAGTTTTTATTGGCTAGGTCTAGTTGCATCTGATTGGTATTGTCTTCAGATCAGGAGAATTGTAGTGGTGTAGTGAGGGGTGGGAGACCAGAGCACCAGCCCCAGGTGTTTACTTTTGCTAAGTACAGACAGTCAAAAAGCTGTGTAGATTGAACCAACAAGCAAGTGAACAGACATTCACTTTTGATTCTGGAATTACAGCCACATGCCTGCGGTGGCCCAGGCCAGATGCTGCGGGTGGGGATATCAGATTAGGTAGTCCAAAGAGGTGCAGAGCACTAGTCTCTCCCAATCTAGAACTGTCTATAATTGGCTCCTTTGGGAGGTGCTGACAGCACACCTCCCTGCACAGCTGCAGCAGACAGCTTGGGCCAAGGCTAGCCTGCCCACCCTCTATGGGTGCTGGGAGCTGCGAGTCAACTTGAATCTGAAGGGGATCTGGGACAGAAGTTCAGTAAACCAATTTTACTTAAAACAGATACAGTTGAATTTACATCCATCCAGTTTATATTATCTTAAACTGGTCTGAGCCATTTTGAAAGCAGTATATGTGTACTGAGCTTCTGTTGTGTTACAGATTCGAACTAGTTTCTGATTGCTTATACCAGTTTTTGTGTAGTTTCTGTCCCCACCCTCTGTGAGGGTGCCAAAATAGCAGCTGCTGCCACCACTACAGCTAGCCCAGCCCTTGCTTCCACTGCTGTCACCTAGGATGGAGAACTGGTAGTCTCTGGAGAACAGCATATGAAGTTGAAGATTGCATATTAGTTCTTCACTGCCTGTGAGCAAAATGCATGTCCACAGTGTAAGTGTCATATACAGGTGTGGACATCTAAAATGCAAGTCATTGCCACCCTCCACTTGTAACTGCAGAATAAAGGTACCCTGACATATATCAATGCTTGGAGGAAAGTGTAGGTGTGTTAGGGGGGTGGGGGGAAATCCTTTGTATTCCTTGCAGCAACCAGCTTGTTTGTTGAAGCATGCAATTTGTATTAGTAGGTATAGCTACAAATGTTACTCCTGGACAAAAAGGCTTTTTATTATTATTGCTCCTGTGTAGAACAAGCCTCAAGATCTCTTTGCTTTGTTCTTTGAAGTTGTTTTTTGTAATGAAAAGCTCCCTGTCAGCTTCCGCTCTTCCCACCCCCCTCCACTCCCTCCCCCAGTCTGCTAAACAAACTGAGCCCTCAGAGCTTGCTATGACTGTTTTATTCATTGCTTTATACTCTTTCTTAGCACAAGAGCTTCATCAAATATTTTTCAAGGACAACCTTCTTCCCTAAAGGTTTGCTCAGCAGCAATGACAGTCTCATCCAGGGAATCTATTCTGATTAATTTGACTTTAGCATTCGTACTGCTCTAGTGGGGTCCAAATTTGTCAAGGACTTAAAATATATGTATTATATGCCAGGGAAGTTTCACAAAAGCAAAAGCACAATGGGCTTTTTAATTTTGTTAGCTGGATCAGCTCTAGACAGGGTGCTGCTGCTATCTGTCTGGGCAGATTGGAAAGTAAGATAACATTAAGAACAAGACGAGCAAACAAGCTAAATCTCTGTATCCTCACTTAGTCTGAAAACGTGCAAAGAGGTACAGGGGTCTTGTTCTCATTTCCACTGCTCTGTATGAAGGAGCCTGATCAGTGGTAGGACAGCAATGAGAGAATGCAGCCAGCAGGTGGCTGTAAACTCATGAAAATAAAGAACAACAAAGAGCATACACTATGTGGAAGAGGAAACCTGCTGGGCTGGTTGCAGCGGTGGAACAGCTGGATCCTGTACCTTGTGCTTGTTCATCTGTAGTGCTGTTCTAAGCCTTCTGCTTGCAGTCTGTTGTTCCCATTTCATTGGCTGCTCACATTGTGTCCAGCAATACAGAAAGGCACTTGCTATTTTCAGTTCCTTTTCTTAGGGCATGTACAGACATTACACTTAGACCAATCCAAGGGAACATAGATTGATCTAAACCTGTAACCATACAGGAGTTTAGTGCACATAGACTGATCTAAAAATGGCAGAAGCAGTGTAAGGCCTGGTGCAAGGTAAGCTCAGTTCAGATCAATTTAGGTTAGAGCAATGCATCAAACTTGTGTACTGTTTCCCTATTGCTTCAAATTAGATCACTGTCTTCCAGTAGCCCAAGCTGCTCTGCAGCTGAGCACCCAGCAAGCCACACCCCTAGGCTGTCCCAGTGCTGGGTAAGCCTAGCCCTTCTCCCCAGCCCTGCCTCCAGCCATGTTTCAGCTGCAGGCAGGCAGCGGGGGAAAGGGAAGCATCTGTGTCCCCTGCATGTACATGGGATCTGAATGGCACTGCCTGGAAGTAGGACTAGGGAAGCCCAAGGCAGGAGATCCATTGTCCAGTGCCAGGGCACAGACATTCGGTACTTGAAGCCATCTAGCCCTACTCATCTGGGGAGCACTCCCAGACCCAATGGGCCAGGAGGTAGTCATCCAGGGCTTCTCAGACCTGGGCTCCCTGCCCTGTGTGGGACTCTCTCTTTGCAACCTCCCTGTGCTGCACATACTCAGTGCACCATGCCTGGTCTGTGAGCCTGCCTCCTTTGCCAGGCTTCCTGGAAGATCTCCCCTTGGTCTCACAGATGGTATCGAGCGTTCATGAGACTATGAGGCGCAGCAAGTTCTCCACCTTGAAGCATGTGCTTAGAGGCTGCCATCTCACCTTGAGGGGGTTGAAGGCTGACTCCACAGTCATGTGGCACTTGTCAGGCAATAGCTGCAATGCTCCTTTCAGTGGTCCAGCTGCCCTGTGTAGGGCTTCATAATCCAGGGCCTGAGGGCATAAACCAGGTCCCTAAGGATGAGATGGGGGGTGCCAGTGATGAATTTGGGGACTGCAGAAGCGTAGCATCCACTCTCTGTCATCTGGGGGAAGGAGGAATTCTGAAAGACATGGGCATCATGGGTGCTGCCTGTCCAGCTGGTGAAGATGTGGATGAAGCAGCTCTGGTGGTTGACAGCACCCTCCAGGACAACGGAGAAGTAGCCCTTGTGGTTGATGAACACCTGGTGCCTTGGGGTGGGCAGAGGATAGGGATGTAGGTGCTATCCATGGCCCCCATGAAGCTGGGAAAACCCATGTGGCATAAGACAGTAATCGCCTCTTGCAGGTTGATGAGGCAGATGAAGCAGTTGGCTAGAACATTCTGGATGGCCAGTCACACCTCCCAGATGGCCTCTCTGGCCATGGAATTGCTCATACCAAACTTGTTGATTGTAGTGGAGACTGCTGGCAGTGGCCAGCTTCATGGTGGTGATGACCAGCCACTTCTCCAGAGTGAGAGGTAGCCACATGTTGACGTCCTGGCATGCAATCTGGGGGCCACATGGGCAATGATGTCCGTGAAGGTGACCCAGCACATGCAGAAAGTGTGGACCCACTGTTTGTCATCCCAGGTGTCCAGGATGATCTGCTCTCACTAGCTGCTGCTGGTGGCATGGGCCCAGAACTTGCAGTCAGTGCCTTGGAGGTGGTGCCAAAGCACCCTTGTATTCATAGCATCCTGGGTGGCCTTGTCCTTACTGACCAGTTGGAAGTTGTTGGCCCAGGCCAGAGCACTTGGTGGGCACAGGGTGTGGTAGGTGGCTCCAAATGGGATGGCTGGCTGCTGGCTTGGGGACAGGAAGCCATGTCCCATGGCAACCAACTGCCACCTCATGTCTAGATGGCTACATGTGATGTCCTGCAGCCTTTTCCAAGAGTCACGCAGAGTGACAAGCAGGACATGCTGCAGCTCCTGAGTCTGTGTGCTTGGGTGCAGGTGGTGGGGCTCCATGGCAGGGCATGGGCATGCTGGGACACGGAGGCACATGCAGTTCACAAGGGAGGGCACTCGCTCTAGGGATTTTCTTGAAACTTCAGTATGGGGCACAGGGGAGGGTGTGCAGTGACGTGGCAGGGGTTAGGGGTGTGCTTTCCCCCACCTAGCATCCAGTCGGGAGTGGCCTGGGAGCTCAGCTGCATTTGGCAGTTTCTGGCAGCGTGGGGAGCCCACAGTGTAAGCTGGGAGATGTGCCGGAGTGCCCTCTGCTTGCGGGCCTCAGTAAGTGCAGGCTGCTATCATGCCCCGTCCTTAAGGGTGAACATGTATACTGTTTGGTCCTGATCTAAATTAGGCTGCTTAAAGAAAACCGTATAACTTAGATTGAGTCCTCCCCTGACTTTATGAACATGTGTATATGGCTTTTGACTTTAGCTGCCTTAGCTCCTGGCTTAATAACACTCTAGGTTTCTGATCCTATATCCCTTCTGTTTCAACATTTGCTCTCCTAACATTCCTACTCCACAGGCAACATCTAAGTCAAAGATTCATTCCGTTATTTTTAACCTTGTTTTTATGGCTCTCCATCTTATTTTCTCATGCTTACATTTTAGCAATTATTCATTGCCAAGATTTAGCAATATTTGCTTCCAATTACACGATGTTGGCCCTGAATGCCCTTGTTAGCTTAATTTGCTTTAATTTGGCTTGTTGAACAGAATTTATAAAGCAAAAAATAGCAACTGTCCCTCGGTCATAAGCAACGGAAGCTACTCTCCAGAACTTAGAGTATCTGAAAGAGAAAGTAAGGTGCTAAAACAAACTGATTCAGCAGCCTTGCTTTATTGCAAGCTTAGCTAAGAGCATTCTTCAAGGTGCAGACACAGCCTGGGATGACCACCAGAAAGCAAGGGTTAGTGTGACTGGAATAACAACTTTCACAATGAGCTATTTTCTCTAATTCAAAGTGAAAATAATTCGAGCAGGCATTTGGACCGAGTTTTCCTGTCTCTTTCCCTAGTATTAACACATGTTTTGTGAGAACCTTTTTGCAAAAGGCTTGTGAAGAATTAAGAAGGGAAAAACTTGTCCCTTTTGTTTCCAAATGTCTAATTAAATTAGAATTCTGATTGTCATGAATTATCAGTGGGGTGTTTATAATGATCCTTATGAAATTCTCTAGCTGTCTGGCAAAAGCAAATCCCTTCAGTAGGTTAATTAGAATAATGTACTAACTGCAAAGAACTATGCTGCTTCCGTAAGACTGAAGAGGATAGATTCTCTGTGATTTCATTTTTGTGTTCAGCACAGGAAACCATCTTTTAGCTTCCTAGTCATATGGCCCAATTGCCTGCTTTAATGCTAACAGGATGCTAGCAGTCTATTCAGGAAGAGGGGTAGCCAGAAATAGCTACAGTTTAATCTACTCTAGTACATTGGGGTGGGCAAAATATGGCCCATGGGCCAGATCCAGCCTGCCAATTGATTGTATCCAGCCCATGGCTGCCCCTGTGGTGCTTCACATGGGGCTGAGCCCTGCCCGCTCCTGCCCAGGGCAGCGCATGCTGCACTCCTGCCCTGCATCCACTGATGGGACCACTCCAGCTACCACTTCCCAGTGGGGCTGCTGCTGGTGCTAATGCAGCCACCCAGGTACTGTTTGGGTCCCCCTGCCTCCAGCAGCTCCTCCTCCTCCTGCCCCTGCTGCACCAGTCTGGGCAGTAGGTAGTGCACAGAAACAGTGGTGACAGCCATGGCAATGTGTGCAGGGCACCACATGTCCAGCCAGGTAGGGGGGAAGCTGCAGCTGGGTGGCTCCTGCCACAGTACGTGGGCCTCCAGCCCCAGCTCCTGCCACCTTCCACCCACTCCACCAAGACAGCTGGGAGCTGGAGCTAAAACTGGAACCCCATGCACTGGGGCAGGAGCTGCCTGGCGTGGGATGGGTGTGGGTGTAGCTGAGAGCATGATGCAGGCTGCTGCAGGTGGGAGAGAGCAGGACTTGGCCCCAAGCAGAGCGCTGCAGCAGCAACTAAACCTGTGGGTCAGATAGGGGGCACAGATTACACCTACACCTGCACTGCACTGCCCTCGTGAGCTCTGCTCCACACAGGAGAAGAGTTTTTAGCTGAGAAAGTGTTAAAGTTAGGGGTGTACTGATAGCAATTTTTTAGGCTGATACTGATGGCTGCTTTTTCATGAGCCATATTGGCTGATACTGATCCGATTGCTGATATTCAGCCCAGCAGCTTGGAGAGCAGTGTCCAGTTGGTAAGTCTGTTCTGGGGAAAGGTGTGAGGGAAGGGGCATGGGGTTACAGATCAAGGCCCCCATGGTAAGGGAGGGAGTGGGGCTAGGGCATGGGGTGGGGTGTGGAATGTAGCTACAGCTCGTCCGGGGGGCATAGGGTGGTGGCTCCTGCTGCTACGTGCACTGTGGGAGGGCATGGAGGTTATGTGTCCCTTGGAACTGCACATGGGGTGGAGGGTAGGCTGCCACTGCAGGCAGGAGCTGGGGCCAGCACCGTGCTCTTCCTGGTGGGGGCCGGGTCACGCTGTGCTCAGAGTGGGCAGCAGTGGCACTGGGAGGGGGGGGTGGCTATGATGAATTTTGGGGTGGCTGCAGCCTATCCCGTAGCCGCCCTCCCAGCACCGCCACAACCTGCCCCAAGTGCAGCCCCAGCCCAGCTCCCCCAGCAGGAAGAGCTTGGCACAGCCCTGGCCCCAGCCCACAGCTGCATCCCTCCCACACCTCATGCACAGATCCGGGGGGCATATGCCTCCCATGCCCTCCTGGGGTGTGTGTAGTGGTGGGAGCCACCCCCACCCCTCACACCTCCCAGATGAGCCCCAGCTCCATCCCGTGCCCCATGGCTGTGCAGCGCCTGTCTCTGCCCTAGCCCCAGTACCAGCCCTGTTCCCTCTCACCGTGGTGGCCTCGATCTGTCCCCCCCATGCCCTTTCCTTCTCCAACGATCCTTCCCCCATAACGGTTGTACCAGTCAGATGCTGCTCTTCAAGCTGCTGGGCTGCACTCTTGGCTGACTGCCTGCTCTGCTGTGACTGCACACATGCATGAGGCATTTATCAGTGACATTATCAGCCACATTGGCCAAAAAAAGCCAATTGTCAATAATGTCAACTTTCTTTATATTGGATACAATATTGGTGCCAGTGGCAACATGTAGGGGGTGCACGGGGGTGCATGTGCACCCCCTGAGAACGCCGGTGCATCCCCTGACCAGCTGCACTCGCCACTTAGGCAATAGGCAGGGGGGACCAGCGGGAGTGCTGGTGCTGCCCCTGCAAGCGCCAGCCAATTGCTGTGATAGCTGCAGCCACTTCTGGGAGCGGCTGCAGCAATTGGCCATCACTTGCTTCCAGAAGTGGCTGCAGCCACTCCCAGAAGTGGCCTCAGCAATTGCAGCAATTGGCTGTCACAGGATGGCCCGCAGGGAACCCCAGCCCTGGCCCACAGGATCACCCATGGGGGCCCCCCCACAGTTTGCAGGATCGCCTATGGGGGGACCCCCCCTGGTTGGCGGGGCTGGTCACAGGGGGGGCATGTGCTCCCCGTGACTAAGGCGGCACCAGTTACCCATGATTGGTGCACCTCTAGTTAAAGTGCTGAGCACGGCTTTTTTAATCATTCAAGCGCAATACGAATGGTGGTTGCAGCTGAAATTATTAGCTTATATCTACATTATGTGAGTCATTTTGGTTTAGTTTGAATTCTGCTCACTTTTTCCATTTCTGTCAGCTAGGAGTTTAGCTTTAGAACATTACAGTTTGCATAATTGGCGCACAGCTATTTTTTTTTTAAAGATAAGTGCCTGTCCTATAGATTGCTCAGATTTACCTCCTCTTTTTGTATAGACCTTTGCTTTTAGAATTAGAGATAATTCGCCACTAGATGCCTTCCCCAAACTGCTTATTGCACTGAGCTAAGGGGAAGATTGTAGCTTCTCTCTCCTTGAGAGTAAAAGAGTGCTATTTTATTTTTTTATTGGGGATTTTTTTTTCTTCCCACACAGGTAGCATTTTACATACAATTTGTTCAGTCTTAGCATGTCTAAAAATAACTGCATTCAAGAGTGTCTGCATTGGAGAATCTGCAGATTAAATCTGAGTTATTCTCAAAGGAGGGAAGTAATCAAATCAATACTTCATTTCCAATTATTTCTATTTTTTTCTGTCTTTATTGTTATATAAAATATCTAATAGCAATTACCAGTGGGAATTGTATCTTAAATTCTATATGAGCTTACAACAATAAAGAGAACAAGGAAAAGGCAAGGTCCACATTTATTTAATAGTTATTCATGACATTTTAATTTAAAAAAAAAAGGTTTTAATTGGCCTTTTAGGTGAGCATAGATTGTTAACAATACTCTCCTGTTGTTTTCCATTTATTTTTGTCTCCAAACTAGTAACACTGTTCAATCATACGCTGAGATTATACATTTTAATGTAGAAGACTTTTTAAATAATCATTTTCAAGGGTAAACCCAGCTGGCCATAACCGGCCTGCTATTTGCCTGAGTGGGAATGAGTAGGAGCATGGTAGGCTTTAAGGAACATATCAGAAACTGAGACCAGATCCATTCATGTCTACATGGATGAATTTTCTTCCTGTAGGTTCCTTGAGATCCACAGGACTTGGGGGCCAGTTTCTCATGACTTGCTCTGTAGGAGGGAGGAACACTCACTTCTTTGTCTAGTGAATATGTCAAGGGTGAAACCCTTGACCCCTTCTGGAGAAAGCCTCCAAGAAGATGCAATCAGGGTCGATAATAAATCCAATGACCACTCTTTAAATAGGCAGCCATTGTGCTACCATATGTTGTGTTGTATCAATTCTGACTCATACAAATGAGCTAGGAAAGATGCTTCTCATAATTCTCACTGGTACAAGAGAGTTTATTAAGAAGGGGTTTTTACAGCTTATGTCTGGTTTGAAATTCAGGAGCTTAGAACACCCTGAAGTCTGAATGGTACCTCACTTAGTTCTCTCTTTGCATGCTTCAGCATAGATGCTCACTTTTACTGTCCTTGTCTTACCAATGGACACGATGGTGTTCTGCTATTAGTAAAAGTGCTAAGAGCTATGCTGCTGTTTGTAAAATTGATGAGACAATAGTAACGGTAATACAATGATGTTTGAGGAGAATTCTTTCCTCTTATGCAGGGATAATGAATAGTATCTTCCAATATAAATCATTTATCATAGCTCGTGCTTCATATTGTATTAAACTAAACAAATCCAAACTTAGTGAAAAAGAGTAGGGCTCTGTAATGGGACTGTTGAAGTGATGACACCCTCTGTGTAGGTGTGAGGGTGGATTGGGGCATGGGTGGTCAATCCAAGGGGGCATGGTAAACAGAGTTTACTGTAGAGTGTGTTGAGGTCAAGTGGGGTATCAGTCAGGCTAGGGACAGACATTACACATAAACCCATTTAAGTGATCAAAAACTGGTTTAAACCTGTAACAGAACAGACATTCAATGCACATAAGCCAGTTTAAAAATGGCTGAAACTGGTTTGAAATAAACCTGGTTGGATGTAGTATCAGACTTAACTGATTTGGCTCAAACCGGCTTATGCAATGTCTGTCCCAGACCCCTTGCTGGTTTAAGATAAACCAGACTTCCCCAGCATCCCAGCATGCTCTCTGGGCTGGGTGGGGCTCTCTGCTCCACAGCAGAGCCAGCCCCTCCCCTCTGCTCCCTTGCTAGAGCAGAAACTGACCCTAACAGAGACACTGGTGGGCATGAACCCATTAAGGCAAAGTGGGCAGGGAGGAGGTTAATTCTTTTCTCCATCCCCTCTTCCCCCACCACAGCTGGGGTCAGCCTGTCTGCCTGGAAGCAGAGGGGAGGCGGCTGCAGTGGTGGCCCCTGGAGCTGCCGGACACCAGCTGCAGGGAAGGGATGGAGGGAGGAATTAACCTTTCTCCCTAACCCCTTCACCTTAACAGGGCCATGCAGGGTTGGTTGTTCCTCAGGGTTGGGAGGGGGCTCTGTTCCATGCTGGGGGGAGGGGGGGACTCTTCTCCTTCCTCTTCCTCCCAGGGTAGGGAGGGGAGCTCTGTGAGGCTCTGTTTAGGGACTCATCCTCCTCCTCCCCTCCCCTCCACCCCGCCAACCCAGGGCTGGGGGAGGTATCTTGCCCCTCCTCCTTCTCCCCCCAGAGTGGGGAGCGGGAGTGAGAAGCTCAGCTGGGCAGGGTGTTGGTGTGTAGGGTGTGAGGGTGGGTGCAGGGTGTAGAGCAACAAGTTGGTTGCAGCAGCAGGTGGGGAGGTCAGGGTGCTTGTGCCTGATGTGGGCATGGCTCCAGCCAGCACTGTGCAGAGGAGGGAGCAGAGCTTACCTTATCCCCATGGCTTTGCTTTCCGTGTCTGTAGCTGCAGCCCTGGCAATGGGGGAAGCCCTGCGCTGGAGCCTGCTGTCTCCCTTGCAGCTGGCTGTGCAGTCCCCATAGCGGAGTGGAAGGAAGAGTCCCCCTCTGGGGCTGGGCAGCATCCCATAGAGTCCCGTCCCCCCCCCCAGCAATGGGAAAGAAGCAGGGGGAAAATTCCTCCTCTGGGGCCAGTCAGTCTCACAGAGCCTCCCTCCCCACCCCTGTGGAAGGGATGGCTGCTCTAGCGCCCCTGGGTTTCTGGCTTGAGCCACTGCAGGCATGTGCCAAACTTCTATTCACTTGCAAACTGGTTCACTCTCTGTAGGTTAGACTAACCTGCAAAGACTGAATCAATTCAGGCTCAGGCTTTTTGAATGTCTGTCCCTAGCCTCAGAGTCCAAAGTATCAATCCAGGGGTTATGAGAAAATCAGGTTAAGGCATGCCATTGGTTGTACTAGGAGGTCTGGGCCAGGGACCGATGGGGCAGGAACAGGGTAGTCTAGGATGGAGACAGGGAAGCATGGTACCAAAAGTAGAAACTGGCAGATACTAAGCAAAGATCCAGCCAGGAGTGAAACTAGGCAAAATTCAAGCAGGGGAAAGGCTTAAGTTTAGGCAAAGCAACATTGCAGGCAGGAACTTAGGCAGGGATCAAGGTAAAAGGCTAGACTAGGTAAAGTTCAGGTGTGATTTAGGCAGGAGCAGGCAGGTCAGTGAGGTCCTGGGCAGGCCAAAAAACAGCTAGGCAGTTTGTTTGCTCAGACAGCTATCTCCTGTTTGCCCTGTACTCATACAGGCCAGTTGGGCTGGGCTGTCTTCCTAAAGGTCTTTAGGGTGACTCAGCCAGGGCCCTCATCACCTCCAGCTGGGGCAACTCTACCCTGGCCTAAACTTATTGCAGCAAGTATGTTAAAAATAGATCAATCATCACCAGGGATAGCTCAGTCCTTGCCCCAGCATCTCATGCTCTTTTCAGGCAATGGTTTTATTACATCCTTTTTCCTCCAGTAGCAAGCCTTGTAGAGGTACCATCTTCTGTCTCATTAGGCCCTCTTTACACTTAGAAATTGTTCAAATCAAAGATTAAAGAAATAAAGAGCTGTTAGACATCATCATCATCATCATTTATGTAGTGACTTGAGAGATGTCAAAATCATTTCTGTATTTAAGAAAGAAAACAGATTGGATTGTAACAATTTCTGTGGTATTTCACTCCTGTCCATAGCTGGGAAGATCTTCACCTGCATTCTCCCCAGAAGACTCTCTTTCCTTGCTGAGGAGATTCTACTTGAGTCTCATTTTGGTTTCAGACCACAATAGATACGATCTTTGTTAGACAGCTGCAGGACAAGTGCTGCAAGCAATACTGAGATCTTTACATGGCCTTCATGGACCTGAGTCAAGCAATGGAGAGGTCCTATGGAAGATCTTAATGAGATTTGAATGCCCACCAACATTTGTTACCATTATCAGACTTCTTCACAATGACATGGCAGCAACCATGCTAAGCAATAGTTTGGACATGGACCCTTCACTAGTAGAACTAGAAAAATATCAACCAAGGATGTTTTATTACAGCACAGTCTCTTCCAACTATGTATCAGCTATTCTGCATCTTATTGCTGATGGTATTCCATCTGGAGTAGGCATCCAGTATTGGATGGATTGAAATCTCTTTAATATCAACTGGTTACATTCCAAATCCAAGATAACCAGCACCTGCATTACTGGTCTTCAATACACTGATTGTGTTGTGTGTATCCACTCAGTTGAAGAGCTCTAGGTCATTCTTGATTGCTTCTGTAAAGCATATGAAATGCGTGCACTCATCAGGTTCATGAAAACCAAGATCCTTTTGCCAACACACCCTAAACTATCTGCTTCTCCACGTTGTACAATTAGGCCACATCCAGACATCAAGGGCCATGCACTTGCAGCAGCACAAATTGCTGTATTGTACGCTCCTGAATGTGTGCTTCATTATGGGACAAATTATCTTGCAATGGGCAAGTGCATTGGTGCTGGCCCCAACAGTCTTACCTGGTGGCCCGGAGTAGCAGGAGCACAGGTCAGTCAGCACAGCGGCCTGGCTGGCCCGGCCTTCATGTGTGCTGGCATAGGCTTGTTCTGCATGTGTCGCACTGCTTTTTTTTCTGTTTTTGCTACCAGTGGCGCATCCACACATTCAGGCACGTGCACTTGCAGCAGCTCTAATAGTGGCGGCACAAATTTGTGTTGGAGATTTGTGCCTCAGCACATGTGCCTGAACATACAGTTTGGTGTGGGGCATGTTGTGCCACTTTGGGCAAACTGACCCTGCCCAGCTCTTCCTGGATGAAGTTTTTCCTTATATCCAGTCTGAAACCTCCTAGGAGATTATGACTATTGCTTCTGGTTTTCCCCTGGGGTGCTTTGGTGAATAGTTGTTTGCCTAGCCCCTGAGTATAAAATAGGGGTTCACCTAGCCCCTAGTATTCAGGGGTTTGCGTAGCTCCTAGTATTCAGGTTTGCCTAATCCCTAGTATTTTATATCGCATTATATAAAACACAGTGCTTTCTCAGTCTTACCAAAACAATTGGAAAACACTGGCAGGTATAATTAAGTTACATTAGCAACACATTTTGAACAACATAGTGCAGTGCAAAACCTTGAGAAACTCTGTTCCGCCTCCCCCCAACCCCCTGCTGAAAACAAGTCTATCCCACTATAAAGTTATTTTTACCCCAGCATTATGCACCATGAAAGCCTTATATTTTGCCAGCAAATTTATTTCTCATATTTTTTATCTTTCTGTGGTTGCTGTAGATATTAATCATGAATAATGATTAAATATTGCTGTAAATATTAATCATGAATAATAAATTTAAAAAGATACTACTGCCCTTTTTGTAGGTCCCCCAAAAAAACAGAGTTTTTTGTTAGCAAAATAAAACAGAGCTGAGTTGGGCAAACAGCTTTGTTTGTATATCTTATGTAAGATTAGATCCTGGAAAGTGTCTTTTCTGCTGCTGATGGATCTCATAATATTATAGTATCTTTGATTTAAGGATCTTAGTGTTGCTTGCAAAGGGAGGTACATGGAGGAAAACCTGGGAGAAGGGAAGATGTCTTTAGCTAAGACCAAGTACTAGGGCCCAGAAGGTCTGTGTTCAATTTGTGATTCTGCTGGAGGTAGTACTTCCTGTCTTCTTGTCTTTTAAGAATGTAAGCTTCTGGGGACAGCTCCTGTTTCCCTGCTGCCCACTGCAGTTTCATTGGGGAGTAGAGGTACCCAACCAGCTATAAATTAGCTGGTAAGCCACGTAGCTATGGAAGCACAGAGTTCAGTGTGCTCCTCGGACTGGTTACTTGCATATGCCTGCTTTTATTCAAGGCAGTAATCAAGACCAAATCTAATTTTCCTACAAGAGTTAGACTGGAAAGTCTTGGTCAAACACTGGTTGTGAATTCACATCCAGGGAAACTAGTGAAGGAAAATTTTCCTGAAAACAATGATTCACATTTCTTCAACTGTCAACAGACTTCTAAAATGCCAAGAAAATGTGCAGGTAATTTGAGGACAGTTGGGCTTTGTCTGACATAAAATATTGGAACCTCTTTAATCTGCAGACCGGCAGTTCAGTGCGTCTGTTAGATGCACTGAACCAGTTTCAGCTTTGTTTCCTATCCACACTTCTGTCCACAGTTAAACAGTTAACCCTTTCAGTGGCAGAGGCCATAGGGTATCTGCCCAACACATTCTCAGGTCAACTCACAGAAGCAATGTGGGGTTTTTTTTTGGAGTGATTTCACAGTATCCCTGGTGCATTGCTTGACAGTCATATCACAATGAATAGCTTACCAAGTGGGGGCATCCGAGTGTGATTATAACATCTGGGTACCTATAATGAACTTTTTTCAGAGAAAGGAATTGCTTGTGAGGAAAGGGATAACTCCTGGATTTTGTGCTGTCTGGGCTCTCTGTTTTTGTGCTCACCCACACAACAGGAAGACTAGCTCCATTTTAACATGGCTTTGTTTTCACTAAGCTGCTTCAGATAGTGAAGCAGCTTTAACTTGTTATTCTCTGAAAGGTTGTCCATTTTCATTGGCTATTAGCCCACTGTAGACATTTTTGTGTGGGGGTACACAGCTCCTCACAAATTTACTGGTTTAACTTTTAGTATAAACCAGAGAGCACAGATTTCCCTGTGAGCGGCTCATACGTTCTGGTGATAAAGTCTAGAAATATAAAGGAGAGAGCTTTCTTGATGCTTAAAACATCTGTGGACTTATTTGTGATTTATATCTGGGGGCAGATCCAGAAGGGGTGCAGTGGCATGGCTGCACCCTGCTTTTGGACTGGACTGTGCCTCTGGGGACTCTATTTATAAAGTCCCAAAGCATGGAAGAATTTCTTCCCCCATCCTCCCTACTTCCCCTCCATGCTCAAAAGCACATTCCTTCGCTTCCCTCCCCTACTAGCTTCTGCTGCTTTCCCCCTTCTGTGCCAGGGGCGAGGAAAGCTTTAAGTCTGCTTCTGCCCACTTGAGCCAGGCTTCATGGGGACTGACTCAGCTGGGCACAGCAACAGTTGGTTATTATGTGCTCCCACACTCCCTTTTGCCAAATCCTGGATCTACCTCTGTTTATAGTAGTAAAAATGAGAGGAGTTGCAGAGTTTCAGTAGGATCTCTGCATTTTTTTTTAGAATTGTCTTTTTGGCTTAAGCATAACACCTGTGTGGAAGATCCTCTCATGGGCTCGGTTAAAGCTACATGTCTGGACATTTTCTAAAAGATGTGTTCACCTATTCACACGGGTTCCTATCAAGAGATGTTTGAATCACCCCCACAATGCGAGAGCTGAGGTTTCCTTAAAATACTGGAAAGTCCCCAGTATCTTGTGGTTACAATACAAGAATGAAGTAAAATCCCCACCATGAGAATGAAATCTTGTAGGAGTGTATAGTCATGTACAGGGAACATAGGTCCAGGAGTAGACAATAATAATAATAAAAACGGAAATTACCCTTCAAGCACTATGGATGGGTTTGGAGCATGTGTGTGTACTATGAGCTACTTTTAGGACCTATCATAGGAAATTATGGGTTTAGAAATAATCCGAATAGGGTACACATTCTTACTTAAGTCACATTCTTTCTCTGTATCATGGCATCATGTATGGGACACACATCTCTGATGAGCTCTGGGTTCCTCAACTCTCACTGAAGACCTGAGCTACAGAACTTTGCTGCTATACTTGTGGGATATGGCCTCCTGATAACTCCCCCTACTCTTCTTCTAGATCCCACTTTTGGGGGAATATAGACTTATACTCTTGATATACTTAAATTTTGCCCTCCCTTCTCTTGCAGGGTAACTGCATTGCTTCTGAATTCAGATCTGTCCCTGACTGGGAGGGCATTGTTAGTGGATTTGCTTGTAAAAATAAAAGAATGATTTAATGGAATCATTTTCTTTCTCTTCAGTTGTAAGCTAAAAATGCATTTTATAACAATGGGGAAAAATGAAACATGGTCCAGAATAGCAAAAATAAGACACTGTTAATTAACTAAGCAATCATCAGTTTGATCTAATCTCTTTGAAGTTTTTCAGCAGCTACATGCAAACAGTATGCAAAGAGATTAGTAATGTAGGAACACCAGTGTTGGTGGTAAGGTCAGGCTCTTGATCAATAATAACTCGGCTTGAACAGATATCTAATCTAAATGAAAGAGGTCATCTCCAATCAGGTACTTCCAAAAGATTGACCAACAACATCTAATCACTGAATTACTGAATATTTAGTCAAGTTGTGACCTTGGTTACTTCTCTTTCTTCACACACTATTAGCTAATTCTCTATTCAATACTGGACTGTGGATTAAGCTCCCCTCTTCTCCCCCCTCACCCCCCATTATTTAATTAGTTGAACTATTAAACAAAAATGGCAATGCTATTGTAGCCTATTTGACATCTAAGGAGTGCAAATCCTGCTCACTCTTGAGACTGCTCAGGCCTTTAAATATCACAGGAGAGCAATATTTGATTCTGTAGGCATACCATGCTGCTCTCAGTATATAATACATGCATAAATACTGAGCACCTATTAGAATATGATAGAAGGCATAGTCACTGGAATGGCAATTATGGAATTATAGCAGTGGTCCCAGAAGTACTGCGCTGATAGTTGAAAAAATCTTGCTCATCTTGTAACAAAAGAATATTTTGTCTGCTAGGGTCACATGCTGCACTTACATCCACTTCTCTAGTTCTCAGAAAGGTAACATTGACAAGTCAAGGCAAAATATTCCATGTCCCTTAACAGGTTCTAATCCAGAAGTCAAAATTAAAAATAATTCTCTTCAGAGCAGGGATTTCCAAACTATGGTACACATATCCATGGGGGGTACACAAGACATCTCTGGGGTGTGCATAGGAGAAATTTTATAATAATGGATTTAATTTTCATTATAATATTGCCATTTAATGGGTTAAAATATAAAACATATACTGGTAGGAGTATGCAGGCAGCTGGTAAATCTGGAAGGGGGTACGTAATAAGAAAAAGTTTGGGAACTTCAGGTTTATAGGATACAACAAGCATTATTTAAAGAGCTTTCTCTATCTCTTTTTTTTAAATAGGATCAAATTGTTCATCTTCTCTAGAGTGCATTAATAATTGGCAAACGTTTTTGTGTACAAATCTCAGATTCAGTGGACTTTTGTTTTTTATTACTGAATGGGTACAAAGCAAAGTTTATTCTTTGTATTTTGTGAGCTTCTGCTTGAGGAATCAATGGTCTTTCTATAATTTAAAATTACAATCTCCTGAGATCTTCATTACAAGTCATAAAGTAAATAGAATCTATGTAATCTGGGAGCTAACTAGGGACAGAGATCTGTGGTTCTAATTGGAGATACTTTCTTGCAGTGTGACCTTGACATATGTCACTTGACTCTGTGCCTCCCTCAAGTCACTAGAAAACTCTAAGTAAAAGCTATGGCCACAATGAAAACTAGATGCTACATTTAATTTGAGCCTTAATGGGCAAATTGATTGCAAAACTCAGATGCAAGATGGTATTCTTTTCCTTAAAACTTCTTGCATAGCAAGCAGCTAGATTAGCTTTTCATTTCATTTTAGGCAGCTTCAGTACTTAGTTCATTCCAAATTTGAAAAAAAAGAAAGAAAACCTTTTTTTTTTTTTTTTTTTTTTTTTTAGATTCTAGTTCATTTCAAGCCAGTGAAATCAAATGTGGATGCTGTTACTGTAGAAGACTGTGGAATCACCGCACACAAATGAGTTGTTAAAAACAAATGTGTTTTAATTACTTTCATACTTTACCTTGGATCTTACAGTAGCTTTCAGCTAGTCTCCAGGATGTTTTAAATGTAAATGGCATGATTCTAGCTATTTCCGAATATTTGAAACTCTCTAAAACATTGACTGCATGTAACGTTCACCTGTCTCATCAGAAATCCATTTTTCACCCTGGGGTAATTTTTCCATAAAGATATGCACCATAACAAAATGACAACAGATTGGAAGAGTTTAGAAGTTTCTATATCAAAATACAGTGAGTTTGAGGTTTTAAAAGATTCTACTCTTTTACAAGCTTAAAAACAACCCTTCCTTCCCATCCCATCTCCAAAGCAAAACAAAAAACAAAAAAAACCTCTGGTTGTGCCATGAAGTGTTGCATAGAATTTTATATAGAATTAATACTATTTTATTAGGTATCATAAACCTGTTGTAGTTTCTGGTGGCCCAAGAAGAGTAATTTTCTTGAAAATCACTGCGGTCTGTGTACTGGATAGAGTAAGTCAATATTTTCATTGCCTCATCTGGAGAACAATTGAGCATCTATGATTCACAGGGAGGACAGATGAGTTGGGGGTACTTAGGATGAAACATCTGAAGTACAATTCCAATTGTTTGCCAGTGTCCAGTCACTCACTCTCCTGATTCAGCACAGCTTGCTGACAGTGATGTTCTTCTAGGGAAAAAGAAAAAAGACCTTCCTACTGAACTGCTTCTCTTAGAGCTGCTGATTCACTGAGCATTATTACTGCAGATTGTAACAAAGCAGCCTTTCAGACATGGATGCACAGGCACAGCAGGAATTAACAGGGGTGTGTGTGCGTGTTTGCGCACATGCATGTACATGTGAGCACACGTGCAAAGGGATACGGATTTTCCCTAGAAATAAATGTACCTTAAAACTGAACTATTGTTTAGGCATCCCAGCTGGCATATTACACTGTTAAGGTTTCTTTTCTTTCTTTCTTTTTTTTTTTTTGTTCCACAGTTTTTTTTTCCCAGAGTTCTGCTATTCAAAGCACACTGCATCAAAGCAGGGAAAAGCTGTAAAGGGTGGCAAAGATTGCCTATTTTCAGAAACTTCAGATTCAATACATTAAATGCCATGGATGGCAGTTTAACACTTCACTGAGGGGTGGCCATTATGCTGCCTCAAATTACAGAATTGTCTTCAGCTACAGTGAATGAAAATAACCCAGTTACAGTATGGGATGACTGGAGCTGGAATGAAGTCATGGAACCGGGAGCTCAGCAAGTCAGAGACCAGTCACTCTGATTCATGTTATAGTCCAGTATTATTAATACACCTCTGGGAAGCTGTGGAGCCTTAGTGGGCAATTTAGAAGAACCAAGTAATAGCTGTGCCATTTAGAGCTCTTAGTTGGAATTAGGGGGTCAGAAATAAACAGCAAAAAAAGGAACAAATCATAATAAGAATTGAATCTTGAAGATAAAGCTGTGTAAATTTCACAGTGACAAAAGTGCCAGACTGACAACCTAGGAGGTCAAAGTTGCCTTTTTATACTGACAGGCTAGGACGTATATTGACAGCATCAGTGTGAGATCTTTGACATCGCTGGCTCAATGCACTTTCATCTTGATTTGAAGGGACCATTACTGGGGATATTTCTATTTCCAGTCCTGGATTTCTGCAGTAAGGTAACAGTGAAAAATAAAAGCACCAGGGCATCAACTAGTTTAATTTGTGATATAACTTAGAGTGGACACTAAAACTTTTTTTTTTTTTGCTAGATATTCAGTCGGTATACATTGGTGTCACCCCCTCGACTAAGTCTAAGTAAGTTAGACCATTTTCCAACTGGCTTTATTCAGTAGGTATAAACATTTGAGAGCTTTTTTTTCTGACCATTGAGACCAGAATGTTTCCTAGAAATATTTCTATTTTGAAGAAAACGATGTGATAGATGCAAAGTTAAGTCCTAATTCAGCAGATTGAGTGTTTGAGCTGGCTAGAAGAAAGAACAACCAAACAGTTTCATTTTGTGAAAATATTGCGTTTTGGAATTAGCTTTAATTCTGTTGCAAAACAAAACACTAGATTGTGCCAAATGCTTCACGGAGGAACAAGTATGGCCCCTAATAGCTAAGGGGTGAGGCCACTTGCACGTGTGCACAGTATCAAGGTCAAATGCTCTTCTCACTGTAAAGGAGAGACTCAAACTCTAGTTTCCTACATCTCGAACAACTGCCTTCACCGCCAGTCTAGTGACTATTCCAGGCTGGGTACCATTCTCTCCTGCCTACTCCTGACTATGACTGCTTAACTGGCCATACTCCAGCCCATTCTCTCTCGGTTTTTCATGAAGCATTTAAAAAAGTTTTTCAGTTTTGTTTTTCTGTTCTAGAATGAAACAAATATCTAAACTCTTGAAATTATTTCATAAACTGGAATAATTTTCCAGTTAGCAATACTACTGATATTTGTCCTCTTGCTTTCAAAACTCATTTTTTTATTTTTCCTTATTTTTTGTGCTTTATAATTTTTTCTTTGCTTAGTTTTTTTTGAGAGAGGCTCATGCTAAAGTGAAGCTCCTGCTGGACTTGAGGTGTATAGCAGCTTGGTTCCTTAAACACCAAATATTTCCACTGAGCTATACAGGAAACTTCAGAGTTCAAAAGGAACTGGACTTAAAAAATATTTTCATCCCAAGATATTTCTCAACATCTGTACAGCTTATGGGGAGTTTAGGCTGTATCTTGTAAATTGATATGATATTTCTGGATTAGACATTTCTGGGCTTAAATCCTCTAGCAGATGCTAGGCTTCCATCCAGAGCTAGCACATGTCCCATGGTCACCTGACACTGGCCCTCATTTCACAGGTCAAGGTTGTGAATTACTAGCTGAGGATGGAGACTAGCAGCTTTAAATGCTTTTAGCTGCTTCATTCTTCCTCCATTCAATCTGCCTTAAGCACTGTGTCAGCTTAAAACCTGTGCCCAGTCTACAACTGAGACAACAGCTGTAAGGCCATTTAGCACATTTTTAAATTTAGACTTGTAGCATGCATTTAGGATGTAAACAATGCAATAGCAGCAAACAAATCACTCTCGCACCTAATTTCTGTGAGCGAAAGATGGCTGGCGACTTTAAAACAGCGTCCTTGGAGGAGGCTCATACAGCCAAGTACTGGATATACGAGAGTGTATCCAATCTACTTTGCAACACTCTACACTAAGCTGAATTACTCATCAGTGGGAAGGCTCTCTGGAACACTGACCAGGAAGCAGTGTTAATGTGTCTGCCAACATAATTTCAAACGGTTCATTTAACTTAGGGCTGTCTGATTTCTAAGCTCCTGGGCTAGGAATAGAAGTTGCATATAAACTGGTTTAAGTAACCAGAAGTTGGTTTAAACCTGTAATAGAACAAAAGTGCATTGCACATAAATGAGTTTTAAAATGGCTGAAACTGGTTTAAGATAAACCTGGTTGAATGTAGTATCAGACTTAACTGATTTAAGTCTAACCAGTTTATGAAACTTCTGTCCCAGACCCCTCCCTGGTTCAGGTTAAATCAGAGACCCCAGCATCCCAGCATACTTTGCAGCCCTGAGCTAGGCTGTGCTGTCTACTTCAAAGAGCAGGGCTGGCCCTGTCCATCTGCTCCCTAGTCTTACTGGCTGAATCACTGTTGCCCCCACCCCAGCAAACCCTACTCACACAGCCCTCCTGGGGTGTGGGCCCCCAGATCTGCATGCAGGATGACAGGAGGCTGCCGCTGCTGCTTGGGGCCAGCGGCAGCACCAGTCTTCCCGGCTCTGGGTGTGGGCTGCACCCATCACCAGTCCCCGCACCCCCGGGAGGAGTCCAGCACAGCCCCACAGCCCTTCTGGGGGTGTGGGCCCCCAGATCTGCATGCGATATGACAGGAGGCTGCTGCTGCTGGCAAGTGACATGAGTTTTGCTTTTAGCAGTTTGAGATGCAGTTTTCCAGAAACCCCTGCACCTATCTGCTTGAAACTTGGCAGGCTTCGTGTCCTCAGAAGGGGTACCACCCTTGCAATTTTCATCTGAATCAGGAAAGAAATGAAAATATAGGCATTTTCACGATTCCCCATTACAGCCTATGGGCGAAACGAAATGACAAAACAAAACATTGTCCCTTCGAAATGGTGAAACAGAAGTCGAAATGAAATTGTGCTACATTGCACAGCCCTACTACACAACCAAATACATACATGCACATGTAGAAGTTCAGGATCAGGACACAAACTTTTAAACTTGGTCTTATTTTTACTTTTAATGTAAACCTTTTTGTACCCAGAAAGAAATTGGAATAATTAACTCTGTTCTTTATAGCTGGGGTCAGAGTGAATCAATAACTAGATTTTGTGTCTCTCAATGAATAATACAGGCTTTTTGAGGGGAGTGGAGTACAGGGAGAGGAAAGCATGCCAATCTTTGACTAACCTAGTGGGTCCAGTCTGTTGCTCTGTAAATGTAAGGTCCCTTTGAATATGCTGTATGCTAATCTAAGGAGTGCAATGTTCAAATAATTGATTTTTCATTTCAGTGGCTGAACTGGGAACAGCTACCGCCATAGTTTAGATTGAACCACTGGGGGGGGGGGGGTAGGGGTGCATTTCCTGTTAAAACAAAAAATTAATGTGTTGAATGAAATGTTCCCAGAGTTTTTTGGGGGGTCAAATGAAACATCCTGGCAAGTGAGAGGCTTTGGTTCATAATCATTCTTTGATTCAGGACCAGGATTGGAACTAGTCCCCTGCATCATAACAGAATGCCTTAACCACTGGAAAGGAGCATGTTGTGAGCTCCTTCAGTTACTCCTGCTGCCAGGAGAGGCTAAGAGCATCTTTTTGCTCCCAGATACACAGTAGTATTCTCCTAGGGCATAGGAAAGATGGATCCAAATCCCTCAAGCCAAGTTTCTCCCACAATGTGGGTGAGTACGCTAACCCTAGGGCTAGGTACAGACATTCAGAAAGTCCAAGGTGGAATCAATCTAAGTTATGTGGTTTTCTGTAAGTCTTAGTTCAGATCAGGAGCAAACAGAACACACATTCACCCTTTGGTGGGTATAGGCAAATCTTAGAACAGGTTCCTCCATTTTTAAACCAGTCTCTATGCTGAACTTCTGTTCTGTTACAGGTGTAGACTGGTTTCCGATCACTAATATTTGTAAAAGTGTAATATCTGTACCTGGCCTACAGGTCCTCCTGCTGCAGTTTTATGAATCGTACTCCTTTCTTCCATTGCTTTTCTTTCAAGTGCCTGAAAGGAAATGGTCCATCCTACCCTGAAACATTACATACTAGTTTTCAAGAATATTTGGTTTGACACAAAACAATTCTTTTTTCCAATTCTTGTGCCATTTTAAATTTGTTTTGGAGCAAACCAAACTTTTTAAGAACATATTTTGTTCAGCAACTCAGCCAAAAATCAATTATTTGCACAGCTGTGTATGTGATGTGCCCAGTATTCATTTTCCTGAGATGTCCTTGTTGAAGTGTTCTACAGTCTGAAGGAAAGCTCTGACAAGTCTAATTTGGACCAAGCTAAGTTTTGCTGAAATGGCAGATAAAGTTAGAACTGAGCTCTGAGATCTGATGTACTCTTAACACTATGTGCAATACTGCACAGGAGGAGAGAGGATTAAAGAATTTGTAATACCAATGTAAGACATCTAAACTTGGATTATAGGCCTAATCCTGCACCTGGAGTGTACATTTTGGTTACTAAACAGAGCTGTTAATCTGCTGGGCTAACCTAAAGCAGGAGTTTTCAACCTTTTTGCATCATTGTACCCCCTGACAGCCGGACGCAGAGCAGTGTACCCCTGGCCACTGAGCAGGGGGTAGGAGGGAGAGGGTGGCAAGTGGTTGGATGCAGGGTGGTGGCAGCCGTCATGTGCGAGCTTCCCCCATCCCCTACGTCTGGCTAGGTGAGTGGCTCCAGTGCAGCAGCGTAGGATGCTGCTTGGTGGCACGCTGTCACACACTCACCCACATGTACCCCCTTGGGCCTTCTCAAGTACCACCGGAAGTATGCATACCCCAAGTTGACAACCCCTGAGCTAAAGTATCAGAGTTCCATTCCCTGGTTGCCCATATGCTTCAAAAAGACGTTGGGCATTATTTAGTTCTGCTTTTTAACAGATCTAGTAGCAATATCCAGACAGTTTCCAAACACATCTCATCTCCTATCATTTAAAAACCATTGCTCTCTCTTTACAGCAGCAGAGGTCTAGCAGGGAATAGGTACATTGTATCACTTTGCACCATAATAGGGGAAAGAAAAAGGAATTATCTATAATTTGTTTCTCCATCCAGACAAGTCAAGCTAAGTTATGATGAGAGCAGTGCAGCAGTCATGATCACCTACCGTATATAGCTGATGTGATTGTTTTTATGAAGCCTATAACATTTTTAACAGTGCTGTTGTGCTGATCATAGTTCTTGTCTCAGCAGAACAATATCACTACAGTCAAGTCGATTCAGAATGCAGGCAAGGCTTGCTAGTGACAAGATGTGAGAGGAAAGCTTATAGAGAGGATTCTGTTCCTTCGTCAGAAACAGAGAGAAAGAGAGTAGGAAGCATCAGTCAGCTGGTCAGAGCCCCTATAAATTATTCAAAGATTTTTCTTTGGCAAGGTGAAGGACAACTCTGCAATGCTTCAGGTAGATAGAAGCCTGCCATTTAGCATGACTTTTCATCTCTTGTTATGCAAATAATGATTCAGTTAAGGGCACGAGCATGACTGAAAATAAGTATTAGAGGAAAGAGACATTTTTGTTCAGCATGAGTTCTTAAAACAGCCACCTTTTGACTGCATTTTTCACTGGATCCTGATAAGAGCTGTCTTAAACCTAACAGCAGAAGGAAAAATCAGGTGGAGGGGTGTAAAAGAGGCAGTCCCATCACAGTGTTTGCCAAACCCTTAGTGTTCTTGTTATTTTGCCTGCATGCTAATAGCCCTTGTATAATTGCTTCTTGATCATCCATATTTCTTGACTGGGAGGAAATATAGCATGATTTGAAAGCAAACACATGACTTCTTTCTCTCTTCTGGTGGGGCTTAGTGCCTTGCAACAATTCCCTTTCTCTCTGCTGGCACCCTGGGCATTTCCTGACCTCTGCCCTTCTGCAGTCTTTCGTGAAGTGGCCTAAAGAGGAGCACAAAGAGGACAACCTGCTCCTCCAGCCCTCAGAGATCCCTTGAGGGAGTAGGGTGCCATCTGGCTTAACCCTGGTTTCTGAATGGCAGCTACAAGAGTGGGCACTAAATGATGAATGTCAGCTGTCCCATGCAAACAACAACCAGGTGTTTCCCTGACTTGCACTGGGGTTGGTGCTTCTGTAATATGCAAAAAAGACATGGGATGGTACCAAATCAGAATTCTTCACTCACATTCACCAGTGGCAGCATTTTAGCCTTACTTTGCAGAGATATGAAGGATTATACAAGATGCAAGAGAATGGGGAAAAAAACAGATCCGTATGACTTATTCTTCTCATATTTATACTAGTGCAACTTAGGAGCATTTCTAGTCAAGGCAGTTACACTAGTGTAAAAAGTGAGAGAAGAATCTGATTTGAGGCATTCAACTTATCCCTGGATATTCTGGCCCCTGTTCTTAAATCTGAAACATCCACCTTCTCTTTTCTCTTGTCTCTCTGTGATCACATGACACAGCCCCATTACCAGAAGAATCAGTATTTTGTAGATCAGTGCATCAGTGTGTGACCTTTTCCTGGTGTCTTACATTCTGGTAGGGGGTTTTAATTAGTCTTTTTAAATTCAGAAATGTTACACTTGCCAGATAGATTTGCCTGGCTGGGAGGTAGGCAATGAATGTATATACTCTCTTTGTCTAACTCTTCAGAATCTGGTAGTTATTCCTTCTGAAAGTTGCCACTGTCGCTGCCGTGCACTGCAGCGAGGGGTTCAAGGCCTTAGGGGGCCCGGCAGGCGGGTACTTGTGACGCTTGGAGTGGAATTAATTAGGCGGACGCTTATCGGTTGCAAAGCAAGATTGTTTACTTACGCCATCAAGGTGGTGAATGATGGAGGTCAGATACTTAGTTAGTTACAGCTTAGAGTTCGTTAGGTCAGTCTGCATAAGTGTTTGGGCAGAATGGTCAGGCCGGCAGTCGTTGATTTACGTCTGAGATTGGGTCGAAGACGGGGGAATTTAGACAAGTGATCAAATTGTCTAATTACTCTGACACGTATGTTCAGAGGTCTCCAAGGTGTGTACGGAGGTCTCCGACTTCGCGGAAGTAAAAAACGGGTTTTATTTGTGTAATAGCCAATTGCTTTTCGCCACGTCATAAATTTAATTAGAATCGCCAATTATATAGCGGTTTTCGCTAGGGTGTTATTTTAGGGCTACTCCCTGTATTACTCTGACCAGTTATAATGATTTATGTAAAGCACAGAAGGTTAAAGTTTCATTTCTGTTAGTGGCGCAGCTATAAATCTCTTGTTGGCATGCACAGCAAAGAAAGCTGTTACTATCATTTTGTTAACCCTTAGTTAACCTAGTGCAGAATGAAAATGCTTTAACTGGTATCTCTTGCTTGTGGCATGGGCACTGCTTAATTGGGTTGTGACAGCCGCTTTCTGAAATAAGTTTTGCATTCAGAGTCTGCTTCTCCTTCTGCTGGTAGCAGACTTGAAGAAGAATGGTTTGCATTCAAAAGCTTGTCTAGCTCTATTTCAACTATGCAGCTGGTCCAGTAAAAGATACCACCAAAAGAAATTCTTGCCTCTAATTTTTTTAAATTGTCGTTTTGAAGCAGATATTTATACAGGCAAAGAACTCTGACCTGTAAAATAACAGTACCGTATTTTACACCGAGAGATAGAATTAACTTTCTAGGCAGCTAGACTCCAGATCTGGCTTCACATCCTGGGTGCAATTCCTTGAGAAGCTAATAATAGAGGCTGTGAATAGAGCCTGAGGGCAAAACTAGACCAGGAGGAATGAAATACTCTAGTCCTTTGCTGCCTGTTATGTTGGTCTTACCTAACAAGCAGGCACAAAATATAATAATTCTCATTTTATAATGGAATAAGAGGTGGTCAGAAATGATTTTGAGGGCAGATTCTCGTATCTTATATACTTCCCAGTATTTTAATGGATAGTAGATAGTGTAGTGCTCCACTGAAATTCTGAACAGTTTAAGTTGTTATATAAAATTATGTTTTGTACGTTGTGTGTGTGCGTGCATACACAAGCATACCATGAAGTGGTTTTATATTTTTAATACCTAATTAGTATCCATACTGAGGATAAACATGGCAAACTGAACTCTTCTGTCTGGACTTGAGGTATTTTGGGTGGAAATTTAAAGTTCAAATGGACATTTTTGGAACAGAGAGAGCCAGCTTCCTGGCCAACCTATTCCTTACCTCCCTAAAATAAGTTCTGACATCTCTGAGTCTGTTTGAACTAATGACTGCTACATGATTGAACTGCCAGTTTCCAAGTAATTTATTTTAAAATAGTTTGGGATACTTTGATTTTCTGTAGAACCTCTCATATTCCAACTCCTTCCATTCTAATCAGCTTTGCTTATTTTTGAATTTACCACCTTATAATGGCATATGG
Organism: Alligator mississippiensis; assembly: GCF_030867095.1. Classification (NCBI taxonomy): domain Eukaryota; kingdom Metazoa; phylum Chordata; order Crocodylia; family Alligatoridae; genus Alligator; species Alligator mississippiensis. The sequence continues at coordinate 150,287,433 of NC_081828.1, read as the reverse complement.
GATTTGGAAAATTACTGTTCTCTATGTACATGTGCAAACAACAAACAGTATGCCAAGAGGAAACTCAAAGGAAATTAAACTTGGATCATGTAGGAAGGCAGAGAGCTTTGCTTATACTTAAAAAGACTTGCAATCTATTGATATAGATCCTGTAACTCTCAATGAAATGTAAAGACTAGGTCAAGCTTGCAAACTGTGCATAAGTTTGTATAATTGTTCAGCTTTTGTAGTCAACATCAAACAATGTTGGTAGGTCATATTTTAAGGTATAATCACAGCAATTCATGACTTGAATGATTTAATTTTTTCAATTTACATGTTGCATTATTTGCAGGCTTGGGTTTTGGAATACATTACAGGTTTATCTACATAAAATATGTGTATGTACAATTGCATATATATATATATATATAGAGAGAGAGAGAGAGAGAGAAAATATTGTAGGCACAGGGGATACAATTATTTAAAAGTATGTACTGTTGACCCTACAGAACTGATTCTCAGACTGCCATTCTGCAGGTGCTTACAGCTGGTGAACATGGTGCTCACAGCTATGGGTATAACAATCAGGGCTTGAACCAATGAAGTGCTGAGTGTCCTCTTAGTGATTTTGGCAGTCTTAATGTACTCTTAGTGATTTTGGCACTTGTGAAATCTGGCCCCTAACTGACTACATTGTGGGTTTTTCCAAGGTGTTTAAAATATGGTCCTGAAAATACTATTGTTTTCTGTGCTAAAACGTACTGTTACAAATGTATGATAAAACAATGAATCATGCTATTGATTAAAAAAGTACAGAGTGTGAAAAAGAGACCTGTGCACATTCCATAAGCCATGCTGTAATTGTTTTGTGAGGAGATTCCAGGGTGTCTAGTTAGCAAAACTGTGTGGAAGTCAGAGGGGAGCAGGGATACTGGCTTCTAATATGGGCAAAGCAACTACCTTCTATGTAACCGTAGGCAGGTAGTTAAAGTTCCTTGTTTGTCTTTAAGTTCATCATGAAAATTTAATGAAAAGCAAAATCTAGCTAAATACTAGATTCTGCACCTGAATGGTATTTTCCTAAATAAGTAAAATGCAAACAAAAGTGCCTTTATTAAAATACTAGGCCATACAAGTAGAAATTTGAGTCTGAGGGTTATAATCCTTATCAGTGTTTAATGGATCACAATTATAAACAGTTTTGCAGGGATTTCTTTGAAAGTGTCATGGGCCGTGTGTAGATGAAACAAGAAGCACGTGTGCATGACACATTAAATCAGGCTAAATGCTTTTGCACTGCTTTAATGGTGTCGCTGTTTGCACACTTTGGCAGTGTACTGCGCATTCATTCCAGCCACTGTAGGAAATTTGGCAACATAATGCACCTTAAATGACTTGGGGCACAGCAAACTCCTTTGAGGAGTTTTAGTTTGCTGCCCCTCTAGCTGCGGAGCAAAGCTCCGGCCTCCGTGCAGCTCCACCGCTCTGCAGGAAGCCTTGCAGGCAGCCTGGCAGCAGCCCAAGAAAGCAAGCTCTGCCCAAGAAAAGTGGTGAGCCTGATCTCCACCTCCACCCCCCTCCTGGAGCCTGCCTACCTGAGCTGCACGGGGGCCCGGTGCTTCCCTTTGCAGCTGTGGTGTCCCCCGGGACCACCCGAGCCGGCTGCTGCCTGTGGGGGGAGGGCCACCGCTGCCATGGAGGGAAGCACCAGCCCCCCCCAGCCCAGGGACCACTCGCTGGCAGCTCGCCCTCCCCTCCCCGCTGGAAAGGCAGGTAAGTCAGTGGGAGGGGTGTATGACACAGGGGGGTTTAATCAGGTCTAAATTGAAGCGTTGTTTTTTAAAACCCACCATTTCAATTTAGGGTCCCCGTTTCATCTACACACACCAATGGTCTATTAAAATGTGTTTCTGCTTTGCTGGGCTAGTCCTGAATTCATTCATTGGGGAAATAGGACCCTGATTCAAAATTTCTTAGCAGGATTTTTAAACACTTTCTATTTTTCTTTATGCAGTAAATGGTTATTCTGTGCATTAAGGTCCTTGGATGAAAAGAATCTATGTTAATATAAAAATTATTACATATAATTTTCTGTTTCAGATGGATGCATTTAACCAGGGCAAAACAGGATATAAAGTGTTTGCTAGCACAATTATAATGACACATCAAAAATACTCTGAGACAGTGGAGAGGAAAACTCCAAAAAGCTCACATGGGAGAACAAAGGCTTTATGTGTGATAGTATTCTACACTTCCAAGTGCACTACCAAGAAGGTACATTTGTACACCACATGAGTACCTGGAAATGTGCAGACAGAGAGCTGACAGCGTGAATGCTTCCCTGGCTATATCCCTAAATATATTGATTTCAAGATGCACTTGTGCATCCAGTATCTGTTGGCTAATTGTTTTTAGTTTATTTAGAAGGTTCTGTTCTTTTCTTAAGTGCTTTTAGCTTTAGCTAAGCCTGCAGGTTTGGATAGAACATGGGATGAACGTGAAAGATAATAAACAAGACAAGGTTTGGTCTTTTCCTGACGGTAAAAAGGAAAAGCTTAAAAATTGGGACATACCATATACAAAACTTCCACTGAAATTAATTCTCTCTATCTAACAAATGCTTCTTTTTCTTTAGCCTGATCAGTCTCCTCTGGGTGCTGGTTAATTTAGGTTGTCTAAGTTATAATTTCTTTATCTCCACCATATGGTCAGAATCTTCTGTTGCCTTTACTGAAGCATAGTAATTATGTATAGACAAAGTCTGGACTGTCATTGTAACATCTAATCAAGCCTGAAACATTTTTCCTTAAAGTACTCAGCAGCAGCAGAATAACGGATGTTGGAGTCACAGGGATGTTTTATTGTCAGTGTTTCATATCCTAGAAATGAGAAACAATAATCCTGGAAGAATTATGCTTTTTTAACCATGATGATGTGTTTGAGAAGCAGTCCTTTTCCTAAAGTTCACAGCCAGGCCTTTTGGACCTATTTGGAAGGCAGGAGAAAGTTAGAAAATCAGGAGTCTTCTGAGCAGGATGGCCCATTTTAAACCCTTGCCCAGACATTCTGTTCATCTGATCAATGATAGTTTTTGTCCTGTTTTTGACGGGTTGTCCAGGGAACGTGTTTTAGATAGAGACTGCTCTCTGGCACACTGCACTCAGCTGAGATCAGAGCTTGGAGATAGATAAGTATGTTGGGGGAAGTGGGAGAAAGAAGAAGTGGAGTATCCCATTTTTACACTTTACAAGTATGTTTTCCCTATCTTTGAGGAACTTTCCGTGAGAAAAAATATTGAGAAAAGTATGTTACAGGTCAATGTCTTTTCGCTAAGGGTTGGTAGGACTTCTGCAAAAGCTAGGAGCTCTGTGCACTAAAAGGATAACTCTGAAATAATCTCTGTAAATGCCAGTATTTTCACCCCTAGGTATTCCAAAGTCATGGGTCAGGCCTTGAAAAATCACGATATTTTAAAAATGATTGTTGAATTCTTTGCCTTCTGGTATTGGGATCTATAGGTAAGTTGGGGCAAACTTGCTCTGGAACCACAAGACGTTCTTCTATTACAATCAGTATTCTCACCAAGTCATATGAAGCCAGGAGCTGGGACGTTAAGAAAAACAGCAGCTACTGGGAGACTCATAATAAAATTATTAGAACAGCACTGGGCACCTCTACATGTGCAATTAATGAGAAGCAAAAAACACTGGAGTTTATTGTCATCTGAACACGTGCCTATGAGTGCAGCACATTGAGCCAGGTCAGAGAAGCTCTGACTGACAGGAGACCCTGGGGGTCAGCCTGCCAACCCAGGGGCTGCTCCCCCCAGCTCCACATGCTGCAGTGGGGCTGGCTGGGGCATGAAGGTGCTTCAGCTGGGGCAGTGTCTACATGTGTGCTGCTGAGTTTTTTTTACTTTGCAACAGGATAATACTTGAATTTACAAATACTATCCTGCTGCAGAGTAAATTAGTTTACTCCAGCTTAATAGGTGTGCCCGTGTAGACGCTGAGTCATCACTGCACAGCTAATTAGTCTACTGCACAGTAAACATCTTCCACTAAGAGGAAACCAGGGTTGAAGCAAAGCAGCAATAAAACTGAAACGTTGAGAAGAGTGTCCATGGACACGAAAAATTTAGATTGGAGAATGAGCCAGAGATTGGGGCTAGGGTCCATGCTGTGAACTGGGAAAAAAGATGTGGTGTTAATAAGGCATAAGCCCCTTGTCTTCTCACTTTTGCAATAGAGGGGTCTGTTTCTTTGGAAGAGAATTGCATTGAATCTGGGCCCCAATAAAGTGTAACCTGTTGATGGAAACAATCCTGATTCTGGATGTAGACTCTTGGCCTGGCAAGTATAGAGCCTTTAAGAATAAAAGGTGGATGATGGGGATAGCCTGTACTATGCAGTGCAGAATGTTGTTTCCTGAAGGGAAAAATAATAAAATAACCTTTTCTCAGTGTTGCAGCTGAGGTCCCTCAAGCATTTGTGTTGATGGAAAGGTGAATTTGCTGCCCTCTGAAAACAACAACAGATGCAACTCTGGCTATTTTGTTACAAATGTTTTATGGCAGTGCTCAGGAGTCCCTTCCTGCGAATGTATTGTCCTTTACCCCTGTCAGGGGCCCAAGATTCCTGATGGGATTTTTACAGCAGAATTCAGGAAGGCTCTCTCTTTTTCTCATCTTGAAGTTCTAATATCTGTGGAGAATATCTGGAATAAAGCTATGATGGGGCACTGTCCAAAAAGAGGTTAACATTTCTGCAAAGAAAAATACCTATTGTTCTGCTCCCAGATCTCTGCTTTGGGTTGTAGACTGGCTGCCTTCCTCTCCTTTCACTGAATATACAGCGTGTAACCTGGGCAGTACTCCAAAAGGTACCCCCTCTCCAATTGAAGGGATCAGAGCAGGTTAACAAGCGCTGTGGGAGGTGTAGGGATTCTCCTCCCCTTATAGGGCAGAGCCAGACCACCACTGGGGACTTAACCATATACCTTTTAATGAGGGAACATAACAGGCATAATCAGGGGGGTATAGTGGACATGACAATGCCCCAAGGGGCAGGATTCAACAAAGGTTAGACACTTACAATCATTGACAAAAAACAGGGTTAACAAAATATAAAACACAAAACACAAACAACAGAGCAAACAATACTGGTTGGGGAAATATAAAAAGGCACAAAATACAAAATGTCAAAGGACAAAGAAATATAGGGCCTGGGTCACTGGAGTGGGAGAAAGGGGGGAAAACACAATGGCTCCTGCAAGAGGAATTTCTCTTTGTTAGCTCACTCTCCCCAAGTCACCAAAGCTGGGAATTGAACTCAGATCTTCCACATAGTGGGCAAGAACACTTGCCACACAGTCACCACTGCTGGTACTGCTCCAGGCTGCTAGGGGTCTTGACCTTCCTGGAGCCCCGGCCTCATGTTGAGCTGCCTGGTCTCTGATTGGAGCAGCTGGAAGCCAAGCTGGGACCCCTCAGCTCACTGCTCAGATCCTCCTGCTGGCCACAGCTTCTTGTAGGGGATCCTGGAGCCCAGCAGGATGCCTCTCTTGCCGGCCACACACCGTGCTGCTGAGGGTCCCACTGCTGCCCGCAGGTCCTGCTCCTTCAGGCTCTTCTGGGGCAACTGCTTCCGCCCCGTTAGCTCAGCTCTTGCCAGCTCTTCGAAGCTCCTTGCTCATAATCTCTCACTGATCTCCTCTTGAGTCAGCCATGCTGCCTCTTTTATCCCCCTCCAGGTGACCCAAGGGGCCAATCAGGGGACATGAGGGGTGAATCTCTGGACCTGATTGGTGAGGAAAGGGAATCCCAAGTCCTCCAATCATCTTTTGCCCTTTCAAAATCCCTGGGCTAGGTCACTGCCAGCTAGCCCATCACACAGGGGGAGTAGGTACTGGCTAGGTGGTGCACTGGCCTTTACATTAGAAACTGGCATCAGTTGTGCATACAGCAGGTATATTATGAATCCTGTTTTATTTAAACATGGGGACAAAAGACTGTTTAAAAAAGCCCAGGGGAAGCTCTCATTAAAAAAAATCAGAACTTTTAATTGAAACATTGCTGCTGAAGTGTGTAGTTTGAGAACATTTTAATTTGCGCATCACTTCTCAGTTCTTATGATGTCATGCGCCAATGTCTTATCTGACTGCAAACTAAATACCAGCTCTATCTACAATAGTTGTTAAGTTCAGGGTATCAGACTCACCAGCCGTAACAACACATCTGCTGTTCCTAACATTTAAGTCACAAATTAGAAGCTTCAGCCATGAGTGGACACTAAAAATGTCACATCATTGTTACCAATGTGTCTATCATAGTCACCTCATGTTGAAAATGCCTGTGCAAACAACAATTTTAAGGTGCTGGCTTTACCAGGAAAGAGAGACTAGAGGGATCTCTGATTCCAGGATGCAAATGTTTAAACACTAAACATTTATAACTAAAGTGTGCACTAATCCTTGATCTCTGTTTCCTAAATGGAGCAAAGACTAGTACTACTGCATACATAGTAGGAGAACAAATAATTAAGATATCTGCCCACAAGTTTCTTGCAGCAAATAGGTGATGAAGAAGGTCACAGAGCAGGGAACTGATCATTTGACTACTGTTTGAGAACAGAACAGAGCAATAAATCATGCTTAAACCCTGGAATTTGTTGCTGACATTCTACAACACTCTCCAGTACAAACATATACAGAGGTGTGCATGAGAGCTTTAAGTTGCTTGCTCTGTATAGTATATAATGGAATATCTGTTGCCTTATACAAGATATAATGCCCCCCCTTGCAAGCGCCGGCTGGTGAGTGGAGCACCATGGTGCTCCCAGATGTGGCTGCAGCCACTTCTGGAAGTGGCCAGACCCCCCCACCCCCGGTCAGTGAGATTGGCTGCGAGAGGCCCCCCCCAAGTCACTGACTGGTCACTGTGGGGGCATGTGCCCCCGCCCCGACTAAGACAGCACTAGTCACCCATGCCCAGGCATACACTCTGGTGGCAGAAAAAGAAAGGCCCTTCAAGCCTTCTGCCCTCAATTTCCACTTGGGACCTGCAATAATTTATCCTCAGACCAGATTATTTAGAACAAGATCCCCTTTTAGGAAGAAGTATTGATTAAATGACATTTATACACGTGCCTTTTAGTTCTTGGACATGCTGGAGATCCGCTGCTTCAGAGCAGACTTGATTAATTGCTTTTCAAAGCGCCCAGTACTGTGGTGCTTGCATGTGTGCAGATGCTTTAAGTTTCAATCTCTTCTTGTCCCCTAAAGTCCAACCCACTTTAGAGGAGTCTTCAGTTCAAATAAACCATCTTTTCCATTCAGCTTAGAGTTGGAAAAGCTCACTAATGCAGGTTATAGTGTTGGAGAATGAAAATACGTTGCCCACCTTCCCTGGGTTTGTCTGGCTGGCTGGTTGAGAGGTTAACCTCACCCCATCTTTTACTACAAGGATTCTGTTCCTTAAATAAGCAATAGTATGTGCTTTCCTCAACAATAGCTTCCTTTCCTTTTTCCTTGTGATCAGGTATTTAGTGTAATTCACAGATTCGTTGGAATCTGACAGGGACCATGTAGTGAGCACTTCTGGTGTGGTCTGAAACCTGCAACCTCTGGGCAACTGTTTGCCTTAAATGCCCATACCATATCAATCCCCTCAACTCTTGCTAATCCTACTGGACCACTTCATGTCTCTGTCACAGTATGCTTTTGCCAGTAGCTAGGCCTTGGGGTTTTCCCTGGAAAAGTAAAGGGACCATTCCAAGGAACAGAGTCTGCCTGCTTCTCTTGTCCCCTACCTTTAAGGGGATAGACCTCCCCTCCCTTTCCATTTCCCAAATTGGTTATAATCTAAATTGAGCAGAGAGTGCAGGGAAGATTGTTACCAAGTAGATTTTTGAAAAACAGAGATTGAAAGTCTATCTCAGAACAGTAAATACATTGTGAGGAACCTGGTGGCTTGGCTGGATATCTTTTCTAATCCTAGTTGAGTGGGAAGAATTGGCCATAGCCATTGGAGAGGTCTGTTGCCCTACTCTACATCTAGCTGGTAGAAGGGAGGGCTGTAATATAAAGGGCGGATGATACTACCAGCTGTGTTTCAAAAGCAAAGACTGAGCTGTGCTTAGTTCTGCAAAGAAAAGTGTAGAAGTACCTATCTTCAGATAAGGGCCCTAGCTTGTGGATCCCAAGGGAATGGATCTTTCTTTAGGACTCGTCCCTACCCTCAACATTTCCTATTACCTAGTGCTACTTGGCTGCATGCTGAAGATGCTGACTTAAGTCAGTTCCCTCCTCAGCATGCTGTCCCCAGTGTGTAAGAAGTCCACGTGCCTATCACAGGATTCTGGATTCTGCTCCCAGGGCCTCAATTAAGTGATTTAGTGGCTCTTAGCAGCTAGTAAGGAGGATGCTGGAGAGATTACTCTGTCTATATAGTTAGTTTATATATTCATTCCTGGCAATTCCAGGTGTTCAAAAATCATCAACTGAGCTCTCCAGAATCATGTGATTTTAAAGATATATCAGATGTGGGGTTCTTTTCATTTACCTTCCAGTTTTCATGCTTTTAGGGTTCACATTTTCAAGTTTTCTTTCCAAAAAAGAACCACTAGAAGTATTTTTTGCTGATGGTGGTGGCAATGAATTTGTCATAATCACATGACTCTAGAAGCTGCCACTTTGAAAAGAGCACTGAGGTACTGCGACTGTGACACTTATGATAGCAGCACGTGGAATTATTGTGAGTATTCAGAAAAATCATCTGCAGTGATTCTACAAAACTAGAGCTGGCCAAAAAGCAGTTTCTTTCTCTCTCTATTTGGTTTCAGTTAAGTGGTACCAAATTTTTTAAAAAGTCCCTACAAACCAGAAATCCCCTTACAGCTGCTTGATAAAATGGATATGCTTGTTATTTTCACTGCTAAAGCAGATAGGGAACTGAAAATGACAAGAATGTCAATTTTATTTAGTGCTTGCAGGATGCTCTCAGGTTCCAGGGTCTATGGCAGCCCCCAGGTCTTGTCTGTGCCTGGGCTAGGGACCCTGAGTTTCCATATTTCTGGTTCTGGGACAGACTTGGAAAGCAGAGTGTGTTAGGTCTAGGCAGCCCATGCTTCTTGGGTTTGTGACTCTGGGACAGGTTCTCCAGGGAGATCCCTCCTAAAGCAGGGTCCTTAGCCCAGGGATAATCCCCAGATAATCTGGACAGGGTTCCTTTCCAGTCCTGCTTTGGATTCAGTAAAAATGCCTCACACCCAAGATGTTTAAAAAAACACCGAAGTTGGCTCAGTGAACTGCATTTTCTGATGAAACTTTGCTTCCCTGGAAAATTTCCAACCAGGTCTATGTGAAACCTACCACTGCAAGGGTTTCCTGGCCTGGGAAAGCTGGGAATGCATGGAAGTATGTTGGGTTTTATTGTTTAACAAACGATTATGTATTTTCTACCCTTCTCTTCTTTTTTGAAACCATAAATTGTTGTAAACTGGCTGGAAGCGTTGAATAGAGCAAACAGCTGGCAAAAGTCTGCAGCAGAAGTATGTTGAAAGGGGGAACATGAAGATTTACATATTTTTCCCTCATGTTCCACACACACACACACACACACACACACACACAAAATTAAATGAGTCAGGGAGGTCTAGAACATGCTCCAATTCTTTTGTTAATCCTCCACAAAATCCTTCACCAGCCAAATGTCTAGTGGTTTATGACATTAGATAGGAATCTGTTATGGGAAAGCCAGGGAAAAAAATGCTTTGCCCCAAATTGCCAATGCTGGTGCTGCACATTTTGAGATGGATGAGATAAAGAACTAGAATCCAGACAGTTGTCTTTTGTATCACTTCAACTCAGGTTGCTTTTTTTGTGTAGATCATAAAATTTGATTTATCTAGAGCAGAAATTAGTATATTGTGCCTACTAGCACCACTACAGTTATGGGCCTGTCAGTGCTTTCATTGTTAACCTCTAGTTTCAAGGTTTTAAACTTAAGGAAAAATGCACTTTTGTCTGAAGCTTGGCTGAGAAGTGAAAAACTTTTATTTTAAAATGTAATCCTATGAGGGTAGACAGATAGCTCTGGAGAATGCATGCACAGAGAAGATAGGTACAGTTTACATGTTTCAAGGGCTTGCCAATTTCCTGTATCCTCAGATGAGCCACCTCTGAGGGTAAGATGATTGATCGAGGTGGAAAGGCTTCTCTTATCAGGATGCCAATTTGTGACAGCTATTGTGATGTTTATTTGATATTGTCAGAGGTCCACAAGGCTCTATTCAGATACCAACACATTTAATGGAGGCCTCTGCTGTATAAAATATGACCCTTTGTTTGGCAAGTAGGGTTGAATAACTTTTTTTTCAGGTTTTGGCAGATTTGCTTCTCCCATTGTGCCTCATAATTCTGCTTTGATTATTTTTTACCTTGAACAACCCCCAAATCAAAGCCAAACTGACAATTTTTTCATGGTTTTGAGTCCAGGCAATAAATAGTTTGCTGATGCTCATGAAGTTCTTTGAAGGTTTGTCTGAAAGGTTACTGAACCTTGGCTGAGGTTGGGTTTAGGACAAAAGGTTTAGCAGATCTCTACTGAATGGTGCTCAGATATTAATGACTTCTAGCCTCTGCTGACCTGAGCCAAATTAAAACCGATAAACAAAGAGTCTAGAGGTTAAAAGTTCAGAGGCCCCTTGTAAACTACGGGCATTCATTCTCCTTTACTTCAGTTTTTAAGGTAAACTTTTTAAATGAAAAGACAATTTGGGCATAATAAAAAGGCACTCACTGATTAAAGAAAATGTTCCTGTTTTCACGTTAGTGTATTGTAGCTATTGGCATTTCATTGTGCTGTCCTTTGCTCCAAATACTGGTTTTAGTTATATTTTTTTAGGCTATTAGATCATAATGAAGAATCAATCCCCTTCATTTTTACACTAGTGACTAATGCATAATTGGCACCCTACCCAGTCTTTTATATACTTTTCAGTGACCAAGTGTTAACACTGCAAGAGTCCTGTGCTATGCAGCAATGTAACAGGGTATCATTAAGATGGTATGAGATGGTATCAACAATGTAAGACTAATCTACTGACAATCCTAGCAGCTGGTTAGGTGGGTCTATGTCATTTCAGTTTAGTGACTTGAATCTTTGAGAGGGAACTAAGTAAAAAGGACCAAATGTAAAAAATCAGCCAAACTTGGGTGAAATATGCTTGGTCTTATTTAGGTTAGCAATAAAAGAAAGAAGAGGAAGCATGGGCTAACAGCCGGGACAGTAGCTCGGGAGTCAGGATACTGAAGTTCTGTTCCCAGGTGTGGCACTGACTTGGTAGATAACCTTGGTCAAGCTGCTTCCTTCCTATCTTCACTCTTATCCTTCATGAGGCATATTTAGGGAGTATGGTCAGAAAAGCTTAGAACTCAACAGTTTCCCATTAGAAAGTGGAGTTTTGCCTAAATCTAAATTTTCAACAGAAAAAGATAGCTTACATTGGAATTTGGCATGGAAAATGTGCTGGGGCAGCATCAGTCTTTCTGCTTCCTGGGGCATGTATGGAAGTTGTCCCTCTTGTCCCCATTCTTTTCTCTGGGCTCTGAGTCCATCCCTATGGCTGAACCATCATGGAACATAAGTAGGGGAAGAAAACAAATGATTTCCTCTTGTTCATCCAGCAGGAAGGGCTAGGGAACCCAACAGCTGTAACGTCTCACTCATTAAGCCACTATAAAAGCAGACTATGTTCAGGGGAGAAGCAGTGTCACTCTTCAGTCTCTGCTTACAAACTGAGTTCCAGCCAAATGAGATGCCACTCATGAGTGGTGATATGATTCTTTTCTTTTGCTCTGTGTTTTGATGGTAGTGGTGTTTATATCGGCATCATTGTTGAGTTAACACCCCCAGAAGATAGATGGGTCATTCATGTCTCACATTTACCCTACTTACGTGACACATTTACACTGGTATAGCCTGCCCATGCAGCAGTGTAAACAAGAGGTGGACTCACAGTGGATAGGGACAGTGTAATTTACTGGGATGCTGGGGAAAATCAGGGTAAAACTAAACTGGTGTCAGTTGCACTGGTGGAAGTATTTCAAGTCTGCTTCTATCAATGCAAACAGGCTGCTCCCCGAGTGACAAAGGGCTGTAGCAGTGCTTACTACAACAGCTGCCGTTTAATAGCTGGTTGTCTCATGTCCTCTAAATGCTGTGAGACTTACTTGTCTTCAAAACCAGTGCAAATTGTACCCATGTTAATGTGTCGTGTGTCCTCAGAGTTTATTACTTAAGGCTTTCTTCTAGTAAAATTGCATTGGTCTCACCCAGTTTGTTTTGAAGGTTTTGCTGGCAACCATAAAGATGAAGACCCAAATCCTATTTCTCCTCTATGGAGTATAAATAGTACTTGGGAATCTAAGTGCATTTCTATTCAATCCTGCTTGAGCTCCTTAACTGGTAATGCAAATTGACTGGTAAGTTCTTCTTGCTCCTGTTTGTGAATTCTGCACCTAAGATTTCTTAGATTTCATAGACATTAGGGCTGGAAGGGACCTCATGAGATCACTGGGTAGAGCCCCCTGCCCAAAGGGCAGGAAGTCAGCTGGGGTCAGATGACCCTAGCAAGATAATCATCCAAACGCTTCTTGAACATGTCCAGAGTAGGTGCTTGCACTACTTCTGGGGGGAATCTATTTCAGACTCTGGAGACTTGGACAATAAAGAAGTTTTTCCTTATTTCCAGTCTAAAATGGTCTTCCAGCAGTTTGTGCCCATTGGACCCTGTCTTCCCTTGGAGGGCCCTGGTGAACACATGTTCTCCCAGATCCTGATGCATGCCTCTGATATACGTATAGACTGCCACCAAGTCCCCCCTGGGCCTGTGCTTTCAAAGCTGAAGAGTTCCATGCCTCTCAGCCTCTCCTCATAAGGCCTGCTCTCTTGACCTCTGATCATGTGTGTGGCTCTCCTCTGGAGTCTCTCAAGCTTCTTCATGTCCTTCCTAAAGTGTGGAACCCAGAACTGGATGCAGTACTCCAGTTGCAGCCTCACCAAAGCCGAATAAAGCGGAAGGATGATAATTTGGGTCTTGTTTGAGATGAATTGGTAGATGCAAGCCAGAGTTTTATTTGCTTTGCCAGCTGCAGCATTGCATTGGTGGCTCATATTCATCTCATGGTTGATCATGACCCCTAAGTCTCTTTCGGTCATTGTGCTAATGAGTGTAGCACTGATGAGCCTATAGGTATGTTGTGGGTTCTTTCTCCTGAGGTGGAGCACCTTGCATTTCTCTATGTTGAAAGTTACCAGGTTTTGATCCATCCACTTTGTGAGCCTGTCCAAGTTGGCCTGAATCCTAAGCCTATCCTGTAGTGTGACTGTGCTTCCCCATAATTTGGTATTATCTGCTTGTAACACCCAAATCCAGGTCATTTATGAATATGTTAAAGAGTACTTGCCTGAGTACTGAACCCTGTGGGATGTCACTGGTCACTATGCACCATGTTGGCTTGGTTGATGTCACAACCCAAAGTTGTGAGTTTTTGTTTGTGTGTGCTTTGGCATCGCTAAATTATGTTCCCGCTAAATTGCAGCTTCCTTGCACAGTGGAGTTCTCTGCTGCAGGAGAGAACTCCGGTGCAATGGGGAATTTCCCGCCAATTTGTAGCTTTCTTTGCATGGTGCATTTCTTTTGCATCTCAGAAATGCACAGAGCAAAGGAGTTCCCACAATTTGTATGAAGATTCATGCCACATTATTGGCCGATTCTAAATTATGCACACATGGCGGCTAGCGATTGGCTTGCTAGCAGTATAAAGAGCTTGTGTGGTTTCCGCCCAAGTTGGAGGACTCCACGAACACCAGGAGGAGGAGACTTCACTCTGTGTGAAGATCTCTAAGCGCTGCGGATCCTCATGGACCCAACGCATTTCTTAAGCAGGCATCAGAGGTCTAAACAGCCTCTGGCCTCTCCCCGTTGCTGAGTGCAATCCTAGACGTATCCCTTTCCTATATACTCAAGATTCAAACCCACGGAGCTTCGACAACTCCGTGGGAAAGAAATTGCCGAACCCGTGGAGCCTTAACAACTCCGGGGCCAAAGAACCGAATTTGTCGTAGTCCTCCAACGAGGATTTAAGCGGAGCTGCACCTGGAAACTGTCCAGCCTACACCGCGACCATCTTGGGTATAAGTAAATAATCTTTAAATAAACCATTACACCTCTGTGACTAATTCTAGCCCATGCGTGCCTTGCTGCCGCACGGTCCTCTCCGGCCCCGCGTGCCCGGGCTGCTGGCCGCAGCCCGCGTGCGCAAAGACGGGCCCGGCTCGCCCCCGGCCCGAACAGTTGACTATCACTCTCTGGGTCCCACCATGGAGCCAGTTCCCCAGCTATTGAACTGTAAGTTTGTTGAGGCCACAGTTCCACAATTTTGTTATGAGGACATCATGGGAGACCAAGTCAAAGGCTTTTTTGAAATCCAAGTAAATGACATCAACCTCTCCTCCCCTGTCCAGATGCCATGTCGCCTGGTCATAGAAGGAGACAAGGTTGGTCAGGCATGACCTACCCACAACAAAGCCATGTTGGCCGTTTTGACTGTCTCTCAGTATGATGCCTTCTGTTAGGCTATTGTTGATGGATTCTTTATAGTTTCATAGTAGCTAGGGTCAGGCGGGACCTGAACAGATCATCTAGCCTGACCGCCTGCCACAGGCAGGAATGAATGCTGTGTTCACAAGACCCCAGACAGGTGATCGTCCAACCTCCTCTTGAATTTGCCCAAAGTAGGGGCGAGGACCACTTCCCTGGGGAGTTGGTTCCAGATTTTGGCCACCCTAACTGTAAAATATTGCCTTCTGATCTCTAACCTAAACCTATTCTCCATCAGGTTGTTACCATTGTTCCTTGTCACCCCAGGTAGTGCTGGGGAGAATAGGGCTCTGCCTATTTGCTGTTCATCTCCCCTGATGAGCTTGTAGGCAGCACTAGGTCCCCCCTTAGCCTCCTCTTGCTGAGGCTGAACAGGTTTAGGTCCTTCAGTCTCTCCTCGTAGGGCCTGTCGTTCTGCCCTCTCACCAAGCGGGTGGCCCTCCTCTGAACCCTCTCCAGGCTGGCCACATCCCTTTTGAAGTGCATCTCCCAGTACTGGATGCAGTACTCCAACTGCGGCCTGACCAAAGTTGCATAGAGGGGGAGTATCACCTCTCTGGACCGGCTTGAGATGCACCTTTGGATGCATGACAAGGTATGGCTGGCCTTGCTGGCTGCGGTCTGGCATTGGCGGCTTACGTTCATCTTGGAGTAAATAATGACTCCAAGATCCCTTTTTGCCTCTGTGCTTTCAAGAAGGGAACTCCCCAGCCTGTATGTATGCTGTGGATTCCTTCTCCCAAGGTGCAGCACCCTGCATTTGTCTACGTTGAACCCCATCCTATTCTCATATGCCCACTTTTGTAGTCTATTTAAATCTATTTGCAGCCTCTCTCTCCCTTCAGGTGTGTCCACCTTGCCCCACATCTTAGTGTCATCAGCAAATTTGGACAGTGTGCTTTCTACCCCCTTGTCCAAGTCGCTGATGAAGGTGTTAAACAGTGTGAGCCCGAGAACTGAGCCCTGGGGTACCCCACTGCTCACATCTCACCAGGTTAAGTACAACCCGTCCACCACTACTCTCTGGGTGCGCCCCATCAGCCAATTTTTTACCCATTCCAACTGTGCAGGCATCAATGCCACAGTCGCTTAATTTATTGATGAGGATGGGGTGAGAGACAGTGTCAAAAGCCTTCTTAAAGTCTAGAAAGACTACGGTGACACCATCATCCAAGGATTTAGTTACTTGGTCATAACAGACAATCAGGTTCATCAGGCAGGATCTGCCTTTGATGAACCCATGCTGATTACCCCTAAGCATGATCTCCCCTGCAAGTCCCCCACAGATGTGCTCCTTGAAGATTCTCTCCAAGATCTTCCTGAGCGCCGAGGTGAGGCTTAAGGGCCTATAGTTACTTGGGTCCTCCTTCTTCCCCTTCTTGAAAATTAGGACCACATTAGCCAGTTTCCAATCCCCCGGCACCTGGCCAGATGACCACGAATGCTCATACAGCTGGGCTAAGGGCTCTGCAATGACCCCTGCCAGCTCCCTCAACACCCTTGAGTGGAGGGTGTCTGGACCTGCAGATTTAAAAATGTCTAGCCCTTCCAGAAGATCCCTAACTACCTCTGTGCTGACTGAAGGCCTGATAGAGCTATCCCCAAGATTGTCCCTATCTCTGGTAGGTGGGATGTCCTGGTCCCTGTTCAAGAAAACAGAGGCAAAGAAACTGTTAAAAATATCAGCTTTCTTGTCTGGCATAGCCACAAGATTACTGTTTGTGTCTTGCAGGGGCCCTACATTGCCTGGTGCCCTCTTCTTGCTCCCAATGTACTTGAAAAAAAGACTTTTTGTTGTCCTTAATCCTGGACGCTAGCCTGAGTTCCATCTCTGCCTTGGCCTTCCTAATAGCCCTCCTACACTCCCGGGCCAAGGAGAAGTACTCCTCCTTGGTGATAGTTCCTCCCTTCCACTGGTTGAACGCCTCTTTTAGTCCTCAGGCATTCCTGAATGCCCTTGCTGAGCCAAAGGAGTTTCTGAGCACTCTTACCTACCTTGCTTCTCTCAGGGACTGTTATCCTTTGGGCCTGGAGGATTGCCCCCTTAAGGTACAGCCATTCCTCATAGACTCCCATCTCCTCTACCTTCTGGGCCCTCAGTGCCTCCCCCACTGGTTTCCTAAGCTCATTGAAGTTTGCCCTTCTGAAGTCAAGGGCTTTAGCTTTGGTGTTGGATAATGAAATCCAGCAGGTGATGATCGCTATTGCCCAGTCCCCTCACCAGGTCATCCCCCGTGGCCAGGACCAGGTCCAGCAAGGCATTACCCCTAGTGGGACTGTGCACTTCCTGGATAAGGTGGAGGTCCTGTAATACAGCCAGGAACCTACACGAGCGGTCAGACCTGGCTGTCTGCTCCTCTCAGCAAATGTCTGGGTAGTTTAGGTCACCCATGACAATAACATCCCTTGACCTAACCGCCTCCATAAGCTGACTGGAGAAGTCCTGGTCTAGCTCTTCCCCCTGGTTGGGTGGTCTGTAGTAGACACCCACTGTAAGGTCCCTTTCACCACACCCCCCTTGTAGTTTGACCCATAGTGTCTCTGCCAGACCCTCCTCTAACCCGAAGCTAATCCTTGATGATGTGAGGTGCTCTTTGACATAGAGTGCAACCCCCACACCTTTCCTCTCTGTCCTGTGTCTTCTATATAGGGTGTATCCCTGAATGCCCACCACCCAGTCATAGGTAGCGTCCCACCAGGTTTCTGTGAGCCCTACTAAGTCTGGGTTCTTACTCGCAATCAGGAGGCATAGTTCCTCCTGCTTACTCCCCATACTATGAGCATTAGTGTAGAGGCACCTGAGGCCTTCTGAGGGTGCACGTGCCTCCCTCCCACTCCCAGGAGAGTTGTGGCCCCCTGCTCCCTGGACGTTGATGCTTACCTGGGCTTCCCTTCCTCTTGTCACTCTGCATGCTGGTGAAGCATCCTCTCCACTCGAAGCAGCCCCTTCCCCCAGCGAAGCTAGTTTAAAGCCCACCGTACGAGATCAGCCAACCTAGAGGAAAAGATACGTCTGCCCTTAGGGGAGAGGTGAAGCCCATCCCACCCCAGCATGCCCTCCTTACAAAAACATGGGCCGTTGTCAAAAAACCCAAAGCCTGCCTCATGGCACCATCTCCGAAGCCACCGGTTACCCACGTCAATGCAGGCCTCATGACGCCTACTCCGTCCACTTACTGGGAGAATGGAGGAAAATACCACCTGGGCTCCCGTCTTCTTCTTTAATATTTTTTTCCATGGTCTTTCCAGGGATTGAGGTCAAATTGATTGGACTGTAGTTCCCTGGACCTTCCTTCCTTCCTTTCTTGAAGATAGGACATTGGCCCTCTTCAGGAACCTCTCCCAAGCGCCACAAGTTTTAGCCATTGGTCGCACTATGATGTCAGCCAACTCTTTTAGCACTCTTGGGTGCATTTTATCAGGGCCCATTGACTTATGCATGTCCAGCCTCTCAAGGTGTTCCCTCACAAAATCTTCACCAAATGTAAGTGTGTGGTCACCTGTATCCTCATAAGATGAAGACACACAATAAAAGTCAATCCAATGATTTGTTTTCAGGGAGTGAGGAGAGTGGAATAGACATAAAAAAAGAAAACTTAGACCTTCTGTCAGTGAAAATACTGGACTGATTAAACTAAGAGCTTGTCTACACTGTGGCAGCTTTATGTTGGGGTGGGTTACATGGCTGAATGTGCCTCCCACAGTTCACTAATGCTTCCCAGACCTGAAAGTTAACTGGTAAATAATGCTGCTTCAGGCTTGTCTAATACATTCTCTTTAGCCCCAGTGACCAGCAGGCCTAGGAGTGAACTCTGAGGATGAGCCTGGAGTAGCTTCACATCTGCAGGGTGGATGGATGGGGCGTGCTCAGCCCTGCACTCCTCAGCATATGCTGCCATTACTGCCTGAATCTGTTTCGAATGTTGTTAAATCAGTGCTGTTTTTATGGATAGACAAGGTCTTAAATTACGGCACACAAAATGGCAGCTGTGGGAAATATGGGTGCTGTTTCCTCACCCTTTATTCTAGCCATAATCAGCCTATTTTTAGAGATTTGCTTAAGAGATGTTGGAATGAAAGGTGCATAGGGTTATTTGGTCTGTGGAAAATGCATCTTTACAATCCTGTTGTCTCTCATACATATTTATCAATATTAAGGTTAGAAGGAATCTCTGAGTCATCTTGTTTATTTTCTTGCACTGCTGTGTTAGCATCTGGTATGTGTGAATAGAGAGATCCTTCTCCTACCTTATAGACTATACAATGGGATATAAATATTTACCAGCTAGTAATGTGTATTTTCCATTCCTGCTTACTCTCAGTGCTGCTCTGGAACTAAAAAAAAGACGGTTTTCAGTTGACACTTCTCTACCAATGTGTCGCTGCTCGTTTTGTATTCATAACTTTTCTGTGATAGCACCTTTCACTAATGTAATATTGAGTCAGTACAGAAAAACTAACCTATTGCATTTTTCTTTCCCAAAGTTAAGTCAAGTTAAAAGAGCACAATGGACATAATGGGTTCTGACTAAGGACCTCCCTTTTGAGAATGACTGATGTATTTATAATGTGACAGATGGTCATATAAACTCTGAATTTTGTAATATTCTTTTTATTTCCTAGAAGCTGGTGGGTCTATATATATATAATTTAAATCTACTTCAGTGGTTTGTATGTGTTGAAGGATGTGGAAGATATTAATATTTGAGACTCAATAGACCCACCAGCTTCAGATAAGCAATGGTATAAACACATGCCTTAACCATCTAAACTCTCATCCTTCAAAGCCAAGAAAAAAATCCCTCTGACTTTTGCATATAAGGCTTACGCCCATACTGCTAGTGGTAAATAAATGAACCCAGGGAATGATGAAATCCAGCATCAGGTCAGTTCCTCTTGTTTTTACGCACCTTTTACCAAAGGTCCAAGGACTTTTGCTTAATTATATTATAGGCACCGGTTTTAAACAGTAGGGGACATGTCGCATATTTGGAATTAAACTGAGATTAAGATTTCAAAGTGTTCAGAACTCTGGTGTTGTTCCGGTACGTATTTTAACTGTCTTCACAAATGGGTATCTTCAAATTGCACTGTGTTAATGAATGTACCTCCCTGACATACTAAATCCAGAGGTCTGAGTGGCGTGTTAATACAAAACTCCATTCAAACAGTGCCATGTATGCCACCTTATTTTGTTCTGGGTGGTGTCACAGTGTAATGGAATGATCTGTAATGTGTTTAGCATATAGGCAAGGTTTTTTTCATCTTCTCCCTGTGGCCCTCTCTTCTCCACAACTCAACATATACCTGAAACAATACTTCTGGAGAAAGCTGCTTGGTGGGATTGCCTCATTTTGTGTTTTCAGTGTATTTTCAGAAACTGTGGATTTTTCTTTTAGGGTCCAGTTTAAAGTCCCAATTTTCATATGGTTCGATACTGGTATTAATAACAGTGTTACCAATAATTCTCCATGTTAGTCTTCAGATTGCCTGTATCCTACTATGAGTATTCATTCACTTTATGCATGGGCCTTTTTCTTGGGAAGGGGAAGCAACAGCCTGTCTTCCATGGTATAAACTTGTATATTAATCACTCAGTCTATGGAAGTATCAGGCTCTTCTGCACAGATGCACACAGTGACAGAGCCATAACCAGCAGAGTTTGTGCCCTGGGCAGCAGAGCTATATCCATTAGGGTTTGTGCCCTGGGGCATCAGGACATAGGTAGGGCAGCTCAAGGCTCTGGGGGTGTGAAGTGGAGCAGGGCAGGATGCTACTGTGAGCAGAGGTGTCACCACTAAGAGCCAATTTAACCCTTCTCAGGTCCCACAACTACTGAAGTTTTATATGGTGAGTGACAATACATGGTAATAAAAGTGGAAGACTCTCAGGTAGGAGAGGGTCAGAGAATGTAACCCACTCTTTCAGAAATCACAATGGAAATATTTACATTCATTTTCAAACTCTTGTTTCCTCTCACCTATCATTAGACCTCATTATTTCAACAAGCCTTATAACAAGTAAAACAAAACCACTCTCCTTCAAATGAAGATTCACTTTTGGGTCTAGTTAATTTTAACACCTAGTTCTTATTTTAGCCACACTGGTTCATCAATCTCTAAAAGTAACCAAGCTTCAATTACCACCTTTCTGATAAGGGACCAAATTGAACAATTCAAGTCCCAGCACATGCCCAAAATAATTAGCCTTCATGGCTGTAACTGTGTTGTCATTTTTTAATACAAAATCTAAGAACTTCTGCTTCACACGAAAAGGAGAAAAAGCCTCATTATCTTTTCTGTGTTATAAAAATAAGTTGCACATGATAGGTCTCATTAATTGTTAAATCTAGAGTTCCCGGTACTGCTCTGAAATTACTACCACATCTTATTTCATGGACATTTTGCTAGAATTAAAACTACTAGTGTCACTTATCTGCACACCATAAGATTTAAAACCATTCTTAATTGGTGTTTTAAAATGACAAGCTACTTAGCTATTAATAAGGACAAGGAATTAATGATTATAACCTGATTTTGTAGAGAATAGTAGTATTTTAGCTTTGTAAAGAAATTTGCAGCCAGAAGCATCCCAAATTAGTTTATAAACTGAACCTTACAATTGTTACAAATACGTTGCACAGAGTAGGATCACCCCACTAATCACTGCATGCAGCCACCTTTCTGAGTGATTACAAAATGGTACAGTGTCCTGTAACACCATCACCCATGCTAAACACTCCTTTAAAGCAAATGAGAAGGAAAATATTTCTCTTCCAAGTGTCCCAGGGAAATGGTAATGGATTCAAGTGTTCATGACGATGTACTTCCACATCACTGTATCCCTAAACACCGTGATGAAGTAGCAGTTGAGTTATAATGATCAATCTGCAGGCAAAAAACCCAAAACCCTTTATCCCAACACTCCCAAGCTTTGAAATTCAAATGTGGGTTTAAACTATGTGCCTCAGACTTGGGGGAAGAAGTGTCACCACCACTGGTTCTGCAACAATGGGGCATTACCCGAGGTCTTGTATCTGACCACTGACCCTGGCTAACACTGGTGAAATCTGTCAAGATCACAGCCCAAGATGAAAGAATCAGAAAATGAACACGAGAAAAAGGAGACAGTGCTTTGTTCTTTCTGGGTCAGACTCAGCATGAAAGCTTAACTTTAGTTGTCTACTTGCAGAATTGGTAACCTTGGAAAGAAATGTTTATGGAGAGAAATTGTTTGATAAAGAGACCTTTATTGTCATGTGGCTCATGGTCTTGAGCTAATACTGACTCAAGTCTAACAAAAAGTATTCAGAGGACTCCATGTAGACTATAACTGGCCAGCTGTGGCTAGTAAGCTGAGCTCCTGTAATTTGTTTCTTTTCTATCACAGACTGTACGGACTCCAGCTTTCCCTGAGCTATTGTTGTCAGTTTATATACATTAATATATTGCTGTTTCAGGACCAGTGATACCCAACACCATAGTATAGTTTTTTTTGTCTTGTGGAATACAACGACATTCACCATCAATTTTATGTAACTGGTGTATTTCAAAGACAGTACATCAAATTTTGCCTCAGGAGATCAAATCCTCCCTTCAGAGTTATAAGCGAATCCTGTTCTGATGTCTCACAGACACTGAAATATCTCTCAGGTTCAGGCCTCATTCATCTCCCTTAACATTATCTCGGTGGAGTTCTGTGCTAAAAAAGAAACAGTATAATTGCATTTGATGCTTTACAGCCCAGGAAGGTGCATTCAGGTTTAGATGGAAGGACCCTGGTGATATAAAGAAAATCAACAACATCAGAGGCAAGAGATAGTGAGAGAGCTCCTCCCAGCCTCTGACCTGACTTTCTTGACTGTTTTACTCTGTCTTGTCCTACTGGGATTTTATTTTCGCTTTGTCCAGTCTATATTACTAGCAGATGAACAAAGATTAAATCAAGCAAACAAATATTAAATCAGCCTCACTTCTAGTCAGATTCCCTTCTAGGGTGTGTTGACTTTACTTTGGACGCTGAGTCTCCTTGGGGTATTCTCTGCACTGAATCAGTTCACGTTTCTCCCTCAAAATCAAACTACTCTTCATTTACCCTTCCTACACTTTGTCTTAGTGAGGTCACATCTACTTAGCCTTTGAAGGATAAGATGGGTGGGGGCATATGATCT
Source organism: Alligator mississippiensis (assembly GCF_030867095.1). Lineage (NCBI taxonomy): Eukaryota > Metazoa > Chordata > Crocodylia > Alligatoridae > Alligator > Alligator mississippiensis. The sequence continues at coordinate 150,264,618 of NC_081828.1, read as the reverse complement.
CAGGGAAAGGAGGTGGGAGGGAGGGATCCACATATTTAGGTTTGCCTGGGCAAGGCCAGTGTTAGAGCAGAGAAAACTTTGGAATTGTTTGGCTCCCACTGCATTAGCATTTTTTAAAGTGACTAGCAGCCATCACTGTTTCTATGGTTGTCTAGTAAAGACCAGGGGCCTAGTACTGAATCTCTTCATTGGCCCCTCAAAAGATACTCCCCATACCTGCTCAGATGGGAAAAACTCCTCTGTCATTAACAGCAAAATAACTGCTATTTTAATGCAGTTGAGCCTATTATAAATGTAACATAATTGTTTTTCATTATTACCTGTATAAGCTGCAGAGCTAACTTCCAGGGCTGATATAACATAATGTTTGAGGGGACAGCTCCCTTAGAAACAAAGACATCAGTCTAAATCAATACTTCATTTTGGTGGCAGAATTTCTGTAAGGTGTTCCTATGAGCCTCATCTTGCACTCTGTGGATTAAAGGATATACATTATACACTGATATATAATACAGCAGAATCTGGAGTAGACTGGTGACCAGGTATCCTGGGGTAGCTGAGACACAGAACATGGTATTAGAGTGTGACGGGCTAGCTGGTAGCGACTTAGCCCAGGGGTTTTGAAAGGGTAAAAGATGATTGGAGGACTTGGGATTCCCTTTCCTCACCAATCAGGCCCCAGAGACTCACCCTTCATGTCCCCTGATTGGCCCCTTGGGTCACCTGGAGGGGGATAAAAAGGGCAGCACAGCTGACTCAGCAGAGACCGGTGAGGGACCACAAGCAAGGAATTACAAAGAGCTGGGCCAGCGGGGCAGGAGCAGTTGCCCCAGAAGAGCCTGAAGGAGTGGGACCTTCAGGCAGCAGTTGGACGCTCAGCAGCGTGGTGTGCGGCCAGCAGGAGAGGCTCTCCGCTGGGCTCCAGGATCCCCTATGAGAGGCTGCAGGTGGCAGGAGAGGTTCCCCAGATCCAGCAAGGATCTGAGCAGTGACCTGAGAGGTTCCCAGCTCTGCTTCCAGCTTCTCCAGCAAGTGGCCAAGCAGTGCCACGTGAGGCCAGGGCTCCTGGAAGGTCAACACCCCTAGCAGCAGAGTATATTACCAGCACTGGTGACTGTGTGGTAGTGTTTCTGCCTACCTTGTGAGAGATCTGAGTTCAAGGTCCAGCTGGGGTGAGTGAAGTAACAGGGAGAAATTCTTGTTGCAGTAGAAAGGGGCCATTCTGTTTTCTGTCTTTCTCCCCCTCCAGGTACCTAGGCCCTATATTCCTTGTTATTTTGTATTTTGCACCTTTTATATTTCACCATCCAGTATTGTTTGTTCTGCTGTTTGTGTTTTATATTTTGGTTAACCCTGTCTTTTGTCAACTGGATGAATGTGTCTATGATTGTAAGTGTCTAGCCTTTGTTGATTCCTGCCCCCTCAGGGCGTTGTAGTGTTCCCTATACCCCCTGGTTTATACTGGTTATGTTCTTGGTACTGTTCTTTCATTAAAAGGTATATGGTTAAGTCCCCATTGGTGGTCTGGCTCTGCTCTATAGCGGGAGGAGAGTCTCTACACCTCCCACAGCACTTGTGCACCTGCTTTGATCCCATCAATTGGAGAGGGGGTACCTCTTGGAGTACCTCTTGAGTTACAAAAGTACCTCATGAGTATATGCCTATGGGGTAGGTTTGCGTTGAGCAAATGGCTAGCTTAGAATAACTGTGGACACATAACACCTATACCAGTTTACATGGGGGTGTTTTATAGTTTGTTTGTTGTTTCCCCGGGGGTAGAAACATTGGCTTCTAGTTGGTTATACCAGTGTAGGGCTATGTTTTGTGGGTCCAGGACTTAAGAACTCTCTTTATATATTTGTAAGTGGGGCAAGTTGTGTTAAAAACACTAGGGGTAAGCTATGATTTATCATTTCTTGTGTTATATTTAGTCTAGATGTCTAGTGACCCGATATGTGATAATGACTGTGGTTAGGGATGTGTGCCACTGAACAGGATTCATGTGAGAATCTCTGAAGTGTTTGGAACAAGCGTGCGCTTGCAAATGGACCACAGTTGATTTAAAAAAAAAATATTTTAGCCAGGCAGATTAATCTGTTCCAAGGTAACATTGAACCTGTGTTAATTAAACAATTTCATATCTCCTAATCTGCACGCACTTATAGTCCTAGAGAAATTCTGCTGAATTTGCTGTTTCGAGCAGATAAGACTTTGTTCATTAAATACTGCCTGCAAATGACATTGAAACTTTAGAGATGAAAATGTTTCAAATACATGCCTCTGATTCAGGTTTTTTTCCTTATCACTAAATAAAATCCACTGAAATATGGTGACTAGAAAAATATAGGATGAACAGTCCTGTATAACCGTAGGTATCCGAATAGTCAGCAATGCAATAGAAGATTATAGGTTTGAAGGTGATTTTAGAGGCATTTGCCAGATAATAATAAAAACAATCCAAGGCCTGATTTTACAGGGTGCTGAGTGTACTGAAGTCAATGGGAATTGTGGAAGCTTGGCATGTTATCAGTTTGGGCCCTCAGGTTGCTGGCTATCTTTTGTGCTCAGCTCTGAGAGAGCCTGTTGGCTTAAAATACCAGCTTTCATCCTATTTTCCTAGTCTTTCTTCCATGTTGTTGACCCTGTGGCTGATTTTTGCAGCCTAAGCACCATTGCAGTCCCTTATTTGTTTCTATTTCATTCAGACAGCCGGTTGTCTGGAGATTAGGAAAACGTGGAGGTTTTTATTTTCAGATCTAGCCAGTTGATAGCTAACCTTCCCCGCAGCCAGCCTGTTTGGAGGAGCCACTGTAAAAAGAGATAAGTGGCATCAGGAGCCTAAGGGCTGGAGGTTGGTCACAGCAGTTTGTGTTTGCCATTTAGGTATGATATTTAAGTATCCTTTATATCACCTTTTATTATGTTGACTACAAGCACTGTGTGAGCTAAGCAGCTCAAATTCAAAGCTCTCAGCCAATACTGGACAGTGGCATCAGAAACCCTACCTGAGGGGGAGGTATTAACCCCCATGAACTTGATTTAGAAATGAACGGCTCAGAATGGTGGTGTCCTATTTAATTGTATGTGTCATCATTAGGAGGGACCTATTTATCAAGGACAAATAACTCCTTCGCCTCAAAAGGTCTATGTACTATTTAAGTTCTGTTTTAAGGTAGCATGTCAGACAAATAGTGGAAGCACCTTTACATATCTTTCTTTTATAAGGGAATTTCTTTTACAATCCTTTGTTTGAAACACCATGCTGAGAGAAAGAGAATAAAGAGAGGATGGTTTACATTGCTTGATAGAGAAACAGGCAGTAAAAGAATATAACATAATCTACAGTAGAGGGGAAAAAAACTGGTCCAAAAGAGTCTATGACCCCTGGCATATGTTACATTACATTAACATGGTAATCATGCCATAAATGACAAAGGTGCTGCATGTATACCTAATTTAATGTGCCATAGAATCATAGAAAGTTAGGGTTGGAAGGAACCTCAGGAGGTCATCTAGTCCAACCCCCTGCTCAAAGCAGGATCATCCCTAATTATATCATCCCAGCCAAGGCTTTGTCTAGCCTAGTCTTAAAAACCTCCAAGGGTGGAGATTCCACACCTCTCTGGGTAAAGTGGCAAGCCTTATTAATGTTGAACATTTTTATGGTTTGTTTGTATGATCTACTTATGTCCACATACTGGGTCTGTTGGGGGTGGTTGGCTGTTAGTCATCTGATTCTTGGTCTCCAACAGGTGGAGCTGGCCTGGAGCCTAGCCTGGGGTCCTGGTAGGGCTGCCTGGCATAGGGAATGAGGCTCCCAGCCATGGGGGCCAAAGGATTTTGCCTGTCGGGGACTTTAAACCGTGGGCCTAAGGTTTAAACTTGGGCAGGAAAAGCCCTTTAGCTCCCCTCCTCTAAGAGGCTATGGTCACCCATGCCTGAAACCCTGTTGGAGCTGCCAAGCCTGGGGTTTGGCGGGGGGAGGGAGCCCTCTGGCTCTAGCTGTCCTATTCAGGGGTTGACAGTCACTTGATTTTTGAACCCAGCACGAGAATAGCCTTGTGACCTGGGGGACCAAGGGCACCTGGTTTTTAAATTGCCAGTGCAGGAGGATCCTGGGATCATGATCCTAGGCTTCTCCTGCACCAACAAGTAGACAAGGTGTGATTTGGATCTGATCCCTGATACTAAAATCATGCCTCCTGTGATGTAGGAGGTACAATTGTTTGGGATCAGGAATCAGATCCCATGGGAGCCATTAAATAAATGTGTGCCAGGGACCTATCACAACTTCTGCTATGAAACATGATGTGTTTCACTAAAAATAAAATTAAAAAAAAAAGAAAAATTAATTGTTCTGAATCTTCCCTGATGGTGCTATAATCTGTGTTCCTCTAATGACTGTAACTGTTACTGAATACATAGCACTGATCTGTATATAGTCACAGTTATAACTAGGCAGTACTGTGTGCCCCCTATACCCTCTTTGCTTTCAGCTCAGCTTTGGCTCTGGCCATGGGGAGGGCAGAGCAACAGTGGTGGCACATGAGCAGCCTCTGGAAGTTGGCTGCTGTGGGGGGAGATACTGGTGGCAAAAAAACTAAGTGGTATATATGGAGCAGCCAAAAAAACCCACTGGTTTTTAGTGGCAAAAAGTAACTTCTCCCCCAGCAGTGGTAAACCACTGGCTGCTGGCTCCTCCATCATGCGTTGTTGCTGGAGCCGGAGCCACTGTAGGACAGTTGCAGGATATGAGGGGAGCAGAGGGGAAGGAGAGAAGGGGAGGAGCTGGGAACAGCCCCCCTTCACCCCACTCCATTCTGGCATTTAGACAGCACCCAGGACTTTAGTCCCAGTTGCCTACCCGTTGTTATGCTACTGAGAATTTCTAATAAAGCAATGGGAGCTTGCCTGAGTGACAACTGCAGGATCAGGTCTACTTGCAGGATAAGGTCTACTTATTGTTACGGCGAGTCAAGCCCCTCTGCTCCCCTTACATAAATAATCTTAATTATTAGCCCTTATCTTTAGGTAAGCTGTCCTTTCCTGAAATAACATGCTCTGAAGTGACATAGAAGAATTTTTATGGTGCTGCATTTAGTTGGGTGCTTCTTATGGAATGCAGTTGATTTTAAAAAAGTAAGCTGAACATTCTTGTGTAATGTCTTGCAGATTGGTTATATGACACAGCCAGGTATGTGCTAGTAAGCAGAAAAGAGGACTAATCTCTAGGATTCCAGGGTTTCTTTGGTGGAGGCTTCTGTGTAGTCAAAACTGGTCCTAGGATTGGCTCTTGGGCTAGATAAAGAGATTCAAAAACCCCAAGTTGATCCAGTCGATCCAAGTTACGCCATTTTTTTTTTAAGCAGTGTAGTTTAAATCGGCAGTGAACAGAACATACATTTGCCCTTTGGGTGGAGGGGTGGGGAATCTTAGCCTGGGTTCCGCCATTTTTAATCCAGTCTATGCGTGCCGAACTTCTGTTCTGTTATGGGTATAGACTTGTTTCCAATCACTAATACCATTAAAAGTGTAATGTCTCTGCCTGGCCTTAGGACAGGGATGGGCAAAGTTTGTCCCGTGGACCAGATCAGGACTGCAGTGGACTCCATTTCCCCGCAGCCCCTGCCTGCATCACTGCAGCCACGTTCCATGGAGACCCCAGAAGTGGGGTGGCTTTTCCATGGAGACTGGCCCCAACAGTGCTGGCAGGGCACATGGCTGGGCTGGGAGCTGTTCTGGACCTGGGATCTTTCGATGGGCACAGTGTGGTAGAAGCCAGGGCAGCACCATGATCCACTACCTGCACGCCCCAAGTGGATCACAGCTCTGCCCCAACTTCAGACAATGCTGTTACCATTGCAAGATTCCAGCCCTAGCTGCTGAACAGCTCCCCACCCAGCCACATGCCCTGCCAGCACTGCTGGGGCCAGTCTTCATGGAAACCCTGCCCCTGCGATGTCACGGTGCCACAGCTGCTGGGTTCTTCATGAAAACTGGCCTCAGCAATGAGGGCAGGGGCTGCAGAGAAATGGAGTCCAGCTACCAGCTGGATCCACCATTTTGCCCACCCCGCCTTAGACTCTCTGTCTCTTCACAGAGCTGACATAAACAGTCAACAATGACTTCTAAAAACATAGCTCATTATGATTATCTTGTCCCATTCATTCAGCAGACTTTTGTCCATACAGGCTAGGGACAGAAGTTACATATAAACTGGCTTAAGTAATGGGGCGGAGGGACCCGGCACAGCTGAGCCGGATCCGGAGGGGAAGCCCCCTGGGTCCCATATAGCTGAGCCAGTAGGGAGCCGTGCTTCTGAAACGCGCAGCGCGAACAGAGCGCGCAAACAGGCGCACTCTGTAAGAGCGCGCCGGCGTTTGCGCAGGCGTTCGCGCCGGCGGGCGGGCAGAAAGGGCCAGGAGAGAGACTCCGGTACGGGTAGGGAGTAGACACCACACAGGTCTACAAACAGCAGCTTATACAATGGTGTTGACGAGGAGTGCTGCTAGGGCCTCTGCCCAGGGGGCCAAGCCTACCCAGGGCTGGTCTGAGGCTTCCACCCAGACCGAGCCCATGGGGGAGCTGATGTCCCCCTACCTCCTGGCCTGCAGGGGATCCCCAGCAGGGTCGGGGGGGGCAGAGATTGGGGGCCCCCACACCTGTCCAGCAGGAGCCCGTCTTAGGGCTCTGGAGGCGCAGGTGAGGGAGCTCCGGGAGGAGGTTAGCAGGCTGAGGGGGATCAGGGAGGCGGAGGATGAAATTGATGGCTATTTCTTTTCCCTGCAGGACCAGGCACCTAAGGAAGAAGCAGCCCGAGGAATGCCCTCCACAGCAGAGTGGCAGACGGTCACATCCAGGACCGGAGCTGCTCGCAGCAAACAGGTACCAGTTCCTCCAGTTCGACTGGAGAACAGGTACGAGGCCCTGGCGACCCTGCAGGAAATGGAAGGAGAGGAGGAAACCCTTGGGCAGGAAGCAACACCACATTCTCCACGCTCTGAACAAGTCAAGAGATCCAAGAGGACCCAGAGGAGGAGGCGACGAGTGCTCGTCACAGGCGACTCCATCCTGAGAGGTACGGAAGGGCCCATCTGTCGCCAGGACCCCTCAACACGAGAGGTATACTGCCTGCCCGGAGCAAAGATTCGGGATGTGACAGAAGTAATCCAGGCCAGGATCAAGCCCACCGATTACTACCCCATGGTCCTAGTCCATGTGGGTACTAATGATGCGGCCAGGAGAACCCCCGATCACCTGATGGTGGACTACAGTGCTCTGGGTGGCGTGCTGAGGGAGTTCGGTGTGCAGGTGGTATTCTCTTCCATCCTACCAGTGAACCGACGCGGAAGACGGCATGAGAACTGCATCAGAGAGACCAACTGGCGGCTTCAGCAGTGGTGTCTCGAGGCAGGCTTCAGCTTCCTGGACAATGACCCACACATTACGACGAGGGACATCCTCAGTTGGGATGGGCTTCACCTGTCCCCCAAAGGTAAGCGTGTGTTTTCTTCTAGGTTGGTGGATCTCCTCCGGCGGGCTTTAAACTAGGCTCGTCGTGGGGAGGGGAAGATGTGGACCACCAAACCCTGTGGCACCCACAAGGACAGCCCAGCCTGAAGAAGGAGAACATTGGGAATCTTCAAGCCATGGGATGGCCAGCACCACAGCACAGGTAAGCAATGAGAAGGTAAGAAATAAGGGGCCCCTTGGGATTCGGAGCGGGGGGGGCAGCAAAGGCACCAGTCGCAGGGCTCAAGTGCCTATATACTAATGCTAGGAGCATGGGGAACAAGCAGGATGAACTAGCGCTCCTGCTTGCACAAAACACCTATGACTTAGTAGGGCTAACGGAAACCTGGTGGGATTCATCCCACGACTGGGTGGTACATATTGAGGGTTACAGATTGTACAGAAAGGACAGGGTGGGGAAAAAAGGGGGAGGGGTTGCGCTGTATGTCAATGAGCAATATACATCGACCCTCATCAAGACGGAATCGAAGGATGAGGAAGTAGAAGGATTGTGGGTTAGGCTACATGGGGGGCAAGGAGAAAGGGATTTGGTGGCAGGGGTCTGCTACAGACCCCCCACACCAAGAGGAAGAACTAGATTCGGGGCTCCTGAGGCAGCTCTCGGAGACCATAAACGCTAAAGAGGCAGTAGTCCAGGGGGACCTAAACTACCCAGACATCTGCTGGGAGACGCAGACAGCAAAGTCCCACCGCTCACGCAGGTTTCTAACCTGTGTACAGGACCTCCACCTGACACAGGAGGTACACGGTCCCACTAGGGGAAATGCCATACTGGATCTGGTATTGGCAACGGGGGATGACATGGTAGGGGACCTACAGATCGGTAGCCATCTGGGGGACAGTGATCACCTAATAATAGAATTCTTTATAAAACGTTGAGTGGGTAAGGTAACTAGTAGGGTGAAAGTGCTAGACTTTAGGAAAGCTGATTTCAATGAACTCAGACGATTAGTCAAGGACGCACTGCAGAGTAGGAGTTTTGAAGTGATGGGAGCCCAAGAAGGGTGGCTGTGCCTTAAGGAAATGATCCTTCAGGCACAAAGCGTGACGATCCAGATGCGAGGAAAAAGAGGGAAAGGGGCCAGAAGGCTTCCTTGGCTGACCAGAGAAATCCAGGGCAGCTTAAGGGCCAAAAGGGGAGCGCATAAAAAGTGGAAACAGGGAGAAATCACCAAAGATGAATATACCTCCTCTGCTCGTGCTTGTAGGGAGGCAGTTAGACGGGCCAAAGCTACCGTGGAGCTGAGGATGGCATCCCAAGTAAAGGACAACAAGAAATTGGTTTTTAGATATATAGGGAGTAAAAGGAAGGCCCAGGGAGGAATAGGACCCCTGCTAAATGGGCAGAAACAATTGGTGATGGACAGGGGGGACAAGGCTGAACTCCTCAACGAGTTCTTTGCCTCAGTGTTCCTAAGCGAGGGGCACGACAAGTCTCTCACTGGGGTTGTAGAGAGGCAGCAGCAAGGCGCCAGACTACCATGCGTAGACCCTGAGATGGTGCAGAGTCACTTGGAAGAACTGGATGCCTTTAAGTCGGCAGGCCCAGATGAGCTCCATCCGAGGGTGCTGAAGGCACTGGCCGACATCATTGCAGAGCCACTGGCGAGAATATTTGAACGCTCGTGGCACACGGGCCAAGTCCCGGAGGATTGGAAAAGGGCCAATGTGGTCCCCATTTTCAAAAAAGGGGAGGAAGGAGGACCCGGGCAACTATAGGCTAGTCAGTCTCACCTCCATCCTCGGCAAAATCGTTGAAAAAATTATCAAGGCTCACATTTGCGAGAGCGCAGCAGGACAAATTATGCTGAGGGGAAACCAGCATGGGTTCGTAGCAGGCAGATTGTGCCTGACTAATCTAGTCTCTTTTTATGACCAGTGGAAGTGGAAAGGGACCTTAGAGTCCTAGTTGACTCCAAGATGAACATTAGTCGGCAGTGTGACGAAGCCATCAGAAAAGCCAATGGCACTTTATCGTGCATCAGCAGATGCATGACGAACAGATCCAAGGAGGTGATACTCCCCCTCTATCGGGCACTGGTCAGACCGCAGTTGGAGTACTGCGTGCAATTCTGGGCGCCGCACTTCAAGAGGGATGTGGATAACCTGGAGAGGGTCCAGAGAAGGGCCACTCATATGGTTAAGGGCTTGCAGACCAAGCCCTACAAGGAGAGACTAGAGAACCTGGACCTATTCAGCCTCCGCAAGAGAAGGTTGAGAGGCGACCTTGTGGCTGCCTATAAGTTCATCACGGGGGCACAGAAGGGAATTGGTGAGGTTTTATTCACCAAGGCGCCCCCGGGCTTTACAAGAAATCATGGCCACAAGCTAGCAGAGAGCAGATTTAGACTGGACATTAGGAAGAACTTCTTCACAGTTAGAGTGGCCAAGGTCTGGAACGGGCTCCCAAGGGAGGTGGTGCTCTCCCCTACCTTGGGGGTCTTCAAGAGGAGGTTAGATAGGCATCTAGCTGGGGTCATCTAGACCCAGCACTCTTTCCTGCCTATGCTAGGGGTCGAACTCGATGATCTATTGAGGTCCCTTCCGACCCTAACATCTATGAATCAGAAACTGATTTAAACCTATAACAGAAGTTCAGTGCGCATAAACCAGTTTTAAAATAGCCAAAACTGGTTTAAGATAAACCTTGTTGAATTCAGTATCAGACTTAAGTGATTTTGGTCAAACCGGCGTATGGAACTTCTGTCCCAGACCCTTTCCTGGTTTAAGTTAAATCAGAGTCCTCCAGCATCCTGGCATGCTCTGCAGCCAGGAGCAGGGTGGATTTACCCACCTCACCCCCTTCTCGGCCAGGGAATTGACCCAGCTTCCAGCTGGGGCAGGGAAGTAAAGCCCCTACTGCTGGCTTCCCCGCTCTGCTTGGCACAGGGTGGTCATTTCCCCTCCCCCCACCTCAGCTGGCCCCCAGGCTGGGGATGGGGCATGGCTAGAGAATTATGCCAGCTCCCAGCTGGGGTGAAAGGAATAAAGCCCCTACCCTACTGTGAGCTCCATTTCCCCCCCCCCCCCGCCCCAAGTGGGGCTTCCTTGGGTTGGCCTGGAGCCTATGGGAGGGCTGGCACTCAGGCAGCAGAGGCCCCTGATGCACTCCCCACCAAGCTGGCCATCCCCAGAGAACTTTGCGGCCAGGGCAGCAGACTGCTGTCCCCCAGTGTGCTGCAGGACAGTCCGGGGCAGCAAGGCAGCAGCCGGCCATGCAAGCCTCCTCCCTCCTCCTGTATCAGTAGCACTGCCATCTTGTGCCGCAGCCTGGCTGGCAGAGTGGGCTGGGAGCTGCTGGGGCTTCACCAGGCAGGGCCAATGGGCAGTGAACACTGCTCCAGCCATGCAGGTCTTACAGTGGGCAGGACAAGCATAGAAGATGTGGGGAGGACTTGTGCGATGCCGACAGGGAGCTCGGGATAGGGGCTCCTGGGTGGGGATGAGGCCCCAGGCTGCAGCTCTGCCTAGGAGGCACCGGGCAGGTGATGCTCTGACCCCTGAGCCAGCTCCAACAAAGCGGTGGTGCCATGGCCTGTGCTTACTCTGCCACTCTAGCAGCAGGTGTCTGGAATGGGAGTCGGAGAGGGAGTGGCGGGGAGGCTGCCATTTTTCCTCCCCACTCCATTCTCAGCTGGCCTGCTGTCTGGGGGGCAAAATGTCGCTGGGTGATAAGTTCAGCTCCCGGATGCAGGGAAGCCCGCAGTCCCACCTGAGCTGGGAGCCAAGGTGATCACCTGGCCATGCTCCGTCCCTGGCCAGTGGGCCAGCTGAGGAAGGAGTGGGAGGAAAATGGCCCCCATTATGGCCTTCCCACCCCCTGTGCTGGGCACAGCCTGGCCAAGGCTCCAAAGCTAGGGTTGGGGTGGGTTGTTTCTCCCCCACTCCCTCCTGAGCCAGCCTGCCTCAAGCAGGGGGCATGGCCAGGTGATCCGGCTGGTTCCTGGCTCAGGCAGGAGAGTAAAGTGCCCACTGTGGGCTTCCCCACAGCTGGGAGCTAGGCTGGTCACCTGACCATGCTCCCTGCTTAGCTGGCAGGCTGGCTGAGGAGGGAGTAGGGGGGAGAACAGAGCCCCCCAGCCTGGCTTTGGACCCCCAACTGAGCTGTGCCCAGCACAAGAGGTAGGAGAGCCCTCAGTGGGGGCTGTTTTTCCCCCCACTCCCTCCTGAGTCTGCCTGCCAGCCAAGCGGGGGGCATGGGCTGGTGATCGGCCTGGCTCCCAGCTGTCTATGGTGGGGGCTTTACTCCCCTCCCCAAGCCGGGAGTGCTATCACCTGGCCATTTCCCCACTTGGCCAACAGGCAGGCTGAGGAGGGAGTGGGTTGAATAATGGCCACCACTGAGGGCTTCCCAACCTCTGTGCCAGGCACAGCCTGGCTAGAAGTCCAAAGTCAGGGAGGGAGGTTGCTTTCTCCCCCACTCCCTCCTCAGCTGTCCTGCCAGTGGAGCAGGGGGCATGACTGGGTGATTGGGTTGGTTCCTGACTTGGGCAGGGGAATAAAGCCCCCACTGTTGGCTTCACTGCAGCTGGGGGCTGAGCCCATCACCCAGCCATGCCCTCCGCTTTGCTGGCAGGCAGGTTGAGGAAGTGTGGGGGGAAAATGGCCCCCACTGAGGGCTCCCCTACCCCTGCATCTGGCACAGCTCAGCTGGCTCCCCCAGCCCTGGCACAGGGATCCCCCAACCCTGCACCTGGCACAGCCCAGCCCCCACTCTCTCCTCAGTTGGCCTACTGGCCAAGGGGGGACATGGCTAGGTGATCAACCCAGCTTCTGGTTCCAAGTGTGGGGGGGAAGGAGAACCTCCCTGCTGGGGGTTTCCTCCTCCCCCCTTCCCCAACACTGGGGAGACCCCAGCTGGGGGTCCAGTGCCAGGTGGAGGGGGGTTTCCCTCCACAACCCCTCTTCAGCCAGCCCAAGGGTCATGGCTAGGGGGACCAGCTCCAGGCACAGGGAGAGATAGAGAAACACCCACTGGGGGCTTCCCTCCTTCCCCTTCCCCAGCGAGGTCTGGTAGGGGTGTTCCCCTGACTCCCCCTCCTTAGCTGACCAGAGGTTAAAGTGGGAGAGTGGCTGGGGAAATCACACATGTCCCAGTCTTGTGCACTGGCCGGCAGGCTGGGAGGTGAGTTCCAGCATCCCTGGCTCCTGGTATGGGCCACTGCAGGGGTCTGGCTGCCTTTCAATTTTGAAAAGTAAACATCAGTTCACTTTCTTATCAATTCAATCTAAGCAGTTTACAGAAATCTGCAAAGTTTGAATCAATTGAGCCTCGTTCTTTTTGACTGTCTGTCCCTAGCCGCAGTGGTAATGAGCAGGGCTTCCCTGCTGTATCTTACATTTTTAGCACAGTATTAATGTAATCAATATTTCACTAATCAATACTATAATCCTAATTAAGTAATGGAGACAGATCAGCATAATTACCTAAATAGCAATATCAAACTAAACCATGTATCTCATGTTTTAAATATGACATTGCATCAGCCTTCATTGTACCAATACAGGCTGGGGACTGACTGGTTAAGCAGAGCTCTGCAGAAAAGGACCTGGAGATCACAGTGGACAATAAGCTGAATACAACCCAACAGTGTGCCCTTGTTGCAATGAAGGCTAATGGTATACAGGGCTGCATTAGTAGGCGTATTGCCAGCAGATTGAGAGAAGTGATTATTCCCCTCTATTCGGCACTGGTGAGACCACATGTAGAATACAGTGTCTAGTTTTGGGCCTCCCACTACAGAAAGGATGTGGACAAATTGAAGAGAGTCCAGCGGAGAGCAACAACAATGGTTAGGGACTTCTGAGGAGAGGCTGAAGGAACTGGACTTATTTCGTTTGGAGAAAAGAAGGCTGAAAGGGGATTTAATAGCAGCCTTCAATTACCTGAAGGGTGGTTTCAAAGACAATGGAGCTAGACTGTTCTCGCTGGTGGCAGATAACAGAACAAGGAGCAATGGTCTCAAGTTGCAGCAAAGGAAATTTAGGATAGATATTAGGAAAAACTTTTTTATTAGGAGGGTCGTAAAACACTAGAACAGGCTACCCAGAGAGGTTGTGGAAGCTCCAGCTTTGGAGGCTTTTAAGACACAGGTAGACAAAGCCTTGGCTGGGATGATCTAGTAGGGCCTAATCCCGCTTTGAGCAGGAGGTTGGACTAGATGACCTCCTGAGGTCCCTTCCAACCCTAGTTTTCTATGATTCTATGATGTTGATGCAGCATCCTGTGAAGTCCTCTTTTTGAAATATGGAACCCCTCTATTCGGCACTGGTAGAGATATGGGGAGATAGGTGATCGACCCAGCTTCTGGGGAGATATGGAACCTTGATTGTACTCAAAAGGGGAAATATTCCAAAACTAGCACCAGAATCCATACTCGGGATCTTACCAGACCAAAAGAATGTTTAGATTCAGTTCTTTGCCCTCCCCCCCCGCTCCGCCTGCACCAAAGAATAAAGCCTCTGAATTACTCCTTCAGTCTTTTCCCCTGCACCACTGAGGTTAAGGGGATGTTTGCTATTGAATTCCACATGGTAGGATCAGTATTTATTCTTTTGTTTTTCGTTTCTTGTTTACAGCATTCCCTGCTTATGTTGCAGAAGGTCCTTTTTAAGTTGTGGCTTACTATGAGAATCATCCTAGACCTGTATATAGCATGCAATGCTAATAGTCTTTTAGTTGTTTTGTAATATTGAGCACAAAAACAAGGAATCCTAGTTCTACTTTCATCCAAATGCTGCTTTTGAAAATATTGGCCTCTGGTTTGCTCATCAGGTCCTTGACAAAATAGGAAGTAGAGCTGCTGTCTCACCCCATATTTAATCCATTATGTGAAGATTTGTTATGATGACCAAGTTCAAATAGGGTGGAGTCAAAGAGACTAGATGTGTTGGGTTTGTCTTTCAGTTGGCTTCCCTCCCCAACCCAGACCAAAGTAGGCAGCCTCCCTTTCTCATCAGCAGTTTACCTGGGGTTGAAGGCTCACTTTATGAAATGAAATTATTTGCAAAATTCACTTCAACGCATGTCAGGCAGACATATGTGGGCATGTGTGGACATGTCATGTGGATGACACTGCTTTTGTCAAACCAAATGAAGAATTGATGGGAAATGTCTTTCACGCCTGACTTATAGATGCTTTGCAAAAATCAGTAATGCAGAATGAGTTTTAAGCCAGCATGAATTAAAGTGTTTGACTGTATTCTAGTAAGGCAAAGGAATATTACCCTGTTTTGATGGATAATTTCCACTTTAGAATCAACAAACCAGCCATTATTATATTTATCAGTTAGGTAGTCATGCAAATAAATTCAAAATTGAATCAGTGTATCTCAGGAATCTATTTTATTATGAATGTCACATTTTCAAGAGGAGTCTGACTTTAGAACATACTCACACATGTGCGCCTTTGTGCTTTGAATTCAAAAATAGGATTATTTTATAATTAAAATTAACATATTTCCACTCAGAAACATTCCTGTGTTTCAGCAAAAACCAAACCAAACCAAACCAAAGGTTTTCAGTTGAAAATCAGGGGTTTTTTTCCCTGAAATTGGGACATTTCAAGTTTTGCATCTTTTCATTTTGAAAATGGTAATTTCAAAGATTTCTGACAAGATCTAGCTTTGTAGATTGGCTTGGGGCAAAATAAAAAAAATGCCTTGGCTTAGTTTTACAAATGTTTCAAAGAACTCCTAGAGTTAAATAATTAATGGCAGTTATTCTTTATGCTGGTGAATACCGATCTGTTCATTTGTTTTGAATTTTTATTATTAGATTTCAGTATCCTATACAGTTGTTCTTTGTTGCAACAGTATATATACTGGCTAGTAGCAAATTTAAAATAGGGTAAATGAAAGAGCATGGTTTTGCAGATTTGTTCCATAAATATTTTAAAGAACTCATTGCAAGTTTTCCTCAATTTTAGGTTATTTTATCTGGTAATGAAACTCCTCTTTATTAACACATTTGAGATAGAAAGTAGGTTATGCTATATTTGGCCTTTCCCTTAATATACTGCAGCCAGTTAAGGAAGAACAGTATCAGAGTACACACATTCTTGGTTTAAATAAATATAAACAAAAAATTTCAGAATTTGCCTGCTTCCGAACAAAAATAAGGAATATTTCTCCCTCTCTTCTCAGACGCCATGGCATTTTTTGTGTATTCCAAATAAAGTGTTGGAACTTCCCCAGGGAATCTATAGTAGCTTCAGGGGTTTGGAGACTTTGCACACAATTCTGTGCTCACCAGGCATCCAGAAGTCTATTGAACCCTTGAGTCATTCACCTTTCTGGAAGGAATATGAATTCTTCAGGCAGTCTGATAAACTTCAAAGATTACCATGACAATGGCTTGACTTTTCTATTGCATGAAATTGGCAATAAATAGACTTTGGGAAGGAATGTTTTAATCTTACTCCTCTTTGCTTTTCATTACGTTTTGGAGTAAAATGCAAAATGTGAGGGAAGGTGGTGAGTTAGCTGTAGAGAATCATATAGTGAAGTGAGTCAGAAGAGACCAGCAGAACTTGTATTTCTGTCAAAGAAGCATTAACTTGGTTTTGAGAAGACTCCAGGACCTCAAAATCAATTCCAAGAAATTGGGTGTGGCTACATGTGCAATTAATGTGCGTAAATGTTACTGTGGAGTCGATTCAGGTGCATTCAGCTTTGCCCAGGAATGTGTTTATACACGAGCCCTCTCGGGTGCAGATTTGCACCCAATGGGCACGTCCAAATGAGTGCACACATACAATTTGTGGCCCTGCAGAGCTGTCTGCAACCCTGCAAACCACATGTGCTGCACATGCAGACATTTGCCACACTGCTAATTTGCAGTGTAGCGGGTTTTTTTGACACCAACAGATCCTGGTGTCAACAAAAACCTGCTCCAGAAAATAGCAGCATGGTGCACATGGCTACATTGTGTGCTGTTTGAAATCAGAGCCTGGCTGGCCAGAGCCATGTTCCGGTTGCTGGCTTGGCTCTGTATGCCCAGATGGCTATTGCTGGAGCCCTGAGTGGCCCCCAGGACCCCAGGTAAGGCTCCTAGGGCCAGCCTAGCTACTGGCCCCAGCTTCCCCTGCCCCACTCAGGGCAACCTGCCATGTGCCAGAGTGTGCATGCAGTAGCATTCCTCAGGAACGACTAGCAGCAGCACAAATGTGTGCCGCTATTAGTTGTCTCCAAGAAACACACATTCCTGCTCATGGGGGCATGCCCAATGGGGGCAGTCAGGTCCAGAGCTACTCCTGCCCTTCTCTGTCCCCTACAGCAGCCAGGGGGACCTTCAGACTCTGGCCACAGTAGCTTGGATGTTAGGGGTGCTCTTTAAAAGGCTGCCCTGTTCCCTGGCCATATGCTTTTCTAGTCTGAGGCACTCTGCAGCCTGCTGGCACAATGTCCCCAGAGCCTGTCCACAGGTGACTGGTGGGGGAACATGGGGGGGCATATGTTCCCCCTGAGATTGGCCTCCAACTTGGCACCACTCAGGACAGGGCAGTATTTTTGTCACGTGGGCTGGCAATTGTGTTGGGGGGGCACTAAGCCGCGGCACAGAAGTATAGGAGTGGATATGGGGCTTTTGGCCCAGCCCCGGGCCCGCTCCTGGGCCCACCCACAAATTGTGCCCCACAGACTCAGGAGGCACCAGTCACCTCTGCCTGTGCCCACCATACCATGGCTTCTCTTCTCCCAGGCCCTGGCAGCGATGACTAGCACCATGGGCTTCTGGTTGCTGCTGTGCTCACCAAGCTCTGCAACCACACTGACGTACAGCCATGTAGCAGGGGACAGGATCCAGCTTGTGCCCTGCTGCCTCCAGGCCATTGGCTACCAGCCCCTGGGTTGTTTCTTGGTCCCTGACTGGGACAACAATGATGCTGACATGGATGCTGCCATCCACAAGCTCCTGGGGCTCTCACCTTGCTTTTTCTGGGCCTGTCCCAGAAGCCATGACTGATAGCACTGCATCATGCAGCGCACCTGGGATGATGACCAGTGAGTGGACTCATTCCAGATGACCTGGCCCACATTTCAGGAACTTGTTCAGCAGCTCAACCCACACCTACAGTACCAGCCCACCAGCATGTTCCTGCCTCTCCCTGCAGAGACTCAGATGGCCAATAACTTCCCCAAACTCGCCATGTCCGCTAGACTGTGCTACATCAGCCACCTATTTGGGGTGGGCAAGGTGACCTCTGACAAGGCTATCTTGGAGGTTTGTGGCGCCCTCTGGGACATGCTTGGCCAAACTATACACTCCAGGTTGCCAACACCCAGGAGGTGGTGGCAGGCTTCTGAGCCCTCAGCTTCCTGCAACGCATCAAGGCCCTGGATGTGACATACATCCCCATCACCTGCCCACCTCAGGCAGACCACCCCTACTGCAGCCAATGGGGCTTCCAATCTGTTGTGGTGGACCACTGAGGCACCTTCACAAATATCTGTGCCAGCTGGTTTGTCAGCGCCCATGATGCCTGGATTTTCTGGAACTCCGCCTGCCAGCCCTGGTGGAGAGCAGCTGTTTTGTGCCAGGTGTCCCGGACCTGCAGCTAAGCGACATAACCATCCTGCCTCTTCTCATCAAGGACCCCTCCAACCCACTGCTGCTGTGGTTTATGTGCCTCAACTCAGCTCACACTTCAATGGGTGCCTGAGCTGAAGCCACATGCTGGTGGAGTCCATCTTTGGGTACCTCAGGGGACACTGGTGCACCTTCACCATCTACCTTGAGTTCACCAAGGCCAACATCCCTGCGTCATTGCTGCAGCTTGTGTGCTGCACAACATCTGTGAGGCCTGGATGGAGGAATCAGGGTGAGTAGAGAATGCCTGGCACTAGAAGCACCAGCTGCAGCAGCAGCACCAGTGATGGGACTCCCCACCAAAGGCCCTGGGAGAGCTGCACATCTGGCAGTGGAGGCCAGGGCACCATGTGCACAAGATGCTGGTGGACTACCTCCTCCTCCACCCCCTGTAGTAGGGCACCTGGCTGAATGCCCATGAACCACAGGCCCACAGTGCATCCCCAAGACCATGCACACTGTGGACAGTTCCCAAACACAGTTTCCAACAGTTTCTTCCCTCCCCAACAGACTCCCTCCTGCCCAACACCCAACCCTACCCCTAACCCCCATGCCTATCACTAATAAAGCACCTTCTTCCCTGTGAATCTAATTAAACTGGTGCATTAACAACTGGCAGGGGGTGGGGGAAATGGGGTGGAGGCATCTGTGGTGTGGATCTTGGGGAGTGGTGCCCAGAACCCTGGCTTCTTGCCACTGTAGGTATGGATGCTATGGTGAGGCTGGCAGGCTGGGAGCTGGCCCACTGGTGAGGGTGGGTGCTGTCCAATCTGCTCAACATGATCTCTCTCCTCCTCCATGAGGCTGGAGCCAGGAGAGCCCACATGCAGAGCTGGGCCAGCTGCAGCCAGCTCCTGCTCAGGGGCCACATGGAGACAGGGTGAGCAGCAGGCAGTGGCCCAGGCTGGGAGCCACCCCACCAGAGGATGAGGCTCAGGAACAGGGGCAGGGGCAGGGGGCTCTGGCCACTGAAGGCAGTGCTGTGCCTCTTCTCAAGCACACTGGCCTCAGTTCTGGGCTTGTGTGTACACAAGTGCCCAGGGACCATGCTAAGTTGGCCAGGCAGGCCCTTTCACATGCAGTCAATGACCAAGTCCTCCATCCCTGCTCCCACAGTGGGGGCAAGCAGGCCACTTGCCACAGGCAGCCTGCCTTCCCTGTCCCCTACCCAGGCCAGGCCAGCTGCCACAGCTGCTCCAGCTGCCACAGCTGCTCTGAACCATCGCCCTCTCCTTCTCCTCCCTATAGGCCAGTCAGTTTTCTCTCCTGCTGCTGGCACATGGCATCTGGGTTCTGGGGGTGACGGGCTCCTGTCCAGCTGGGACACAGAGCTGGTGACACCCCTCCCCTTGCCCTGGTGGCCCTCTCTGGAGAGGTATCCTGAGCAAGACCCCCTGCCATACGTGGCCTGTGCACCCTGGTCAGAGTCACCTGGGTGTGCTGCAACAAGCTGTTTGACCACACCAAGAGGTGTCCAAGGGGTATCACTCTATATGGTCTCCCACAACATTCATGAAGGCAAGCAAGGGAAGTATGGGCTGGATAAATGTACTATAAGGTGCATAGAAAACTGGCTGGAGCATCGGTCTCAGAAAGTAGTAATCAACGGTTTAATGTCTAGCTGGCAGCCAGTATCAAGTGGAGTGCCATAGGGGTCAGTCCTGGGGCTTGTTTTGTTCAATGTCTTCATCAGTGACCTGGAAGATGGCACAGAGTGCACCCTCAGGAAGTTTGCAGATGACACCAAGCTGGGGGGAGTAGTAGATAGGTAAGAGGGTAGGGTGAGTAGAGTGACCTAGGCAAATTGGAGGATTGGGCCAAAAGGAATCTCATGAGGTTCAACAAAGACAAGTGCAAAGTCCTGCACATCGGATGAAACAATCCCATGCACCAGCACAGGCTGGAGGATGACTGCCTCAGCAGCAGCTCTGCAAAAAGACCTGGGCAGTACAGTGGACAATAAGCTGAATATAAGCCAGCAGTGTGTCTTTGTTACCAAGAAGGCTAATGGCATACTGGGTTGTATGAGCAGGTGTGTTGGCAGAAGGTCAAGGGAAGTGATTATTCTCCTCTATTCAGCACTGCTGAGGCCACATCTGGAGTACTATATTCAGTTTTGGGCCATCGCAGCAAAGAAAGTGTTCACGGAGCTGCAGGGTCCAGCACATGCCCACAGCGCTGGGCCAGACAGGGGGCAGAGCTAGAGTTCACGGGGCTGTTGCAGCTGGTATGTGGCCACACTGGTGGTGCATGGTACCCAGGGGCAGGCAGCAGGTGGAATGGGGGTTAGGCCAGGGGTCCAGAAGCCAGTGTTGGGAAGCTGAAGAGCTGCCCATGCTACATGGCGGGAGAAGCTGCCAGCCATGTGGTTCCGCCCCATGCAGGAGGCTGGCCTCTGCTAGTGTGGCTGCCTGGGCAGAGTTTGCACCTGTCATCAGCATCTACACGTGAGCTACAGCACATTAGACTAATTTAATGTGCAGTAAGTGCTGTGCATGTATAAATGGTGAAACTACTGCACATTAAGTTAGTTTAATGCTCTTAAAGCGTTCCATGTAGATGCATCCACTCTGTCCTAAAAAGATGGGTTGCCCATTGCAATTAAATTCTACCATCCCTTTAGGCTCCAGTTTTGATTTGGAATCAGTTCAGACCTCTGTGTAGTTATACTGCCCAGGAGTTTGTGCTACAGGATGCTGATGTCAGATTGGTCTTACATCAACTGACAAAACTAAACTCATCTCCACGTTGTAAGCAGAGCTACATGGATACCTTAATTTTCTGTGACTACTCGCTCTAGTCAGAATTCAAATTCACTTTGGCCATGTGTTGGAATGCAATTGATTGTGTCTGTAATTCAGATAAAAATCCTTCATTTGAATCCAAAACCCAGTAGCAGTTACATAATTACTTCAAGCAACTGTTCTAAAGTATGATAGTATGTAACAGCTATAAATTAGATGGCAGTGTTACAGCACTCACTGATGACTATACCCACACAGTACTTCCAGTAACAAGCCTTTGATAAGACTACTTATAATTGAGGGAATGAGGGAGAAATTCTAGCTATCTCATACTGACTGGCTCCAGCAGATTCATATTACACTGGCAAAGAACTTCTCTTTCTTGGTCTGTTTATGCCCCTAGATTTTTCATTATGTCATCTTTAATCTGAGGTGCTTGTTTTCCAGAAACTGATGAGATCTGGCCCAGGGGTTCCCAAACTGTGGTATGTGTACCCCTGGGGGGGTACACAAGACATCTGTGGGGGGTATGCAGGAGAAACTGTGTAATGGCAGATTTAATTTTCATTATTATGAAAAACCATATGCTAATAGTAGGGCATGAGGGCAGCTGGTAAATCTGGAAGAAGGTACACAGTAAGAAAAAGGTTGGGAAGCTTTGATCTAGCCTAACGCCTCCTGCTTATTTTTTCCACAACACAAGACCACCTTTCTCAATTTCTTGCTTATCTTTAGTCCATTCGTGGTAAAGCTAAGTGGCTTACAATCTCTTGTTTAGCATCTTTCCTTCTATGTTTAACATATCCATAGTCACTTCTTTCCTTTGTCTAAAGCCTAACCACTTCCAGTCTAACATGTTCTCTCCCTTTCTGCTTAAACCATGGATTCATGGAGGTTCTTAAGAATATGCTCAAACAGACCATCGTCTATTACATATTCAATTTCCTTAGTGCACTACAGTATGATCCCTATACCATGTTCAGTCACCCTTTGTTTGCTATGTGACACTATTCTAGCATGAGATTTCAGAGAGGTGCAAATTTTAAGTAACCGTTAATGTGTTGGAAGCTATTTCTGAATTACCCACTTCAGTTTTCACACAAGGAACCTGATTCTAAGTTTTGCTTGCGAATAGGGCTTCATAAAGGATATCTGGTTGCCCTGGGGGTCAGGCCAACTCTCAGGATCTCAATATTGCGCCGTTAGACAGGACGTCGTGACACAATTGCACATATAGAAAACACACACAAATCAATTAGGTGCATACTCACACACACACTACCAGCTCAGGCACTTGCATCTAAACCAGCCTAGGCACATGCATACCTATCACCAATTCAAGCACATATACTATACACCCCAAAAGTTAGACACAGATCACTAATTCATATATCATGCACACCATGTCATATACACACACACATACACACTTACACTAGCAACTCAGATACACACGTTCAAAATTACCAGTCTAGGTTCATGCACACCTATCACCAGTTTAAGCCCATACACGCTACACACACCACATTTAGACAGAATCAGTTACCAGTTACCAACACCTGCACATCCAATACACATACGTGCATTACTAATTCATATACCACACACACGCACACACAATGATATTTATATATCTGTATATAGATGTGTATTCACTAATTCACACACACACTACCCACCTACACATACACACAGGTGAGTTGGGTGTTGTGATGTGTATGCATGTATGTGCTTGGTGTACTTGGGATACATGGGGAAAGGTTAAGGTAAGAAAGTAGAAGTGTAAGGAGTTATAGTTACTGGAAATGAAAGTCACCGGGACTGGGATTAGAACCGGTACCCTGTGGGGGCCTGGGCTGAAGAACTGAGACTGGGGGGTCACTTTAGGTTAATTGATCTTAATTAATTAAAAGACAACGCCCAAAGCCTGCAGAACAGGGGAGCATGCTGGCACAGAGTCTGGGACTGGAGCCAAAGCTACGGGGGGAAGCTGAAAAGGTAGATGGGGAGAGGGAAAAATGGGACTAAGGGAAAGTGTGGGTGTTAAAGAGGGGTTCTGGGTGTAGGGAGCCAGAGAATGGCTCTGGGGCAGCTAGAGAAGTAGTAGTCTCTGCAAGACAGCTAAGTGGAGCTTGGAAGCTGCAGGAGGGGGTGGATTACAGAAGGTGCAGGGGAAGCCTGAAAACAGAGAGACAGACAGCAGAAAAATCACAGGAAAAGCAGCAGACAGCAGGAAAGCAAGGAGAGGCTGAGAGGTGGCAGAAAAGGGGAGATGGAATTGGGAGGAGATCAAGAAACTAGCAGAGAGGGTGGGAACTGGAGCTGAGAGAGAAAGAGAATGAGGCTGGAATTTAAGATAGGGAAGGGACTGGGATTCAGTAAAATATCACCCAACTCGGGGTTGCAAATGACAGTGGTTTTATTGAACAGGGGAGATGGTGACACAATGCCAAATTGGTTCCCTTGCACCCACCCACACACACCCATACCCACACACACACACAATGGCAGCAGGGGTAAGAGAGACTTGGTGCAGGGGCTGAAGTCCACGAGGAGAGAGAGACAGAGAGAGAAAGAGAGTCCAAATTGTAGGAGGAGGTGTGCAGGTAATATCTACCTATCCAGGCTGGAAGGGGTCCTTGTCCAGTATGTGTTGTCCAGAGGGGGGTTGCTGGTAGGGCCTCTGGTTAGATAGGTGGTGTGGCATGGTGCTGGTCCAGATGGAAATGGTGTTCCCACTGGGTCTGTCTTGTGTGACCTTGTGTGACCCTAGTGACAGGAGGCATGCCCAGGCAAGGGTCAGCCCCTGGTGTACTGAGCATGTGTGTTCCATGCAGGGATGTGCAATTTCTGGTGTTTGTAATGGTGAGAGTTGCTGGTTTTGCAGGGTCCTTCGTCTTTCAAACGCTGGTCTTGTCTCTGTTTCTGGGTGAGGTCCGTGGTTCCTGGGTGAATCAATGCGAACTGATGGCCCAGTCATTACAGGCCATTCAGTAGAGGCCTGCTACCATTGTATTTCAATCATTCCCAATCACACTCATTCATCGGGGAACCAATTTACATGGGAGGGGTACGTGACTCATACAGTTGCAACATGGGATGCCCAAGCAGAGGACAGAAGATGGAGACTTGACATATAAAATGGAAACTTGACATGACTTTGGTTCACTTACAAACACAGGCCTAAACCATACACTATCCATATGAAACAATAAAAATCAATACGAAAATGGTGATAATACAACATACTACAGTAAAAATCAATACAAACCTAATAATAATACAGTATAAAACAGTGAATATCCAAAACCAAAAACTTGCTACCAAAATAAAAATGTTTAAAGCTTATCCTACATCTTAGCTTACTTATACTTATCTATAGGGAGAAGAGAGGGAGAGAAGAGGTCAGAAATGGTTGGGGAAGTGTAAGGTTTGACCTAGAAACTACTATGCAAAGCCTAAGCAAAAGTGAATGTTATGTGTCGAATGCCCATCTGCAATGATAAGGAGCAGACAGTCTTAGATAGAGGAAGCTTGAAAACAAAAAACAGAATCAGAGGCACTGGAACAAAGAGCTCATTATAATACTAAAAATCACACCCCGAGGCGGAGAAGATATATGCTAATGGAACATATATGTACGTTAATGAGATACATAGCTAAAACACAGGTATAGAGACATGCTCAGTAAAGAACTCCTTGCGTCACTCCTTTATAACCAATTAGCAAACAAGGATGCTTATGAAGATTCAACCTCTGGTATATAAGGGGCTTAGTATTGAATATGTGTGTGCTTGTCTTGTGAAATTATTCCGCTTGCACCTTTTATTGCTAGCAATAAATCTTTTTTATACTTTCACCCCTGGTATCTTTATTGGCCTTTGCATACCGGGCATGAACCCAGACTTGAGCTGGGGCCTAACAGTTTTTGGCACCCCAGATGGGACTGCCGTAGATAGCTTTGCCCGGACTAACTGACGACCAGCTTATCTGCTTTTTCTTATCAAAAGTCGAGCGTGCCCTGGGATTTCTTTTCCCGGTGAGACTTTTGTTTCAGGAGGAGCTGGATCGCTAAGGCGGCAGTAGCCTAACGGTGCAACACCATAGAGTGAAAGTATCAGTAACAGGCACCTGGGTGAGAGGGTAGAAAGGGCATAAGGCCTACCGTCAGTACGTCTGCCTGGGATTATCTCTGTAAGTATTCTGTCTGGCCCGAGTCCAAGACCAGTGATTTTTTCCCTTGTGAGGACAAGGACTAAGTACAGATCCCTGGATCCCAGGTAAGTCGGACGGTCAGAACCGGGAAGGCAGTCCTGAAATGGGTACTAGTAACAGTAAGGATAGGAAATGTACCCCCCTCTCTTGTGTATTGGGACATTGGGCAGAGTTTGGTGAGGACTATGACTAAGAAGAAAGCTAAATTCTTCTGTGAAACTGCGTGGCCACGCTATCAGCTAGATGATAAAGAATATTGGCCTCGGGAGGGAAGTGTTAATTATAATACCATCTTACAATTGATTTTGTTCTGCTGGCAGAATGGTAAATGGGAGGAATTGATGTATGCGCAAGCGTTTATGTCTCTTTGTAGAGATAAAAAAGTTTTGGAGGAATGTGGATTGGGGGAGGGGGTTGGGATCTGTGAGATGGCTGTGGCTCGACCAACTGCAAATCCTGTCCTGGACTGTCCGGAGCCGGAGGCTCTTCCCCCTGTGTTGCCTTTACCTTATCCTCTTCCTCCTCCTCCTCCTCCTGATTCATCTGATTCCTTGTTGGCATCTGCTCTTCCTGCTTTTTCCCCCCCTGAGGCAGAAGTTGTAAATACTCCCCGACATAGGGATCTGGAACAGCGCCAACCATGGCCATCAGGTGCTTGGCAATCTCCAAACTCCCCGACTTCTCCTGATATAAGCCCAGGAGGAGGATGGAGAGTACAGTTAGAAGCAGACTCCGGGGTTAAGGGAAAACATCACAGGGAATCTGATTCTGGCCATGGGAAGGGAAATGGGGTATTTCCCGTAAGAGAACAAGTGGTACCCGGGCCGCTCGAAGATGACGGTGAGCCAACCTACCGTCGAACCTTTGTGCACGTTCCTTTTAATACCTCAGATTTGTATAATTGGAAGAACAATAACCCCCGCTTGAGAGAGAATCCTGAAAAGGTACAGAACCAGTTTAAAACGATTTTCAAAACCCATAACCCAACTTGGGCAGATGTTCAGTCTCTTCTAGATATCCTGTTGACACCAGAGGAAAGGAGAATGGTAGTGAACAAAGCTCGTGAGTATGTGGAAAAGGAAATTACTGCAGGGAACCTGCAAGGAAATAGAGACGATCATGTCCCCATCCAGGAGCCAGATTGGAAACCAGACCAAGATATGACCTCCATCCGTGCCTATCGAGAATATATCCTCCGAGGATTGCGAGATGCTGTGAAAAAACCTCAAAATCTCAGTAAGGTGTATGAGATTCGACAGGAGACTAATGAGACTCCGAGTGCTTTTTTGGAAAGAATCTACACTACTTTCAGGCAATACACTCGTGAGGATCCGGAGGATGCATCGAACGCTCGCATGGTAAATATGATCTTTATAGGTCAGAGTGCACCAGACATTAGAAAGAAATTGCAGAAGGCAGACGGAGCAACAGGTATGCCTATTTCCCAACTAGTAGACATTGCTTACCAAGTATTTACTAACCGAGAAAGTGTTCAGGAAAAGAAACAGGACAAGAAAGAGGAGAGAAAGATGAAAATGCAGACAGCCCTAGTGGCAGCTGCAATCACGAGAAAACCTAGAGATGAGGGATCCTGGAGACAGCCGCAGAGACGGGGTCCATTAGAGAAAGATCAATGCGCCTTTTGCAAACGAAAAGGACATTGGAAACGGGAATGCCCTTATCGAAAAGTTGGGGAAGGTGAAAAGAAGAAAGAGGAGAGCAGTGGATTGTTCGCTTTCGGAAGGGATTCAGATTGAAGGGGACCGGAGGCCCGGGAGGGAAAGATAACCCAGATCCCAGTGTCCCCTGACGAGCCTCTGGTTAAAATGCAACTAGGGGACAGAGATGAATTGGTAAATTTTCTCGTAGATACAGGTGCTGCCCATTCTGTCTTAACTCAAAAACTGAAACCTTTAAGTAAAAAGACTGTGCCAGTGGTAGGGGTTACAGGGAAGGCAGTAACACGATCCTTCCTACAGCCAATGACCTGTAATCTTGGGCAGGCCAAAGTTACCCATCAATTCTTGTACATGCCAAACTGCCCCGTTCCCCTTTTAGGGAGAGACCTCCTCTGTAAACTGCAAGCTACGTTGTCGTTCCAGGATGGGCAAATGTTTTTAACAGTGCCTCCTGAAAAGGGGTGGCATTTACAGGCTTGCCTTCTTGGCCTTCTGCAAGAGGAGAGTACACCGGATATTCCTCAACCCCTGCTCGATGCTGTTGTTCCAAGGGTATGGGCAGGTCACCGACCCGGGAAGGCTAAAAATGCTGACCCTGTGAAGATTCAACTTTTGCCAGGGGCCCAGCCTCCATGTGTGAAACAATATCCAATGCGGATGGAAGCCAGGAAAGGACTGAAGCCGTTAGTTGAACGGTTCCTGGAGTATGGCCTTCTCCGTGAATGTACATCAGCTTTTAACACACCCATCTTGCCTGTGAAGAAGCCTAAGAGTAATGAATATCGTTTCGTCCAAGACTTGAGAGCTGTAAATAAAGTGGTTGTGAGTATATACCCGGCCGTGCCTAATCCGTACACCTTGCTATCTGCTTTGAACCCAGATCATAATTGGTTTATGGTTATTGATTTAAAAGATGCTTTCTTCTGTATACCGGTAGAGAAGGGATCTCAGGAAATATTTGCATTTGAATGGGAAGACCCAGATACTAGCATTAAGACTCAGTTGTGCTGGACTGTTTTACCCCAAGGATTTAAAAACAGCCCAACCCTATTCGGCAATGCATTAAGCAAGGATTTACGCAGGCTAGAATTGCCACTGTCCTGTGCTCTTTTGCAATATGTAGATGACTTGCTTTTAACAGCCACCACTGAAGCAAGCTACCTGGAAGGAACAATTTGCCTCCTTAATTTTCTGGGTCAACAAGGGTATCGCGTTTCCAGGAAAAAGATGCAGCCCATATCCCAGAAAGTCACATATTTGGGATTTGAATTACAGCCTGGTCAGAGAGCCCTGTTGCCTGAAAGAAAAGAAGCTATATGCCGGTTGGCACCCCCAATAACAAAGAAACAACTATGAGGATTTTTAGGTACAGTAGGTTTTTGCAGGATTTGGATTCCAAATTTTGGGGTTATTGCAAAACCTCTGTATGAGGCAACACACGGAGATGAAAAGGTACTCGAATGGACTGAAGAGTGTGAGCAAGCATTCTGCCAGTTAAAGCAGGCTCTCATTGAAGCACCCGCCTTAGGACTACCGGACATGAGTAAGCCTTTTTCCCTTTTTGTGCATGACCGAGGTGGGGTAGCCGTGGGAGTCTTAACACAGAAATTGGGTAGCTGGCAACGACCAGTGGCATATTTTTCAAAAAAATTAGACTTTGTGTCATGTGGATGGCCTGCTTGTCTCCGGGCTGTTGCTGCTACCTGTCTGCTAATACAAGAAGCTGAAAAATTAACCCTAGGCCATGAAATGATTGTATATATTCCTCATGCAGTACTTACAGCCTTGGAACAGAAAGGAGGGAACTGGTTAACTCCGGGACGAATGGCTCGATATCAGGCCATCCTCCTAGATAAGCCTGAAATAAAATTAGCCATTTCTCGCAATGTAAATCCAGCAACACTGTTGCCATCTATGGGTGACACACCAGATCTTGTGCATGACTGTTTGCAAACATTGGAAACTGTTTATTCTTCAAGACCAAATTTGAGAGACAGACCTCTTGAAAAAGCTGACCTGGAGTTCTACACTGATGGCAGCTTGAGTATAGAGAATGGAATTCGAAAATCCGGATACGCTATCGTGACTACACAGAATGTGATAGAAGCAGGACCTTTAAACCCATCTGTTTCAGCTCAAAAGGCTGAACTCATTGCTATGACTCGGGCTTTGCAATTGGCGGCCAACAAAACTGTCAATATTTATACTGACTCTAAATATGTTTTCCTTGTTTTACATGCTCACGGAGTGCTATGGAGAGAGCGAGGTCTACTTGATTCAAAAGGAACAGGCATTAAGCATAGCAAGCAGATAAAAGCCCTCCTTAAGTCAGTCTGGGAACCAAAAGAGGTAGCGATAATGCATTGCAAAGCTCATCAAAAGAAAAATGATGAGTCATCCACAAAAGGTAATCGATTTGCTGATGCTACAGCAAAGAAAGCAGCTAAAAAACCTCAGACAGACTTGCTGCCCGAAGTAAGTAATCTGTTACCTCTCCTCCCAGACTTATACCAGCCTGTGACACCACAGTATGGGGAAAGAGACAAACAATTGATAAGAGAGTTTCAAGCAAAGAAGGGGGAGCATGGGTGGCTAGTAGCAAAGGATGGCCGCATTATCATCCCAGCTGCCTGGGTTCATATGGTAGTGAAGAGAGCTCATCATGGCACCCACTATGGACCCAGGGCCCTGATAAGGTGGATCAGTCACTATGTAACTGGAGTGGGATTAAGAGAGGCTGCCAAGAAGGTATCAGAGACATGTGAAGTCTGCCAGAGAAATAACCCAAAAGGAGGGAGAAAAGAAACTCCAGGACATCAGAGAATAGGCAATGGGCCAGGAGAAGAATGGCAGGTGGATTTTACTGAGTTACCCCGGCAACAGGGGATGAGATATCTCCTTGTCTTTGTGGACACTTTCTCTAATTGGGTTGAGTGCTTCCCATGTCGGACTGCCCAAGCCCGAGAGGTGATCAAGGCACTCCTACGAGAAATCATACCTTGCTTCGGACTTCCAAAAGGAATAGGGTCAGACAATGGCCCACATTTCATTGCACAAATTACTCAAAAGGTTTCTGAGTTCCTGGGAATCAGCTGGCATTTACACACCCCTTGGAGACCCCAGTCCAGTGGAAAAGTGGAACGTATGAATCAGACCTTAAAAAGACACCTTGCAAAGATTTGCCAAGAAGCTCGACTCAAATAGCCAGAGGCCCTACCCTTGGCCCTGTTGCGAGTAAGGGTCGCACCACATTCTAAATTGGGATTAAGCCCATTTGAGATAATGTATGGTAAGCCTTACCCTCTGAGTTTGCCCATGGGTACTGAACAACAGTTACATGTTTTAGGAGAGGGAATGATTAGAGAATATGTATGGTCTTTGGTTTCTGTTTTGTCTTCCATCCATCAGCAGGTACGGGACGTGCTGCAGACACAGAACCAGTCTCCTACCCCGGAAAATTGATTATTACCTGGAAGTTACGCTCTTGTGAAAGATTGGAACGAGGAACCACTTTGAGCCAGATGGAAGGGCCCGTATAGAGTACTTTTAATGACCCCGACGGCAGCAAAGCTCAAAGGAATCAAGACTTGGATACATTCCAGTCGCCTAAAGCCGGTGGCTGAACCAGAACAAGAAGAAACTCCTGCAAACTCCGGGACCGGAGGCAGAGAACAGTGGAAGGTGGAGCCAATAAGGGACTTAAAATTCCTATTCAAAAGAAAGGAACTTTGAATAATTTGTCAATCTTTGATTAAGTTTTACAAGCCTTATTATGAAATTGTTCAAGGTTTTAGTGTGGGGCACCCTGATTTGTCCACTCCTACTTATAGGAGGGGAAAATCTTTTACCACAAGAATTTGACCCTCAGGAAAATGTCTGGATTTATCTGGCCCGGGAAATATTAAATAGAACAGACTTCTGCTTGGCAGGAGGGATCAATGCTCATCTGGTTTTTACCTTATGCTTAATTGCAGTACCAACCCCTTTGAAAATTTTACAGAATTATACTATGCTGAAAGATGTAGAGAAGGAAAATACATATCAGGATATATATAAGTGGGGGACTATTGTAAAAGAGAAAAGCAGAGACATGTTTTCTGTACGGGTTCAGGCAACAGCTAATGCTTCTGAATGTTTCTTAATAGTGAATTGTACTAATAATTGCTTTGAATTGAACCAAGGTAGAAAAATCTTCTGTAATAAGACCAGTCAAATATCCTATGTATATACACATACCATCCTTCCTCGAGGATGGTTTCTCGCCTGCGGGAGAATGATATATTCATACCTTCCAGCAAATGCTACTGGGGGACCATGCACCATTGCCCGGGTAACTGCAGCTCTTCCAAGGAAGTCTGACCTAATGCACACTGAACAAACCCCTCTTGGTGGGAGGTTTAAACGAGCATACACTACTCTCACTGCTGATTGTGACGAGAATGATTCCCCTGGACTATTATCTAAGGCAGAATACATAGCATTAGCTGCATCTATAGTGGGGGTTCCGGGTCTTGCTGTAAGTAATAGCAGAAATCTTAATGCAGTAGCCTGTGTTTTAGCAAAAGGACTAAATGCTACATCTCGAGCGCTCTCAGCCTTGAATGCTGAACAAAAACAACTAAGGGACGCTGTCTTAGAGAATAGAGCCGCTATTGATTATCTCTTGTTACGACACAATCTGGGGTGTGAAACCTTAAAAGGAATGTGCTGCTTCAACCTCACTGATAATTCTGTGCTAATTGAAGACAAAATTGGTGCCTTACAATGATTGACACAGACATGGAAAGAAACATCTGGCTTAGACTTTTCCTGGTTAACTTCCTGGCTTCCCAATTTTGGATGGTTGAAGCAGTTGTTTTGTATGGTTATTCTGTTTTGTTTTATAGGGATTATGATCTGTTTCTGTATCCACTGTATACCGGTTTGTATCGCATCTATCTTCAGGCCTAAGGTAAATCAAATGATTTTGCAAACAAAGAAAGCTGAGAATACTAGATTTGTGTTAAGTCAAATTGAATGGAGCAATCATAATTAATAATAATTATAAATGCTCCAGATGAGGGAAATGTAAGGTTTGACCTAGAAACTACTATGCAAAGCCTAAGCAAAAGTGAATGTTGTGTGTCGAATGCCCATCTGCAATGATAAGGAGCAGACAGTCTTAGATAGAGGAAGCTTGAAAACAAAAAACAGAATCAGAGGCATTGGAACAAAGAGCTCATTATAATACTAAAAATCACACCCTGAGGCGGGGAAGATATATGCTAATGGAACATATATGTACGTTAATGAGATACATAGCTAAAACACAGGTATAGAGACATGCTCAGTAAAGAACTCCTTGCGTCACTCCTTTATAACCAATTAGCAAACAAGGATGCTTATGAAGATTCAACCTCTGATATATAAGGGGCTCAGTATTGAATATTTGTGTGCTTGTCTTGTGAAATTATTCCGCTTGCACCTTTTATTGCTAGCAATAAATCTTTTTTATACTTTCACCCCTGGTATCTTTATTGGCCTTTGCATACCGGGCACGAACCCAGACTTGAGCTGGGGCCTAACAGAAGGAGAGGGAATGCATTTTAAAATAAATACAAAAAAAAACAACAAAAAACTGGGGGTTTTGCTACAATCTTATCATATATGCATTCAATCAAAGCTAACCAACACATTTTAAATTTTCAACAAGAGTCCAACAGTTATTCATAGAAACCATTTGGAAACCTCTGAATAACAAATGTATTTGAAAAATTATACCTTTTGGACAATTCAGATAGGAAAGAAAGAGGCTAAAATCATTGAATACTTTTTTCTCTGAATGTTTACTTAAGCCTAATTTTAAATAAGGTTCAAGCATTGCTATAGCAATGATGGTCCAGGAAATGTACTAGAGGGAAAATTTTTTGGTGGCATCTTTTATTGTAACTCTATAGTTGGGAGAAATGTAGGAGAAGCTTTTCAGAATGAAACACCCTTCTTCATGTTACCCTGAAGAAGATTGGAGAAGACCTGAAGAAAGGGTGCTTTGTGTCCAAAAGTTGGTCCTACATTTCTCTCTAGTTAGTCTACTATGTAGTTGGTTCCAGCAATTGATATCACAAAGGCACCCTTACCTCGTCTAAATCTAAAGTCTTTGGGGGTATATATTTGTATATGTCTAATCTAATCTACTTGACAGAGTTTTGGCGCTATATAAATAAATAATAGTTAGAACGGCATACAGAAGTATGGGCTCAGAGGTTCAGTCATGCAGTTTATTGTGGGTTTGTGCACTTATAAAAATAATCTTAATATAATAAAATTGAAACCAGGTTCTTTGCATCTCCTATTTTAGGCTCACATTTTGAGACACATTTATATGCTTGCTTAACTTTAAGCACTGTGAATACCCTTATTGAAGTAGAGAAGATTACTCCAATTGCATAAAGATAAGTATGTTTTTAGTTCTTTTGTGATAGTCCATGAAGCAGATTTCATGGCTCTTGCACAAAGAGCGGCTTACAAAATGTTCAAGTCATGAAAAATATTAGCAGTGTCATTTTGAGTATTTTCATGGCCTGGAAATTTTTGCTGTATGTGAAATTTTTGTTATGATGGTAGACTTATATAAACATTAGACAAACTCAGGTTTTCTTAGATTCTAATGTAAAAGTTGATCTTTGGATAAAATTTTTAATTTTTCAAATTTCAAAATTTTCATGATATTTTATCTAAGTGGGGAGAGACTGAGCTTCCAGTTCTGGTCCTGAAGAATTAGAATCTGTAAATAATCCATAGAACATATACATCTATAACTCAAGTACTAACTTCCAGGAAGTTGCTTGAGTACAGTGATTTTGTTTGACATCAAAGCTTTTAAAATGTATATGCTTCTCTATGTCCATGTAATACCTTGCTGATCAGAAGGAGGTTCTGAAAGACTGGGTACTCTGGCTTCCCTGATACGCTGACAAACACAACATATGTTTGAAAAACTTTATATGAACATGCATGAAGATTTATGAACCCAGGATATTTCAAACTCAGGGTTCATATTCAGTGAGGTTGAAGTGTGATGTGAATGTTTCCACTTTCAGGAGAACCCATTGACGTTTCTATTCCTTACCAGCCAAAATTGCAAACTCTTTGAACATAGTGTGTCATATTTTGGAAGCTAGGAATCTCCTTTCTTTCCTGCAGAAAATACTGTGCAGAAAACAAAGGAGACAATGCTCTGATCAAACCAGAAGCTAGTTTGTGGTCATTTCACTCTATCTTGAGTCTACAGAGATAGTGGAATGTTTCAAGGGATGACAACACATTGTGATCATTTATCTATAATGATACTTTGGGTTCATTTTGAGGTTACCCTCTACCAGCCTAAGCCATGAAATGAGCTACCTTTTCCTATATATATATATATATATATATATATATATATATATATATCCTACATGGTAGCCTACTCCAAATCTGTCTACAATGTGCTGCTTATTTCAGGATCATGAGACTTAAGAAGAGTTCGCTTGCAGAGCTCCTTTAAGACATCAGGCCTCTTCTAGGCTTGTGGGAAGTAGAAAGAAGAAAAGGGGTACAGAACAGCCTGGAGACAGAGATTGTGAATGATGGGACTACTGGTGGAAGACTTCCTATGCTTAAGGCTCATTTCATGCAGGAAAGGTCCTAACACATGGCAGGGTGAACTGGGAGGTGAGTGGAATTGACCTCATACCAAGAAGTTGAGCAGAACTTCCAGGGCTGGGACTGCTACAGGGTTTGAATCAATGGATTTACTGTGTATGTGTGTGGATTTACAGTGTTGCTTTGGGCTTTAGAGTGTCCTTAAGGTTTACCCTATCTGTGTAGACCTACCAATATTTGATCAACCTCTCAGGGGCAAAATTGTCACTGTGCATTCATTTCCACTTAATGTGATTAGCTGGAGGAAGATTACGTAGACAAAATACTGGAGGTTCTGTCCGTAAACTTCTGCTCGTACTTTGTGTCAGAAACTCTCTTACTAATATGAAAAAACCCCAAATATCACCGTGGAATATATTACAGACTGCATAAAGTTTGGTCTATACTTTGGTGATAGTGTCTCCCACTTATTGAGCATGATCCCATCAATTCATGCCCACAGGCTCACTCAGATCTGTAAGTTCATCAGTGAGGTGCTCTAGGGGCATCCCTCTGCAGCCACTCATGAGACCTCAGTTCTAATGTGTCTGACAGCAGCCACTGCAGATGACCCCAGGGCAGCCTTGCCTTTGTATTTCTGGGTTTGGATCATGGGGTGCCTCATTTCAGGCCTATCCTGGCTGGGATGTGCTGCTACCCTGTGTAGACTTATCCTTGAAGACTAAAGGAGTGATTGCAAAGCAAAGCCAACTGAACTATTTTTCTTGTGGGCTTGCCTACATGGGGAAAGTAAGATTAGAACAAAATGGACCCTGCCCAAATTGGCAGGACCTACCAAGGCAGAATGTAGGTGTCAGGTCACCAAAAAACTCAATCCAGATCAACCCCAGTCAGCTGCTCCAAAACTACTTAGGCATCAAAATGTATTAGTCATCTTTATTCTGGTCTGTAAATATCATTAGGCACATAGGTTTTGGTTATTGCACATGCGCATGCTGCAAGCCTGATCAACCATGTAGTGTCTAACTTCCATCAACACTCTGTTGGCATGGAAGGTGTCTAAACTGCACAGGGAGCAAGCAGGAAGGAGTACAGCTGTAGCTCAGTGGAAAGAATACTTCCCTAGTAGGGGGAGTCCTGGACTCTGGACTACTTTACACTGGACAGTCATTGGTTAAAAAACAGGCAGCAGAGGCCAGAGTCTTGGATTCCCATTAACTTTAGGATGTAGAGGCATGCTCCTTCTTGCTTTCTGTGTCTCGTGTCATGAATCTTGCATTCCTGGCTACTCAGTGAGCTAGCTTCAACATCAGTGTTGGAAAGGCCAGTGATTAGGGTACTTTCCTAGAAAATCTGAGATATGGGTTTCATCCCTTCAGGCTGAATCCAAGTCTGCTTTTCTGAAGTTCAGGGCCTATACTTTGCTGCTCTCCTTCCTTTCCTCAGGATCCGGAACTCAGTCATCTTGTGGTCACTGCTGTCCAAGTTGCCATCCATTATACTACACTCCCTACCAATTCATCCCTGTTTGTGAGCAGCAGGTCAAAAAGAACATGAACTTTGTTGGCCTCTTCAACACTTGCACCAGGAAGCTGTCCCCAACACTCTCCACAAACTTCTTAGATTGCCTGTGGACTGTTACATTGTCCTCCCAGCAGATGTCAGGATGATTGAGAACCAGGGCCTGCGATCTGCAAAATTTTGCTAGCTGCTTGAAGAAAGTCTCATCCACCTCATCCTCCTGGTCTGGTGGTCAATAGCAGGCATGCACCATGACATCACCCTTGTTGCTCTCTCTTTTGACCTAACTCCTAAACTTTCAACAGGCATATCTCCAGTTTCATACTGGAGCTGTGAGCAATCATGTCATTCTTTTAAATAAAGAGTTACTCCTCTTCTTCCCTTCCTGTCCTTATCTATCAATGACAGTGCTTCAATCATGAAGTTATCCCACCAAGTCTCTCTTATTCCAATCACATCATAGTTCTTTGACTGTGTGAGGACTTCCAATTCTTCCTGCTTGTTTCCTAGGCTCTGTGCATTCATTTACAGATATCAGGAAGAATGAGAATGTTGCCCTGCTCCTGCTTATGCTTTCTTCCGGTTGCCTGCTTTCCCACTTACCTCAGGGCTTTGGTCTCCATCCCCTGGAAAACCTAGTTTAAAGTCCTCTTCACTAGGTTAGTGACCCTGTGTATAAAAATGTTCTTCCTTCCCTTTGGCAGATGGATCCTGTCTCTTTCTAGCAATCCTTCTTCTTGGAACAACATCATGTGATCAAAGAAGCCAGAGCTCTGCTGGTGACACCATCTGTGCATCCATGCATTAATCTGCAAGATACATCCACTCCTTCCTGGGCCCTTCCCCTTGACCAGAAAGATTGAGAACACCTTATGAGCATCTGTCCACTCTACCCTTGCACCTAGAGCCCTTTTTATCTGCTTTAGTCATTTTTTATCTGCTAAGGGTCCCTCTTGGCAGTATCATTGGTGCCCATATGGATGAGTCGCATGGGGTAGTAGTCAGAGGGCCAGATGTGTCTCGGTAATCCTTCTCTGGATGCACTGGTGCTGCCCTTGATACTGCCTCCCATCTGCTTGTAACATCACTGGGTGACAGGTAGACAGACACCAGGGGTTTGTACTGGGATGGGGAGAGTGGGGTTGGCAGGGGTAAGGCTGGGAGATGGGCTTACAGGGGCAGCAGGTTGCAGGCTACAGACAGAGGTACCACAGTATGCAGGTGAGTAAGGAACCTCTGGGATAGGGATAGCATTGCTGCAGTCAAGTAGGTTTACCAACACAAGCTTTTTTTTAAAAGTGAAAATCTGCTAACTTTTTACAACAAGCAAACTTTTTAAATATGGTTTAAACCTGGGCCTTGTCCCAGGGTCTGGCAGAAGGGTTACATTTATACTATATAAATTATACTATATAAAATATGTCAGTAACAACATGTGTCAGTATAAAAGTTTGATATCCAGTAAAACGTTTTCATATTGTCAGTAAAAAAAAAAAAGTCTTAAGTTGGCAACCCTGTTTCAGTGGTTCTTAGTAGGGCTGTGCGAAATTTTGCCAGCTGTTTCATTTTGATGCTGTTTTGACTTGTTTCTAGCTCGAAACAGTGAAATTGAAATGAAAAAGAGGGCTTTGAAACAGCCTCAAAATGAAATGAGGCCAGTAGAATGATTTCACAAATTTCAAAACATTTTGAGTTTCGAAGCAGCAACCCAGCCAGGTGCTGGGAGGCAGGGGAGAGCCAGGGTTGTGCTTCCAGCAGCTCCATACAGCCCCATGTGGCTCAGCCTGGTGGGGAGCGCAGTCCTGGCTCTCTTAGCTGGGCTGCGTTGCCTGGGGGTGGTAGAGCCAATTGGAGTGCAGTGCTGGCTTTGCCTGCCTCCCAACTTTGGGCTGCGCTCTGATCGGCTCCACCAGCCCCATGGAGCTCAGTCTTGTGGCGGGAGGCAGGGGCTGTGCTCTGCCTTCTGCCACCAGGAAGAGTTCCCTGGGGCTGCAAGCTGCTGGGAACCCAGCCCCTGGGCTGCGCTCCACCTGCCTCCACCGGGCTTCAAGGGTGGGAAACCATCCAGGTGCAGGCGGGCACAGTGCAGACCCTAGGCTGCGTCCCACCCACCTGCACTGGGCTTCAAGCAGCTAGGAACTCAGCCCAGTGCAGACAGGTGTGGCACAGCCCAGGGGACTTCCTTTCCCAGTCCCATCGCAGCGCTGGGGAGGGGAACTCAGCCAGGCTTAGTTCCCTTCCCCAGCCTGATCAAAATGTTGTGTGATGGATTAGCTGGTAATGATTTGTCTCAGGGGTTTTGAAAGCGTAAAAGATGATTGGAGGACCTGAATTCCCTTTCCTCACCAATCAAGCCCCAGAGACTCACCCTCTGTGTCTCTTGATTGGCTCCTTAGGTCACCTGGAGGAGGATAAAAGGAGAAGCGCAGCTGACTCAGGATAGACCAGTGAGGGACTATGAGGAAGGCATTTCAAACAACTGGCAAGAGCTGGGCCAGCGGGGTGGGAGCAGTTGTCCCTGAAGCACCTGAAGGAGTGGGACCTGCAGGCAGCAGTTGGACCCTCAGCAGCGCAGCGTGCGGCCGGCAGGAGAGGCTCCCTGCTGGGCTCCAGGATCCCCTATGAGAGGCTGCAGCCAGCAAGAGAGGATCCCCAGCTCCAGCAAGAAGCTGAGCAGTGACCTGAGAGGTTCCCAGCTCTGCTTCCAGCTCCTCCAGCAAGAGGCCAGGTAGCTCAATGTGAGGCAGGGGCTCCTGGAAAGTCAAGACCCCTAGCAGCTTGGAGCAGTGCCAGCACTGGTGGCTGTGTGGTAGTGTTTCTGCCTACCATGTGGGAGATCAGATTTTAAGTACCAGCTGGGATGAATTGGGGCGAGTGAAGTGACAGGGAGAAATTCTTGTTGCAGTGGAAAAGGGGTCATTGTGTTTTCCCTCTTTCCCCACTCCAGGTACCTAGGCCTTCTTATTTTACATTTTGTATTTTGTGCCTTTTATATTTTGCCAACCAGTATTGTTTGTTCAGCTGTTTGTGTTTTATATTTTAGTTAACCCTGTCTTTTGTCAACCAGATGAATATGTGTACGATTGTAAGTGCCTAACCTTTATTGAATCCTGCCCCCTCGGGGCGTTGTAGTGTCCCATATACTCTCCGGTTTATACTTGTTATGTTCCTACTACTTTTTTCTCATTAAAAGGTATATGGTTAAGTCCCCATTGGTGATTTGGCTCTGCTCTATAGGGGAAGGAGGGTCCCTACACCTCCCACAGCGCTTGTGCATCTGCTCTGATCCTTTCAATTGGAGAGGGGGTACATCTTGGAGTGCTGCCTGGATTACAGTTGAAACAGCATCAAAACAACGAAACTGTTTCGACAGAAAGGAACAGTGTTTTTGAAACAAAACAAAACTCAAAGAAAAACACTGTTCTGTCAAAACAGATGTCAAAATGGAACGCTGCTGTTTTGCACAGCCCTGGTTCTTAGGACTAACAATAATTGTATTAAAACTCAACATTATTTAAGTAGCAGAACTAAACTGACAAAAGGAAGAAGGAGTGCATGCCTTTTATCAAGGTTCTTTGGGTAAATCTGATATCTTTTATTAGACCAACTCAGATAGTTGGAAACATTCTTCTTTGCATGCTTTCAGGTATAAATACCCTTCATCAGGCTGAGGAAGCATCTGCAGTTGATATGTGCTCTTCCTGGATGGAATGAATAGTAATAATAACAATATTAATAATATTATACTAATATAGATAATAAAATATTATATTATGATAATATGAATAGTAAAATAAAAATAGTAATAATAAAAACAGTAATAATAAAAAATTAAAATGAATAATAGTATTTACTATTCATTCCATTCAGAAAGAACACACACCAACTGCAGATGCTTCCTCAGCCTGATGAAGGGTATTTATACCTGAAAGCTTGCAAACAAGAATTTTTCCAACTTTTTGAGTTGGTCTAATAAAAGATATCAGATTTACCCAAATAACCTTGTCTGCCTATGTCCTTAGGCCAACACAGCTACAACCTACACCCCTGCCTTTGATCAAGGATCTTGTATGCTACTGATTGCCCTTTTGAGAAGATTCCAGACAGGTGAGAGACAATACAGACCAAGGAACTTGTGATGGAAGATGATGCAGCATATGGTGTAGCCATATAACTCCCCCATGGGATGGCTCCATGGGTGGGAAATAGAGGTCTGTGTGCTTACGCCTTAGGGGACTATATATGTTGGTATGGAGTTCTGGTTTGATTACAAAAGACCTTGGAAGTTTGAACCACTTGAATGTTTGTACTGAAAATGTTTGCAGGTAAACCCCACCTCAGCAAAAGGTAAAACAGGGACATTTCTGTTACATTGGCTCCTTTTTTGAATGAAGCCTCTGTGAGAATTAGTCAGGATTAAAATAGAAAGCCAGTGGCAACTGCAGGTGTGGAGAGATGATTTCCACATGATTGTGGCTGCTTTTACAAAAAATAACAGACAGACTTTCAATAGCATATAATGTTATCCTATAGTAATATACCCAGTGGCCACGTCCACATGAGTAGGGGTGTCCCTTTGCAGAATCACAAATAATAGCAGCACAAATTTGTGCCAGTACTTTGCGCTGCAAAGCACCCCTCTGCTTGTGTGGTTTGCAGCGGGTCATAATGCTCCATGTCTTGCAGTGGGGGGATAGCCGGCAGATAGCCCCCATGCTCAGGCACCCTGTGCCCCAGCCAGCCAGGGAGCAGCACATGGAGAGGAGGGAGCAGGCAGCTCAGGGATGCCTGCTCACCTGTCTTGGTTCATTGTGGAGCCCCCGTCTTGAGGCAGGCCAGCCACTGGCAGGGGCACAGCATACCTTGAGTCAGGGGCTCCATGTGCCTCAGTGCAGGAGCTCTGCAGTGGAGCCCCTGTGCTGAGGCATGTGGAAACAGGGGACTAGCCAGCCCAGGGCTGCCTGCTCCCCTGTCTTGAGGCACTCTGTGCCCCAGCCAGCTGGGGAGTGACTGCCTAGGGCACAGTGATGAGTACCCCTGAAACTTTTATAGGTTTTTTTTATACTTTGGGAACAGCTGTATGTTTTGAAAAAGCATTTTATCTAACCAAGGGCATAGAGTAGCTTGTTTAGGCTGGGGGAGATCGCTTGTTGCCTAGTTGCTTAATTGCTGGCCTTGCTAGAAGGAAAGCCATATCAGCAAGGTCCCTAAGGGGTTAGAAAGGGGGGTTACTAGCTGAGCTTGCTGAATAACAGGTGCCACATCAGCAAATTACACTGTCACAAAGGCAAGTTTAAACTTGCCTAGGGAGGGGTCTGTAGCTAGGGTGAAGTGCGCATGGACCAAAAGGGGCAACCTATAGTAACTGCATAGCATGTAAGGCTAGAAGAGGCTATATAAGGCTAATGCCCACTTGGGTGGGTGTGCTTGCTTTGCGAACGATTGCCAAGCACCGCTTTCTGCGCAGAAATAAAGTTTAAGTTGGATCCTTCACCCCTGTGTGTTTATTGGTACAAGCGCACCGGGCACGAACTCACTGTCCTTTGGGGACAACAATTTCTGGCGACCCAGATGGGACCCTGCTGACTGCCTTGCCCGGTCCACCTCTTTGGCTCCGGCAACAACTGTGGACGGTGCGAGGGCCAGGTGACACCGACCTTATTCGTCGGAGGTCTGACCGTCTCCTGGTTGCCTGACGGAGTCGTGGAGGGGCACAACGGTGCAACGCTCAGAGGACCAACTTAATCGGGCGGGACGAGGGAGGTTTCAATGGACTGGTGAATACTTCTTTCCATATTTTGATCAGGATTGGGAAAGAGACGGCTTTAAAAGTTCTGACCGTGTAGACACCCTAGGCGAGTGAGACCGGGTAGTAGTCCTGTGAACTCCCTTTAATCAGTTTGGTACTGAGGCTGAGTGGCAGTCGCCGTCCATTAGTTGGACAACGGGAAGTAACCAGTCCAAGATTCTGCCCTGCAGCCCCTTAGGATACATTTTGAAAAACTGGCCAAAGTTTGGAAGCAACCCTATGATGAAACAACAGATGATTCGGTATTGCAATACATGTTGGCCACAGTACCAACTTGCAGATGGTGCAGCATGGCCGGAGAATGGGTCTTTGGATTATAACACAATCTTGCAGTTACAGTTGTTTTGTAGGCGCCAAGGAAAGTGGGATGAGATGCTTTATGTAGAGGCATATATGACTTTGTATGGGGATGGGGCTACGCAGAAGTTGTGTGGGATATTTAGGGGAAGCGGGGTAATGGCTTTACAGGGGGTCACCACAGTGTGTCCGGAGGAGCCGGGGGAGGAAGACGTGCAGTTATTAATTGCTCCCACGGCTCCCCCGTCTTATCCTGTGAGCCCTGCGTCACCACAGGGGACTTCTACTGCACCTGAAACGGCTCGTCAGGGACTCTCGGCTGGCTCGTCCAGTCCGTCATCCCCCACCTCCCCTGACAGCCCTGGGGTGCCGTCCCCAGGTCCGGCGGATGCGGGTGGTAGCAATCTGGCGATAGAAGGGACTGTAGGAGATGGGGCGTTTAGCCCTGTGGCGAGTTGCTTACGATCAGGGGCCGAGCCAGTAGTTCAGGCCCCTTTGCACCAAGGGGTGGGTCCTGAGGGTAGACCAGTTTTTGTCCATGTGCCATTCAGCACGGCAGACTTGATAAATTGGAAACAGTCCGTGGGCCAATACCGCCAGAATCCGGAGGCAATGGCACAGCTGTTCTCTACTATTTTCCTCACCCACCAACCAAACTGGATAGATATTCAGGCCTTATTGGCCGCTCTTCTGACTCCGGAAGAAAAGAGGTTGGTCTTAGAGAAAGCATGCACGATAGCACAGCAGCGTCACCCAGCTGGTGAGGTAGATTAACTTTGCCCTAAGGAAGATCAAGACTGGGATCCTAACACCTGGGGGGGCCGGAAGGAGTTAGAGCTG
This sequence comes from Alligator mississippiensis, assembly GCF_030867095.1. Taxonomy (NCBI): domain Eukaryota; kingdom Metazoa; phylum Chordata; order Crocodylia; family Alligatoridae; genus Alligator; species Alligator mississippiensis. The sequence goes on along the minus strand of NC_081828.1, from coordinate 150,221,769 downwards.
TATCAGAAGTTTGTGCTGGCTGCTCTCCTGGGGTCTATCCCCAAGCAGAAAAATTTGTCTAAATTGTACGAAGTGTGGCAGGGTCCGGAGGAGGATCCATCCAGTTTTTATGGGAGGTTGTGCAAGGTGGCCAGACAGTGGACGGATTTAGATCCGGAGCTGCAGGAAAATGCCAAGATGTTTAACACACTGTTTATAGGACAGTCAGCCCCAGATATTAGGAAAAAACTACAGAAGGCTGAAGGAGCAGCTGGAATGAGCATCAGCCAAATGATTGAGATTGCTTATAAGGTATACTCTAACCGAGATCAGGTTAAGGAAGAAAAAGAAGGCAAAAGAATGAAGGCAGAGGCATCATTACAAGCATCGTTGTTGGCAGCGGCAATTGTAGATCAGAGAAGTAGAGGACGGGGCAGGGGAAGTAGAGGGCGTAGAGGAGGCGTGAGCTATGCTCCGGGAGGCTACGGCCAGGGTCCCAGGCTGGAACCTAATCAGTGCGCTATTTGCAAGCAGGAAGGGCATTGGAAAAATGAATGCCCCAAGAGCGGGGAGAAGAGACGAGAGGAGGAAGAAAGATTGTCGATGTTAGACGGTTCTGACCAGGAGTGACGGGGACCGGGGGCGAACACTGAAGTAATCCCTGTCTCCCCCGATGAGCCCCTGGTTAGAATGCAAGTAGGGGGAGAACTTATTGATTTTTATAGTGTAGCCATGCATTCAGTTGTAACCAGTTTTAAAGGACCCTTATCAAAAACCAAGATCCCCATAATTGGAGCCACCAGCCAGCGGACGCATCGTCCTTTTGTGCCACCCATGGAATGCAAATTGGGAGGGAAGAAAGTGTCCCATCAGTTCCTGTATATGCCTGAGTGCCCCATACCTTTGTTTTGGGAGGGATTTGCTGTGCAAATTGCAAGTCCAATTGACCTTTTCGGAGGGCAGAATTACTATGAAGATACCAACTGAGGAGGCCTGGAAGGCTCAGGTGTGTCTCCTATTGCAGGAGGGGGAGGAAGGAAGAATTCCCCCCTAAGTAGAAGACGCTGTAGTACCATGGGTATGGGCGGGAGAGAAGCCAGGAAGAGCCAAACTGGCCACCCCTGTAAGCATTGATTTGAAGCCGGGAATTACCCCGCCCAGGGTACCCCAATATTGGTTGAAAATAGAGGCTTGGAAAGGCCTAGAACCGCTTATAAAGCAATTCCTTGAACATGGTTTGCTTCGGGAGTGCCAATCATCTTTCAATTCCCCCATTTTGCCTGTTAAAAAGCCCCACAGTAACGAGTATCGTTTTGTGCAGGACCTCAGAGCCGTGAACAAGGTCACGGTGACCCTCCACCTGGTGGTGCCGAACCCTTATACTTTGCTGGCTACTTTGTCTGCAGAGGACCAGTGGTTTACAGTCCTGGACCTGAAAGATGCCTTCTTTTACATCCCACTTGAAAGAAACAGCCAAGAGATTGTTGCATTCGAGTGGGAAGACCCGAATACTAGGAGAAAAACCCAATTGTGCTGGACAGTTTTGCCTCAGGGTTTTAAGAACAGTCCCACTATTTTCAGCACTGCCTTAAGTACCGACCTTCAGAAGTGGGACAAAGGGACATCAGGTACCCTGTTACAGTATGTGGATGATTTGTTGATTGCAGCAAAAACGAGGGAAGAGTGCCACCTGCTGACCGTAAGTTTACTGAACTTCCTGGGACAAGTGGGATACCAGGTATCTCGGAAGAAAGCCCAGATAGAGCAAAAGAGGGTACGATACCCAGGATTTTACATCTCGCAAGGCCAGAGGATATTGGGCCCTGAGAGAAAAGAGGCCATCTGTCGGATGGCAGTCCCAAAGACCAAGAGACAGTTGCGAGGCTTTTTGGGGATGGCAGGATTCTGCCGGATCTGGATCCCCAATTTTGGACTAATAGCCAAAGCTCTTTATGAGGCTACTGCTGGTAGTGAGGGAGATTTGCAATGGACGGCAGAATGCCGAAAGAGCTTTGACACTATCAAACAGGCCCTTATGACAGCGCCGGCCCTGGGCCTACCCGGTCTGAGTAAACCATTTCAGCTTTACGTTCATGAACACCAAGGAGTAGCGTCAGGAGTGCTGACCCAGTACTTAGGTAGCTGGAAAAGAGCAGTGGCCTACTTCTCCAAACAACTGGATCCCACTAGTTTGGGATGGCCGGCCTACTTGCGAGCAGTAGCAGCTACAGCTATGCTGATAAAGGAATCTAAGAAACTTACTTTAGAACAGCCAATGACCATGTATACCCCACATTCAGTGTTGGCGGTGATGGATGCAAAGGGGGGAACCTTGCTTTTCCCTGGACGAATGGCTAAATACCAGGCGGCTCTCCTGGATCAGGGAGACATCCAGTTGCAGACCTCTAGTACACTGAACCCAGCTACACTAATGCCATTGGAACAAGACGAAGGATTACAGCATGATTGCATTGAAACTATTGAGAGCGTGTATGCTAGCCGGCCAGATCTTAAAGATGCCCCACTACCTAATGCAGACCTTGATGCAGACCTACACAGATGGAAGCAGCTTCATGGACAATGGGACCCGAAAGGCGGGATACGCCGTGGTTACATCATGGGATACTGTGGAAGCCAAAGCCTTGCCTCCAAATACCTCTGCACAGAGAGCTGAGCTTATTGCTCTGACTCGAGCTCTCCATTTGTCAAAAGGAAAGACGGCCACTATATACACGGATTCGAAGTATGCTTTTGGAGTCCTACACGCCCACGGAGCTATATGGAAAGAGAGAGGACTTTTAATGGCAAGTAATAGCCCAGTAAAGCACGGAACAGAGATCCTGAAACTACTTGAAGCCGTGATGGAACCACTAGAGGTAGCTGTGGTGCACTGTAAGGCCCATCAAAAAAGAGATAGTGAAGTTATAAGAGGAAATCAATGAGCAGATGCTGCAGCAAAGAAGGCAGCTAGAGAACAAGTTCAGGAGACTCAAATGTTGGCATTGATGCCTCAGGTAGTGTTGCCTGAAGAACCTCCCAAATATACTGAAAAAGAGAACCAACTAGCAGAGAAATTGGGAAGCAAAGAACAACAAGATGGATGGTGGGTCTTGCCTGAAGGACAGGTCCTGATGCCAAAACTGATTCTTCCAAAATGCTCCAAGAGTACCACCAGAGCACCCATATGGGAGCTGACGCCATGACCCAAGGTCTCCAAAGAATTGTAGTGGGATCTAAGATGAGGAAAACAGCAGAACAGATAGTGCGAAGATGCCCTGTCTGTTGTGCCAACAATCCTAAGATTTCCCCCAAACCTCCGCCAGGAGCAGGAAGGCAAGGACTATTAGCAGGAGAATGTTGGCAGATAGATTTCTCTGAAGTTCCCAGGAAGGGACAGTATAAATACCTGTTAGTGCTCGTGGACACATTGACTGGATGGACCGAGGCCTTCCCGTGCCGAACCAACAAAGCAAAAGAAGTGGTCCAAGTGATGTTAAAAGAAATGATTCCACGATTCGGAATCCCGGAGGGATTAGCCTTGGACTGAGGGCCACACTTTGTGTCAGAAGTAACCCAGGCAGTTTCCCAGGCTCTGGGGATACCATGGGACCTTCACACGGCATGGAGACCACAGTCAAGTGGACAGGTGGAACGAATGAATCAGACTCTGAAAAGACAACTGGCTAAACTTTGCCAAGAGACTCAGTTGAAATGGCCCGAAGCTCTGCCTCTTGCCTTGCTTAGAGTGCGCATAGCCCCTAGAGCTAAATTGGGAGTTAGTCCATTTGAATTAATGTATGGCAAGCCATATCCTAAGAATCCAGTGGTGACGCATGGGAGTCAAATGCATGTAAAAGGGGAAGGCTGGGTAAAAGATTATTTGTATTCTTTGTCTGCTGTATTGTCTTCTCTCCACAGGTATGTCCAGGAGCGACTTCCACTCCCCTTAGATACACCAGTCCATAAGTTCCAGTTCGGAGATGAGGTGCTGGTCTGAACATGGAAAGACTAGCCGCTTCAGCCTAGGTGGAAGGGACCGTATCCTGTGATTCTCACCACTCACGCTGCAGTGAAGGTTCAGGGGGTAAAACCGTGGATACGCTACACCCGGGTGAAGGCCGCACCAGAAGTACCACCTGCAGGAGAAGTTGCTGAGAGTGTTGCACCGGAAGCCGACGCAAACGGACACCGTTGGACAGCAGAGCCAGTAGAAGGACTTAAAGTTCTGTTTAAACGTCAACCATGTGGACAGTAGTTCTCTGCATAGGTGTAATGTTTCTAGGGTCTAAGGGGTTGGTGCATCAAAGGTTCGAAAAGAGTCAAAATGTGTGGGCTTATTTGGCAAAGAACGTATTAAATGTCACTCATTTTTGTTTGGCGGGAGGAACATCGGTTGAGGATATTTTCACGTCATGCCTTATAGGGGTGCCCACTCCGTTGGAAGCACTCCGGAATCAGACTTGGTTCGCATCTGGGGGAATAGGAGGTCCAATCAATTACACTAACAACTCCATGTGGGGGACCATTACCACAGAAAGAAATGCCAGTACCTTTGAAATAGATTTGTTGACAGTCATCTCCCCTGGTAACACCAGCTGTGCCAATTTTGTGAACTGTACCAAAGCTTGTAAAAGCCTAACCAAAGAAACAAAAATTTTCAATTGCTCAGACGTGACTAATGTATCTTGCAACTACGGTCATGTTGTATTACCCCGGGGGTGGTTCCTTCTTTGTGGGGAGACTGCGTATTCATATCCCAGCCAATGCCGCAGGAGGCCCTTGTGCTCTGGGCCGGTTGACTGTCTGGCTACCGGGGATGCCTACGACCTCTAGTAAGCATCACCGGAGAGGTTTGAATGTGCTAGATGAATCCTGTGATAGTGACGTAAACCTCCTGAGTGAGGCTGAGGTAGTGTCCTTAGCAGTTTTCATAGTAGGGGTGCCAGGCCTAGTAGTGGATGCCGAGAGGCAGCTTAGTAAGGTGGCCTGTGCCCTGGCAAAGGGCCTAAATACAACTTCACAGGCCCTAGCTGCCCTCAATACTGAAATGAAAGAACTAAGAGGAGCTACTCTGCAAAATAGAGCAGCCATAGATTACCTGTTGCTGAGGCATAACCACGGATGTGAAGAGTTCGAGGGAATGTGTTGTTTCAATTTGACAGATAATTCTGAGTTGATAGAGTCAAAAGTGCAGAAGTTAAAAGAAGTTCTGTCCCGCATTAAGCAAGGGGAAGGGTTTGACTTCTCATGGCTTACTTCTTGGCTTCCTAATTTTTCATGGCTTAAGCAAATTTTCCTATTAGTTGTGACAAGTATGTGTATTTTCTTGATGATTTGTTGTGGAGTACAGTGTGTCCCTATGTGTTGTGAGGTACTCAAGAGATCAATTTCTTCCCCCGTTCACTGCGTGATGTTTGTAAAACCATCAGTTACAAACCCGATCCAAAAGAATCGGGAGGGAGCAAAGAGATTTCTGAAGATGAAAAAGATGGTCGAGGACTATGACCCTATGGAATAGGGACATAGCCTCGAAGGGGGGATTTGATGAGTACCCCTGAAACTTTTATAGGTTTTTTTTATACTTTGGGAACAGCTGTATGTTTTGAAAAAGTATTTTATCAAACCAAGGGCATAGAGTAGCTTGTTTAGGCTGGGGGAGATCGCTTGTTGCCTAGTTGCTTAATTGCTGGCCTTGCTAGAAGGAAAGCCATATCAGCAAGGTCCCTAAGGGGCTAGAAAGGGGGGTTACTGGCTGAGCTTGCTGAATAACAGGTGCCACATCAGCAAATTACACTGTCACAAAGGCAAGTTTAAACTGACTAGGGAGGCGTCTGTAGCTAGGGTGAAGTGTGCATGGACCAAAAGGGGCAACCTATAGTAACTGCATAGCGTGTAAGGCTAGAAGAGGCTATATAAGGCTAATGCCCACTTGGGTGGGTGTGCTTGCTTTGCGAACGATTGCCAAGCACCGCTTTCTGCGCAGAAATAAAGTTTAAGTTGGATCCTTCACCCCTGTGTGTTTATTGGCACAAGCGCACCGGGCACGAACTCACTGTCTTTTGGGGACAACAACAGGATGCCTCGAGATGGGGGCTCCGCAGTGCGCAGAGATGGGGAAGCAGGCAGGCTTAGGCTGCCTGCTTCCCCATCTCCATGTTTGTCCTGGCACATGGCACCTTGGCATGTTTGCATCACTTTTTTATCTGTTTGTTTTGGGGATTTTTTGCTGCCAGGAAATCCCAGTAGCAAATTTGATCTCAGCGCTGCAAATTAGCAGCACGGGGCAGAGTTTAACTTGCAACACATGAGGTTTGTAGCACCACAAGGAGGTTTGCAGTGCCACAAACCACACATGCCTGCACGTCTGAATCCAGCCAATGTGTCTCAAGAATCTTCAATGTCTTCAGTATTTGTTGGATGAGGTTTTACTATTTTGTTTTATATGATCATGAAAGAATTATTTAAAAGTCCATCAGCTGGGAAATCACTTGACATCATGACTCTTAACCTATAATTCACAATGTCATAGTAGCATTCCTTTTTCTGCTTTTTCCTTTGGTAGTCAGGTTGCTAGATTACTCACAGATATAGGGGTGACAAGCATTAACAGTGTCATTATGGCCTGTTAACATAGCTCATTAATGTGTTTTAGTGCTCATTAACTTTGCAGGGAGCTATTGAATCTGATGGAAACAAAAGCTGCAAGGTAAAAAATGCAGATACGTCTTCAGAAATTATCTGTGCTAAATATACACTTAACTTATAACCATTGCACTTTTATGGTGCTCAGAGGAGGATTTTTGGTGACTGCTCACATAGTACAAATTTTAATAGAGTAATCAAAATGCACCGCCTTAAATTCTCATTTAATATTTTTCGCTCTTAAAAAACTGTATTATAATTTTCAGGAGTAAAATTTTCCTCTTGTATCAGAATTTTCTTGCTCCATGAGGAGTGAGACTGGACTTGTATGTTCTCAAGAGTGTTGTTGTGGAAGAGTATTATTGCCATGGTGGTCCAGGAAACATGTGAGAAGGAAGGATTTTAGTGAGAGCTGGGAGAGTTGTTAGACAAGATTTTGGATACAAAGGAATTCACTCTGTGCCTAAAAGCTTGTGTAACTTCTCTTCCAAAAACATTGTTAGTCCAATAAAAATATCTCCAAAATAATCCTTTGCTTCTTTTATGCTTTTTTTATGTTCCTTCCATTATTCTCCTAATTTATGACACCTTTACCATTATTACTTAAAGGGCGCATCTACACAAGACACTTACTGCACATTAGCCTAATAACACTGCGCAGTAGCGTGCCATGGCAAAAACTGTGCTGCTAGCCTACTGTGCCATGTTATTAGGCTAATGTGCAGTAAGCATCACTAAATAACCATGTGCTGGTGCTACTGCATAGTAACATTAGGTACTGTGTATTTAGTTAGTAGTTTATTAAGGAAGTACTAAACTAAATGTGCAGTATCTAAGGCACATTCATAAATGTGTAGATGTGCCCAGTATTTCTTAATTTCATCAAGTTCTCAGAAAACATAGATGGGAAAGAAAAGATCAAAGGTCCACCTGAGCCAAGTAACCTGTCAAGCCAATGAGATAGAGGCAAGCCAATTTCTATAGCCAATGGCACACACAGTAGCGATGTGGCAAGAATCAGGTCTCTCTGTCTTGACCACTCCAGCCAAATTACAACTCCACCAAGAGATTTATCCTCCAGAATGAGGTCAGGTATTGGTTCTTTCACCCCTTGGTAAATGATCACTAGTGATCCGGGTTTTCCATTTCCCATGGAAAAGTGGAGTAAACAGTGGATTTTACCTTTTACTGGATGCAAACCTGGATTTCTCGTTTTACCAGAGAAACAGATCGATTTTGCAGTTTTGCAATGAGCTCCCTGCAGGCTGGCAGAGTTGCAGGGAGCTGCAGGCCCAGGTCCATAGCCCTGGCACAGGTTGGGGCTTCTTCCAGCAGGGCTGGGGGAGCAGGGACTGTGGGTGGGGGGCAAGATGCAGCAGCAAAGCTATGGGGCTTGCGGGGGAGCAAGAGGCATGAGCAGGGCCAGGGGTCTGTGGGTGTGAAGTGAGGGGTACCAGGAGGGCCAGGGAGGCTGTGGGGGGCCTTTAATTTTAATCACAGATTTTGGAGTTTTTAATCAGAGAATTTGCTATTTTTTATCAGGGAAAACCAGTATCCCTGATGATCACAGTCTTCTTGAGATTAATTGCCGTCCCAAAGCTCTTGCATGATTCTGAAAATCTGCCCAAGAGATTTTTCAGGGAAGATTCACTGCGGGCAACCAAGACCACATCATCCACAGATAGGAAATCTCATAGAACTTTTTCATATTTGAAGACTGTTGTTATGCCCTCTCTTCTCTAGACTCAATAAACTTAATTCAGTTTCCTCATAGGTCATGTTTTTAAGGCTCATTTTTATTGATGTCATCAGAACTCTCTTCAATTGGCCCCATTTAAATAATTTCTTACCCAGAAGAATGTACTCAACTAATCAATTTTGGTTATTTTCAAATACCACTGTGATATCTGAGCATTGAATGAGAAGCTCAATTACTTTTTGATCTCAAGAGCACTTGCACATTTTTCCTGCCACTCTGCTCAGTAGACATTTTTGATTATGTTATTTGTCTTTCATAACTTCTCAAAGCTCTCATTTTTGGAAAAACCTAAAATTCAGTGGTGTTTGCACACACATTTGTTGAACTTTCAGTGAAGCAGGCACATACAATAATCTGTAGATCATTAGGGCACTGTAGAATGTACATTTTACTAAGTCTCTCATTGTCTTCTAACTGTGAGATTCATAGGTTTTAGATGCAACTTCTCATTGCTTCACAGAGGTGAAACATTGAAGGATTCAAAACATGAGTGGATTTATTCTGTGTTCTATTAAAGGTGATTTCTGCAAGGACATAATTTCAGGAATTACATATTGATTACAGCACCACCAAAATCCAGAGATTTTTTTTGCTGGCATGGATAACCCTTCTTGTTAGTGCCAACAGCAATAGCAATGACTGGATTAAGTCTGTCTAAAATGAATAAATTAATGGCTTGAAATCCTACCCAGTACCATATGGGTACTTCTGTATCCAGGAAATTGAAATATAACTTTCCCGGTCACCTTATGAGGTGATTCTCTCATAGATTTTTAAGCCCAGAAGTAACTATTATGATTATCTAGTTTGATCTTCTGCATAATACAAGACTTCTTTGTAATCATTCTTGCTTTAAGTCCAGTAGCTGTGATTGATCTCAAGAACTTGTTTAAAAAAATCATCAAATCTTGATTCAAAATTTTCCAGTGCAGCAGAAACTATCACATCCCTTGATGAGGGATGGTTCCCATGGTGAGTTGCCTTCCCTGAAAAAAAAATGCCCTCTTGTTCTAGTTTGAATTCATCTAGCTCTGAAGTTATTTCAGCCATTGTTGTTTTTGTTTTGCCTTTCTCTGCTATGGTGAATAGCCATTTATTATCAAATTTCTGTTTCATGAAGGTACTTAGGGACATATCCTGAAAAGAATTTAGGTACTTGTGTACGAGCAAGAGGTCCACAAAAACCCTGCCTAACTGCACAGTCAGTTCAAAAGAAAACTTTTATATAGCTCCTGAAAGTTCTGCTTTTGGATGTGCCTTGAACTGCTGCCCTCTTGGCTGTGTAGTCAGTTGTATCTCACACCTGTTTTGGAATCCAAATACCCAAGTCTCCTGAGAGCCACTGGCAGGCTTTGAGAACACTTAATTTACCCCAGCAGCACTGAGATCAGCACAAAGCAGAGCAGAAACTGTCACTTCCATTAAAAAGGGCCGCGCTGGTAGTGCCTCTTCTCTGCCATGTTTTAACTAACATGTTAGGGCAGGGCCTTCCAGCTGGTGGGCCATGGGCCACATCCAGTCCATGAAGGATTAATGTGAAGCCCCTTAACTGCTGCTGCTTCCATTGCTCCAGCTGTTGAGGCAGCTGGGCTGTCTGGGGCAGGATGCAACAGTGGGAGGCCCAGTGAGTTTACTACTCATCATAGGCGATGTGTAGGGGGTGCAAAGGGGTGCATATGCACCCCTTGAGAGTGCTGGTGCCCCCCCCGAGAGCAAGTGCTCTCAGTTTAGGGGACAGGTGGGGGGGGCAGGAGGAGCACAGGTACCCCCGGCCCCCCAAGAAGTCTGGTGTGCTGCTGGCACTTATGGGCTCCAGCCGCAGGGGATTTCCACCCCCCCACACACACACACTTCCAACACCATCATGGCCGCTTGCAGATGGTTCCCACTTGGCCTGCCCTTGCCACCAATGCCTGTGTCACTGCCTGCGGGCAGTCACCGTGCCCTGCCAGCCTCAGAAGGCACGCATCGCCTATGCTGCTCATGTGCCAGCATCTGCACAGGGGCTCCAGTGTGGGACTTACACTACTTTTGTGACAGTGGTGGCGGGGATTGCCCATGTGGTGGTGGGGTGGGGGTGGGGCCTTGTGTGGTAGAGGGGAAGGAGGGAGATAATTCATAACTGGGTGGCTTAGGCAGGGGTCTTGCGCTGTTTGCAAGGCAGCAGTGGTGGTGGGATCATGCTGCTCATGTAGCACAGGAGGCTGCACGTGGAGGGAGTCTGAGGAGCCAATGCAGCCCCCATGGCATGCAGCCCATTTGACCTGGGGCCTATGACCCAGGTCACATGGGCTTCTCTGAAGTTGGGCAGTCCTGGTATAGTGCTTAAAGCACTTGCCTAGGAGGTGGAAGGCCTGTATCTTAGGACTTCTTCATCATGAGCAGAATAAAAACTGCATCTCTCAGGAAAATGCCTAACTACCGCTCCACCTGAAGTTCTACTACAGTGCAGAAGAAATGCAAGATTTGTGAGGCCAGAGAAAGTGAGCAAAGGAAAACATGTACACTGATCAGCGTACACCCCGGGAAGGATAGATTCTGGATTTTGGTCCCTAACTTTGTATCATCTTCAGATTTTGTCAGTAATGATTTTATATTTTTTCTAAGTCTTGAAAGAAATATAAGCAAGATAGGATTATCTGAACCCTCTGCAGAACCCTGTAGAAACAGCTCACTTGGCAATGATTTTCCATTTATAATTACATTTTGAGACTGATCATTTAACAAGCTTTTAATCCATTTAATATGTGTCATGTTGATTTTGTGTTGTTCTAGTTTATTAACCAAGATGATGTGTAGTACTAAGTCAATTGTGCCTTACGGAGGTCTAAGTATATTGTATCAATACTATTAACCTTTGTCAGTTAAGCTTGTAATATCATAAAAATGATATCAAGTTAGTTCGACAAGACCTACTTTCCATAAACCCTTGTAGAATGGTATTAATTATATTGCCATCTTTTTAGCTCTTTATCCAGTTTTGTATCAGAGATGTCATTACTTTGCCTATAATTTCCTGAGGTATCATTCTATTTACCCTTTTAAAATATTGACACACCATTTTGTTTACATTTAGTCCTCTCTTACTTTCCCAGTATTTCCAGTCTTGTTGAAAATCAACATTAATAGAAAAGTTGGCCTAGATCTTTGGACTATGATTCTTGAATGCAAGTTTTCTGGATCTGTTGATTTACAAAAGATTGATCTTATTAGCTACTATTATCCTTCTCTTCTTTCTTAACAGAAAATATTTCATCTGTTTTCTCCCAAATATAGAAAATAAATATTTATTGCACTCATCTGTCTTTTTCTGCATTATTATTGATAATTCTACCATGCCTATTTAGCAATAAACCAGTGCTATTGGTATGATTTCTGTTGTTGGTGCTATACTGACTGATATATTGTCTTTAATTTTCTCGGCCACAGATTTCTTCTTGTGTCTTTATACTTCCTTCATTAGTGATGTACACTTATTTACACTGTACACTAATTTGTTCTCAAAATACCATCTCCAGATGTTACTTACTGATTTTTTTAAATAGCTACTTTCACTATCAATCATGTTGGTTTTCCAACTAGCATAACTTTCTTGATCGTGGGATTGTGGTTTTTGGGGCATCTGGTAAAATGTTCTTAAACATGTCTCAATTACAATTCATATTTTTATGTTTAAGTTCCTTACTCAGCTGGTATACCTCGTAATTGTTTCCATTCTCATGCAGTTGACCCTCTAATAGCACAAAATGCATATTACTAAATTAGTCCTTATTCTGATTCCATGTAACAAATGCAGTCAAGTTATGGTCTCTTGCATCCAACCACTAATTTTAGTTTGGAGATCAAGTCCTCCTCCTATCAAGATGTAGTCTCAACTAGAATCTCTCTTATTCCTCCTCCCTCCCAAACACATCTGCTCAGTTCTGTTAGATGCAACTTATGAATGATGGAAGCTGCAGTAGAAGAGGAACAGGGGATGAAGAATTATAGACATGCCGTGTTTACCTCCTCCTCAGCATTCATTCTCTCCTACTGGGTGAGACACGCCCGTTTGTTATATAGGCTAGATGGATCTATGGTCTGATCCATTAAATGGCTGTTCTTATGTTAACAGTTACTGAGTTAGGAAATCATCATCTATAGAATGTAGAATTACTACCTCTTTAAGTATTGGCGTAATGTTAGCTTTAGTTCAGTTCTAGAATTAGCATCATAAGATTTCTATCCTTTGACTCACAGATTTAAGTCCACCATGACAAGGCAGCTTTTTTCCCAGACATTGTAGGAAGGTGCTTGAAGAGCTGGTCATAGTATTCTTCAGTATGATTTGGTTGTATGTAGCGGACACCATGGGGATTTGTACGTGCCACAAAATTGGCTTTTAAAGCAGCTTAAATGCCCTTTTGCACCACTTCAATGGCATTGCTGTTTACACTGTTGGCGGCATATTGCGCGTTAATGGCACTGCTGTTTACACTGCCGGCAGCATATTGAACATTAAATGACTTTGGGACATAGCAAAATGTGGCAGTGAAGATCACACCAAAGGAATGGAAGAAAATAAGAAGTGCTGGGGCGGGTGCCCTGAGCACAAATACTTACTGAAGAACTGGACAGGAGCTGGGGAACAAGACATGTACAGGGCAGAAATGCTGTGGTTTATCGGCTTCTGCCAGTTCCAGTTGGCTGGGTGTGAGACAGGGAACGATCAAAAACTGTGCCACTCAGCAACTGGAAGGAGAGGGGAAGAAAGTGAAAGTGAGTCAGAGAGAGACCGGCAGATGCAGAGAGAGCTCTGTGAAGGAAAATTACTATACTAAAAAGAGAATAGCAAAGACCACCCGTGGAGGGGTAAAGGGCCAAAAGCAAAGAGCTTTCTCTCTTTGAGACTCTGAGGAGTCTCCACGCTTACCTAAAGTGAAAGAGTCAAGAAGAGATGACCGACGGACCCAGTGATGAACAACCCATACCACAATAAGCGGTAGGAGAAGACATCCAAACCATGAGTGAGGGTATTGCAGACCACGGCGTTTGTGCAAACAGATGCTCTGAACCCTGCAGCCATCAGAGGCATTTAGATGCTTAGCAAAGAGGGGCTTATCTATACCCAGCCTGTAACTGTCAGTTTATCAAGCGTATTTTACAAGGATAGCAGCTGAGTAGGGTGGCTTGCCTCCCTCCTTTTTTCTTAAGTACATCAAGTCATGGCAGGTGAGATTGGGTGGACAAGCTAGAAAAAAAAGAACTCTTCCATAAACCTCGGCTGGAACACCCTTAATACGCCCGCTCCGGGGAGCTCCGTACCACCCATCACATGAATAGAGAGTCACGTCAAGAAGGGACACTCCCACACAAAACAAAATATGTCTGAGGTGCTTTAGTTTGCTACTGTACAGCCATAGAGGGAAGCACTGGGCCCCATGCAGCTCAGGGGCTGTGCAGGCAGCCTAGTGGCAGCCCATGCAGGCAGGCTCCACTGAAGATATATAAAAAAAAAAAAAAAAAAAGCAGTGAGCCTGATCTCTTTTTTTTTTTTAGTCCTTGGAGCCTGCCTGCCTGAGCTGCGCAGGGCCCCGGTGCTTCCCTCCACAGCTGCAGTATCCCCTGGGACTGCCCAGGCTGGGTGCCTGTGGGTGAGTGCTATCTGGGGAGTGCCGCCACGGAGGGAAGCACTGTCCTCCCCCCACAGCTCAGGGACCACTCAGCCTATCGGTAGCTCGCCCTCCCCGTCCCCCCATGACCAGAGATGCAGGTAAGGATCGGGCCCGGCCTTTGTGTACACACCACAGGGTTTTCTTCGATTTAATTTGAAATAGTGTTTTTAAGAACCTGCCACTTCAATTTAGGGAGAATTAAACTGAAGTAAACCCCCATGGTGTGTACAAGCAGCTCATCTTGTGGTTTTATCTATAAGATTATTAGTCACCTTATTGCCCTCTTGCAGACACTTAAGAGTGCTTGGGAACATGTAACCACATATCCAGGAAACCCCTGCTATTCGCGGGTTCTGCATTCGCCATTTCAAATACTCACAAATGCTGAACCCGCATTTTAACTACACTTTATACACTTACAAGAGCTCCTTGGGAGCTCTGCACTCGCTGCCGCCGGGCTCCCACCATTGCTGCTGGAGCTGTGCGCCTCCCCCCAGCCACCAGGGGCACTGCGTTCACAAACGCAGAGTGCATTCATGAATGCAGTGCCTTATTTGCAGATTTCACTATTTGTGGGGGATATGAGACTGTATCCCCTGTGAATGGTGATGGTCACCTGTACTTTTATTTGGGGAAACAGGGAAAAAGCAAACTAAAGAAACCTGTTAATCATATACATTTACATAAAATAAAATAAGCAAAATTCAGTACATGAGGACTATGGCCAATCTCATAGTTCACGTATTAGTTCTTCCATTGTTGTTATCAACAATTTAGCTACCAACAATTTTAACTACCAACAAACCCCCACTCACAGCTCCAGTTAGACCCACTAGTGGTCAGGAATTGTCTCTCTCCCACTTAGCTATTCCAGTCCAGAAATATCCGTGCCATCAGGTACCACTATGATGTATTGTCTAATCTAGTTTTGTAGTATGAACTCAGAGTGATGTTAGACTTTCCTCCCCTTCCTTTTGCTTCCTTCAATCAGGGGGCAAATACAATAAAAGCAGATTGTTTGGTTATGTTAGTACTTTTGATGCTGGCGAGATAGAGCATATATAATTGAAAATCAAAGGGAAAAATAACTTTAATTTTTTTATCTGCTACAAAGGTAGAGTTCTGTGTTCACTTTTATTTTACTTAAGTTGGTTCATCTCCTCCTTAAAATATGAAAGAGCAGCATGCATGGTTCATTTAGGTTTGGGGGCTTTTTGGCCAAAATATAGCAAATGTTTCTGTCCTAACTGAACTCTTAGTTGCAGGATATTTCTCTTCATGCTTTCTATGGTTGTAACCCTAGTGAATCTGAAATTCTATTTTGCTGTTGCCATAGGAAAAGGGCAGGTTATTAGTCTGAAATGAAAGTAAAATCATATTTAAAATGCTGTCAAGTTCTTTCTTCTTTTATAATGTATCATTTTTAAGCCATAATGTTTTTATACATTTAAATAACTGTTCCCTTCTTCCATCAAATCCAGCACAAGTCTTAATACATCAGAGCACTGTTTATTATTTTAGACCTTCTCATGGGAAAACTTCCACACCAGACCTTCAAATGAGATAACTGACTTTTTATTGCACTGCATTTTAGAAATACCCAATAATTAGTTGATCAATGTAAGAGGTTTTTCAACAGCATTGCTCAAAATAGTGCATTGGATAAAAAAACCCTGAATTATGTGGTTGGCTTAGTAATGATCAAACAGAAAGATATATCGACCTGCTTCCACAAACAATCCATCAATCACCCAAGCAAGACAAATCTAGCAATATCAATAATACTTTCAGCTGGAAAGCTTTGGTAGGAAGAAATCAAAGGCATATATTATTGTTGTATGTACAACTCAAATACAGCTTTGCAATTCCACTTACCGGGCAATGGGTCTCAGTACTACAAAGCAAAGGAACAGTTGTGAATTTCAAGAAGAAAATTATCTAGTAACCTCAATTCTTAAGCTTATGACTCATCCCTACTGTGATCCATGTTAAATGTCTCTTTTTTGAGTGAAATAAGAAAGAGAAATATCCCTGGGCTTTCATGTTGCTGGTTTTCTGTAGTTTCTTCTCCATTCTGACCACTTCCCTTCACGTCCATTCAAAACAAAAACAAGCTGGGGCTTGTTCAGATTGTTAGGCACGGTTTCAGAGGAAAAATAGCTTGTGCAGGCTGACAACTACTCTTCCCTTTCCAAGGACACATTGAAAACAAGCCGGAAGTCTACTTACAAATAATGCTTTTTTTCATAATCATACATCAGTTAAAGACATGTTGACTGTGTGGATGTTCTAATGTAATAAATACATTACAGGGAATATTTTCCAGCACGTTGGTTTGGCTTTTTTAAAACATTATTTGTATTGTTGCTGTAATAAAAAGTGAATAGAGCTAAAAAGAATTTCAGTAAGTCCCATGTTTAACCTCTGTTTATGTCTCATTGATTGTTCATCTGCCATAATCGAAGGCTGCACTTGGAGCTTCCACATTCATGTGGTCTATTTAAATAAAAAATGTTGTTTTTCAAATCACCTCTTTCATACAAAACATTAAGTGGCCAGATTCTGATCTTACTGTGTCTGGTGTAAGTCTGCACCAACACTGTTCAGCCTAAGATCTGCTCTAAATTTATAGTCGTGTAACAGATTTTAGGAAAGGATGTTACCCACTTGAGCGGGGTTTCATCTGAGGCCCTCCACTGGGCCCAAAGCCAAAATCTGTCCTATTCTGACAGGTCACCTTAGACTCACCTTAGACTAATGGAAAATGTACCTCTGGCTCACACAAGATCCAGACCAGAAATGTTAGAATTTCCCTCTGTAGAGAGGGACATTTCATGCATTTTCTTTGTAATGAGAGCACCACATGTAAGATGAAGCAGGAGGTCTGTTTAGTTCCGCAAGTAAATAGAGAGGGAATATATATTAGCAATGATTATGAAATTTAAATAACTTGAACCTTAAAATCTTGTTTGCGCAATATTGTCTTGCTGATGTAGACCTCTATAGACTTTGCTATTCCTATTCGTGACCACCTACTCAACAGATTTCCTGCCCAGCCCTTCTGTTATCTTAAACTAGTGCATAGGCATGTCTATCCAGTAAAGAAGGCTATGGGTTCATGGGTTTTTAATTGAATTGGTACAAAGACTGTGATATAGATTAGGCCAAATATTCTGCTTTTATACTTTGCTTACATGGGAAAACTCCTGGAAGCTCACTGGAAATTTTGGAGAGAGGATGAACAGTATCTGATTAAGAGCCTCAGAAACAGCCCAATGATCTGAATTTGTAAAGGTTCAGTTCAGCCATGGGTGAGTTCTTTTTCACTCATCTTTAGCAATGTGATTATCAAAGTCAATAAAAATCTTGAATATATGTTCAGTTTGGTCGTGTTTGAAGAAAGATGTTAAATGCTTAGTTAATTAAAAAACTTGCTTTTATGCTAACCCTTGAATTATGCCTGCTCTAATCAACCACAGGACTTAGGACCTAGTCCTGAGTCCTCGAAAGAGTTAGGAGATATTCAGGGGAAAAAATGTACATGGAGATAAATCTAGTGGGAGGAACTGAAATAAAAGGGAAAAGCAGCCAATTTGGCACTTCAGAGAATCTACATCTGGGACTTTTTGAGAATAAATTGTTTTAAAGAGCCTGTGGTATCACATAAAAGCTGGGAGACTTGTTCTGAAACAGTGATGGAAAGCTTTTTAACAGAAAAAAAATCATCTCTCTAGACCTGTATTTTTTCCAGCATCCTTGTGAGATTTTTGCAGATGCCTCAAACAAATGATTTTTTATATTATATTGTATGATGGTTGGAAGCTTCCTGATTGATCAAGGATCTCTTTATCTGTACTGGAAAACTGCACAGAGGGCAGATTACCAGGCCAGTTATGTTGTTAATAAGAATCACACATCAAGCATGCCAAATTAATCTCTCCTGGAGACACTTTCTACTTCTTGATGGATTAAGCTGTGAGTCCAGACTAGGATACCAGAACAATATTGCAGTGACCAAGGTCCTGCAAGAAGAACAATTGTTTTCAAATGTAGGTATAACTCTAGTGTAAAGGCTAAAGTAAGATGGAAATGCTACCCTAAATTGGTTTTACTAAAAAGAGCTAATACACAATTAAAAAGTTAATATCTAACAATAAGTAATGATCAACTGCTTTATTGAAAACTCATGAAAATATCTTGTCTCCTTGGCATAGCCCTATTGTAACAGGGACCCTATGGCTCTTGTTACTTTGAGGGGGAGAACAGCAATTAGTAGTACTCAGAAAGCCTACTAAAGGTGACCTGCAAACAAATAGGCAGCCAAAGTCCCTAGTGTTGTGCAAGTAGCACATCACTACGCACTTTGGCTGCCTTTTCCTTTGCTACTTGCACAGCAATAGTATGATAAGACAGAGCCTACCTAAGCAAGAGAACCACAGTTATAGGAGTCAGAGTAGCAACAGCAAGATGCCCATTAGAAGGAGAGAGACAGGTAGGCCAAGGCTAGCAAGCCATCTAACAGTAAGTAGGCAGGGCTGGAGTGAAATATAAACCAGGGCCAGAGCCAAGGCAATCAGTCTGGCCCTGCAAGCTACAGAGGAAGGAACTGTGGAGCAGGGAGTCTAAAGGGGTATGTCTGGCTTATATGAGAAGTCCTGAGATCTGCAACCTATATGACTACAGCTTACTGGGAATAGGGCCTAGTATAGGAGACAGAATGGTGGCTAACATGTTTAAGCCGAGACCTAGTGTTGTAACCAGAGGGCTTTTATGCATAGTGTTGTGGTTTGAACCAGTGGTTTGGGTGGGACTGTGAGGGGTGGTTCGGAAGATCCCACTGGCCCCTAGAGTGAGAGGCAAGGGGCAGAGACCCCAAGAGTCTAGATTGGTAGGGCTGGGACCCAGAAGCCTGACTCAGTACGGTGGGGATAGGCAGCAAGGGGCCAGCAAGAGGAAAGGGGTGGAGGCCGGGAAGGTTGAGGCCCCAACAAGTGTGTAAAGACCTGGAGTAGCCAAGCATTGGCTCAGGACAAAGTGCTACACCTAAGCGTGAGTCAGTAACACCTGCAAGGCATTGGTATGGCTGAAGGGGAGAATAACCTAGAGCCAGAGTGGAGTGGGAGCTGCGTTGCCCCCAAGAGGTGTAACAGTCACCCCTGGAGCACTGCACCTGTTATAGCCATCAAAGGAGGCTGCATGCACTGCCACACAAAATTTGAAATTGCTAGAAAGAAATAAAGCTTTTGGGAGGCACATGTGCATGAGCCATGAATTTGAATGCTCCACAATACAAGTGCAAAATCTCTTTCATCCCTAACCAACTTGCTTGAGTTCTTTTATTTCCAACAGATCGTAGAGTCATAACACTATTTGGAGTCAGCTAACATGACATATGGAAAGCATCTGATAATCCTGTGCCTCAGGACTTGCTGGTTGTCAGAGCCAGGAAGAGGGTTTTTTTCCTTTTATGAATGCTACTGGCTTCTGGGGAGGGTTTTTACCTTCTTCTAAGACATTGGGACATTGCCTGTAGCTAAAGCTGGGTTTTTTTTTTGGAGTGGGGGGAGGAGTGGGGGAGGAGGGGTTGACACAAGGGTTTGTTGATGCTCCCAAGGGCTTTTCCAAGGGCAGATCCAGGCATGGTACAGAGGGTGCAATCACATACCCCTTTGGCTGTGGGGGCACAAGAGCAGTGAACTCGAGCATACCAGTTTGTCAATGTGTTGCCTGCCAGAACCACTGCTTTGGTGAAACTCCAAGGTCTAGACAATAAACACTGCTCCTGCTTGCACCCCCTTTTCTCTGCTGCTAAATTTGGCACTGGACAAGGGAATAAATGTATGAATGGTTGCAGCCCTGGGCTCCAGAGCTGTGTGAAAGTGGTGGCTCTGGCAGGAGCCATGCTGATGAGCTAGTAAACTCACATGTGCAGATTGCTGGCTGCACATGTGAGCTCTGCTGAAGGGCAGTATGAAAGCCCCCTCCCTCCCTCCTGGACATGCCCATGGTGCTCCTACTGGTACTTAGACTGTCCAGAAGTTCTTGGTTACAGGGTCCTTTTCTTTTGAACTAGGTCATATTGAGCATGTCTACGTAAGACATGGTACCATGCATTAATGTAGTTTACTACACAGTAAGCATGTGTGTTTACATAGGCATGCACTTACTGTGCAGTGAAAACCCTTAATCCTGCTAAAATTTGCTACTTGCAAATGCAAATAGCAAATTTAAGTGGGATTAGTTAATGTGCAGTAGCGCACATGTAGTTTGCTCCCAGGTCTGCCAAGGCACTTGGGGGCCAGCCTGAGGCCAGCCCCAGGGCTGCAAGTTGGAGCCTCTCCTGGCTTAGGGCTGGCTGCTTCTATGGTAGCCCCTGTCTGTAGGCTAACAGACATTTTGAGCCCTAGCGCACACTCAACAGGGAGCTTGAGGGCACTGCAGGCCTTGTGTGTGTCCTTGGGCAGGCCACAGGCTACCTGTGCCTGCATGCCAATACCCCAGCACTGCTGCTTGGCACTGCACTGCCACGTGGCTGCCAGGGCAATGCCATCAGGGCCAGCAGAGTGACTCTTTGTATCAGGACCTCAAGGAAAGTCTCAAATTACTTATGTCAGTGTGGTAGAGGTGATATCTTTTATTAGACCAACTAGATGGTTGCAAAAAAAATTCTTTATTTGCAAGCTTTTTGGGCTCATCTGCTCTTCCTCAGGCAAAGGAGGCTGCAAAGATTGTAAAATTTCACCCAGGTAGAAATGAAACTTAATATTGCACAGGAGAGCTGGAGGATGGTGTAAGTTCTCCTGGATGGAAAAGTTCATGTTATGCAAATTAGGCTCTGATAAAAGTTGGGCCAATCTATTTATCTCAGAGGTAGGTGTCTGATGGCAAGCAGGATGCTGAATTTTGCTTCTTTCCTGTTAAGATGTTTTATATTTCACAGGGGGACTGGCGATGGAAACATTATCTCAGGCAAGGAAGTTCTGTTGTGGTGAGATTGCTCTGCAAATATGCAAATTTTGCTCAAATTTCCTGCTTGCCATCAGACACCTTTGAGGTAAATAGACTGCTCCAACTTTTATCTGAGCCTAATTTGTATAAAATGAACTTTTCCCACCAGGAGAACTTATACGACCCTCCAGCTCTCCTGTGCAATATGAAGTTTCATTTCTACCTGGGAGAAATTTTACAATCTTTGCATTCTCCTTTGCCTGAGGAAGGACCCGTGAGCCCAAAAGCTTGCAAATAAAGAATTTTTTTTGCAACTATCAAGTTGGCCTAATAAAAGATATCACCTCTACCACACTGACTGCTTTTGCTTTTAGGCCAACATGGCTACAACCTTTATCCCTCAAATTATTTAATGAATTCTCCCCATCTTCCACAGTGATCTCTGCAACTGGCAAAAGAGCTAAGAAAGAGAGGACTTTGAGGTAGATTTCTCCTCCCAGATAAACATCTCAAAAAGTGGGCCACCTAGAGACAAAGCTTCTTTCTTCAGTGATACTTGCTATAAGCGTAACAGATTACCAGGCTGTAATCTCCTGGTATCATTTCTCTGTCAGAAGTTAAGATGTCTTAAGTCAAGCATTTCCTGATAAAGGGAAAGGGGTGCAGTTTATTAACTAGGAAAGATAACATCTGCTTGAGCATGTGGTGGGAGTGGTGTTACCTACAATATTTTTGACTTAGTAGTTCTCTAGTCCATTCCTTTATTTGCCTTTTATTTTTTTGGATAGCAGTCACTTGTTTCTGTAGGCAAGCTTCCAATCCTTTATATATAAACATTCCACATTAAGCAAAGAAAAAACAGGTTTTATAAAAGAGCACTAAATGCTAAAATTCAGAACAGTATGGTAGAGTATTTTAAAGGAAGTGGTAGAGTACATTTGGTATGAGTGTAATAAAATACACTGTGGGCATATCTACATGTGCATTAATGTACTGTAATTACAGCGTATTAAGTTTAGTACCTGCAATGACAGGTATTAATGCGCCATAATCAGCGCTACTACGCATTAGCGCAGATTAATTTTTGTGACATTAATGTGCATTAGGCCAAATCTACTGCAAATTAGCTCATTAGCACAGATTTTGTCTGTCACGCTAATGCACTCTAGAATTAGTATTATGGACATTAAATGTCTTATGTAGACAGTATATTTTATATGGAATCGTGCAGTGTCTCTAATTTCACTTATACTCTGTATGACAAAAGTTTGAGGGGTGGGGTAACATAACAAAACTTCAGTGAAATAACTTTTGCAAATCTAAACTTTATAACTGCTAGTGGGTATGAGAAATACTGCATTCTCACTTAATTCCTTGACTGGATCAATCAGTGTGCCAGGATATATATCTCCTGCCCAGCCATACACATGACATACATATGGCCCCACTTATGACTGAGAACATCTAGGGTTGGCCCCAGCAGCACCCAGAGCAGGCGAGTGAATAGAAACCTCCCATCTAGCTCTGTCAGTGAAAGATGAGCTAATCTCTTTTTTTTAATTGGCGGGAAGGGGGAGAGTGGAGCCTTGAACTCACTTGTACATATATCAGACAGTATAAGCTTGTACCTTGTCTAACACCTGTTTGCCATTTGAAATAGCTAGAAGTCTTCTAGAATAAGGCTATTTCCTTGCTCAGCATAAACATTATCCAATGGGTTTTGAATGATGCTATGTCTTGGCTCAGCATCTATATACTACTTACAGATAAATCAAAAACAACATAACTGGCTATATCTTAAAAAAAAAAAACTTGAAAAAGCCTTATCAATAAATGATATTGTTGCTATGAAAAGCATATAGAGTAAATGCATTTTCTGTGGGCTATACATTAAAATCGCACAAGGGCAAGGGAAATTGAAACTGTCTTTCTAATGGACCATCAATCTTCAAAATGATTTGAATTTATGTATTAAATGTCAGCTTTGAAAGCCTTTGGTGATTTATTTCAGATCTTAGGAGAAAGAACATTTCCACTGTAAATCATATTATTGCATTTTCATATTTTGCATGAACTATTTTCAGAATAATATTCTTCAAAGAAATAACCTGGTGAGGGTTTCTTACCTCTTCAAAAGTGTTCTGGCACTCAGCATTGTATTCCTAATTGAAAGACTCACCATGACCACAAGTATGAAAGGGTCTTTGGGAGTTCTGCATACAACTCAGATATACTATATGCGGGGCAGACGATAGCAGCAGTAGTATTGATTCACACTGTCGCTATGCTGAGACACCATATAGAGACAAAGAATTCCAGCCACAGCATCCCGCTGGACCCTGTTTTAGGACAAAGCGTTCCAGATACATTGCCCAACACAATAGCTGAAGGAAAGATTGAAGAGTGCTTAGGAGAAGGGATCTAGGTAACTTCTACAGCTTCTGTGATAAGAAAAAAGCTTAAAAATAGAAGGTGTTCAGTTTAGGAAGTAACTTCAAAATGAAAGGGGGTCTTTACCAACAGAGTGTGAAAGGAACTAACAAGAAGGCCTAATCCAATGAAGTGAATGGAAAGACTCTCATTTTCTTCTGCAAGATCTGGTTTGAATTTAGCATTAGTCTGAAGAGCCCAAGAAAAGCATCCTGAGGCCAGAGTTGATT
Source organism: Alligator mississippiensis (assembly GCF_030867095.1). Classification (NCBI taxonomy): domain Eukaryota; kingdom Metazoa; phylum Chordata; order Crocodylia; family Alligatoridae; genus Alligator; species Alligator mississippiensis. The sequence goes on along the minus strand of NC_081828.1, from coordinate 150,198,127 downwards.
AAGTGAGTAAAAGATGGAATTATTTGAGACAGTTTACTGATAGGCCTAATAAAATATGTCCCTTTGTCTATTTTAGGTTTCTCTACAGTTCTGTATCAGATTACCTTGAAATTGACTTCTATGTTGAATGTTGAAATGTTGAATTCATTTGGCCCTGCAGGCTGGATCTGGAAGCAGGGAGTTCTTATGGACTGAACAATCTACTTCCACCAGTTTGTCCATATAGCTGCTGGAGCTGCAGTGTTTTTGTGACTCTAGAACCTAGGGAGTGAACACTACTACTGTTTACCCCCTCTTTTCCTCTGCTGCCAATTCTAGTCACCAGTGGTGACTGAAGACCCTGAATCTGGCAGCAAGTAGGGGAGAGGGCAAGTGGCAGTGGCAAAGTTCACCCTGGGCACGTCTACATGACATGCTTTACTTGAGATTAGAGCTAATTACTGTGCAGTAAATGTCACTATCTACACTTACAGACACTTACTGTGCAGTTATGTGCTCTAACCCCAATTAAATTTGCTACCTGTAAATACAAGTAGCAAATTTACTTGGGAGTATTTACTGTGCAGTACAGCACATGTAGACAGCCAACTGGGAGCAAATGTGCTCCTGGTCAGCCCGGCAGCAGGGTGCAGGATGCCCCTGGGAGTTATCTGCTGCCAGGATGATCTTTGCCACCAGAGCCTGGGTGGGGACAATGTCCCCCTGCCCTGGAAGCAGGGAGCTCACAGCCCTGGCTCCGTGATTGCAGAGTGGGGACTGGGAGATCCTTATCTCCCAATCTTGGGGGCAAATAATCCTCAACATACCTGCAAGCTAGGTGGTGCCAATTTGACTAGCACCATGACCGAAAGGGACCTAGGGATAATAATCAACCATTGCATTAACATGAGCTGTCAGTGCGATTCTGTAGCCAGCAAGACAAACAATACTTTGGCATGCATCAACCGATGCATCTCATGTAAAACCAAAGAAGTTCCACTATGCTCAGTATTGGTGAGACCATAGCTGGAGTACTGCATCCAGTTCTGGGCACTGCACTTCAATGAGGATGTGGAAAAACTTGAGAGGGTCCAGAGAAGAGCCACCCGTATGATTAGAGGCTTACAAAATAGACCATATGGGGAGAGGCTGAGGGACTTGGGCCTCTTCAGCCTAAAAAAACAGAAGGCTAAGAGGGGGCTTGGTAGCAGCTTACCAAGGGAATACATCAGGAGTTTGGTGAGCAACTGTTCACCAGGGCACCCTTGGGGGAAACCAGGAGTAATGGCCACAGCCTTCCGGAAGACCGCTTCAGGCTCAACTCTAGGAAAAGCTTCTTCATAGTCAGGGTTTCCAGACTGAAATAAACTTCCCCCAGAGGTGGTGCAATTGCCTACCCTGGAAATCTTCAAGAGGAGACTGGGTGGTCACCTTGCTGGGGTCACCTGACCACAGTTGTCTTTCCTGCGTAGTGCAGGGGGGCTGGACCTGATGATGTTGCAAGGCCCCTTCCGGCCCTAATAATCTATGAATCTATGGTCACTGGGAAGTCCCTGCTGCCAGGGAAGGGGGACGCTGTCTTCACCCAGGCTCCAGTGGCAGAGCCTCCCCTGCAGCAGGCATCTCCTGGGGTCAGGGAGCAATGTCCTAGCCCCCAACAGGAGACAGATGTCTCCTGGCTCCATGCTTTCTGCCATCCTTTGGGCTAGCACCAAGGAAGAGCCTAGCTCTCCCTCTGGCTGCTGCAGGGGTTGGTGCAGGGCCAGTGTGGGTGGGAGCAGACTGCTGCCATGAGCAGCAAATCTGCTCTCACTACCCTGCACGTGTAAATGCCTGCCTGGGGTGGGTTTACTCTAGAGTAAATTACTCTAAGGTAAACTCACCTGGGATCATTTGCATATGTAGATGTGCCCCTCCCCCCACCCCTTGTGGTCTGGAGTCACACCAGCACAGCCATTCTGGTAGCCATACCAGTGAATCCTGCAAACCACAGTTTAACCACTTGCAGGTGGCAAGTTCGACAGCCCTGGTGAAAAGGAACAAAAAGTAGAGTGGAAAGATAGAACCCATTTATGCAAGATCAGGCTTCTCCTAGGAAACTGATTTCTCTTCAGGGCTCTTGCAGGTATTGGTATAATGGCAGAGGTGAAACATGGAGGGTCCTGGAATTCAAATTTAGATTTTTCAGAAGAAATTGTAAATGCAAAGCCTCTATTCAAAAAGTTTGAGTTTAATGCATGGGAACAGCTAGATAGGAGGAACTTAAGGGTCTCAATGTATGGATATGAAGAGAAGGGGACAGGTTTTAATTAGGTGCTGCATACAATTTATGGAAAGAACTCTCTGTGCAAAAGTTAGGGGTCTGTTTTAAACAAAGGGGAACAAGATTTGTGGCATGGAAAATTACCGGGTGAAGGGGAATGTATTTAAACAAGGAGCTAAGGCAAAGGTTTCTGGTTCTGATACACACTCAGCTTGAACAAAAGCATCTATTATGAACAGTTCAATGAAAAACTCTAATGCCATTATGGAAATTGTTGGAAAACTCCCTTCAAGTGCTGTCATCTGGATCTTAAAAAGATATAGAAGTAGGAGTCTAGAAGTAGGAGATAAAAATGATTAAAGGAAGGTCTGGAAAGATCTGTGTATAAAGAGAGACTGGAAAATTTGGAACTATAATCAGGGAAGATAGAAAACAGGGCACATGATCAATATTATAGAATAATGAATAAAACAGAGAAGGCAACTTGAGTACTCCTACTTACTCATTTCATCATACAGGACCAAGTAGGCATTCAACTAAATTGGAAGGCAATGAGTTTAAATCTCATAAAAGGATTTGTTACATTGCGAAATTAACCACTGCCAGTTATTACAAAGAGATAACATTCAGACCATGAGCTTAGTAGGATTCAGAAAAGAATTGGACAGCTAAGTTAGATGGGAATTTTAAAGGAATGAGGAGATATACCCTCTGGGCTCAGGCATAATCCAAATATTACTGTGCAGGTCACAAAGAAACACCCCTTATGGGAAGGGATTGTATTCCAGGCTTCACCAGGCCTGCCCATTTTCAAGAGTCCTGAGCCCCAGAAAGTGGCTAAGACCATGAACCCTTGCAGATGCAACAGCTGGCTTAGTTAACCCAGCAAAGGGAGGTCATTTGTATGTCTCATTAGACACCATCAAACAGAGCACAAGAAAAAAGGAATTTGGGAAAACAAAACAGCCTTGTCAGACCATGAACGAAGGTGGAAAAAAAGAACAGACACATGTGAAGCAACATTCTTCCACAATGGGAAGGGAGAGGAGATAAGAAAACCTTACTTTTGCTTTCTCAAGGATATAAATATGAAGTAATTGGCACTTTTTAGGTCTACGAGAATTCTGGATTAGTCCAGTTTTGAGAGTTTCAGTGAACCAAAGGGTAAAGAAGGGTAACTGCACCCAAAAGCTTGCCAAGAACTTTTTTCCAACTACTCAGTTGGTCTAATAAAAGATACCACATCTAAACAAAGAACCTTGCCTGTCAGTGAAACAAAGAAATTTAAATAAAACCAATCAGGGATTATGTATTATAATATTGAAACTATGCTTACTAACCATCCATAAATACTGGACAATGGCTGGTGGGAATTTGGAGACTCCTATGCAACACCTGCAGAACCTTTTGGAGACCCCCCTGCTGTCAGAGATTGAGAGCCTAGCCAGCTTCGCTTCACAGCAGTCAAGACCCATCGCATAAGATTCTGCTTTTATGCTTTGCTATTAAACTTGCTTTGTCAATTAATCAATAAACCTGTCACATTGGTTGGAGTGACCAAACAGTCTGAGTTTTTTACCCATCGACCCTGTTTAAAGTTTGTTAACACAGTCATATTCCCTACAGTTTCTTGCACTTTCCTTCTAAAGCAACTGATATTTCCTACTTTGTGAAGCATGATCCTAGATGAGTTGGACCACTGATGTCATCCAGTCTGGCAATTTCTGTACAAGGGAGCACGGAGACTTTAATTTCTTCAATAGCAGTTTGCATTTGACTTAAGAGAATAGTTTCTGTTAATCATCATCTCATGGCTACTAGTAGATGCTATCCATGTGACATGACTTAGTGTCTTCATACCACTTCCTTGGGAGGAGGAGGAGTTGCTTCACAGCTAGCACATCTGTTAGCTGTCTTTTCTGGGAGACTGATGTCCCAATCTTTTCTGTATAATAGTGGTGTTTCTTGTACAACAGGAATGATGCACACTTGTGGAAGTTTTGCTTCAATAGATCTAATTTTGGCTAAATTTGCTTAAATTATGTCCAAAGGGAAGAAAAATAATACCAAAGGCCAAGTGAAAAAATTAGTCTTAACTATTTATTAACAACTCTACTTTAATTCATCCTAAACACATTTTAACTGTACTACTATTTGATGAATTTAGAAAGAACAAAACTGAATGGTCTTCTGCACAGAGCAGAAATATTAACAGGATAAAAGAAAGTGGCATACGTCCCAAATATCAGTGTTGGCTGTAGTAGAATAGCAATGTTAACTATCATGCTTGAACTCTATGGCAGCTAGGCAGGATAAAGCAAACATATGGGGCGTGTTTACACATTCATTAATGTTCTATAGTTACTATACTTAACCAAGTACTAAATCAATGCGCAGTAACTCACATGACTGCACAGTAGCACTGGCACACAGGTTTTTAGTGATGTTTACTATGCAGTAAGGGTGTGCAAAGCGGGGCCTATTCAATTCAGATTTGGATTCAGCCCAAATTAGGGACGGTGATTTGATTCGTTGATCACTGTCCCTGGTTTGATTCAGCTGAATCCAGATCTGAAAATTCAATGCTGATTCAGTGAATCAGCAATTCGGACATAGACACAGCTTTAAAATGTTTTTCTACATACTTCGAGGTATTAGCACAGCTTGGGAACACTCTGATGCTGGAGCTCATGGAGTGTTCTGCAGAAGTGTTGGGGGCTCCCCAACACACTTGGCAACAAACCTGGAAGTGGACCGGAAGCAGTTCCAGTCCACTTCTGGGTCCGCCAGGGAGCACACTGTCGGCCGCCCCCTGGCACCTTCCCAGCTTAGGAATTGGCTGTGGGGGACCCTGGATGCCCCCCCAGACCCAGGAAGCACCAGTCACTGAGCCGGCACAGTGGGTCCCCACAGCATGCTCCCCAGTGGACCCGGAAGTGAACCGGAACTGCTTCCGGTCCACTTCCGGGTCTGCTGCCAAGCGTGTTGGGGAGCACCCCACACTTCTGCAGGACACTTCATGTGCGCCAGCATTGCAGCGTTCACGAGCAGCCTGCTACCTAGAGGTATGTAGAAAAAACATTTAATGCTGTATCTATGTCCGAATTGCCAAATCTTTCCAAATCTCTCTGAATTGATTCAGAGGGTTCCAGTTCAATTCGGAGAGATTAAAGGGTCCTTTGATTTGATTTGGATTCGGAGATTCAGCCACTGAATCAGGCTGAATCTCCGCTGAATAGAATCAGGAACCAAAGCTTTGCACAGCCCTACTATGCAGTAGCCTAATAGTACTGTGCAGTAGTGTATTAGCACAGTTTTTGCCCAGCATGCTAGTGCACAGTGTTATTAGGCTACTGTGCAGTTTAGCGTGTTGTGTAGATGCGACCATCGTTCTGGTGAAAATAGAAGATGTAGAGTAAGGTGAGTAATGTATGTATTGCTTAAAAGGTATTTTCAAATGCAAATATATATGTATTAATAATTATATGTATCTGTATGTGTGTGCATAAGTAAGAACTAATGTGGTCCTAAGAGAAGGTTTCCCTTGTTGCAATGAAAAGATAGAGAAACAGTTTGTATGCTGTTTTTAAAAGCAGCACAGCTGATCTGATCTTGTTCTATGAGAGCTTTTTCATTAACTTCATTGAGAGATCTGTACATCCATTCTCTATAATTTTTATTTTTTTACTTCTCAATTTTTTGTATGAAATCTTAAAATTTGCTGGATGTTGCAGTCTAAGCGATATAGTTGCAAGAGGTAACGAAAGTCATTGCTACTCATAAGTGAGTGATATTCTTGAACTAGGGTGAAAGCTTATTTGTACATGGGTTTTATTCTGCCAGGCCTCACAGACCTGAGACCCTTTAAATGAAAATGGCACAAACTTCTTGTATAAATCTACTAGAACATTTGATTTAATCTAAACTGACTTCTCCAGAGTTTATTTAGTGTATTGATTCTGGAGGTCTTGTAAACTGTAGCTTTAAGGAGAAAATGAAGATAGGGAGTTTGAGCCTTTGCTCCATTAAATTGGTTTTTACTCCACATTTTCTGCACTTGTTCCCTGTTTTTATCCAGATTATTAGTCAAGCATTTAATCTGAAATGGGCTTTGGTGAAAGAATTGATAGAAACATATGATGAAGGTATAAGGCCCAATTAAATATCACTGATTCTTTTACATTTGTTCTGTTCAACTAACTTTTGTGCCTAACATACCCAGTACTTCATGAAGAATGTGATTGCAGAGCTGCTCCTATTGCGTGTGTCATGCCAGTTCAGGCGTTTCAAAGTGACATTGCCAGGTTCAACAGCAATATAGAAACTAAATACCATATTACACAAAATGTTATAATGTTGGAGAATCTAAGGGGTGACAATCCAGTCTCATTGAATGATTACAGTTAATTACTTAATCATTTAGTAGTGTGTAAGCTTGGAAAGTAGTTCAAATAACTCATTTCAATGAGAATTTTAGGTGCAATGTGTGGAGATTAGTAGATTGGTACCCAATGTTCACAATCAGTCAAATGATCTTAACTGGTTTGGCTCATCACATTCTCATATTTGTTCTTATATTGACTTTTGAGATAATCAAATACATAATTTTAAAAACTCCCAAAGCCTCCAAGACAGAATAATGAATGGATCATTGACCAAACTGCAGTTAATAGGCTGTTATAATTTCCCCTAATGCAGCAATATTGAAGAATTCTAGTTTGTTTGAAAGATCAGACTTACTGAAAAATAACTATAAAAAAATAAATAAATAAAGAGGACATGGTAAAACCACCAGATATCCTCATAATGAGGAAATGGAACCAAGTAGCAAAATTGTGTAAAAAGGATAAAAGTAGTCTTCAAGGTCAAAGGAAGTTAGATCATGTATTTTTGTCATTTCACATCAGTATTGTTCTGTTGCCAAATATAATGTATATTAGGGAAGAGTAACTTTCATCATAACAATATTTTGCTAGCTTCTCATTCAAAGACATCTATAAAAGGGAGAAAGATGGCCCCAGAATTTTTGAAAAGGGAGTCAGAATTTGGGGAAGGGGGAGGGGGGACAGGTAGTCTTTCTTGTGAAAAGACCTACACTAATCCACTATTTTTAGGATGGTGTGTTAGCAATAGAAGTGCGTTACAGGACTAATGATCAGCATATTCAGAATATGTCTTGGGCCTCTTGGGATGAAAAACCGTATGGCTAATTAGAATAGTATAAAGAGTCTGTTTGTATAGCTGACTCAGAATGTTACAATACTCAAATCAGGTCCATCTTTGGAGAAACTTTGAATAGGTAGATAAAAGTGAAACAAGGAAAGAGGAAAGCACTGAAGGGCTTCCACACATAGATTAACTTGTTAAAAGAAGGTAGTTATTGATTTTGTGATTACTGGGGTGCATTCAGAGTAAATGACTCTTCTGAGTGCAATCAGCTAGATTAATGTCTATCTGCCATCAGTTGCACCTGAAGTTGAGTCTGCAATTAATTGGAGACCAGTTTTCAGAATCAGACCTTTTGAGATTTGCAGGGGGTAGGGGAGGGGAGACCAGTAGGAAGAGTCATATAATTTTAAATTGCTAGCAAAAATATTTTGAGTATTTTTTTCCTGTTGTCCAAAAGTATTCCTATGTGGAGGAGGATTTTAGGTAGCTAATAAAGCAGGTATTAAAGTAAGTCACAGAAGCAGTTATGTCCTCAAAGAATTCATCAATCAGATAAGGCATGAAAGGAGGGTTAAAAATGGAGTAGAGCAAAAATGCAGATTCTGTGCAGAAAGTAAACAGAAAATAAAATCCTGTGCCATGTAGTGGTACTTCCTAGAGCAAGTAGCCTAGGTACCTTGGACAGCTACTTCAGTCAGCTAAATAGTATACCACAAGGAGAAAGCCAAGAGTGGATGGAGCCTGTATTATGGCACGTTCAGGAAGATAAATGACATGAAGAACTCACTGAGCTGAAAGCAGTGGGCTTTCCATTAGTACATACTTTACTTCAACCAGTGATGGATGGCTCCAAACTATGCATCAAACTGTCCTTTCCAAATATCTCTGCACCAATTACATGATGGAATTTAAGAAAAAGAATCAGGGGATACAATAAATTAAGCTGATTTAGCAAAACTCTTTAAGATATTTGGCACAACTCATCTTCCACCATGAGGTAAATGAATACTAGTGGTCAAAATTAGATTCACTTTATTAAAGTGTGCTGTGAAAGAACTTCTGTGCCTTGGGAAACTAGAGGACTGAAGGCCAAGTTCTTTCCTCAGTAGCACCCCTCTCATTCAACAGAAATCACTGTTGTTGGATTGGTGTAAAGTGCAGGATTTAGCTGACAGTGTAAATCACTGGGTACCAAACATCAGCTGTGTAGGATTTATACATAATCATCACACAGTTTAATCCAAAGATTTGAAAAGAACAGAATACCAAAAAAGCAGCTGCCTTCCTTACTTGGCAGATATGTTCAGAGGTAAGGGTTTTCCCAAAGGTTTTCTCAAGGTCAGAATGAATAAATTCTTCAGTGACTTAGAAGAGGTTGCTTTAGCTGTCATTGAGGATGAGCCATTCTCCACTCTGACAAGATTTAAAGGTGAGATTTTAAAAAGAGTGTAACGGAGTTAGGAATCCCAGTCCGATTGAGCGGGCACCTCATCTCCTCAGTGACCTCAGCTGCTTCCAGTGTAAGGAACCACACATTCAAAGGGGTTGTTAAAGTGCCATTTGTGAGCAGAAGTGCCATTCTGCATGTGCACATTTGGTTTGTCCAAATGCATGTGTGTGAAGACATGACAGGTATACTTGATTGCTTGTATACAGACTGACTGTACACTTCTAAAGAAAACTGCTCTCACGTGTCTGAATTAACAGTTAAAATCAAGCAGAACTGGGTTTGTCATAAATGCTTGCGAACATAGCACTGCTCTATGAAAAGGATTTTAATAACTTAATATATTTTGCTGAATCTCTGATTTCCTAGGGAGCCTTTATTTCTCTTGTACTCTAGGAGTTTTTATCTTTTAAGAAATACTTAGCTCTGGAAATAGCTGTGTTCTTTCAACTGGCAATACCAGTTTCATTGCCAAGATTTGCTTCTAATCTCATTTTGTTTTTGTGTTTTGCAGAATTACATTTATGACTAGCTCAGACTCTCCAGAGCACTAGTGTGGCATTATCCTTTCATCATTGGTTGTTTTCAGTAAATAGAGATGAGCCAAAACTGAACAACTGAACAATCTTGACCTTTGGGTGTATTCAGAATTCCTATTTGATGATTGCATGTTGAACCTATCCCTACATATAACCCTTACTTGTTTTAGAAAGCCAGAGTATATCTTCTTTATTTGGGAAGACAATCAATCTAAACACTAAAAATAACCTTTCAGGTTCCATAACTGAGCCAGTCCTGAGGGTTACTTCCCTCAAAGTACATAAGATGCTATTGATTTGACCTAAGCCCCACAATCTATTTTGCTGAATTTTCTCATGTACAGCTGTAATCCTGGCACATGTGCATCTTCTCAATGGCTTTTTTTTAAATAGACCTGGGAGAAGGGCTAGTCTAGTGGTTTCAACAGTAATTACATTCTTTTTCTATCAGTAACTCTAACTGTGTTGTCAACATTGTTCAAGTACACTTTCCAGGAACATTGGTCCTCCTTTACTAGGAACTTCTCTCTCTTTCTGCAAGATGCCTACTTCTCCCTATTGTTTCTGGCTGCAAGTAGAGTGGAAGGAGGTTGAGGGAGGAATGTTTATGCTATCAGCTAATGTCAGCAACAATGGGGTGTCTGCCTACAGCCTGAAGCTAACAATAGTTATTAATGAGCTGTTCATAATCCATTGCTTGAATAAGGTAGATATTCATTTGAATCAATAAATGTAGTTTCTAATCCAGAGTCCATGCTGCCTTGAGGGAAATTCCTGTGTTAAAGGAAAAAGAAAAAGAAAGAAAAAAGATTCTTATGCATGCAAAGAAATACTACTGTTTCAGTATGCATTAGGGCACTTGTAAAATATAATTGAAGTCTTTCTTCTTTTTTGAACAGCACTGCATCCATCTTCTCTTTTTTTCCTCCCTCTATCAGTACATCTACATGTACATTAATGTGCCTTTTCTAATGCACATTAAATTTACTACCTCCAATGTGACGTACTAAATTAATGTGCATTAGGCTGTGCTAATGTGCAGTGGCACATTTGCATGTTTCTTTAGTGATGCTTAATGCGCAGTAGACTTTTACTGTGCATTAGTGTAATGTCATCTTTTTTATGTGACACTTCAATGTGCAGTAAAAAAGTCTACCATGCATTAAAGTGTACATGTAGACATGCTCACTGTTGCTTTAATTTTCTTTCCACTTATCTCCTTCCCCATCAGCCTTTATCCATTTCAACTTGTAGTGTTTTAGCTTACACACACCACACTTTTCTTTAGTGGCTTTAGCTCTTCTGCTAGTGAGTCCTCTGCTCTTGTATCAACACATTTCCTTGCCTTCATTTGACACACACCCCTGGTTCAGCTTAGTCTATCTAGCACTGTTCTTTCACTGATATCTGTGTCAAGTTCCCCTTCTTTAACTATAACCTGGTATCTATAAATGTCTCATTAGCCCCACCTACTACAGTTCATCACTTAACTTCTCTGTGACTCCCAGTCAATCAGTGTTGATGACTTCTTGTCTCCTGTTAGCCCTCTTATCTCTGCATTGATTCAGTTGCTGAATCTCTCCATGTTTCAGTCTTCTCTACTGTTGACTCTTGACTGGCCCTGCCAACCTTCAGACCTAGCCCACCCCTATTATTCAGTCTTCTGCTCCTGATTTCATGTCAAAGAACTTCTCTGACAAAAATTCCCAGACTTTCTCTACTCCTTCTCTTCCTTCAAGTATATGGTTCTAGCTGAACATCACAGATTTTCCAGCTTACTTGCATGATTGCAACTCCAGTCATTTTTGGTCACTTTTGACTCATTCCTCAAATCTTCCTTCTCCTTCTGCCTCCCCTTCCAAACAAAATATGACAAAATGCAACATGATTTTCCTGCTTTTCTTAGCTTATTTCCATTCTCCTCCCCTCCTCTCCTATGATTCTTTTCTTTGTCTCTTCTTCCACAGACAGAAGTTTCTTCCTTGCTATACCCCTGTAATGCCTTTACTTGCCCTCATGACCCCAATCTCATCTCCTGATAAAATCTTTACTCACTCTCAGCCTTTTCTTTGCTCTTGCTCCTTAATCTCTCACTCTCCTATCTTATAGATCCCTGCAGGATCCAAACATGCATCTGATCCTCTGAATGTAAAATAAATAAATAAGTCACAACCCCACTTGGCTCTCAAACTATTGTACCTCCTCCCTTTTTATCTCCAAGCTCCCTGAACCTGCTGTTTAAAATTGATGTCTGGAGATCTTCTATGCAGTTCCATCCATTTCCCTCTCCAGTCCAGCTTCCACTCCTTCTAGTCCACTGAAATCATTTGTGTCCAAATCCCTAGTGACACCTTCGCAGCCAAACCTCAGGACAAGCACTTGCTTCTCATGCTCACTGGCTTGTCAGTTGCCTTTGATGTAGTTGACCAAGCTCCTCCTCCTGAAATTTTGCCCCCTCCTGGTTTCTGTAACTGTCCTTTCCTGGTTCTCCTATGCACTTTCTCCTGGCTCCTTCAGCATATCATCTCTATCCTTCCAACAATTTTCTGTAGAGGTCCCAGAGGGATCTATCATTTACATCTCCTCCCTCATCTGCCAACATAAATTTACTACTGTCTCTTTTGCTGACTCATAGATTTAGCTCTCTCTTCCTGGACACTCTCTCTCTGTCCCATCTAAAATCTCAGCATATCCCTCTGGCACTTCCATATGGAGTTTTAGCCAGCAGCTCAAGCTTAGTATGGCTAAGGCAGAACTCATAATCTTTCCTCCCAAGGCCTGCTCCCCCATTCAGAATCACTGCAGGCAATACCATTTTACATCACCATTTGCCTGTCACTCAAGACTGCAAACTAGATGTTGTCCACTCTGACCGCTCTTCAAATCCTTGCATCTAGCTATGAGGGTTCATTCTGCACATCACCTCTTAAATCACCTTTCCTATCACCAACATTTTTATCCAGGTTCTCATTATTTTGCATCTTTATTTCTTGAAAAATCCTTTTCTTTGGCCTTGACAAATGCAGAAATTTGTCAAATTCAAAATGTTGTTGCAAAGATCACTTTCATGCCCTGTCATGTTAAACATGTAACCTTGCTCTTTGAATTGTTCCATTTTGTTGTATCCTGCACTTGTCTTTAAGAGTCTTCATGGCCTTTCCTTCCCACCCATCATTTCTTATTTAGTATCAAAAGGCCAGCTCCATCTTTTGCTTGGCCAATAAGGCCACTGCTAAGTAATTTAATTTTTCCAGCAAGTACCTACTAGCTTTCTACTCTACTATTTCCCGTGCTTAGGAGTAACAAATCTTAGATATCCACAAACAACTCCATTGCTCTCCTTCAAAGCTCTTCTTAAAGCACTGTTTTGTTGTGATGCCCACAAAATGCTTGACAATGATTAGGCTGCTAGTGTTTCTATTTCATGCTGGCCAATATTGTCTCATAATTTGATTTACTTCCCATCTGTCTGTATCCATCTGTTCTCTCATATCTTGGATTGTCAGCTCTTTGGGGCAGGGATCATCTTTTTGTTCTGTGTCCGTATATCACCTGGCACAGTACATTCCTGCTCCATGACCAGGCTTCTAAGTCTACTGTAATACAAATACATCATAAAAATCCTTGCTGTCATTTAGGTGTTTAGGCAGGTAAACAGTAAGAGCTGGGAGGTGATTTCTGTGTCAGTAGCATCAGAGAGACAGATGGTAGAATACTGTGTATAGTTCTGCTGTCCACATTTTAAAACTGATGTTTAAAAATTGGAAAGGGTACAAAAAAGTCACAAAACATGGTTTGAGGATCAGAGAAAATACCTTTCTGATTTGATTAGCTAGAAAGAAGGTTGAGTTGACTTGATTTAAGTAACTTCATTGGGGAAAATAATGATTTATGTTAAATGGTTTGTTAATCTAGAATAGAAGCCAGAATTAAATTGGAATTCAAATTTTTAGCAGTGAGGGTAAACAAAACACCAAGGAATTAGTGGATTCTGCATCTCCTGGTGTCTTCATATTAAGACTGGGTGTCCTTCTGAGAAGTTTGCTTTAGCTACCCTAAAAAATATTTTAGCCAAACACAAATTCTTGGGCTCAATACCAGGATGATTAAATGAAATTTAGTGCCCTGAGATGTACAGGAGGTCATGCTAAGCTTGCCTCTGGCCTTGAACATTATGAACCCAGAAATCATTATTGACAATTACAGGGTTTTTGTTTGTCTTCATTTTGTGCTTGGAAACTTTTTAAAAGCAGGTTAGACAGACACTTGGCTGGGATGGTTTAGTCAGGGATGATCCTGCCTTGGGTAGGGGGCTGGACTAGTTGACCTTGTGAGGCCCCATCCAGCTCTACATTCCTATGATTCTACTGTATATCAAGGAAAATTATTTGTGTGTAAATCATATAATGCACATCTCCATTGTAATAGCTGGAGGCTTGTAATGTAAACAACTCTTACATACAGACCTCCTATACAGCTGTTTACAGTAGGAGGTAACATTTTTGCTGCTACCCTTGCAAGGGCCTTGTGGGTAACTGCTACTGTTCCCTGACCCAGAAGTTCCTGCTGGCCACACCCAGAGTCTCATGGGATAACACACTTCTGAGAAGCTCTGTTTTGTGCAGGAGGACTTACTCTGTGTCACACCCAGCATTGGCATATTGGGGATAAGTCTGTGTTTGAACAGGTAATTCACATGAACATGTGTACTGATGTCTACCAACTGTCTAACTGTGGAATAAACTAATTAGCTGTGGAATAAAGTGTCACTATCTACATGTGCAATGGTCTTAGGATGCAGTAAAGTAATTAATAGTGCAGTAAGATAGTACTGTCAGGGACAGAACTATTTTACACTGGGGTAATTTACTGTGATTAAGCGCACAATTAGACACTGACTGCAGGTGGAAATTTTGCTCAGTCAGCCCAGCCAGCTGGGGACCAGACTAGTGCCTGCTGCCTAGGCACTTGGCTCTGCTCTTTCAGCACCCTTGTGCCCTAGCCCTGACACTGTCCGATGTTGCCACCTTGAGCCTGGGGCTGATCCCTCTGTGCCCTGTGCCAGCCCGGACCAGCTTTGCCTTGGCTCAAATTGCTGCTGTCCAGGATGCACATGTAGACATTGTGCCTGGGAGTAGTTTACTCTAGTTCAAACTGCTCTGGAGTTTATTGCTTCACATTAATTGCACGTGTAGATGTACCCACTGTGTCTTAATGAATGGTTCCAACCTCATTACCAGTTCCTGTTGCTGATGCGATCTTGCCAATAAAAACATTGGATTTCCTGTTTAGATTTTGTATCAGCTGTATCAAACTTGAGCATAAGTTACAATCTTTCCTTCTTCGTTCAATAATTATTTAAACATCTATTTCATTGTATGGTGTTTAAGTAGATTTGGGAAAGGTTTACTTATATAAGTTCCATATAATTTTTAAGCATTTCTTCTCTCTTCCAAGACTTCTTATCGCCTTAGCTCACTGCTGGAAGGGTCCTAATGTTCTGGTCCCTTGGGGAGCCAAAATGCATCCTCCTTGTCTACCCTTCACCATAAGCTTGCTTACTTGCTTGTTAGTTTGTTTGGAGTCACACATAGGAAGAGTAACTTTTACGAAGTCTGAAAATAAATGCAAAGCTCAGCTGTTGTAGTCAGGATCATAAATTATACCCAACATCCTGCTGTCTGGCTTTTTCCCTCTTTCTGTTTTCCTCAGGGGAAAAAATACTGCATGTAGAATTAAAAATAATAAAAATAACATGTTGATATCAGCAAAAGTAAGGCTGAAGTACACCTAGCAATTGCGAAACACCACACACCTCCCTACCTTCTGTTTTAAGTCCTGAGGTTGCTCATTCAGAAGTCTTTTTCTATCCCTGGGGAAAGCTCTGTCTACTGCACACAGGAGGGAGTTCCTTTGTGCCAAAGAATTTTGATTTTTTTTTTTATGGTAATACTAGAGCCAGAGCTTGAGCAACCTTCTAAGTACCCTGTTATTAAATCCTTTGGTGTAAGGATAGAGATGTTGAATATGACATTATATTCCTTGGAGAGCTAGTGTAGTAAGTGAGCGACAGGTCTGATATAGTCCTGGGATTCTGAGTTGCTAAGGAACCTCCTAGCTGCTGTTTACTTCTATATTTCTGCACAACTTTGAGAAAAGAACATGGAAAACATAAGTCAGTGAGGCCAAGAATATTCAACTGCTGACTTAGCTGAGGTTTGCTATGCATACCTGAGTGGATCTTTTTCAAGAACTATTTGAGAATGATGCCTGCAGGAAATCAGTAAGCTGATCTCTGAGTAGAAAGGTGAACTAGATACAGGAAATCCTCCTTGATTATTGCATCTATCTTCCCAGCTCATCATTTGTTTTTTTGCCATTGTTTTAGACTGCGACCTGTGCAGAACAGGAAGTACATCTTTCTATCCATGCTAACAGGTCCTAGCATTTTTTGGCTTCTAGCACAATACAAACAAGAAAGATGGAAACTAATAATGAAAATGAGTAAAATGTATGCAGACTTCCCTCAAAACCAAACCAAAGCCATTCTTTATAAACACTTGGGAGAGAGAGCTGAGAGTGACAGGCACAGTGCTTATAACAAGCTAACATATACATGAGTATATATATATATATTCTCCCAAGCAGACAGAATAATAGAAAAACAGCTGCAGATGGACAAGAAAAGAGATTCCATGCACTATGAATCAGTCAGCTGACTCACTGACAGGCTTTAAAGAGAGAGAGCTGGGGAGTGTGTCATGGACACTGATGATATTGTTCTTTGGTCCTCATGATAGTCTCTGGAGTAAAGGAAAGTAGCAATATTTATAGATTTTTCCACTTATCTCCAAACTTTTTTGTTGGTATGAATTTTTTTAACGGAACCTGGAACATTTTGTAGAGCCCTGTAGCCATATTCCTTGACTGTGGTGTTTAATATGATAATCTTGGAAAGAGACTGTGAACTGTTTAGATTAGCAAGTTATATAGCATGCTTATTATAGTAATGGAAATTACTCCTGAAATGCACTCTGCAGCTCAGTATGACTGTGTGAGAATGAGTTAATCAGCTGTCTTTGTTAAATGTTTTTCCATGTGTGGGAGGCCTTAGCAGTTAATGCACTTTCCCCTGATTTGCAGCTACTGTCATCATTGCTATATCTGACTGATATGTCTGCCTTCACATATTTGGAACCTGACACTGACACTAATAAATGGCTTAAGACACAGATAATAATATCAGAAGGGACTCAAGAACCTACAGGAGTTTGGGGGGCATTTTTGTAATTTGTAGCTTTGTGTCCTACTAAAGGTGACATGGGTTTGGCAGTCTAACTTTTATTTTGGCTCACAAGTACTTCTGGACAGGTTTGTAAGTGGGTTTACCCACAGAAATCAGACAAAAACTAATTAGGCCAATAATGTAAAATTAGACACTGCATTACGGGATCTAATTACTGCAGCTGGGTTTGCATTAGGCGGTTAGTTACACAACTTTGGGCAAGTATGGATTTAAGAGCAACAGACCAAAATCTAGTCCCATTGTAACTTCATTGACTTCCATGGATTTATGCCAAGGATGAATTAAGACCCTCATTTATGACAGCTCCATTTGTCTAAATTATTTTTTTTTAAAGTAAAGAGGAGAAGAATCAATACAGATGGATAAAGAGAGCAATATTTTTCCTGAAACTCTAACTGGAATCTCATAGGAATGGAAAGCTGTAAGAGGCCTATGTCTTAGTTTTCCATCTAGGTAGGTTAACTATCTGATTTTAGTGGGGAGGGGAAATGAGACCACTTGCAACTGAGGATAACTTCATTGCCTGACTGTTCCACTGAGGATTTTATACAGTACACATATTGCCAAGTTTTTTTCTACAACTGGTTTTCATTGTTCTTTGACTCGTGTGGGAAACTTTATAAGTTACTTATGCCTGTCTTGACTGATGCAATATTTACTTTAATATGGGTGTGTAACACATGTACGCTACTTTTACCATTATTTGTGTTATTCATGGTACTCTCAGTTCTCAGGATAGGGAATGACTGCAATATCTTTTAAATGGTTGCACTGACAAACAGCAAGTTTTATAGATGCTTGTTGTAGCTCTCTGTATTCCTCTATACAATATATGAATGAATATGCTATATTTGTGGGTGCATATATACAGTAGTGGTATGTAGGGAGCAATATTTGCATTGTTTATCTGTCCATATCACTCTGCTTGCACATAAACAGGCATATTATGTTTCTGTATTTATTTGAACTACAAATTTGGATTGTCAATTAGCTGAGACAAGCAATATTGGATTTTCAGTTGTCTACCTTTTTTTGCACTATTGTCTTTTGAGCTTGACAGTATTTTTAATTGGCTGAGACAGGATCAAAAGGTCATTTAGCTTTAATACTTTCCAGCTGATGAAAAGTATTCCATCAGCTGAATACTGAATCCTTCAGCAAATTTAGGGTTAAAAGGCTTTGAATCAGTAAAAGTAACATGTATGTCTTATCTATGTTTGAGGCCCCAAACTTTCTTTCTTCAGTTCTCTCTCTCAAGACTTCCACCAAATCCTTTCCCACGCACAGCCAGAATTTCACTAAAATTCAGCTGGGAGCCCATCCTTTCCTAGTGACTTGTTTACTTTAAAAGTTCTCAAAGATTTTTCTACCTCTGCTATCCTTATTTCCCTCCTAACTCATCCTTTCTTTCATCCTTCACCTTCTCCTTGACATTCACCCATAGGCAGATTAATGAACAGGCAAGCTGGGCATGAGCCCAAGGGCGCCTACCAATTTGGGGCCCTGGGATCCTCATCAGCAGGGAAATGAAACCTGCAGTTTTAAACTTGGCACCCATTTTTGGCACCAAGTTTAAAACTGAGGCTTTCACCTTTGCTTCTCTGAGAGCTAGAAGTGGGGCCCCTCCACCAACAGGGTTGCCAGGAAAGCTGCGCTGTGCCTGAAGGAGGGGAGCGGTCTGGGTGGCATCGGGGGTGGGAGGAGGGCAAGCTGAGCTGGAAGAGCCTCTCCCCACCTAGCGTGGCGGTGGGGCTGGGGCTGGGCCAGGAGCACCGTGCCATGCTGTGCCTTTGCAGGTGGCAACACTGGGAGGGCCTTGGGGGCTATAGCCCCACAAAATTCATCTTAGCCCCCCACAGCCACCCCTCCCAGTGCCACCGCCCACCTGCAGAGACATGGTGTAGCACTCCTGGCCTGGCCCAGCCTGGCCCTCTGCATCTGTGAGGCTGCACAGGACAGCCAGGCAGCATCTCCCTGCAGGTAAGTATAACAGGCCAGGCAGGGAGTGAGACTGAGCCGTGGGCAGCTCACAACAGGGTGGTGGAGGCTCCATGTGATCCAACATGGTGGCTGCCTCCATGTGATCAAGAGTGGGGGAGGTCCTGTGAGGGGACGATCTGTCTGTGTGCGTCTGTGTACGTGCGAGCATGTCTGTCTGTGTGTCTGTGTGTCTGTCAATGTGCGAGCGTGTGCACCCATTTGTGTGCATGTGTGTGTGTGTACATTCAGCCGTAGCAGGGGCAGGGAGCAGGGAGAAGAGGCAGGCACTGTCCCGCAGCCCGGTGGGATCCACCCAGGCTCCCCCGCCAGCCCTAGGAGGGGAAGGGGCCCCTCTTCCCCACTGCAGCCCAGCTCCCATGGGGGAGGGAGTTTCTAATTTTGTGCTTTCCCAGGGCCCCAGTACACATTAATCTGCCTCTGTATCCACCAAGCCCTGCTTCTTTCACTCACTATTAATTTTCCACTGTCTGTACAAATCCTCATAGAAGTCTGCCACAGTGTTCACTCCTCCTGGACTTCCACACAGTCTCCGTTTTCACTCCTTCCACCTCCCCCTTTGCTTTCCTGACTCTTGCAGCAAAGTATGAGTTCCATTCTTCCACTTCCGCCACCCAAGGCACTTGCGCTAGGAATAGCTTTTCAGTGGCTTTCTCTTTAAACCATTCCTTCACCTACAACTTTGCCTCTTCCAATTTATCCTTCACCTCTCTCCCCTTCCTGCTTCCACAATCAAGTGATGCACCCTCTCCTACTCCCTCATTTTGTCCCTCACCCTTCTCATCCCAACATTCATGAAAAATGTGCTTGTTCTTCGCTTAAACATACACCACCATTCCCACCTGCTTTTAAAACAATTCTTTAAAGTTCTCCATTTCTCGTACTCCTCTGTAAAATCCTTACATACTTCATCATGAAGCAGCCTAATGTCCAATTTCCAGAGGCCTTTCCCTTTCCCATTCTAGCTCCCTGTTCCCATCTCCACCTGCAGCACTTGATGGTCACTAAAACCCACATCTTGTATCTCTTCCTTGTGCACCACCACTCTTTCTGAGACTAAAACAAAATTGATCCTCGAAGTTTTCCTTCCTCCTGGCTCTACAATCATATGTGCTTTCTCTCCCACTCACACATCCTTGAAACTTTCTTCCTTGATAATTTTCTTTAATATCTTTGAGGAACTGTCTAATCCCCCCCGCCCCTGCTTCTCCTTTCTCAAGTATGCATCTGAAGTCACCAACTATGACTGTCTCCACTCCCCCCCCCCCCCCCCCCCCCCCCGCATACATTTCCAACTTCTGGAATAAAGCCACCCTGCTCTCCCTTTTCATGGGTGTATATACGTTAAACAACTCTACCTCCATCTTTGTCTCCAACAACACCCTCTGCATTCTTCTTTCTACTAACACTTGCACTTATTTAGTTTTAACCCTGGGGTTTTTAATTAATACTGCCACCTTGTTTGCATTTGTTCCCACCCACTATGACCATTCCAAACCCGATCTCTTCTGCAGATATTTATATTAGTCTCCCCATGGTATTCCACACTTATAGACAAATTATATCTGCACTGATAGGCCTCAAAGTTGCTACCATTCGGTGCCACATTTGCCTTGTCCATAAACGTCTCACACTTAAAGTTGCAACACATAATGCTATGATAAAGAAAAGGTGGGAGCCACTAGTCCTCATCTTCCTTGTTTTTACGGGTTATCCACGTCACTACTGACGATCAGTGATTCTGTCCCTCCCCACTTCCTTATCTCCATTGCTCTCACTAGGTTTTCTAAGGCTTCTATATTAAGAAAAGCTGCTGACCCTTCCACCCCACTGCTTCCTACCAGCTCAGCAGACCCTTCCATCTTCATTTTTGATGTACTGTTCCCTCTCAGTGTCGCTTTTCCCTTCTCCCCCTTTCTATCTTCCCATTTTATTCTTCTGGGACTGTGACGGCCTTTGATTCTTCCTTTTTCTTACCCCTTTCCCTTTCTCTAAAGCAGAACTTTCTTCTCAGTCAGCCTCCAGGATTTCTT
Organism: Alligator mississippiensis; assembly: GCF_030867095.1. Classification (NCBI taxonomy): domain Eukaryota; kingdom Metazoa; phylum Chordata; order Crocodylia; family Alligatoridae; genus Alligator; species Alligator mississippiensis. The sequence goes on along the minus strand of NC_081828.1, from coordinate 150,177,393 downwards.
TCTCTACTTCTGTTTCCATGCTTGTGCTTCCACATCCCTCCTCCTCCTCCTCCTTCTCATCCTATAATTGTTGTGCTGCTGCCACAACATTCATTCCACCCCTTTCTACCTCCAGTGTTTCTTCCACCAATGTTTCCTCCTCTGAATCCATCCTAACCTCCCCCACCTTTTCCTCCTCTTTGCTCATCTGATCAAAGTCATGCTTTGTTAGAGAAATAATCTGGGCATCTGTTTTGCATGTGCCCTTTCTTCTGACATAGTCCACATTTCACTATTTCCTGTCATGCATGGGCTCTGTGCCCTCTCCCACCACACCAGTAGCAAATGGTTAAGCTACAATAGGCTGCCAAATACCCTTTCTGCTTGCATTTGCTACATTGACAGGCTGCCCATAGTATATGATGTAGCCCCAGTGCTCTCCTACATGAATAACTAATGGGAGCTGCCACACTTCTCCTGGGCTCCCTTCCTCCTCCCTTAGAATCACTCGTGCCCAAAACACCCCAGTCCACATATTATATGTGTCTCTCACTTTTTCTACAAATAGGACTCTCTGGATTCTCCCCTCCAACTATCTCTCCACATCCATTTCTTCAAGGATGTCCGAATAGTTTGACAATGATCACTCATTCCCTTGACTTTTGTTCAGCAGCAAAACTCAGTCCTTGCTGTTCTTTCTTCTTTCTCCGTGCCAGAAGGTGCAACGCCATGACCTCCCATTTGGTAGGCCATCATGCATTGTGAGTACTCAGGGTTCACTTTCAAAATATTGATCAAAATCTGATTGAAAAAGTCATATCTCTCCATGGTCTGTCTCTCCTAGTGATTGTTGTGTGTACCCTGAGCCTCTAAGTGTCTCTGGGCTCCTTGTCCCCATCGTCCTGGCTCTATTCACCTCCCTCTTCCAGATACAGTCATCCAGCTCACCTGCCTCAGTTCTTCTTCAGCTATCTGGTCCTGCTGCTGGTTTCCCCAGTCTGGCTGCTCTCTGTCTTCTTCCCACCATTCTTCTTCTGGCTTGCTCTTCCCTGTGCAGTTTCAGTTGCTTTTGCTTTCATCTTTATCTTCATGCATGGCTGCACCACCTGCCAGTCAGATTCCAACTCTCAGTCCAAATCTCCATATTTATGACTCCTCTCCATCTGGTCTCTTCTCTCAGCTCATCAGCATCCATGGCCACTACCATTTTGCCATTCTGTGCTCCCGCCTCTCTGGTCATTGACCAAGGCTCCCTGCTGGTGCAGGCTGGAGAGTCTGTTCCCTGCCCAGCTCCATGATCATGGAGCTGGGCAGGGAACAGGCTCACCAGCCCCTGCTCCCATCACTAAGTTGGGGCTGGGAACTGTCCTGCTCAAGAGAAGGTCCCAGCCCCATTCCCCAATTGGGCAATCAAGGCGCAGGGCTTAGAAAGAGCTACAGGGGTGGGGTGGTTCAGGGCAAGGGGCTCAAACCTGCCCCACCCTGCAGCTCTTTCCAAGTCTCTTGCCCCTGATCAGGGAGCTGCAGCCAGGAGCTCCGTGCTACCAGGGCAGGGGGACATTGTCCTCATCCCAGCAGCAGACAGTCCCCTGGGGGCAGGGAACAATATCCCAGCCCCAGCCAGGAGACAGCTGTATCCTGGCCTGCTGCTCCCTGCCAGCCTCTGGGCTAGCACCCAGGGGGAACCTAGAGCTCTCCCTGGTTGTGCAGGCACCCATTACAGGGCCCCAGGATATGGGAGAAGTTTGCTGCCATTAGTAGCAAATCTGCTCCCATTTCCTTGCCTGGGAGCATTTACTCACAAGTAATTTACTCATGACTCATAAGTAAACTGCTTCAGGATCTAATGCACATGTAGACACACCCAGTTTGTATTATATATAGGTAGGTGTCACCAAACTGCTGCTCAAAATTGTATTTATGGAGTAGTTGTGCGAAAAAATGCAGCAGTTAAAAAAAAAAAAGATAACATGCATCAATTCTGAATGAACTAAGTAGATGTGTTCTATATGCAGATTGCTAAAGCCATGTTTACTTGGGTTACTGTTTTCAAATTTGATCCTCACGTCTGTGCGTTCAGGAAGAGATGAGCCTGACAGTAAGGAGAAGGGGAAAGGCCTGCCAGGGAAAAAGTTGAGGGGAAACAGAGAGCAAAGAAATTACCTGACCCTGCAGATTTATTTTTCCTATTGTAGCAGGGGAGGGGGACAAATTCAAGGCAAACCTCCAATATTTAGATTCTATACCTAGCAAATTATAAAATAATTATAAATTTTCCATATATAGAATCTAAATACTGGGGGAGGGGTTGTCTTATAATAGGGTTGTATTCTATTTGAGTAAATAGAGCATAATCCTTATACCGTACCCAAAAGGTCAACAAGCTTAGGCTTTGGCAGGTTACCAAGGAAAGCATTTTTTTCCCAAAGGATCCTCACCAAAAATACCCAGACCCCAGAATTCAAATATACAGACTGCTGGTAAAGTTTTCTCTTTTGATCCCAATTCTTGGAATGAGGTATCTAGAGAGGTTGCCTCTGACATTACTAGGAGATAAACAATTAGAGGTAGGTTTTCCAAAGAGCTCAGCAATATGTTGGGGGTTGTCATCAGACGTCCATTTTCAGGAAAGGGTGGCTTCAGCTTAGCTGCAGAAATATGGCTGAATCAGAAAGCCCCAAATCCTGTCCTGAGTGGCCACAAAGTAAATTTTTATAGCCTTTACAGCTACCATGGCTAGCCCAGTAAAGGAAGTAGTTAACAGGTCCAGCTAACCCAATCATGAGTTCAACTGAAACATAGCAAAAGGCCTGACAGGAAACATACAACCTCCCCCTTCCCCACCTCCGAAATAAGACAAGGCCAATATGAATCTATATTGTACTCTGCTAGATTGCCAAATATTGACTGCAATAAATATGTTTTCTTGTGCTTTGGGTGTAAACAAAGGTCAGGCTGTAGACCTATCTTGTACCTCTTTTATCAATTGCCGGCCTACTAGTACCTCTGCAGTAAAAGGATCTTCTCAAAATTTAGCCACTTAAACAGAATCTGAAATCTTCTGAAAGCCTGGCCTCAAAGTCTAGCACCTTAAAGGAATTTTGCATTTGATCATCTGGTCCTTTAAGCTTTATAAATTAAAATCAACACTTTGAACTGTACAAAAATGCAAATGTTCTCTCTGCAGACTTTTGCCAATAAGCTCCCCATAACAGGAAATGGACCTCTGTGTTTTGCACAAAATCAAATAATAGTTTTTGTTAAAGCTATTATAAAAGAAGTTCCTTAGTGAACACAGAGAAGAAATGTAATTCAGGGATGACAAAGGCAGGGGTGACCATAGACTTCTGCATCAGAGAAGAATATGTTCAATATCCAAGCCTAACACAGATAGAGGGGAAAAAAAACCCAAGTCTGTCCATTAGTGTTAACTGAAAATCTAGATGCAGCTAAGGTTTCACAAGCATCCCCAGTTTGTTAGCATTTATGACAAATGTCCTAAGTAACATGCTTGCGTCACAGCACTACCACAGCTTCTACATTGTCTAGCTACCAGCATCACCAGCATTTCAGCTGAACTTCAGCCAAAATATTACCCAGGCCAAGCAATGGGAAGAATTATAGAAAAGTAGGGCTGGAAGAGACTTTCAGAGGTCATCTAGTCCAACCCCTGCCCACCAGAAGTAACACAAAAACATTACCAGCAAGATCTGGCAAAAAGTAAAACTAGAGGCAAAACATCATCAGTACATTATCCTAATGATGCTGCAACCAATGCTATTTCATTAGCATCTTTAGTGGTATGACAAGGAGTGGTAACAAAGCATAGCCCTAACATGCTTCACACAGGACAGGAGCACAAAAGGGACATGATGGGTTACTTGAATTATTAAAGAAAAATAACTTCCACTTAGAGTTGCATAGCTATCACACTGAGAATTCTTGTACTAACATGCACCCAACCCAATTATTCATGCTACTAGGAGGGTTTTGTAAATGGAGTAGTGGTGCTATTGTATAAGAAAGGAGATTGAGAATGCCTCAAGAACTGGAGGCCGATCACGTTATTGAATACAGATGATAAAATCCTGGCGAAAGTCATGGCGATACAAATCAAAAGTGTTCTGGATCAGGTAATACAAGAGAACCAAACATCTGCAGTGGAAGGGAGAAGAATCGCACAAGCACACTGGGTGTTGAGAGATATGCTGGCATATGTGAAGGATAGAAAATGGAATATGGTGCTATCAAATTTCTATCTCGAGAAAACATATGACAGGGTAACACGAGTTTTTGTTTGAAAACGGATTTCCTGGAAAAGCTGATAGACTGGGTAGAACTGTTGTATGGCACAGCACAGAGTCAGGTCCTGATGAAAGGAAACTTGAGTCAAACCTTTCAGATACAAACAGAGGTGAGGCAAAGGTGCCCCTTGTCACCTGGGATCTTTAGAATAGTGTTGAGAGAAGAATTGGAAGGAAGCAGGAAAGTGGGACATTTTTGCAGATTTTGTGTGGGGAAATGGCTGCAGAGGATGGGCATATATGGAACAGGATGGAAGGGGCAGTGGGCTTGGAAATTGCCGATATATTATGAGAAAGCAGAAAATTGTATTAAATTATGAGGTTTGGAAGAGCTAGAGATGTAGGGCTTGAAAGAAAAGGGACGGATATGGAAGGAAACCAGAGGGAAAGACAAAGTAACTGAGGTGGGTGATTAGTTGGAGCAACAGGCAAAGTGAGTGTGAAGTGGGGTAACGGGGGAAGATTTAAAAGGGGAAGATGTAGACCTAATGTGGAGAATGGTGAGGAGGGTTTTAAGAGTAAGCAAAGTTCAATATAGGTGGGGTTTGGGAAGAACAGCAAAATGCCCACGGAAGCAGTTCAGGGGGGAAGAATTGGTGGTACATGTATTTTGGGAATGCAACTTTGCACTGGAGGTTTGGAGGAGGGCACAGACATTTTTACAAATTTTAGAAGTGAACGATGAGATAAATTTTGAGACAGTGATGTATGGTTTGGTTAAGAAAAGATGGGAAGATGGGAAGATATGGGTGTGGGTGATCTGTGTTACTGCAGCACTGTGGAAAGTGAAGAACTTGCTGATCATAAAGGGAGTAGATTCTATTACAAAGGAATGTTTACAGCTAGCCCTGTTTGAGCTCAAATATTATATGCAAAGGGATAAGGAGGAGAAAGATAGGAGTAAGAAGGAGGAGATGTGGAGGAAAGATAAATGGAAATATGTATTCACTTGAGGAGTGCCTGAGATAGTGGGGTGAGAGAGAGGGGAGGGTAGGAAGGGGGATAGTTGTGGGATGAAATAATGTTGTTATTGTAAACTGTTAAGATGTGAGGAAGAATTAATATGTTAAGAGGCTTTGTTGGATGATATAATGTTTGATATTTGTAAATATGTGTAAGAGGTTTTGGTTTAAAAATACTGAATTTAATAATAATAATAATAATAATAATAATAAAGTTCCCATCAGCATCTCGGCCTTTTGGCTAAGATCAAGCATTTTGGTCCTAAGGGGCAGGTTTCAAGGCTGGCTCTGGCCCTCCTGGTGCTGGCCTGGTATTCTCCAGGTCTGGTGTCAGTTCCTTTTGGAGGGAACATCTGTCCATTTTTTTAAGGGCCAAAAAAAGCAAACTAACCCAACCCTCCCCAACCCCCACCCCAAATAAAAAACAGGTTCTTATGAGTACATTTGTCCAGTGTGGGCCACATGTTTTATAATCATGCTTTATGTTGGGTACATTTAATCAACTTTGTAGTTGGTTTCCATTGCTGAGCACATACTGCTTTTGGCAGCAGTTTAATGATATTTAGTGAGTTCCTTGTATGCGATTATAAGATGAAGGGTCTATTTCACTATGCCAGTTGTGGGGAAAATCTTGTCTTGTATTCAAGTAAATACTTTATTTCTTTTCAAGCTCTTCCCTAAAAAGGGTGATGCTGGGGAGAATTGAAGAGGTTGTTTTTGAAGAGTTTTACGTCAGATGAGATTGATAAATATGTTGTTTTACATAGTATTTTACATGCAGAGATAAAGCAGTGCATGTATTCAGTGTATCAATTCATAAAATACAAACTGGCTTTCTAACACCTGGGTAAAACTGTCTTTAGAAAGATGGGCAATGGATGGAAGGTATTTCTTTCTATGACAATCTGTTTTAAACCTTTTATAATATAAGTTGTGTACTTCTACTGCCATATTGTATGGAAGTTGGAAATTCTGTTCCCGGAGACTGACACAATGTACCCGCTTTAGCACTCCTTTATTTGGAGACCACCTTTGTTAAGCAATGAATATTGTTTGTTTCTTGAATAAATACATATATTTAGTTTCACTATACAACATTGTATATATCTATTCACAGTACCTAGAATGCCTTTGTTAGTCCATGTGTGTGTGACAGAGTTGCCTGCCTGTGTGAGTAATGACTGTGTCTAACTCTCCATCAGTTGTAATGTCTTTGTATAATCAAAGGAATTTCATGAGCTATTTAGGCCCATAATTATATGCAGGGTGTCATGCACATATTTTTTTCCTAGGAACTAGAAATGTATAAAAGTAAGCAACTGATATAAAAAAAAAAAATGAAACAAAACAGCTCCTTTTCCATTAAACTGTGGCTGAGATGTTAAAATCAGACTGGAAATCCATACCGAGTTATCTAAATAAATGGTCTGACTTTCATAAACTCTGAGCAGCCACCAGCTCTCATTAAATCCCACCGATGTATATGAGCCTAAATGTGCGTTTTAGCTTTCTATTTTTAAGAGGTTGGTTTATAACTTCTATATGAACTGACAACACCTGGAGAAAGGACTTTTTGACATTGACAGCTGATGTATTATATATTACCTGGTTCAAGAGAAGGTATTGCATTATCTAGTTTGTCTACTTTTTCCTCAAACTAAGATGGATAAATACATGATCTGTCATGGATATGCCATAACTGCTGAACACATCTCTTTTCAAGCATGACTATTATGTCTTTTAATATCAAATAGAGTTCTCAATGAACCACTCTGTTATGAAAAAAGATTTGTGTAGACTACTGCATTATTCTCAAGAGGGTAAATTGATTTTTAAAAACCACAAAAATTAAAATACAGCAAAAGCTCTGTTAGCCAGCATCCATGGGGAATGGGGGATGCTGGTTAATCAAATATGCCGGATAATCAAATATGCCGTGTCCAGTGCACCAGGGCTTTCATTCCCTGGCATCAGTGTGTAGGGAGCAGGGAGGGGGGCTCCGTGCAAGCTGCTTTGCCCCAGGCTGTGGTCCATAAGGAAGAAGTAGGACTCCACTCACAGCAGTAAAACCAGAAGTGGGACTTCTGGTTTCACTTTTGCCACGTCCCTCTGCAGGAAGATTTGTACTGACAGATACCGGTTAGTGGAGCGTTCCAGTTGGTAAAGTACCAGGTAACACAGCTCTTGCTGTACATATATTTTTTTTGGTTTTCAGTATCCCAAAGACAAATTGACTGGTAGCTGACTACTAGGGGTGTGCAAAGTGGGCTGTATTCGATTTAGATTCAGCCAGATTCAGGGGACAGTGATTCGATTTGTTGATTCTGAATACAGTCCCGATTCGATTCGACTGAGTCTGAATCTGAAGATTCGATTCTGATTCAGAGAATCAGCAATTCAGCCATAGACACAGCTTTAAATGTTTTTTCTACATACCTTGAGGTACCAGGCGTGTCTTGTGAACACTGAGATGGTGGGGTGGAAGGAGCATGGGGGGACCCCCTGCATGCTCGGCAGTGGACCCAGAAATGGACCAGAAGTACTCAGTGACTGGCTGCTGTGGGACTCCGGATGCCCCCCTAAACCCAGGAGGCACCAGTCACTGAGCCAGGTGAGGAGGCTGCCCATTCCCAGCCCCAATGCCAGGGGGCACTATTTGTGGCTCTGAACCTCCCCTACACCACAGCCCATGTCTTGCAGATGGCATCCAGATTAGGATTATTCCCTGGTCTGAGATGAGAGCAAACCCAGTCCAAAGTTGCTGTCCATTCATCCTCACATTCATTCCACCTGCCCTCTCACAGAAAGCCTCTTACACTCCACCCCGCTCTCACAGGGGCCTTTGGTATACTGCCTATTACTGGGCCACAGTCCAATGCCCTTGCTTCTCTCGAGTGGCCCCTCTTGGGCCATCAGGCTTTGCTACTTGCATGCTGGCCTCACCACGCAGTCCTTCGGTTCCTGCAAGTTCCCCTACTCTACATAGCCCAGCCTTGTGCCAAACCCTGGGCTGATTCTGCCCAAGGCCCTCACTGGACAACTCTACACCATGCCTCACCCTGGGGTCTTTTCCTCATACTTGCAACTAGCTTCTTACAGGGCTGGCCCTTGCACTGAGCTTCAGGCTTACTCCAGTTCAGCCCTACTCAGTGCGGGGCCTCATACTATGCTGCCCACACTACCCCCTCTGGGGCCTCCGGGATCTCATATCTCTGCTGGGCTCAGGTGCCTACACATGAGCCTACCTGGCCCCACTAGTCCCATAGCTCTCATGATTACCCACCAGATGGTGGGGGATAGGGGTTAAGGTGTCCCAACTCACCTTTCACCGGGGTGGTAACTGGCCTGGCATTCCTGGGGACTTTCTCACCACAAGGAGTCCCACCAGGCCACCCAACCCCAGCAGTGGGCAGTTTTAGGTCATGCCCAGGACCAAGAGCCTCCTGTTCTTAATCTTCTAGATGTTCCTGCTGCAGCTCAGCCAGACAATGTTTCTGCCTGAGCTGGCAGGAGCAAACTGCAGCCTTTATATACCTGGTTCTCAAAATGACTGCTGCCACCTGCTAGCTGCCTGACTCTGCCTTTAAAGTGGCAGGCATCACACTTAGAGGCTCGGCAGTGCTACACTTGCTAGCACCACAGCTGAAAGAGACTTGGGGGGTCATGACTGACCACAAGATGAACATGAGCCACCAGTGCGATACTGCAGCTGGCAAAGTAAGCAAAACTCTGGCTTGCATCTACTGATGCATCTCAAGCAAGACCTGGGATGTCATCCTCCTGTTGTACTCAGCCTTGGTGAGGCTTAAGCTGGAGTACAGCATCCAATTCTGGGCTCCACAATTCAGGAAGGGCCTGGTGAAGCTTGAAAGAGTCCAGAGGAGAGCCATGAGCATGATCAGAGGGCAAGAGAACAGGCCTTATGAAGAGAGGCTGAGAGCTATAGGACTGCAGACTGGAGACGCGCAGGCTCAGGGGTGACTTGGTGGCAGCCTATAAATACATAAGGGGTGTGCATCAGGATCTGGGGGAACGCTTGTTCACCAGAGCACCTGAAGGGATGACAAGGTCCAACGATCACAAACTCCTGCAAGACCGTTTTAGGCTAGATATAAGGGAAAACTTCTTTACTGTCCAAGCCCCCAAGGCCTGGAAAAGACTCCCCCCAGAGGGGGTGCAGGGACCTACTCTGGACACTTTTCAGAAATATTTGGATGCTTATCTTGCTGGGATCCTTTGACCCTAACTGACTTCCTGCCCCTTGGGCAGGGGGAGGGACCTGATGATCTTGCAAGGTCTCTTACTGCCCTAAGGTCTATGAAATCTATGAAATTAAATGGTTTCCATATCAGAATCTTCCAAGGCAATAGCTGCACTCAGGAGTAGGAAAAGATGTATTTGATTTTTTTAAACTTGCCCTGTCATGAAGAGCTATGCATATACTTTGCTTTGCTCACTGTGCATACGTCTATTGCAACCTTTCTAGTACTTAGCTGATAAGTGATTGTTGGCATTATTTGTTATTTATTAAACCCTGATAGTGTGCTTAACACAGTAGAGACACAGAGGTACATGGATATCTATGTAGATTAACTCCAGGAAGCTCTGTGGGGTGGATCATTTTTTCTTCAAACTTCTCTCCAAAATCCATCACTTTTTTGCTTTTCTCAAAATATAATTAGCACTTTAATCTCTGTTCTTCATCTATCATGCATTATCCTCCCTAGGTCTTCATGGGTGCATCAGTTCAAGATGCTAACTGTGCAGTAGCCTAATAACACTGTTCAGTAGTGTGCCAGGCAAAATCCATGCTAATACACTACTGCGCAGTAGTATTAAGCTACCACAGAGTTAGCGTCCAAAATTCCCATCCGCTGGCACTACTGTGCAGTAGCACAATTTACTGCACATTGATTTAAAACTTGGTTATCCAAGTACTAAGCTTAATGCACTGTAACTATGGCACTTTAATGATTGTGTAGACATATTCCATGACTGTTTTTCTATGTGGTGCTTTTCCTCACAGTGGTGGCACTGGAAGAAGGTGGACACAGGGGTGGGCATGAAGTAGATTGCTGAAATAGGTTTTCTGGTAACTCCCAAGATTTTCCTCAGAAGTTGGGGCAGCTGGAGACAATGGAAATAAGGCACAATATCCACTAGGCTACATGGGTAGGCAAGTAGCTACCAAATACTTGCTAGGAAAGCAAGTAAGTGTCAGAACTTTCATTCTGTTGAGTGGAGCCCTTTCTAATGATATGCATGAGTAGAGGATACACACACACGTACATACATATGTACATATACACATATGTATATATTCTCTCTCCCTCCCTCTCTCCCTCCCTCTCCCTAGTCTCTATAAATCCTATATGCACAGAATTAATGAGGAAAAAATTAAACTATTAAACGGGTACCTATTAATATTACCCATAGTTCAGGCATCTTAATCTGTCTGAAAACCGCTATTGCTGTGTAAAAATGCTAGGAGCTCAACAAGTAGCAGGACAGCACCAATAGATACAAGTTAATTTGTGCAGTCAGCTTTGAAAACTAGCCAGGAACTTTCTCACTACTAACATCTACTCATCAGAACCAAATGAACACTAACAATACCAGAGAGTCATATTGTGTCTCAAACAATGGGTGCAGTTATGCCTCATTAACAATTACAACAGGAGAAGTGATATATGTCTAATTCTTATTGTTGCGGTATCTTAAAAAAGTACCTACATTTTCCAGACCAAGAACATATATTTCACTAAAAGAAAATAAAGTGGTGCTTTTATTTTTGCTTTTTAATGTGGCTTTCCATGTCACATTTCTTTTCTGGGAAATAAATGATAGCTTTTAAAAATGGAGAAAGTGTTGTGGGGTGGGAAATATAATCTTCAACTCTTTCATACATCTGTCCTGAGTGCACTTCTGTTGTGACCATTTTGAGTTTCTGGTGTAAGGGAAAACCGTAGAATGGGGCATTTATTAGTATTCCCCATAAATAAAGGAACACGCACACATTTACTATTGGACTCTCAGCACTCCCTGTTTTCCAAATGGCTGAGAGACATCTGGTCATGAAAACCTTCCCAAAAGTACAGGCAGCTCTCTAAGGAGGTTCAAGGAATATGACTAATGGAAATGGAAAGAAATTCAGTTAGGGGAAAGTTGCATTTAATAGACCCAGTTTGGAGCTCAGCTTGACCTAGTCAAGTCTCTTGAAGTTGAGAGAGATATGATGAGGTAACAGAGGGCCTAATCTTAAGCCACTGAAGCCAATGGGAAGACTGACTTTATTGGGCTTTGTTTAGATGCTAAATTTGGGCCACTCGGGGAAATTTTTCCTAATAATATTACAAAATCAAATAGCTTTCCCAGTGAAAAGATGGAGATATCAACAGTTAACATATAAACTATGCTAGATGGATTTCTTTGGAATCTTGCACTGGCAGAGGATGGTTTAGATCAGTGGTTCTCAAACGTTTCCAAGTTATGATTCCCTTCTCTATTCAGAGACTGTTCCACATTCTCTTTCTATCTAGTGAGGCCTCCTCCCATTTATCAGTATAGGAGGGGGAGGCTTCTCATACTTCCATAACTCCTATTTATGACCCCCTCCCCCAATCCCAAGGGAATAGAAATAAGACTTTTCTTTTCTCAGTTTCTATTTTTTGTTTGTGCTGTGTGGCAAAATCTCAGTCCAGCTCATTAGAAATAAGCCTCCAAGTATTTATGAGAGCTGATACTCCCTTACTCATAAACCTGAATTATATGACTAGAAGGAAAAGTTTGGCTTTGGTAAGTCCTTATAAAAGTTTATCCCATAATGCTCTGCCAATGCATTTCAACCCTAATCTTGGGCTTCTCATGACTGAGACTGCCAATTAAATTACAATTTAATAAAACTCTCCTAATTTGAAAGACATTATAACAATAAAAAAGGAAAGGTCTGGTACTAGTCAATGCAGTGATGGTATCATGGGCCAAATTCTTCCTATAGTTGCTTCCATGCCAGCATATTCAGCTTGATACCACCCTATGAAGCAACACGGAGCTTCAAAAACTGCAGAATTTTGTTCCCTGAAGACAATGCATCCCTTAGCTATATTTTATGTTGTCCTATCAGCCATGAATTTATCTGCTTATTTTGCACTTCAGTGTGGTGGAACTATATTGGAATTAGTAGCTGCATAGGATTTTGGAGCCTGAAAGCTTGCTTAAATTTTTTTTTCCAACTATCTAAGTTGGTCTAATAAAAGATACCAGATTCACCCAAAGAACCTTGTCTGCCTATGTCCTTAGACCAACACGGCTATCACCTACACCCCTGTAGCTGCATAGGAGCACTGATCAGTATTACTGATCTGTATTACTTGGCTGCTTTTGCAGTCTAATATTTTTTGTCCTGTATGTAATTACCAATGCATGAGATATTTTTAATTTGAATGATCATACCATAAATATCTAAGCAAAAATAAGTTCCTGTAAAAACAGTGTACCTTATGATGAACCAGTGGGCATTTTACTTGCAAGACCTGAGTTTGAATTCTACAGTTGCCTTTCCACAAGTCAGAATATTAGCACCTAAAAAGTGGTGACACATGTTCCTTGTCTTGGTTATTAAGTATTCAATAAATTATTCTTGCAAGGGAAAAACAGAACTCTGATTTTGGGTCTTGGCAAGAAAATACATTAGGAAGGATGGACTTTTATGGGAATGCTTTATATTTGTAAGTAATTTTAAGATTAATTTTTTGCTGAGTGCTTGTAAAATGCCCGTCAAAATGGGTGTCTGGCTCTTGACAGGAGTTCCCGGGTGCTATAGTAATACAATTAGTAATTTAAAATAATATCTGTAAATAGATAATAGCTAAAATCCAGTAGATGGCACCCCAGAATATACAGTTTACATTCTTGATTAAAGTTTTCCTCTTCACATGTGCTAAAGAAAATTTCTATTGTGTATGATATACAGCTTCCTCTGTGTAACTCTTTCCATCAGCTCAAAACACAAGAGGAGATCAGGTTGATGGAGACCATATGGCCCAGCATACAGTCTTGGAGGAGGAGATAGGTAGCTTGTGCTAGGCTGTTGCTTTGGCTTGCCTGTTGCTTAACCTCTTTCTGCTTCAGTTCCACACTTGCAAATTGGGGGTGACATTGCTTTTCCACAGTGCTGTGGATTCTGTGGCTAAATAGTGTTACATATCTTCAGTTCACAGCATAATTCTTCTATTGGCTGCCATTCCCCTTGCCACTGTCTTGATGTCTCACTGAGGGCAGCAGAGAAATCAAGCCTCTATATAATCCTAGTCAGTTGGTGTGCGTATTTGGGATGCTTGAGATTAGAGCAAATTACTTTGCAGTAAGCATCACCATCTACAAGTGCAGATGCCTACAGCACAGTGATTTGCTCTAATTGTGAGTAAATTTGCTACCTGTAAATCCAAGTAGTAAATTTACTCCTGATTACTTACTGCATGGTATGGCACATGTAAACAGCTGACTGGGAACAGATCCCAGACCCTCCCAGCCTTAGCTCTGGAGTGCAGTCGTGGAGCTAAGGCTGGGAGATAAGATTTTCCCAACCCCTGCTCCAAGGTCACAGAACTGAGGCTGGGAGATGAGAATCTCTGAGCCTCCATCTGGGGTTTGGAGTCATGGAGTGGGGGCTGTGAGTTCCCTGCTGCTGGGGCAGAGGGGCATTGTCCCCACCCAGGCTCTGGTGGTGGAGCCAATCCCAGCAGCAGGCAGCTCCTGGTGCAGGGAGCAATGTCCCAGCCCTTGCTGGGAGACAGCTGTCTCCTGGCTCTGTGCTCCCTGCCAGCCCCTGGGCTAGCACCCATGGGGAGCCTAGAGCTCCTCCTGGCTGCTGCACAGTGCAAGGCCAGCAGGGACAGGAGCAGACTGCTGCCAGGAGCAGCAAATCTGCTCCCACTTCCCTGCACATGCAGTTACCTTCCTGGGGTGGGTTTTGCTGTAGAGTAAATCCACCACAGAGTATTTGCATGTGTAGATGCACCCAGTGTTACTGTGCTTTTAAGTATTCCTGTGACACTGATGAGGGTTCAGGTCCTGCTGAGTCATATTTATAGAATGAAGTTTATTATAAAGATTTAATTGCAACTCAACAGTTTCAAAATATGCTGGAAGGACTAATTTAAAAAGAAGTGTGAGGAGGGGCTCACCATGCGTGTAGGCTTCCAAAGCAGTGAGAGTCAGCAACAGGTACAGCTCGTTACTGCCAGCTCTAACAACTAGGCTCATAGTCCTGTTGCTGATAATAGTTGAAGCTTTTTTTTACAAGCATTTCAGTTCACCCTTAAAGATTTTACATGGATGTTTTGAGAGTATGGGAAATGGGAACTACAGAAGGTCATTTAGTAATCAATATGCCATAAGAAGATCTCAGTAGTGCAATTAACATGTTATTGTACAAATCAAATGAAGGCAATTTGTTCAGCTATGCACCAGCTCCAGACAATCACCACAGAGACAATGGGTGAGATTTACACAATGCTTAAATGAGAAGAAAGTGAGTCAAAACACTAGGGTCTTTTCAATGCATTATTAGTCAATTCACTAGTCAGATTTTATTCAATCTAGATGAAAGGGATCAATGATACATTTAATTAGGATTTTATTGCTTTTGTGAGAGACTTACAGAAGGAATTAAGATCCTCCCAAGATGGATTCAGAGTGTCTTTTTTTTCCCTAGGACAAATCATGTCAAGCTTTATAATTCTAACACATAAAAATGCATAAGAATGAAGGGGTTTTTTTTGTTTTTTTTCATAGATGCCTGCATGTTTAGGCACCTAAAATGACCTGATTTTCTGAGGTGTTTGGTCTCAATTTCAGTGAAAACTTTCAAGCCCTCAGTGGCAGAGTAGAATGGGCCATTTATATGAATGTGTAAATATAAATTTTGGTGCCTAACATTAGGCTTCAACGTTGACAGTTTTGGCTATAAAAATATAACAGAACTTCTTTGCTGAAAGTATGCCAGCAAAGTTGTCTCTAGCCAGCTAAATATTGAGTGGATGACAACAACAAAATGTGCATCTTTTGGGTCCCTTCCACAGACTCTCAGCTTTGAAGAAATCCCAAAAGAAACAGGAGGGTGAGTTCTGAAATTGAGCTGTAGATGTAAACAAACAAATGAAACAGCCTTTTACCATTATTTTCTTTCACCCTGCTGGCTATTGTACAAGGAAAATGTTTTGACAAACTGCCTCTCAACACACATACTTGCTAAAAAAAAAAATTAGAGACAGTCTAGGCATCTCTGCAAACATCTTTGTAACCCAAAATAGTCAAGAATGTAACTTTATAATCAATATCCTCACTAATGGCATCATTCTTTACTCCTGGTGAACTATTAAAGTTTTTCAAAATTAGGGCCAGATTTACAGCTGTTATACAGCTGTATAAAGCTGCTCTATGTGTACGTACCAGATACGTATCAGTTGACGATTTGGCCTTTAGACTTGGATTTGTTTAATATTAAATGCAGAGGTCTAGACCCACAGGTGGTGTCCATCAGAATAACTTAAATAAAAGTCAAAGGAACTAGGTTGAGGCTCTGGCCTAAATCTGGCCTAAATCTCAGATCGCAAAGAAAAAGATGTTACTTATTAAGTTTCATGAACAGTTGTTATAAGCAAGCTAGTAAATCAGCATACTGGAATGGAATAGTGTAGATTTGCATGTAATTATGCTGCTTGCTTTAATGGTGAGTCCCTTTAAGGCCACCATATGGCTGTAACCTAAGAACCCCCAAATTACAGTTAGAATTGGTCAGTAGAGCATAATTTGTTACAGCATAAAGTAGACAGCTGGAGGCCTGCCAATGTAACACTGTTGGACCTGTTCCTGTATGTATGTCTAGATCTGCTCCTTACAGGACAGCGTGCTTGTTGCCTTCAATAAAAGAGAGTCCTTCCTGGTCAGCCTTTTTTTTTGGCATGTATATATTGTGAATGACCTCCTAGGGTCAGACTTTCAGTTGGTGTCAGCCAATGCAACTCTGCTGAAGTCATTGGAGCAATAGTAATTTATGCCCACTGCAACACTGGCCTGAAGCCCATCAGTATTATTAGTTGTGGTTTGAAGAAAGTAGCAGTGTATGGTGCAGTGGTTTTCAGCCTGTGGTCCATGGACCCCCAGAGGTCTGCAGACTATGTTTAAGGGATTTGCAAAAGATGACTATGATCAATCAAAAGTATGTAAATAGCCACACTTAAAATGTGAAGGTGTCTGCACTTCTATTCAAAATTTTTTAGGGGTTCACAAATGAAAAAGGTTGAAAACCACCGTACTAAAGGAAATGTCTATCTCTTTCCATAAAAATCCTGGAGATTTCAAAAGTTTTTCCTCTTTCACATCAAGTTGAAGCCAAAATATTTTGAGAAGTGGGAGAGGGAGAGACTTGATTCACTGCAAAATAGCCCAGCCATTATAATGTGTGAGACTTAAGGCGCAGACAGAAGTGCAGCTCCCTGGCTTAACTCATAATGCTTTACAGAAAGTGCCATGTGTTAGACTGACCCTCCTGACCCAACAGACATTAGCCGTGGGTCGGGAGGGTGGGAGATTGAGCTCCAATTTGGAGCTGATCCAGTGAGACAGGTTGTGGGGTTGTTAGTCTCTTCCCCTACCACCCCCCCCACTGCCCCCACCCGCCTAGCTCCAGTGCTGTGCTAGAGTGGCAGAGTAGGTTGATTGAGCCCCTCACCTTGGAGGGCACTCCAGTCCACCCCCACCCAGTGTAGCTGGGCAGACCCTGAAATTGTCCTCCCTTCCCTGCCTTCTCCCCTTTCCCATCCTGAGACAGCAGGAGAGACAGGGCTGAGCCGCTTCAGCCCAACTGTTGGGGCAGACAGAAGTTAATTAAAATGCTCCACTTTGCAGCACCTTCATTTGAACCCTCATATAATGAGGGTTAATTTATCACATGATTGGAGCACTCTGCAGCTGTACTCTTCTGTTTAGGCATGGCTGTAGAGCCCTTTCAAGGGGCCAATCATGCAACAAATGTAATTTCTGTCTGCTTATTTAGACCTGAGACATTTAAATACGTTAGCTGTGAAGATGGGGGGACATAAGCCTGAAACAAATTACATTGTGGCAGTCTTATACAAATGGGTAGGTTGGGTTCTATTGTTACTGGGAAACTGGAAGGATATTGCCTTTGATTAGTCCAGGCTGGTGTGAGCTTGTGTCACTTTATGTGTGTGTGTAGCTTTTGATCAGCTTGAATCTCTATCCATGTGTCTGTAGCCTCAGATTCACTTTTCTGGATCTAATCAGGCAGAGTACCATAACCACCAGGTTAGGGTGGAGGGGCAGTCTCAGTCATTTTAGCCAGAAATTCCAGGTTGGACCGGAGAAACCTTTTCCAAAAAAAGTTTTGTCAAAATCTTTGCTTACATGAAAAGTATTGATTGCAAGAAATCATTATTTTTCCCATGAAAAACAATGTTGTCCAAAAATAGATCAGTTAACCAGTGAAAAAATGTATTGTTCCTGCATGCTTGAACAGACTTTAGTAGAAAGATAAGGAACCTTTCCCTGTTCCTGCCCATATTTGTGCAGAATGGAAGGGACAAGACTAATTCGAATCCCTGTGCTATGAGTACAGGCAGCCCTCAGACTTACAACACAATTGGTTCCTGAAAACCACGTCTTAAGTCAAAATGTTGCAACTCGGAACTGATTTTCCCATAGGAAACAATGTTATAAATGGGGGATTGGTTCCTGAACCAAGGCCTGATATCCTATTTTCACCAAAAATAACCCAGAATTTTGTACTCAATCAATTATAGATGAGTAATATAGTTACATTAATGTATTTATATTGTGAATAGCAATGATATTGATTTAGAAGGACTTTTTTGAGGAAACTTTGCTGGACATTTTGAAGGGCTTTTGGTTGGACTTTTTGAAGGGTTCTTGGCTGGAGTCTTCTCAGGAGTCTTGGATGCAGGTTTTTCTTGTCTGCATTCCTAAAGAAAGTGTCCAAGGAAGTTTGAACAGATGTTCTCCAGGGAGATGGGTGATGCAGTGAACTTGTTCAGTGATGTGGCTTGGCATCAGATCAAGTGTTGTAAAGCCGAAACTGACATCAGAAAGTTGAAACAGGGTGCCAATTTAGAAACGTTGTCAGTGTGAAATGTTGTAACTCAAAATGTTGTAAGTCAAGGACTGCCCGTATGTTGACTGCTACTGGATAGAGACAAGAGGATGAAGTGAGGCTTTGCTTCCAGGGCTTCTCACCCCCGGTCAATTGGTCAGTGGAGGTGACCCAATAGAGGGGTGAACATACTCTTTCCTCTTTAAAATGACAACTCGGAATACTGGGAAGCATTAGGCCCACCACACAAGATTGTTGTACCTTGCAGGCTTAAGGAAATTTCTAAGGAAATAACAAAGGAATTTTGCCATATAGGGAAGACAAGATTTTAACTCATGTGCATACACCCTCTAGTACATTGGAAGGCTTGCCTTCCCTAGTAGCAGTAACTATTCTGCTGCTGATTGCTAAGTCTGCTGAAATACCAAGATGGATTCCAGCCAATGTAGACAGCCTATTAGTGTTCAGCAGGGGGAGGGAGAGAGGTCTTGTACTCCATAAATACTGAGTCTTGCTATTACCTACCTATGTGCTGGAGTTCTATTCACTTTGAATGGTAGTGCTAATTTTCTTTAATGCTGATATTTGGTGCTTGGCATTAAAAGTGTTCATGTATCTGCCTTCTATTTTAGCAAATAAAAGCTAATATTGTTAATCTGAAACTGAACCCTGAATCTGAACCCTGGCCTCAAAGAGACCTGATCTTTTTGGGGAGGGATCCAAACCACCTCTGAATTTTGTGACTGAGCTCTGATCTCGTTAATACAGGGGTCAGCAACATATGGTCTGTGACTTACAGCTGGCCTTTGGAGCTACTGGAATGGCCCCACAAAACCATGAGTAGATCTATGCACCAGTTTAGGTAATCTATCACTAACAGCTCCCCGTTTATGCCCAGGCCTGTGATGGGGCTGGGCAGTGAAAAGCTGTGCTGAGGTTAAACAGCTGGAAGCTGTACTTTCATGCCACCACTTCTCTCTGCCCCCTGTTTCCTGGCTGCAACTGGTTGGGAATTGAGTCTGGGCTGGGCAGCTTCCCGCTGTGTCCACACTGCAGCCAACAGGGGGCCAGAGTTGGTCAGCTTTCAGAGTTATGGCCAGATAAAGTAGGGAGAGAGTCCAATCTTCAGCTGACTCACCCTCCCTTTCCTGCATAATTAAAGCTGAAACCCTAACTGCTGCTGAAGGCTGGTCTCCATGAAAGTAGATCTATGATTTAGAAAAGAACTAAAGAATCTCTAAGGTTGTGAAGTAGAAAGAGAGAGACCATGAGCAGCTAGCAGACAGAAAAAATGCCCGAAGAAAAGTTAGCTTGACTAGTTTTAAAACAATTAAAAAGCAGGAATGATCATTAACATCCCTGGAGTGAAGAACAATAAGCTATTAAGTCAATTGGCTGTCTCAGCTGCCTGAATAGTAATATAGCAGCTGCTGCACTGTGGAGCAGGAATCCAAGCAGTCTGGTTCTATTCTGGTAAGAAAATCAACTTCCTTGCTTAATACATGCACCACAATTTTGGGGGCAGATTTTTTGGGAAAAGGTTCATGTTGCATGGAAGAAAACATGGCAATTAATTTGTTCCTCACTGAGACTTTGTCATATATTGTGCCTTTGTATGCTTGTCCATGAGCACAAGCTGTATGTCTGGGGTGACATGGCACCAAGCAGGAGCTTGATTTGACTCACACAATTGATCTATGCACCCAGTTTAGGTAACCTATCGATAATGGCTCTCCATTCCAGGGTGACAGAAGAACATTATGCGTTGTTTTATTAATAAACATATTATTTATTGTCTATTGATTAAGTTCTGATTCCAGAAAGCTTTATTCAGGTTTAGTATTAAACATATGGTTAAGTATTGTCCAGAACAGGGATCATAGGATCATACAATCAAAGAAAAGTAGGACTGAAAGGGATCTCTGGTGGCTGTGCGGGCTGGGCCCCGATCCCGCCCTCGTCGCCATG
Source organism: Alligator mississippiensis (assembly GCF_030867095.1). Taxonomy (NCBI): domain Eukaryota; kingdom Metazoa; phylum Chordata; order Crocodylia; family Alligatoridae; genus Alligator; species Alligator mississippiensis. The sequence continues at coordinate 150,157,048 of NC_081828.1, read as the reverse complement.
TGTGGCAGTGATTCTGATCCCATTCGGGCAGCCATGGGCAAGCCGGGGGCGAACCGGGGTCGTACCGGACCCGTCTCCGGTGCACGCGGGCTGTGGCCGTCAGCCCGGGCACACGGGGTGGGAGAAAACCGCGAAGCGGCTTGCGCACATGAGTTAGAATTAGTCACGGAGGTGTAACGGTTGATTGAAAAGATTGTTTACTTACACCCAAAGATGGTATTGGTGTAGGCTGGATAAGTTTCCAGGCACAGCTCCCACTTGAACCCTTGTTGGAGGACTCTGACAAAACGATTGCTCCCATGGAGTTTGCTAGGCTCCGCAGGTCCGGTTAAGTTGGGTTCGAAAGTTTCCCCGGAGTTATTCAGGCTCCGTGGGTCTGATAAGTTTTCCCCGAAGTTTGCTAGGCTCCGCGGGGTCTGAAATTATAGGAAAGGGATACGTCTAGGATTGCGCTCTGCGACGGGGAGAGGCGAGAAGTGAAAGCTCCGTAGGCTCGGTTCCATTGCCTCTCTTGCCTGCTTAGGGGAGGCGCACCGGGTCCGCGAGGGTCCACAGTGCTTGGAGATCTTCACACAGAATATCTCTCTCTCCTCCGGCTTGGGCGGAAGCTACCCAAGCCTTTTGTACGGCTAGCAAGCCAATCGCTAGCCACCACGTGTGCCTAAATTAGGAGTCGGCCAATAACATGGCGCGGACCCTAATACAAACGGCGGGAACTTCTTTGCAACGTGTATCACCACAGTGCAAGAAAGAGATGCACCCTGCAAAGAAGCTGCAATTCGGTGGGAAATCCCCCGTTGTACCAGAGTTCTCTAACAGCAGAGAACTCTACCATGCAAAGAAAGCGACAAATTTGGCGGGAAATAATTTAGCAGTACCGAAGCACACACACAAACAAAAAATCACAACTTTGGGTTGTGACAGTGGCCATCTAATTCACCCCTCTACCTGAGGCAGGACTAACTCTATCCAAACCATCCCAAGAATATTCTTGTTCATCCTATTACTAAAACTACACAGCCTACCTTGTTACACAACCACAAAGCATAGCACCTCAACCTGCCAAAGCAGGGGAGCAATTGTGACCAACATCATGCTGTTGCAAGGGTTAGGCCCAAGTAAGAGGGTGAGGCCCTCTGCTACAGCAGAAGACAACCCCCCATGCCTCCCTTCCCACCTCCTGAGACTATAGCAATCTGATCCTGGAGCAAAATTCCTTCCTGACCTCAAATGTAGTCAATTTGATCCTGAGAAGAGGGGCAAGACTGTCTAGCCAGGAACCTCTGGGTATTCGTCCCAGCAGGACCATGCCATAGCGAAAATCTCCAGCCTAGGCTGCAGGCAATATCCAGTGCTTCTGAGGATGGTGAAAAAAAGAACTCTTCCATGTATAGCAACTGGAGAGGGGAAAATTCCTTCCCAGCCCCATGCAGCCACCAACGAAGTCCAGAAGCATGGGAGATCGATAGTAGAGGCTAGGCATAGCTCATCCCCAACCAAGGCTTATCCTTGCTTACGGAATGGCCTTAAGCAGATGTTTCAGTGCTTTCCTGAATCAGGACCATAGAAGCCAACACAATTATTAAGTTCAAACTCAGGTATGGTATTATAGAGGCAAATACTATAGTAAGATTCAAAGAAGGGATTGGTAACATGAACATGACTAACATCTGCAATTCCACTAGCTGGGTGAAAATGACACCCTGCCAATTAGCCCATTCTATTACAGAAATTGTTATGGAATTGAGGTCAGGAAGAAATCTACCCCATTCGACAAAATTGCAGATGTAGGTGAATTATGGAGGGTTTATATTGCCAATTGTTCCTTTTCAGCAACCTTTACTGGAGATTAAGATTCAAAGTTGATAGACCAGTGGTCTTGTTCAGTGTGAGGATTCCTGCTGTGTTTCCAAGTGCTAGTTTTGGATGTTCAAAATGGTTCTAGTCCAGCTTCTCTGCTCCCACTGATCAAGATGATCTGCTTTCTGATCAGTTTCACTGAAGAGCTGATGATGTTCTTTAGCTAATGTTTGATTTATTTTTAATGTAAGAAGGCTTACAAGCCCATTCATTTGTGATTGTGAATCTCAGGTAGTGTCTTAATATACAGTGTTTAATTCCACATTCTCTGAAAATTGGGCAGCCCAGAATGAATGATCACAGCCAACATAGCAGCAGACTGCTCTTGTGTAGAGGCAGGCGGGTCCTATGGGCTGGGTTTCTGCACTATCCCTTAACCTATCCCAAGGGCACCAATGCAAACAGCTGTAATAGATCCTGCCATTGTTGGAAAGGACAGTAAAAGAAAGTGCACTAGTGATCAATTGGGACATTGAATATTATATAAAATTGACATTCATTACATATTGAAAACACAAAAAACCCAGTCTTGTTTTTTTCACAAGTTCCCAATCATTCTTAAATGGGGCAATTGTTCAGTGTTCCAACAGAAGAGCCATCTTCCTGAAATACCTTGCAGCAAATTGACTATTCAGGTCCCTCCCAGATTCATTATGTACTATGTGTATATATTTCTCATATTAAAGTCAGAGGGAATCCATTTCCCTTTCTCTTGTTATTGCTTGTCTGCTACTTCATATTGTATAAGATAACTGCAGAGACAAAGTTTGACAGCTGATAAATTTAAGGTTGTTTTTTGTTTTTTAAACTATATAAATTGTTTTCCAAGGGTTTGGCTTTGGTTATCATTGTTTTGAATTGGCATTGCTTTGAAGAAATGAGGCTTCCTTCTTATATTACCTAAACTTTACCAAAACTAACTTAAGAGGTGCCATACTGGGTCAGCACACTGGTCCATCTAGCCCAGTATTCTGCCTCTGACAGTAGTGGAAATGGATGCTACAGAGGGAGAATATTGAATTGGGTAGCTCTAGAGTGAATTATCCCCTGTTCAGTATCTGGCACCCATGATTACTGGTTTAAAGATCCCAGGGGAAGCATCTCCAGCCGTTCTGTTCAATAGCCATTAATAGAGCTATTACCCATGAATTAGTCAACTCCCTATTTGAACCTGGCAATGCTATCTGCATCCACCACCTACTATGGAAATGAATTACATAAGTTAGCTATGTGTTGCATGAAATAGTACTTTCTCTTGTAGGTCTGTGTGAAATGCCTGCATTTCGTTTTGGTTTCAGATTCAGCTTTTCAGAGAGACAGTGTTTCGTAGGGCTGTCCAAAATGGCTGTTTCGTTTTGTTTTAGAGGAACAGTGTGAGGGACTGTGCGAAACGCCTGCATTTCATTTGGTTTCAGATTTAGAATTTCAGAGGGACAGTGATTCATTTCGGTGTTTCGAATCACTGTCCCGTTCCATTTTGTCCGAAACTGTTTTGGAATTTCAACTGTGTTTCAGTGTTTCGGCCATAGGCTATAATGAGGAATCACAAAACTGCCTATAACCTGATTCAGATGAAACTTGCAGGGATGCTAGCCCCTTCTGAAGCCATGAAGCCTGTCAAGTTTCAAGGAAATGGGTGCAGTGGTTTCTGGAAAACTGCACCTGAAACTGTTCAAAGCAAACACGTATCACTTGCCGGCAGTGGCAGCCTGCTGTCATCTTGCATGCAGATTCAGGGGCCTGCTCCCCCTGGGAGGAGTCTGGCACAGACCCACAGTCCTCCCAGGGGGTGTGGGCCCCTGTATCTGCATGTGAGATAACAGCAGGCTGCCACTGCCAGCTGGGGCCAGCGCCAGCACTGGGTTCTTCCTGGTGCTTGATGCAGGCTGTGCCGGGCAACTTCGGGTACTGGCACTGGCCCCAGCTGGCAGCATGCTGTCATCCGCATGCTCCATAGCCGGTGAGTGTGGAGTTTTTTTTTTTTTAAAAAGCCCCACACTCACCGGCTCTGGCAGCGGTGATTGGGGCCTTTGAGGGTTCATGGTAGAGTCCTTCCACACAGCGCTAGGCAGTGGGAATTGGCGCCCCTGCCTGACACCCGCACAGTAGCTGCACTATCATGTGGGTGCAGCAGGGTGCCGTGTGCTGTCTGGGAGCTGGGGTGGCTCCAGCAGTCAGCCCGAGCTTCTAGTTTGATTCTCCAGATCTCTGATCATTCCCCCTGCTCTTCCTGGGGGGTGCAGGCCCTGGATCTGCATGGGGTTTCAGCAGGCTGCCACTGCTAGCTGGGGAAATAGCCCAGAGCTGCTGCCATCCCCAGCTGGCAGCGGCAGCCTGCTGTCATCCACATCATCTGGGGCCCCATGTCTCCAGGGAAGAGCTGAGAGAAGTGATCAGAGAGCTGGGGGAAAGATCGGGAGGCTGGGGAAGTGAACCAGGAATCATTGGGGATCTAGTGTACCTGCTCCTTCCTTGGCTCATGAAACTGTACACTGGCCATGGCCCCCTGGAAGGAGAACTTTAACTACTGACTCAGCGGCCACTAAATGGTCATCAGGTGTTCCTTTGGGCAATTTAAAGCATGGTGGAGATCCCTGAGAGTCCACCTTGAGATTTGGCTGTGAAATGTTCCTGCCTTCATGGCTGCAGTTTGCATCCTGTTTAATGTGTGCGAGTCAAATGGGGAAACCTTCCTGGACACTAGGGCTCCGGGTGTAGGCTCCTCTGGGTAGCTTCCTGAATGAAGTACACGTGGTGGCCCTGGTGAAGGGGGAGCGAAGGGGGAGTGAAAGGGGCTCCTGGTTGAGCATCACAGGCAGGCATATCATGAGGCCACTCTTATCAGAGAGGCCTCAGCCAATCAGTATTGTGGCAGAAACTTGCTGCTTTATGGGAGGGGCTGGTTCAGTCAGAGAGCCACATAAACTAAGCACTGACATTTTCGCTCTCAATAAATGCCTTTCATTCCAGCAGTTGGACTTGATGGCTGCTTGTACATGCCACAGGAGTTTAATTCAGTTTAGTTCTCCCTAAATTGAAACAGTGAGTTTTTAAAAACACTGCTTCAATTTAGAGAGAATTAAACTAATCAAACCCCCATGGCAAGTACACAAGGGTGGGGGCCTGATCCTTATCTGCTCTTTGGTGGTGAGGGGGTCAAGCTGCCAGTGGGCCAAGCAGTCCCTGAGCTGTGTGGGGACCCCGCCAGGCAGCACCCGTGCGCTGGCACCTGGCCCAGGCAGTCCTCGGGGGCACTGCAGCCACAGAAGGAATCACCGCCCCCTCTTCCCTCCCCCCCACCCCTGCAGCCGTGGAGGGAAGCACCAGGCCCCTGTACAGCTCAGGCAGGCAGGCAGGCTCCAGAGAGAAAAAAACAAACAACTCAGGCTGGCGGGGGTTGGTTGGTTGGTGTTTTTTAGTGGGGCTTGTCTGCATAGGCTGCCGCTGGGTCCTACAGCCCCTGAGCTGTGCGGGACCTGCCAAGCCCTGGGCACATTGGCTTCCAGCGCCCAGTGCACTGTTGCACTTTATTAGGCAGCAAACTAAAATACCTCGGAGGTGTTTTATCTTGCTACATACCAAAGTCATTTAAAGCGGACTATGCCACCAAGCATGCAAACAGCAACTCCATTAAAGCAGAATATGCTACCAAATGTGCAAACAGCAACACCATTAAAGTGGTGCAGAAGGACAGTTAAACTGCTTTAAAGGCCAATTTTGTGGTGCGTACAAAGGCCCAATGTTCCCTGTTTTTGGTGACTCGGGGGTAGTTCAGGTAGGCAAGTTTGTAAGGAATCTGGAGGAGGGAGGACCAAAGTACCATTCTCCACAGGGCTTGTGGGGTTGGCCTGGTCTGGCACAGGCAGGGGGCACAGGACTTGAATGGTAGGGGATGCTGGCTGGCAGTGGGCCAGTGTACTCACTGGTGCCATCCTGTCCTGGGCTTGGAGGACGGCCCCAGATACATAATGGAAGACCTGCAAATTGCTGGCATTGTGCTTTGTAGTTCAAACTCTCATAACAACTGTCCCTTGCCCTAGTTATGGAGGACAAGGGTGTGTGTACAAGATGTGTGGGCTGGGAAGGAAGCCATCCTGACAGTGACTGAAGGTCTCAAACTGCTGGGGTGGGGATGCGGTGTAGGGGAGTTAAACATGCAGGGTGGAGAGGGAACGTGAAAGGGAAGGTTTGCTGAGCTTGGCATGGGCATGTGTGGGGACACTGAGGCACATTCAGAGGCACACAATGGGAACCTTGTGGCAACCGCCTCCAACCCTACCTAGCTACATATGCAGGCTGGAGAGGGAAAGGGAGAGGGAAAATCTAGGCAAGGTTGGCATGAGTGTGCATAGGAAAACTGAGGCACATTTGAAGCCTCAAGCTAGAGAGGGCATGTGGGAGGAGTGATGTTGAGGAGGGTGGGCAAGAAGTGCACAAAGAGCTCATTTCAGTGCAAACATACAAAAAGTAAAAACATTGTTCATTTTCAAATAAGCCCATGCATGTGAAAGCTACAAACTATAGTGCAAAAAGCAGTGGTGCAAATAGTGAAACACAGTGTAAACTGCAAAACAAAACCATGGCATTGACTGTGGGCTGGATACTGCTTTCCCTGATGCCTTCAAGTGTTGTGGCACACTGGCTGCGTGTCACTCCAGCCTGACGTGGGGGCTCCTCAGAGCTTGGTTGCCCTGCTGAGTAGCTGAGTTAAGTCATCATAGATTTCATATATTTCATAGATATTAGGGCTGGAAGGGACCTCGGAAGATCATCGAGTCCAGCCCCCTGCCCAAAGGGTAGGAAGTCAGCTGGGGTCATAGGATCCCAGCAAGATAAGCATCCAGTTTGCTCTTGAAGGTGTTCAATGTAGGCGCTTGAACCACCTCCGGTGGCAGGCTGTTCCAGACCTTGGGGGCTCGGACAGTAAAGAAATTCTTCCTTATGTCCAGCCTGAAACGGTCTTGCAGTAGTTTGTGACCATTCGACCTCGTCATCCCTTGGGGCGCTCCGGTGAACAAACGTTCCCCCAGATACTGGTGGTCACCCCTGATAAACTTGTAGGTGGCCATCAGATCACCCCTGAGCCTACGCTTTTCCAGGCTAAAGAGCCCCAGGGCTCTCAGCCTGTCATCGTAGGGTCTGCTTCCCTGACCTCTGATCATGCGCGTGGCTCTTCTCTGGACTCTCTCAAGCTTCTCCACATCCTTTTTGAATTATGGAGCCCAAAACTGGATGCAGTACTCCAGCTGCGGCCTCACCAAGGCCGAGTACAAGGGGAGAATGACGTCCCGGGATTTGCTTGAGAAGCATCTATGGATGCAAGCCAGTGTTTTGGTTGCTTTACTAGCCGCAGCATCACATTGCAGGCTCATGTTCATCTTGTGGTCAATGATGACCCCCAAGTCTCTTTCTTCCATAGTGCTAGCCAACACAGCACTGCCGAGCCTATAAGGATGCTGCGGGTTTTTTTCCCAAGGTGGAGAACCTTGCATTTATCGGTGTTGAACACCATCAGATTCTCGTCCGCCCACTTGCTGAGCCTGTCCAGGTCAGCCTGGATCACCCGCCTGTCTTCTGGTGTGGATGCTTTGCCCCAAAGTTTGGTGTCATCTGCGAACTTGGCCAGTCCACTTCTGACTCCAGTGTTCACATCATTAATGAAGATGTTGAACAGTATGGGTCCAAGGACAGAGCCTTGGGGGACCCCACTGGTCACAGGACACCACGATGAGTGACTTCCATTAATTACTACCCTCTGGGTCCAACCCCGGAGCCAATTTTCCAGCCAGTGGATCTTGGAGGACCCAAGGCGACAATTGGCCAGTTTCTCCAAGAGGCGATCATGGGACACCAGATCGAAGGCTTTTTTGCAGTCAAGATATATGACATCAATCTCTTCTCCCTTGTCCAGGTGATAGGTCACCTGGTTGTAGAAGGAAATGAGATTGGTCAAGCAAGACCTACCCGCAACAAACCCGTGCTGGCTATCCCTTAAGATGTTGGCGTCGGCCAGTCCATTAAGGATGGCCTCTTTAATAAACTTTTCTAAGATCTTCCCTGGGATAGAAGCCAGGCTGATGGGCTTATAGTTAGCCGGATCCACTTTCCTCCCCTTCTTGAAGATAGGCACCACATTGGCCTTCTTCCAGTCTTCGGGCACTTCACCAGAGTGCCAGGAGTTCTCAAAGATCCGTGCTAGAGGCTGGGCTATGATGCTCACCAGCTCCTTGAGTACCCTGGGGTGAAGATTGTCAGGGCCGGCTGACTTGAAGGTATCCAGCTTCTCAAGATGTTCCTTCACAAAGTCAGCATTAATGGAGGGCAGGGGATCACCCTCACCCGGACTTCCTGGCCCTGTAGCAGGCATGGGCGTCCCATGGGGCTGATGAAAGACTGATGCAAAGTACCTATTTAATAGGTTGGCTTTTTCCTGGGTGTCAGTTGTCAGTTGCTCCATCTGGTTCAGCAGGGGTCCAATGTTGCCCCTGCTTTCCCTCCGGCTCCCCACATATCTGAAAAAGGACTTTTTATTGTCCTTGATGCTCAAAGCTAGTTGGAGTTCAGTTGCAGCCTTGGCTTTCCTGGTCTGCTCCCTACAGGACCCGACCAGTGCAGAATAATCCTCCTTGGAGGTGACTCCCATCCTCCATCCTTTGTAGGCCTTTCTTTTTAGCCTCAGGAGGTCTGCTAGGTCCCTGGAGAGCCAGGGGGGCTGCTGTGCCCTCTTGCTGCCTTTCCTCCGAGATGGAATAGACTTAGTTTGTGCATTGAGGATCGCTCCCTTGAGGAGCAACCACTCTTCTTGAACTCCCCTCTCCCTGTGGTCGTGGTCCCTTAGGGCCTCACTGAAAAGCCTCCTGAGCTTGTCAAAGTCGGCTTTCCTGAAGTCAAGGACTTCCGTGTTGCTGACTGACTTGCCAGCTTTTCGGCGGATGGTGAAGGTGATCAGCTTGTGGTCACTGTCACCCAGCTTCCCATCGATCACTAGGTCGCCGACTAGGTCATCCCCAGTAGCCAGTACCAGGTCGAGCAGCGCTTTGCCTCTCGTTGGCCCATAGACTTCTTGAGTCAGGTAGAGGTCATCCACGCATGAGAGGAAGCTCTACAACCGCTCGGATTTTGCTGAGCGATCCTCCCACGAGATGTCCAGGTAATTGAAGTCACCAATGACAACCATGGTCCTGGAGCAAGCTGCCTCAGCCAGTTCCTGGGCAAACTCCTGGTCAAGCTCAGGACTTTGGGTGGGAGGTCTGTAATAGACTCCCACCATTGTGTCCCCTGTGCCGTGTTCCCCACGGATTTTAACCCAGAGGGTCTCCAGCCGTCCACCCTGGTCGCCAATATTGGCTTGCAGGGACGTGTAGCTTTCCTTAACATAGAGAGCTACACCCCCGCCCCTTTTCTCTACACGATCCCTCCTGTACAGGGTATAGCCATCTATCCCCATGGTCCAGTCATGGGTGGAGTCCCACCAGGTCTCCGTTATCCCTATGACATCATAATTGTTTGCACTGAGCAGGAGGATGAGCTCCTCCTGCTTATTCCCCAAGCTCCTGGCATTAGTGTACAGGCAGACAAGTGCCCCCTGGGGGGCTCCTTCCTTGCCCACAGATTTTACCAGGGCTGGGGCAGGGGTGGGCTCCCTTAAGTGCCATGATCCACTGGCTTTGCAAGGGTTGCTCAGCGGGCCAGCAGTGGCAGTAGTGCCCCTGTCCCCCAGCGGGCTTAGTTTAAAGCCCGGTGGAGCAGGTCAGCCAGTCTGGCTGAGAAGAGCCTCCTCCCTAGGGGAGAGAGGTGGAGGCCATCTCTTCCCAGCAGCTCGCTGCCTCTCTCGCCAAAGAGCGGGCTGTGGTCATGAAAGCCAAAGCCTTCTTGACTACACCAGCGCCGCAGTTTTTGGTTGACCACATAGATCCTCCTGTCCCTTCTCAGCCCATAGCCTGAGACTGGGAGGATTGACGAGAACACCACCTGTGCCCCCAGACCCTTTAGCCCCGCTCCCAAATCCCTGTAGCGCCTCATGACCTGGCTGGGAGCGCACTGAGCTGTGTCATTGGTGCCCACATGAATAAGGAGCATGGGATAGTGGTCTGTGGGTTTGAGGAGCTTTGGGATCCTCTCCGCAATGTCCCGGATGCGGGCCCCTGGGAAGCAGCAGACTTGCCAGGCTAAGGGGTCGGGGTGGCAGATTGGCCCCTCAGTCCCCCTCAGGAGGGAGTCTCCCACAACAAACACCTTACGTTTTGTCTTGGGGAGAGCAGGGGCGGGAGCTGCAGTTGGGCCCATGTTGCCTGTGGGAGCTGGCAACTCAGCAGGCTCTGCTGGAGCGGCAAGAGGTGCGTACCTGTTGTTCAGTTCTGGTGCGGGAGGGGCCTTGGTGCGGCGGGCCTTAGGGCCCTTGACCACCTTGGTCCATGCCCCTGGCTGGACACAGCAGGAGGTCCCAGTATCCTCCTTTGGCATGGAGGGAGACTGTGGTCTACCCTCTGCCTCCTGGGGCAGAAGGGCCTGGCAGTAGGAATCTATCTCCTGTTCGCAGTCCCTGATGTCACGCAGTCTCTGGACTGTGGCCTGGAGCACCTCCAGCTGGCGCACCAGAGACCCCAAAAGGGAGCAGACCCCACAAGGGGAGGTCACCATGCTCCCAGGCCCTAGAGCCTGAAAAAGGGACAGGCAACCCCCGCAGCCGAGAGCCAGGGGCTCCGTCTGTGTGGAGCCCGGAACCAGGGGCTCCGTCTGGGTGGCCGTCTCTGAGGTGCCGGGGGGGGGGCGCGGAGCCCAAGGGGACCCTTGGGGTGCGGCACGTGCCCATCCATGCCATGCCTCTGGGAGGCTGGCTATGGCTGGGACTGTCTGCCCTGGGGGGTGCGCAGGCAGGGTCTGGGGCCCTCCCATGCGCCCTCCCGCGCGAACTCTGCGCTAACTCACGTGCCGGCAGAGAAGCGCGCCTGTTTGCACAGCCTGTTCGCGCGGCTCCAGTCGCGTGGCTCCCTGGGGGGCTGGGCAAAGTAGGGGCCTGGGCGAGGCTTGACCCGGTCTCTCGCCACTTCCAAGCCTGAAGCTTATCATCAAAGCTTAGCAGCCATATTTTGGTGGTGTTCCCCTCCCTGTTGGGGAGCTGGTATCCAGGATACCAAAAGAGTTTCTTGTGCCCCCTGGGAAGGGATGGGCTGCTCCTTTTGGATGTGCCACTCAGGCCCATACTCCCTGCTTACCATGCTGTCACCCTGGGGGGCGGCAGCCTCACAGGAGTCATGGTGGCTGTAATGTGGGGAGGCATACAAGTGGCATACCTGTGCTATAGTCCATAACTGACCAAATGCTGGCCAGGGATGGAAGTGGGGAACCAGGGAGCAGGTGGCCAGGCTCCATGGTACCTCAGGTCAGCTGGAGACTGTGGTTAAGGAGGGAGGGTGGAATCAGCTGGTCTTGCTGGCTGGGCACAGAAGTACTCCTCTGCAGCAGAAACCACCTTCTCTATGCTGTGGCTGTGGCAGTAGTTGCTTCTTTAAAGCTGTGGTTGTCCTGTTGGTGGCAGTAGCTGCATTGCCCAGGAAAGATGTCCACACAGCTACACCATCAGATACCCAGGCTATAACCTGCTCCTCCCCAGCCACAGAGGGCTGCTAAGGAGCCTGCAGAATGGATTGTTTCTTCCTGCCTGAGCCCACAGGCAGAAAGCCAGCTCTCTGCAGTCTCTGATTGGCATGCAGACAAGTCTGAGATGTCATCAAGGAGCTGATCACAATGTTCCCTCCTGCATCTTCAACTGTGGGACATCCTCAGAGCTGGAGTGTCCATTTGAGGCCTTATGGCACCATCTGCATGGCTAGATTCAGAAGCCTTTGTTCTCACTGTAGGCATTCCTGGGGGTTGAGACAAGAAGAAAGAAGAAATGGCTTTGAGATGGTTTTCAATGGTCTGACTCAGCTCCACATGCACTCAGCCATTCATTCAGTCTCACGCAAATGCTGACAGGTGCCCAGACAATGGTGCATTCACAGCAGACCTTGAAATAATACATGTTTTAAGAAAGTATGAGGGATAATTTGGGCTGATAACTCTTCTCCCTTGTCAAAGTCTCAGGTTCTTGGCAACCCTGTGTAATATCTCTCTAGTAAAAGTGTCCAGACAATGCAGAGCATGCACCTTTGGGCTTGCAAGTAGTAACCCTGCAGGCTCTGCCCTGCAAGCCATTGTGCCTGGGGTTGACCTAGAGCTGTGGAGTGATCTGTTTGCTATGACAGCTCTCTGGAATGGTTGGCAATACCGTGGAACCTTTGGGCTAGTCTTAAACACTTCCTATGGCTACTCTACAGCTTCTTTTCACTAGAAGACTACCTGGCAGTGAAAGAAGCCATTGATGGTACCCTGCAACAGGAACCAGTGCAGATGTCATGCCCAAAGAGCATCACTACTTACAATGCAGGCCAGCCAGATAAACCATATCTGCCCTGCCTCCCTGACTCACCCACTTGCCAGACTGCTGCCCCAAAAGGTGACACTGCATAGTATGACACTGCACCACATCCCTGGGGTGCCTGCCAGCCAGAAAGATGACACCTAGAAAGATGACAGCATACTTTGCTTCCAAACCTTGGACTGCCTCAGGCCATGAGAAAGGCCAGGAATGCAGGACCTCAGGGGTGGTCTGTAAACAAAACCCTTTGCTTGCTTCTCGCTGTGCTGTGTTTCTACCCTGGGATGGTGGGGGGTTGGAAGGGGAAAGGCTCTTTGGACAGGGACAGGGCCTGGAAGGGAAAGGAAGGGGGCTGGCAGCCACGTGCAGCCAGCAGCTTTCCTTTGCTTGGGCTGCACTCCCCCTGAGCCCTGGAGAGCCCCTAGCAGCCATCCCCAAAGAGCCCCCAGCCCTGGCCCTGTTCTAGCAAGCCCTGCGCACTGATGTGCCAGACACCCTAGGAAATTTTAGAACTGGAACTGAAATTTTTTCAGAGGTTCTCTTGGCAGTGTGGAGGCTGGCTGGCCAAGTTGCAGGGTATGGACCAGTCTGGGAGTGGGGGCTTGGGAACTAGGGGTATAGGGAACAGGGCAGAGGGCCAGATCAGACCTCCCCACCCACCGTGGGCCACTCAGTGAAGCAGTGGGGACTGCAGGCATGACTTTTCTGCCCCCACCAGCTGCCTGAAGCTACAGTGGATAGTGGGGTATATTTCCCTACCAGCTCCTGGCTCATCCCGGTGAATGCTCAGGCCCCACCCTCCCCACTTCCAAGCTCTGGGGCGTGAAGGAGACCCTGAGATTGGAGCTTTTCTTCACCCCAGCCACCCATGGCCAGAGCAGCCAGTGGGACATATTTTCTCACCAGCCCCCAGCCCATCCTAGTGACTGCTGAGTGCCCAGGGCCCCCTGTCCGCCCTGAGTCCCGGGGAGTGGAGGAGATCCCTGACCAGCCTCAAGGACCATCCAGCCCTGCCTCCACACCAGCAAGCCCTGCACTCTATCCACCAGACACCCTTGTGTTTCAGAACAACTGCAGTTACAAATGGTTAACTGGTGGGGGGCAGTTAGCATCAACTGCAACCCTAGCACCTATCTAGCCCAGACCAGTGTGCAAAGGTGCCCACCCCAAACTAGGGCCCAGAGACAGCACAAGCCAAGAACTTCCCCCACCCCAAAGCCCAAGGCCCCCATCCACCACCTTGCAAAGCTCCCAAGCCCAACACCAGCTACTCCTTCCTGTACCTAAACCCTGACTAACTTATGAGGTTTCCTGTGAGGTTCTTGATGTCTGTCTCATCTGAGCTGCTTCCATCATGTCTCTGGTCCACCTTCTGGGTCTCCTGAGTCCCCGGTTCAGTGAGGGGGATCAAGAGCAGGATCACAGGGGACAGAGAATCCTTGGAACAATTGTGCAGGGCAGAAGGCAGCTGCAGCTGGGAGGAGGTTGCCGCATTGCTGTCACCCTCTTGCTCGTCAGAGCAGACCAGGCCCAAGGTTGAACACTGCACTGTGTGGTGAGGAGCAACAGCATGGTCACTCTCCAGAATCTCCAGCTCATCATGGTAGGGGATCCACTGATTCCTCAGGCACCCTGTTGGCTTCTCTGCCCCTCATGAAGGGGGATTTTAGGGACTTCATTTTAGTCCAGATGTGAATATAATCTTCCTAATAACCCCATGCCACCATCTGCACCACAATCCTTTTATAGATGGCCTGCTTTTGCCTCTTACCTTTGGTCTCCTTTGCAATAGTAGTGATGGTCTTTCTTCCTCAGATTATGATGAGATCAGCACCTCACTGCAGCTCCAATTAGAGGCCCACCTGATGGGATCATGGTGGGGGCATCCTTTGGCTTATCCTGGGGAAGATGGCTGAATTGGAGGTCAAGGAAGAGTTCCTGTTTGCTTGCTACTCAGCTAGCTGGCATGTATTCTGCCAGCTGTTTGCATGGGGTTGCACCCCTGGGGGTAGAAAGGTCACACCCCTGGGGGCAGGAGGGGATGTTCACTTGGTGCCAGAACCAACCCCTGGTCAGTAGAGTTCAGGGGATGGAAATTTTTCCATGCAGAACAGGAGTACTTACAAGGACACTTATTGTTACTTTGCCTGAAATGTTTGGTTTTTATCCCTACAGTCATATCAGTACTGTATTTAAAATCCTACTTTGCCTTTTTTAATATGTATGCACATACAAAAAAATAAAATCTCTCTTGATGAGCAATGTAACACAGATATAACTCTCAATCATCGTCTTTCAAGAGCTGTGTTCTTCAATGCAAAGTTCAGCCACTGCCGACAATCCCAGTCTCCCATTAGTAAGAAATGTGACACTGAGGCAGAAGAAAAGATTACAGTATAAGAGAAATCCAACATTATAACCCAAACAGACAGAGATGGACCCTTTGCTTTGAGCAAGGGAAGTACATGGTTATTCTACCTCTGGAGCAGCTTGGGGACAAAACTGGGAATCAGAGATATGTTTTGGCCCCTCCATCACCTTTTTATTTTAGGGGGGATGTGTACTTTATTTTCTCACCACATCACTTTAGGAAAGGGAAGGTACAACCAAGAATTCTGTCCAGTCGAGCTGAAGGGGGTGTAGTGGCCTTGATGAAAACTGTTCTCTTTGTTCCTCATTGTGTCCTGAGTGGGTGGGTAAGATGATTCACAAGCAGGCCCTAGGGAGTAAAGTCCCGCACAAGATTACAGGGAAACTAGTATCTGGAATAAACTAAAAGTTATCAGTTTCTGAAACTTGTTTGCATTTTAAGAGAACTTTTGGTAACTCGAACTCTTGACATCTAGAAAGGAGAGATTAATGAGGACAAAAGATAAAAGGAAAAGCTCCATCACATTCTCTGTCCTGCCTTTTTGTTGAAGCCTGTAATGCAGGCATGCACTGGGGAATTGCATTCATTTCATCAGGCTTGGTTCATGAAAGCTTTGCCCCAGAAGTATAACTAATACAATTATCTCTCTTAATTTTTGCATTAGTCATGGAACACTAATTAGGAAAAGTCTTCAAGGGTTAGCCATTGTGTCTCTCTATTATATGATTCAACAGTCTGGGACATAGCATACACTAATGGTGTGAAGTTGAACAGGCATTTTAACTTAAATGGATATGCCAGAGATATCTATGGTAGACTAGTTATTTGTATACTCCTATGGAAAAATCTGAAAAACC
Source organism: Alligator mississippiensis (assembly GCF_030867095.1). NCBI lineage: Eukaryota > Metazoa > Chordata > Crocodylia > Alligatoridae > Alligator > Alligator mississippiensis. The sequence continues at coordinate 150,141,540 of NC_081828.1, read as the reverse complement.
AGAAATGTTTTTGAAAAATTCTCATTTTATAAATCAGTTAGCAGGTTGGTTGGTGTTCTTCCATTGAGATATATATTGAGCTGGTTTTAGAGATTGTGGTTGTCTTTGCATTCAGGGTCAACTTAAGGCAATTTGGGGCCTAGGTATACCACAAAATAGCTTCAGCCCTATGGCTCTGTCCCTGCACAATGGCCACTTGGAGTGGGGGTAGAGGGGGACCCAGGTTTCCCTCTCAAGAGGGGCATAAATTGACCCACCTTTTTCCAGACACGGAGCAGCTTCAAGGCTCCCCCTCCCCCTAAGAGAAATTGGGCTAGTAACAAAGCCTTGTCTTGTATTTGAAACCACAGGGGAAATAGTCCCAGTATTTATGTAGCAACAGTGATGGGCCTCCTTGAGTTGGGAAGGGTAAGCTGCAGCAGTGCACCTCTCTTCAGATTTAGTCTTTCACCAAGATGATGTGAGCAGGGCAAAGGAAGTGAGTCTTACAGAGTTAACAATGAGATGTTGTTCACTTGAGACCATGTTTCAGGCCCTCTGGAGTCAAACAGACAGCAATGCACCTGTTACACCCAGATCATGGTTTCGATCTGATCTTTGTCTCAATGAGATTTAAAAACATGCTTAAAAATAGAAAAGGAAGGAAACAAAAACACATCTGAGTGATTCTGATGAAATCAACTGGTTCTAGGTGGGCTCTTTAATCTAACCCTCTTTGCACTGTATCTGTACTTAGATGCAGAAGCACAGTTAGCAGGTGCCTAGTCCCAGTGCAGTCTTAGGGTAGCTGATATGTATGCTGACAAATTTTCACATCTGTAAACTCTGATGGGTGTGAATGAGGATTCTGAAACTGTCTGTACAGACATTAAAGGGCACAACAATTGAGATTTGTCCAAAAGATTCTTCAGGAAGCTAGATTAGAAAATAATGAACAGTATGATTTTATTATTTATTCAGTGACTCACGGCAATAATTTTCAAGCAAGACGAAAATAGCTAAACAAATGGCTACTTTACAATTGGACAAATCCCCCCTAAGGTCAGTAATGCATTATTACATATGCTTTTCTTAACAGCAATACTGTGGCAATTGCCTGGTAACAAACCGGTTAAAAAATTCTCACTACCTGATCTATTCATCATACCACTTACTCACACTGGTTTTCACCTGTTCCCATCTTTCCAGAGTGCTCATTTATTCCTTCTCTGATTGCACACTTTGTTTTGCTAATGCCTAATTTCTGTCTTGTGGGGTTCTTAAAATAGAGCATCGCTGAAGATACACTACAAATTTTGAGAGTCTAAAATAGGAGTCCAGTAGATGTTATTATTCAGTCCAAGCTCAGACCTTGACAAATCATTTATAACATTTTTATTCTGTAAGAAAATACATCTAAAATGGAGAATGCTGCTTTTTCTACATTTGTTTTTAGTTAAAAAAAATCATAAAGCAAGCAAAAAAACGCTGACCTTCAAAAGCTGCGAGAAGAGAGAGAAGTTTTTTCACGTCTTTCACTCCACTAAAAAAAAAAAATCACGTTTTTGATTATAATTATAATACTCCAGTAGTAATTAGAGAGAGCTGCTAAAATGGAATGCAGTACTGTTTTCCTGAAATATCTTTGAAGCCAGCCCTCTGAACTAGATCACTTTATACAAGAACATTCAGGCCTTTCAGTAATGTAGGGCCAAATTCTCTGCAGCTTTAATCTGTGCCAGTTTACCCCAGGAGAGAATATAGATTGCAAATTTGTTTTGCTCTTGTTGGTCAGTTCTGATTTACAGGGACATTATATGAAGAGTCAGTCAGGCTACACTGGTGTAACTGAAATCAGAATCAGGTCCAAAAAGTGCAACTGCCAAGTTAACCAGCATGAGGCTTATGATTCATGGGTTTATTTTATCTGAAAGAAGCAGACTGTACTTTTTTCACATAGTGTTTGAGGTTCCTGTTCTTAAATATGTGTAATATACCGGCTACAGTGACCTACAATGGGTCCATGTTTAAGAAACTTTAATTTGTAGTCATTTCCTACAATTATTTTGCTGTAAACTCACCATGCAAGACACCGTTCTTGATTACATTCACCTTACTGGTTCACTGAGCAAGATGATAGGAAATCACACATCAGACTAGTCGTTCAAGGTACAACTGCTCACCTGTCACTTAATCAAGATTCAGCCTCTTTGTGGCTTCGCAATTTAAAAGTGGGCACTAAAAGTATTTCATCCCTATTTTTAGTCATAGGACTGCTGAACCAGCAAATCCAGCTGCCTGAAAAGGTCTGATCATATCCCTTAAAATAATGTGATATGCTATCTGGTTATTGGATTGATGTACATCATGTTGAATCGACTGCCAGAGCTTTCAAAGAGCATATGACCTCCAGTAAGTGACATTTTCACTGCAGTTGCTTTTATTAAGTGACAAGCTGCTGCTACCTGCTTAAATGTTGAATGCTTAAAAGGAACTGACCTCTCTCTTGCTTTGAATTACTCAAATACAAAAGCCAAGTAAGACAAAAGTACATTGTCCTATATCTTTTTAGATGTATACTGAATATAACACTGTACTTGATGTGGCTTCATTGAGACTCTCAAGGAACTTCACAAACATTAGTGTTCATATTTGTGTGACTAGCGTCTTGGAGGAGACATGAAGTGGCAGAACGGTGGCAGTGTTATATGTATGAACCCAGTTGTACGTAGTTTTAAACTGGGAAGGTAAAGGTGGCCACATGTCACTTTGTTTATGTCCTTTTGGCTAGCCCTGTAGTTCACTAGTTTGGGGAGGACCCTTGTTTTTGTTCTTGTATTTGAATTCCTGAGTGTCTTGGTCCTATAACAGGGCTCCATTGTGCTTAGGTACTGCTCAAATATAAAATAAAAAGATAGCCCCAATCCCAGGGAGTTTATAATCTCATGAATGAAGACATAATGCAGTGCAGTTTTATGAACTAGTAGTCTCAGTTTTCACATCAGGAGAGTGAGGTACAGAAAGTCTAAGTGCCTTATCCACAATTGCACAGCAAGTAGTGGCATAGTGAGAAAGAAGAAGAAAGATCCCCTGTCTTACTGTCATGTATTTTAACAAGACCACGCAACTTTCACAAAATGAAGCAGAATGTGAGCATAAGATAGTCTTTTACCTATAGCTGTGCTTCCCTTCCTCCTTTGCAGCTTTCCTGTAGCTAGTTGTCAGTGCTTCACACTAAAAAACAAACCTGTCTTCAGTACAGAAGAGCGTTTTAAGAGGAGAGGCAGGTGCATGTTTTTGCTTTGTGTAATGCATAAAAGGCTCTAGGTATATCATCAGGGACATTTTCTAAATCAGTGTTGACCAAGATACTGCTTGCAGAATGCACAGCTCTAAGATACAGCTTTGCTGACCAAGATATGGCTTCAGGAGCTGTGACAATTAACAGTGCCACTGTTCCCTGGCTGCCAAATTTCTAGGTCTGTGGGGAGCTTTGCAGGCCAGATGACGTGGCCACACATGGTGCATCAGGTCTGCCAACTGGCCTATGCCACGCATCAGGCCTGCAGAGCCAGATGGGTTAGGCACCACTGTTACTGTTATAAATCATACAGTTGTTTGCTAGTGTAGATTAATTTCAAAGTAAATAGTATAGAGAAAAAATAAGGTTATTGCTATAATGTTCAAGCACTGCAGTCCGGAAGAAAACTTGGTTGTCCTGGGTGCTGTACAAACATATATGTGGATATTGTATCTGTGCCAAAATGCTTAGAATCTAAAGATAGGAGACCCCAACTGGTGGTAATAAACAGCAAGAGGGGGGAAAAAAGAAATAAAATCTCAAATGACCCCATGTGGCATCATAGTTTTATGCTGAGAATCATTAATTGAAAACAGATTGTGTTTGTTTTCTCAGCATGTGAAATATACAGAGAAATTATGGCATGACTTTGGGACAGATGACAGCCAGTGCAGTGGCTCAGCAGGAACTCAAGAATGTAATGAATGCAGAACCTGTCCTATAGAGTAGCCTCTGAGTTATCATGACGTTAATATGGGCTTGATCTGGAGTCTGCTAAAGTCAATGTAATGATTCCTGTTGACTTTGGTAAGCTTTGGGTCCTGCCCTGACAGATATAAATCAGGAGTAACTGCTCCATTGAAGACAATAGAATTGCACCAGGGCTATAATTATAATGAAAGAGAGGAGGATCCAGCTCTGCATCATGTATCTTAGAGCTGCACTGACAATACACAAAGTGCAGCAATATATAACTAGCCTAGCTCTGTGCCAAGTTTCAGCTCTGCTGACTTTCCATGGCCTCACATCCTCCATGTTACCTTGTCTACCCCGGTGAGGTTTAATTATGTTTGTAAAGGTCTTTGAAATGTAAGAGTTTAGATACATGTTCTACATAAGTGCAAACTACATAATTCATTAATTATCGTTCATTTGGGGAAATCCTCAAAATTGCAATAAGATCTGGCCAAAGGTGGGCAGAATTATTAACAATACACAGTTTTAACCTATATTAGACTCTCAGGAAAGATGACCAGAAGGGAAATAAAATGAACAAATTAAATGTCAGCGCAGCTGAAATAAGCTATGATTTTCAGCATACACACATGCAGTCACTTGGGACTTGTCTCACCTCATAAATATTTTCATATGTCAGATAGATCAGGACTACAAATAAAAAATTGTAGTATATATATATATATCCTCCACTGAATGGAGTGGTTCATATGCTTCTTGTGAGAGTATGTTCTTAAAACAGTTGTGTAGCATTCTGTTACAGTAGAAGAACTGTATTTACTCAAATCTAAGATGAAGTCCCCCCCACTCATGTCAGCATGGTGAGAATTAATTATTATTAATTACAAAGTGTGTGTGTCAGCTGCTGCAGCTCTGACTCTGGCCCTAAGCCTGGGTCAGGCCAGAGTCAGACCCACCGCAGCCTCCTGCCCACCCCCTCACCTTGTCTTTTGCAGCTTCTTCCCCCACCCCACCCCCTTTCCTGTGCTTACTGTCAGGCGCAGCTGAGCCCCAGCTTAGGCTAGATTCCCTCCTGGGCATGGAGCACAGGGAAACGTCATTTCTTGGCAAGCCTTCAGTAGCACTGCATGGCCAGCAGTGATTGTACTTCCATGCACTATGCTGTGCAAGAAAATAGAGCCCAAGCAGTGTCTGATGGTAAAGGGGTGGGGGGGGGGGATCAAGGCTGTGCTAAACTAGGGATGGAGGGGTGCAAATTGGGGGGGCGGGGCTGGAAGGGGGAGAAGTGGAGGGCAGAGGGGAAGGGAACCACCTGACCCACACAGGCACCTTGACCCCCTCAGCCATTGCTTTCTCTGCCATAACAGTGTGTGTGTTGAGGTAGTTGGGGGGGGGAGGGAGAGCAAATTTAAGACAGCCCTCAAATGATTAGATTCTATACCTGGAAAACTATAACAAATGTATACATTTTCCAGATATAAAATCTAATTATTGGGGGATTGTCTTAAATTCAGGGTTGACTTAGATTTGAGTAAATGCAGTATGTTTTTTTCAAGTTTGTGTTGATATGTCTTATCATCATCATTAATATATTAATAATTTAATTCCAAAGCACACAGCATATAGACAAATTATTGTTATAACAGTGGTGACCAAAGACCCCAGTATTGATCTGGGTGCTATACAAATACGTAGTTAGGCATAATTTAATATTTACATTAATTTTAAATGCTGCTTCTGTTTTGTGTGTATAACTGTTAGCTTCCCAATCCTGGACTGAAATACTATTATCCTCACTGCTAGGCAAACAGAACAAAAAGATGGATGGTGCCCCCAGGAATTTGCAGTCCAGAGTTTGACAAGCTTTCTTGTCCTGCTAGCTGCAAACCAACATCTTGACATATCTGGAAGGCAGAGAACATGATATTTTTGAGATGTACCTGCCCCAGAGTTAGTGATCTACATTCAGTGCATCAGCTCAAGTTCTTCATTTGTTCTTAAATGACCTCTTAAAATAAATAATAAGCAAGAACTGAAGGAAATAAAAAATGGAAAACAAATGAAAAGATGTTGAGAATTTTTTTTATTTAACTGCTTCTTTGTCTTCAGGAGCCACATTTAAACTGTGGAGGAGCTGCATGTGGCTTGTGAGCTACTAATTGATCAGCGGTGTTATAGCCAGGGATCCTGGTTTTGTCTGATTTTTAAAAATCCCCAATTTTCAGTTAAAAACAGGTAGTCCCAAATCCAATTTTTTCCATGATTTAAATGAAACAACATTGATACATACACACACACACACACACACACACATATATATTATATCAGGATATCTCTCTCTATATATATAGAGAGAGAGCTCGATCAGGATATAGTTATAGATATATATCGGGATATCAATATATACAGATATAGATATCAGTATATAGATATTGATATAGATATAGATATCAGTGGTGTTTCATTTAAATTGTGGAAAAAAATTGGATTTTGGGCTACTTTTTTTTAACTGAAAATTGGGGATTTTTTTAAATCAGAGAAAACCAGGATCCCTGGTTATAGCCTAAGAATAACAAGAGACAGCAGGTGAATATAATCAGACAGGCAAGGAGTTCCAAGGGAACAATAAGTCAACATTGATCAGCATGATAGGAGATTGTCCTAGCATAACAGCCACCTAATTACTATCATTTTTTTTGTTTGGAAACCTATGACAAGGGACAATTTTAAGAAGGGACGTGAAGGAGGATAATGGGACAGTCTTGTGGATGTTTGCAGGGAGCAAGTGTCTCCCAAGCATCTAGGAAATGTTTGGGGAGAAAGTGCAAAGATATTTGTTCGAGAACTGCACAACAGTGATTACATTTAGTGTCATTGGGAAAATGGAGTTGGAGGAGACATTTTGATAGTGAGAGACAACAGATAGAATGGAGAGATCTAGAAAAGGGATACAAATAGCTAGATGTGATCAAAGCAATAGCCAGGAAGAATGATCTTAGCAGAGTTTTGAATGTCCTACTCATATGCAAAAGTACATGTACCAAGGTCTGAGAAAAGCATATAATGGTAATTGAGACGTGAATCCCACCCCCTGACCCAGACTGGGTCATTAATTTTAAATTTAAATTTTAAATTTAAATTTTAAATTTAAATTTTAGCCTCCTGACCCCTCCCTCCAGTGGGACAACTCTCCTTCCCTCCAACCTACCAACCCTGCTAACCACAGACCTGCTAGCCCCTTTCCCTACCCCAAGTTACTTACGCTGGTTTCTCCATGCAGCTCCTGGAAGTGGTGAGTACATATACATGCCATTCTTGGGAACATCAAACTGCTGTGTGTGTCTGTTTCTGGTCTAAATGTGGCAAATGTTTGTTTGCACCCCTTGCATATGCCAGGGAAATTTTTGAAAAATGTAATAATTTCAGGTGAGTCAATGTTCGCAACACTAGAGAGGCTTTTGGCTGCAAAACATTTTTTCATTGCTCAGTGCTCTATCTATTTGGGAGAAACTCTAATCTATATAGTGATGATAATCATGTCAGCAGTCAGCGAGCTGTGTACACCAGAGCTCTGAGCCTCAGCTAAACTAGTGCTAGCAATGGGAAGGGGCACCTACTCAAAACATTTCCTAGCGCAGATGAGATTCAACCAACCAGCCAGGTACAAAGTGAAATCTGATAAATATTTCCAACAGAGAGCAAAATGAATTAGGCTTTTTTCATCCAATTTTCCCTAACTTTGAAGGCTAAAGTTTTCTAACTTGACCTGTGAAGTTCAATGCTTCCATCTGGGTCAGGTCAACCTGAGACATCTAGAAGGACTTCATTTCTGAGGGCTGGGTACCACAAAATGTACAACACAAATCGCTACTTACTTTTGGACATTTAGGCCAATGTTAATTGCCATTTATATTTACTAGGATAACGATGTCCATCTTCATTGTTGGACATTGAAGGTGGATTGCTTCATTTTTGTCCCCTTTGGGAAAATTTCTAGAATGTACATCCCAAGAGTTTCCTTGGCAACTGGTCTGCTCGCTGCGTGTCAGTGTCTGGCACCTGCCCTTTCAAGCCAAAAGGAGGAAAACACTAATACATTTTCAGAAGATTGTCCACCAGTATAGATTGACATAATCTAGCCTTTTTGTGGTAACTTTACAACACTTTCCCCCTTTCCTTTTGATACTTACCATATTTATGTTCTTTCCTATGAGAAAAAGGATAACTCCATGGATAGGATAGTAGCTTAGGACTTGGATGACCTATTTTTAATACCTTTCTCCTCCACAGCTACCTTGAATGATCTTAAATAACTCAGTTTCTTTGCACCTCAGTTTTTCCCCTGTAAAACAGGGTTAATAGTACTTCCTTGCCTTACAGGCGCCCTTCAGACTGTTTTAGACAAATGTTGGTGCTCTTTGATAGGAGTTCACAATAATACCCTTGTTTATACCAATGCAGAAATCCTAGGTGAGTGAATTGGTGGTATGGCTTTCATATTTAAATCCCAGCAGAGTTTTCAGAGCTAAGTGAATCCCAGAGCTGAGTTAACTAGACCCAGCTGCATCTAATTAAACTCCATGCTTTATAAAGGGACTAGGGTCTTTTAGAGAGGAAACAGATGAGGCTGTCTGCCTAGGTGGGGGGGAGAGCTGCCCTGTTTATATTGTTTTCCTGTGTTTATATGTGGGTTGGTTTTTTTAACTTTTATTGTTGGTTAGGGATTTAGATTGCATCCAATATAATAAGCCTAAGACCCAAAAAGAATATTTTCATTTTCAGCTTGGAAAGGCAACATTTCTATTCATCTGCACAGACCTTGGTCCTATTCTACTCCAGGATAAAGTAATATACTCCATATATAAATAACTTTTTATTGCCTGGGTTTTTTTTAAAAAAAGGGGTACCTAAAGTTAGCCTCCTGAGGTTTTTTTTCTTGAACATATAAATTGTTTGCCTGAATTTCACATTATCAACTTACCAGTAAAGCCATGAATGTGATCCAGTGATGTCAATGGGGAAAACCAAAAAATGTTCTCGTGTTCAATTGCAACTGGCCTGAGTTTCACCCAAAAGATTTGGTATGCCAGGAAAATTCTTGAATGCACCTGGTGTGATCATAGAGTCTGATGAGAAACTTAATGCCACACCCATTTTGTACGGTTTTGAGTTTCATTGCAGACAGCATTTCTCTGCAGACAGCTCTTGCCCATTACGAGCATCTTTTTGCTAGGAGTGTGTTGCTCTCCTGGATATAAGGATACAGTTTGAGCCTGAGCCATCAGAGAATCTTACCAGATGCACCAAGTTTATCCTTTTATTCCTTTACCTAAGCTGCATTAGACCTTCATCAGTGTATGTCATGTTGTCACTGAGGCAGCAGTTAAGCTTTTCAAACCAGCTTGAATTGAAGCCATTTCTACTAAAGCTGCAAATAATGGATATTAGATACTTAATTAAACAGGGAATGTTTTGGGTCAGAGAAAATTCAACCAAAACACTCAGATAACAGCTGACAATCAGCTTGTACCTCCAAGGAAAAAAAGACCATTAAGCAGTCCTCCTGTGGTTTCTGTTAACACATAACACTCACACAATTTTCATCCTCCTCCAAGAAAGCAAAACTCACCCATATGACACATACCAAAGAATGTGAAACTTGCATTATCCTTCAGATTCAGGCATTAATGGATTTCTCAGATGCTGTCATTTTTAAAATGCTAGTGAAAAGAATATTTCCTTTAAAAAATATAACAGCATGGATTCAGTCTAACTTGTGCTGAATATTACTGCCACTTGGAAGCTGCTTCAGTAACATGACATTGTGTAGCATACTGAGGAGCTCATAGAAGTAATGTAGAAAAGATGTGAGTTTTGTTCTACAGCTTTGGCAAACATCACCACAAAATATCATTTGTAAAGGGCTGAAAATTAATCCTTTCTTTCGTCTTCTGAATTTCTATTGAAGTCTCAACTATAAGGGACACCTAGTGCTGATATCTCTTTAGAGTAGGCCTCCTTTTCTCTCTCCACTTCTTTCTTGGCCAAATTGGGTCTCAGCCTAAGGCTGTTATATTTCTTATTTTAAGTCTGACTGTAGAAAGTGTGGGGAAAAAATCACTGTTTTTCAACAGTTTTGAGGAAGTTTTGATTTGAAAATATACCTTCAGCTAACATAAGGGGTGAATATTTTTAGTTCCTTTATTTCTAAAGTTTATGTTGCTTATTATGATTAAATATTTTTTCTATTACAATATTTTGTTGTATTTTTCAGGACAGTTTGTTACAAGAGAAATAATATTCCACACATCCAAAAAAACATAGCTGTTAATTAATCAAACTTTCAAATCACTGAATTACCTATACTGTATACTAGACAGAAAAAACTGCATTAAAAGAACATGATTAAGTTTGCAAGTCAAGGAATTAAAGCTTAGAATAAGCCTGAATTAAGATTGCCTGTGCAACTTTATTTTGGCTCCATTTGCCAGTAGGGTAACTAAGGCGGGGCAATTGGGGCAGCAACTTCAGGTATGACTTAATGACTCACTGGCAAATCTAACATCTGCTGGAAGTTGCTACGATCCCCATACATCCTGCTGCTCCTAGTATCCAGCAGCTTTTTTCTGTTTACATATGCATTAGGATTCATTCCTCAATTACATGATCCCATGGTCAGATTGGTATGGACTATGGGAGTTTTTGCCTTTCTCTGTAGTGGTCCTCTTTCTGGGATCTCTTGAGTGTATTTTAACAACTTTTGCTGCAGCAGGATGTTGGCTACTATGGTCCCTTGCTCTATCTGTGGTAAATTAGGGCGTTATATCATGTGTTGTGTCAGAGTTGACTGTATTTTTGCTAGTAGGTTAGACAATGGATATTGGATGGTTTGGATAGAGATGAGCCTGCCTCTGGCAGGGAGTTGGACCAGATAACCTATGGACTTATAGAAGTCCCTTCCAGCCCTACTCCTTTGTGATCCTATATTCTTTTCCCACAAGCCCTTTGTCTCATTCAGGAAGGTCAGTGGTCATGAAATGAACCTAAATGAGCAGCTTTTCAATTTTCTGTTTTCTCCTAATTCAATATATTGTCTTTTAACTTATTTACTGAAAAATATTCAAACCCTACTCAAAATTAAAATAATTCATTTTATTGTTGACCAACCTGACAGTGGGTGGTTGGACCCAAAAAAGTGCTGCGCGAACAGGCCGGGGACGGAAGGGTTATGGGACCTTGTTTCTCCTTCTCTTATCTCTCTTCCCGTTGATGGAAAAACAATTAAGGAGGCGGTGTAACAAATAAATGCTTTACTCACACTTTTGTATAGGTGGTTTCCTTTACAGCAGTTTCAAGATTAAACTCGCTGGTGACTCGAAAGCTCTAAACACGTTCGAATGATATACTTGGTCATGATGGGGGCGTCCGGGGGGAAGGGATTTCGTGGATGCAGGACCTCCGGTGAGGGTGATCAGGCCTCTCCGATATGGCGCGGGTCCCCCCCCTTGTGCTTGTGTTCTGCCCCTTTTTATAAGCTACCGAGCCAATCAAAATGTGTCCTGTGTATCTGCTGACTTTCAGGAGGCTGTGACTGCCGGCCGTGCAGTCACGCCCCTCATGTAACCCCTGATTTGCTGTGGCTATTTGATTGTGCATTCATCATGACTCCCTCACACTCCGAGCATAGTTCACCCTCGTGTTTTACATTTGACTGGCGCTTGGTCATTCTCCATTTAGACATGCCCCCTTGACCAAATGCCAGATTAGCTTAAGTGTGTTTAAGATATGACATCCAACACAAACACAAAGTAAAATACCAACTAAGGGTATTAATAATGTTAAAAGTGGAGCAATTATGCGCATGGCTAATGATGAAAGGTTCCAACCGAAACTTGAAAATAAGTCTGCGAGCCAGCCATTGCTGATACCTGTCGCAGCATTAGCACCTTTGGCTGCCTTCCGGACTGCCAGGTAGGAATAGCTAATGAGGCAGAACGTACCAAACTTGAAGGTAACTGCGGTTTTTCAGCAGTTCTATTGTGACAGGGGCACTCAACTCATTTGGTTATGACAATTGTAAGCTTTTCTATGTCACTCAGTGTTATTGTATTTTTCACAGAACCTTATTAGGTCAGTGACTATATCCCAATTTACAAAATGGGGAATTTCAGCTCAAAGAAATTAAGGTCAGTAGTCTCATCTGAACTGCCTTGGACTTGATTTTTCAGAATACTTAATTGTATATTGTATTTTACATGTTTAGAGCTCAGCTTCCAGTGACTTTATTCTCAGCTGTATGTCTTCCACACTTCTGCAAATTAGATTCCAGACCCCAAGCTGATGCAAATGGGAGGAATACCCAATCAGTGACCACTTTTTCAGCTTTAGTGATTTGCCTGTCATCCTATGGGATGTGTGTGGCAGAGACAGGTGTAACCCAGGTGCACCCAAGTACTGTGCTCCCCTCTCCAGATAGAAGGGATGGGTGGCAGGCAGGAGTGCTGCAAGAGGGATCTGCAATATGCAGGTCAGATCCCTCTGCTCCCTGTAGAGTCAGGCCAGGACAAGAGATACTTAACTATATACAGATTTATTAATATATACAAAAATTAAGACAATTGCTATTAATAAACATATATATACAGATATACAATTATCATATAATATTATGTCCTACAGATAAAGGCTGAAAGATTACACCCCTCCAGGTAGCCTCAAACAATGTGTTGATAAATAGTGGATTTAAAATAGACAAGCAACCAGTAAATAAAGGTAAGTATGTATAAAAACAATTAAACAGTAGTCAAAATACAAACACAGACAGGTAGGTATATATAACCATGAGGGAAGGGGTCCCAGCAGTGTCCCTTAAGAAGGTTAAACTTAACACTCTATTAAACTACTAGTATACAAAGTTAAAATGTCCACAAAATATAAGGCACCTCAACAATCAATTAGCTCAAGCTTCCCTGGGCATAAACTGCCCCACAGCTGGGGTAGCTCCCCTCCCCTGTGGAAATCCCTTCCCCAGCAACTCACAACTCCAGGGCCTGGATGGGTGGTCCTCACCCCCTTGGCTGAGTTGCTCCTCCCAGGCATGGTCTCCCAGGCCACTGGCTCCCCTTGGGCTTCCACTCGCAGGTGGCGCTGTGCACTGTCACAACAACTCTTCTTAGTCCGTCCTTTTCTCCATCCCTTGACATGTCTGCCATGTGCTAGGCAAGCAACTCCTTTTATTATTGTCAGACCTGCAAAGAGCAGGCTACAATCAGGTCTGGGGTTCTCCTCTCTTCCCACCCCCCCAGGCAGGGGTGGGGCAAGCCCCTTCCCAGCATTACCTGATTGGTGGACAGGCTCCACCAATCACAGTGAAAATTCTCTGAGCCCAGGCTGCCAGGCTGTATTGGTAAGTCTGCCAAACAGAGATAGCATCCAGTTCCAGGGGAGAGCAATAGACTTCCTTAACAATGAAACCATCCTTTATCCTTGTGAAATCCCTTGCCTTCCCTGCCATGGTGTAACTAGGGTGGGGAGAGCAGGGCATCTGCCCCAGGTGCCAGGATTCTCCACGCCTAGGCTTACCATATCTCTGGGTTTTCCCAGACACAACCTCTTTTTGGGTCCTCCCATCTCCATCTGGGCTGTTTTTTAAAATATCAGCATAAGTCCAGGATTTTGCTCTGCCTCTGTTTTTCCAGCACTTCCTGGTTTGCCCTAGCAAGGAGCTGCTTGGGGCTGGGAGGAGCAGAGGAGGGGGGGATGATTTTGATTGGAGTCAGGGGCATCATGTGCATTTGCTTGTGGCCCTGGCAGGTAAGTCTGTGGGTGGGGCAGGGGTTGGAGGGCCAGGGCTAGGGACTGTCAGGGATGTGCACTCATGTGTGCATACCTATCGGCGCTGGAGCTGCAGCAGGTAGGAAGATGGGGGAGGTGCCTGCCCCTCCAGTGGGGAAAGGGGATGGGGGTGGTTCTTCAGGGACAGAAGGGAGTTACTTGGGCAGCAGGGCTGGGGGAGGGGCAGGGGGCTGCAACTCAGGAATGAGGAGGGGGCTGCAGATTGAGAGTGAGGAGCACTGGTAGGGTAGGGGGGCAGGCATGGGTATGGGTTGGGAGTGAAAGGCACTGGCAGAGCTGGGGTGGTAAGGGCCTGTGGGTCAGGAGTGAGGGGCAGCACAGGGTTGGGGGGGCAGGAGCTTCAGGTTGGTAGTGAGGGGCACCAGCTGGGGTGGGATGTGGTTTGGGAGTGAGGGGCACCAGGGAAGCAGGGAACTGTGGGTTGGGAGCATGGGACACAGGCAGGGCCAAGGGGCTGTGGATCAGGAGTGAAAGGTATCAGTAGGGTATCAGCACCAGGGCTGGGGGGATTGTGGCTTAGGAGTGAGGGGCAGGGCACAGGTATATCACTGCCCCTCCCCACAATCATATGCCCCCCCTGCCCCACAGGTGTGTTTTGTTTTTTTTTTGACTGAAAATATGATAACCCTATCCCACACCACTAATGGGCCACCACTGTGTGCTGCCCTGTCCAACCATAGGAAGCAGGAAGTGCAACGCTGTCCCAATCAGTATATCTGGGAGCATTGGTGATGTGTAGGGAGTGCATGCACCCCGGGAGCATGGTGGTGCACCCCCTTTGAAAAGGGTCACTGCTTCCCCCACCCCTGCTGCTGACACTGCCGGTGGCATCTGTGGGTGGCTCCCACCCCCCCTTTGCCACCGCCACCCTCCCACCGCCGACAGCACCCGCTGCCGCCTGCGGGAACTTACAGTGCCCCCTCAGCCTCTTGGGGCAGGTGGCATTCATGTCTGGGGAAAGCAGAACGGTGCTTCCCTCCCTGTCCTGCTCCTCCCAGGAGCCTTTGCAGTGTTGGGGAAGCCTTGCACTACCACTGCCTAGCCACAGGAGCTGGGCAGTGCAGCAAAACACCCAGCAGTATATCTGGAGGTGAGGCATGGGTAGGGCAAGCAGAATGGTGCTTTCCCTCAGGTGGGCAGGAGTGGGGGGAAGGGGGGAGCCTTTCTCCCATATGCATGTATCAGGGGAAACTTGGCAAGGGGGAACAAACAGGGTACCAGGATCTGCTCTAAGGAAGCCCAGCCACAGGAGAGAGCTGACTGAGCAGCAGCAGCAGCAGCCTGAGCAGGTAAGAGTTCTTTGCCTCACCCATGACACTGAATGCCTCCCCCACCCCTCTCTTCTGTGGCTGGCATACCTTCACTGCCCCCTTCCCCTGCTTCAAGCACTCAATGAGCTTGCCATGCCACTACTTGTCTGCTATGTGCTTTCCAACTTCTGCAACAAATAAAGTGGGTTTTCTACCATCAGCCATCTTCACTATAAACCCTGTACACTGAAGGAGACAAGGATTCTTTGGAGAAAAAAGTTTGTGATCATGTAATGAAGGACTGCATCGTAATATGGATGCTCAATGGGGAAACTAAATTTGCCATTGCAACCATAATTCTAGCATGTCCTAAAGTTAACATGCTTATCTTCACAATTCTAAGTCTTTTTAACATATCTTTGTATGTACATTTTCCTAAATTTTAAGAAGAGCAAACTGAAAAACAGAATTTCAATTTTTTGACACTCCATTTAAAGCTGTCATACTTTTATGAACCATCAGTCAAGCAAGATGGGATGCTTTGATGGTCTGTTTTCATAGATATTTCCCGAATGCAAGGGAATGGTAAAACTCAGGAATCTTGGGTTCTCTTCCAGACACTAGGAGAGACTGGGCACAAGTGAGCATAGATTCTTCTGCCCCTTCCCCAACCAACCTTGACCCCTTTTGCAGTGCCCTTTCCAGTTTATATCTGTTTGAGTCTAATATCTTATTCAATCCTGGCTCTTTGTCCCAATCCTATTCTCCTCACAAACCAGCCCTAAGTTCCTCTTCCAAGTCCAGTCTCCCTGCCATTTGCATTTTACTCTCACACATCCAGTTATCCCCACCTGCTCTCTCCATCACTTCACATCCTAGTCTCTTTGGTGTTATGCTCTAGCATATTCTAGTATCTGTTCTATCTTTCCCCCTACCAGCTTCTGGTCACATTACCCTGTCCAATTTTTCCTATCTTCTCTGGCTCCCCATCATGTTTTTACTCCCTGGGCTCTTTTTTCAATCATAAGGCCTCCCTCATGCCAGTCTCTTTACTCACCAAGTCTTAGTTTTCCCCTGCATTCTGGCTTCTCATCAAAGCTCTTTCCCAGTCCTTATATATACCTACCTAGCAGTCTGTGCTAAGCCCTTAGATCTCATTGCTGGGATTGAGTCTCCAGTGCCATTTTGCTTTTTCAGAAAATCTTTCTGTAACCAAGCTATCAGTTCCTCTGTCCTTCTACCTCTGCCAACTTCCCATTCATGCATCCTCTATCAACCTACTGACCTTCCCTATGAGCTCATACTCTCGTCCTCTGCAATTTGAATCAGGAACTTCTTTCTCCTTGCTTCTGTGCCCATCAGGGAAATTACTATGAGAAGAGAAGAAACCGTTCCCCTACTATTTCCAGTGCCAAATCCTAAACTATACTTTTAGGGAAAGTCCTGTTCAGCCCTTGGAGCTGTAACATGGCTCATGTCCAGTACAGATGGAATATTTATGGAAAATAGATGTGAAGGTCTCTACCAAGTATATGAAAATCATGCTTTTGAAGGCTTGTAAATTGGCAAAATCTGGCAGATTTTCATGAGGATGCCTCAAGGCACATTCCTGACACACAGACAACCTTAGCCTAGTTTCAAGTCTCTGCTTCAAAGCCCAGGGGAGTTGAAGTTTCTCAAAGGAAAGATTACTTAGCAGAATTTTTACCATTGACAAAATGATGTATTTTTTCCCCAGGCTTTGCTCTTGACAATATCTGAATGGTTTTGGATGAAAATTTCCAGAATAATTCAACCTGCTGCAGATGCCTGACATGGCATCTTTTAGGCTAGAAAGTTTAAATTTGGCAAAGTTGCAAGCAACTGAAAACAGGTCTGATCATGAGGAGTGACAGGCAAGCTTAGTAATAGGTGATTTTGCAAGCAGTGTGCAAGTGATATTGTAACAACATTCAGCTGCTTCCAATTTTGTTCATCTTCCATTTCTATTTCAAGGATTTCTCAGTTACATAACTAGTGTCATAATAAATTTCCAACCAGTACACCCTGCCTTTCTTTTGTAAGAAAAGAAGCCTGTCATTTTTGTGTATATTCAAGGAAGCATCAATCTGAACCTGTATAGAAAGACTTGAATTTCATTTCCAGTTGTGAGTATTGTTTTTTGTGGGAGGTCACAAATGATGCTGCTAGGAGTTCTTTGAAAATTTTTCAAAATGTACAAGTATTGTCAGTATATTTGTACATTTAAATCTAAATCTTTGCCAATCCTTAGAGTCAAAGCTCTTCACCAGTGGCTTTCCAGAAAAGTGTCATCAACAGATCCATTCCATAACAGTTGTATAATTGCAACTTTGTCTATTCTGCACTAGTCATTCTTAATATTATTTTTAATTGTGTTACAGTAATCTTAAGAAGTCTCACTGTGCATGGGGCTATACACAGGAAAATAGGTTTTGTACTAAAATGGCTCTAACATAGGGGCTCATGTCTTAGATTATGTTCCAACAAAAAGGAGTACATAAAAACATAAGTAGTCCCACACTGGGTCAGATCAACAGTCCCTTTAGCCCAGTATCCTGTCTCTGACAGTAGGCAAGGGTGGATGCTCGAGAGGGAGAGCATTGAAATGGATCTGCCTATACCCTCCCTGGCATCCACCATTATTGATTTAGAGGTGCCAGAGGACAAATCTCCAACCATTCTGTTCAATAGCCATTAACAGATCCATCGTTCATGAATTTATCCAGTTCCCTTTTGAACCTGGCAGTGCTGTCTGCCTCCACCACCTCCTCTAGCAATGAATTCCACAAGTTAACTATGTGTTGTGTAAAAAAAAAAAAAAAAAAAAAAAAAAAAAATATTTTCTCTTATTAGTTTTAAAACTGCCTCCCACTAATTTCATTGGGTGCCCCCTAGTTTTAGTATTCTCAGACTTGGTGAACAATAGTTCCTGTTCACTTGGTCTACACCGCTCATGATTTTATAGATATTTATCATATTTCCCCTCAGCCTTCTTTCTAAAATAAAGCATTCTAGCTTTTTTAGTATGTCCTGGTATGGCACAGGATCTGATGTGCAAGTGCCTCCTTTGGGAAATTGCTTTGGCATGTTTTTATTGGTTGTATTTTCTGGAAAGACACTAGGATCCAGATCTACAACACAGTCATCATCCCCACTCTCCTCTACAGATGTGAAATGTGAGTGATACCATTATCATCTCAAGAGCCTGGACAGGTATCACCAACCATGCTTCCAGAAAATCATCTGCGTCAAATGGGAAGGTGGCTGTATAAATGCCAGCATCCTTGCTGAAGCCAAAATTACCAGAACTGAGTCAGTGAGTCAGGCACCAACTTTGCTGGACCAGCCATTGTATGTGGATTCTTGACTAGTGACACAAAACAAGTGCTCTACTTCCAGCTTAATTGCAGCCTGAGATCTCACAGCAGCCTGAGGAAATACTACGAGGACACACTATAGGCATACTTCAAGAAAACAGATGCAGACATCAACAGCTGGAAGGACCTGGCTGTTAACTGACTCCGGTGGTGCCACAACTGCAACCAAGTGGTTTTGTTTTCAATTCCCTTCTTAATGAAGTCCAACATTTTATTGGCTTTTTTTGGCTTGTGCAGTTCACCACTACACACTGAATTGATGTGTTTAGAAAACTATCTACACTGACTCCAAGGTTTTCTTGAGTCATAACAGCTAGTGCATAACTCAGCAATGTATACGTATAGTTGAGGTTATTTTTTCCAAAAGTGTATTACCTTCCACTTATCAACATTGGAAGGTCACCTGCCATTTTCCCCCCATTACTCACTTAGCTTGGTGAGATCTTTTTGAGGCTTCTCTTTATCAACTCAGAATCTGACTACTCAGAATAATTTGGTATCATCTTCAAACTTGGAGATTTCACTGTTCATCCCAATATCCATGTCATTGATGAAAATGCTGAACAAAACTGGGCTTAGCACAGGTTTCTGTAGGACCCCACTTTTGACCTCCTGACATCCTGAAAAGTGACCACATAGCCCTACCCTTTACTTCCTATCTTGTAACCAGCTCTCAGTCCACAAAAAAAACCTTCCCTTCAATCCCATGGAAATGCTGATTTTTCTTTTTTTTTTTAAAGGCCTTTGGTTAGGGACAATGTCAAATTCTTTTCAAAGACCAAGTATATTATGTCAGTGGGATCCCCCTTGTCCCTGTGCTTGTTGATACTCTCAAAGAACTCCAGCAGATGTGTGAGGCAAGATTTCCCTTTATAACACCCATGTTGACTCTCTCCCTGCAGATCATATTTGCCCATGTGACTGATGATTTTAATCTTTATTTAGATACTACCAGTTTACCAAGGATTGAAGTGAGACTCACTGGTCTGTAGTTTCTGAGATCATCTCTGCAGTCCTTTCTGAAGACAACCTGCCAGTCCTCTGGCAGAGGCTGTTTGTAACAATAGGTTATATACTATTGCCAGCAGTTCCCAAAGGTGAAATTGCAGTCCTTTCAGAACTCTTGAGTGAATGCTACCTGGTTCTGGTGACTTTATTGAGTTGTTGTTCCAAAACTTTTGCTGTCACTTTAATGTGGTCCAACCCTTTAGACCTATCTACTAGAAAGGATTGACCTGGCATGGGATTTCCACAGTCTTCTGTGGCCAACGGCAATGCAAATAATTTATTTAGCTTCTCTGCAATGGCCTTACCATCCCTGAGAGCACCTTTTACATCTTTGTCATCTAAGAGTTCCACTCTTTTGCTAGGTGCTCTTCAAATTCTTTTTTGGCTTGCCTTATTTCAATTTTACACTTGACCTGCCTTTGTTTCTAGGCGTTCCTGCTTTTCTTATTTGGACAGGCGTTCCATTTTTTTGAAGGATACCTTTTTGCCTTGAATGACCCCCTTAACTCTGCTGTTAAACCATGTGGGGTACATCCAGATGAGTGTGTGCACCTCAAAGGCTTTTGAGACAATGAAAAATGCACATGGTTCATGTGAAAAGGTTCTTCATGCTGCATATTTGCAGTGCGGAGCCAAAATTAGATACCAGGAAATCCCAGTATCTAAAAAAAAAAAAAAAAGGTCCAAAAAAAAACAAAACAAAAAAGGAGGGTGACACACATGGCAGCAGTGTGCGTCAGCCAGAAGCCATACTTCAGCTTCTGGCCAGGCTCCGTGTGTCTGAATTGCTACCTTTGCAGTCTTGGGAAGCTCCCAAGACCCCAGGTAAAGCTTCTGGGCCAGCCCAGGTGTTGGCCCCAGTCTTCCCTACCCCACACAGGGCAATTTGCCATGCACCATAGTGCACATGCAAGGATGTTTCCCAGTGACAAGTAGCAGCAGCCAACTATGTGGTGCTGCTATTTGTCCCAGGAAAACGCACATACACACTAATCTGGACATGTTTGTGGGGGTTTTATTGGTCCAGTTAGTACCCTTTCTGATTTGTGGTATATACTTTTTCTGAGACTCTAATATGGCATTTTTAAACAGCTGCCAACCTGCCTGCAGCCTTTTTTTTCATTTTTGACTGCTGCTTCAAACTTCTTTCTGAATAATTTCCTCATCTTTTTGTAATTTCCCTTCCCGAAGTTGTAAATTGGTGTGGTGGACATTTTTGCCTTACTCCCCCCTACAGTGTTGAATGTGATTATATTATTTTTGCTGTTACAGAGTGGGTCGGCCACAGATGCCTCTTTAATCAGGCCCTGTGGGTTATTTGGGATTATTAGGTCTAGAATTGCTTTTTCTCTTGTGGGTTCCAAAATAAATTGTTCTAGAAAGCAATCATTTAGCAAATCCAGAGTTAAGAGCCCCTTTTACATCCTTATGCAGATTATATGGATTTTGATTATGAGCGCTGCAGGTACAAGATTTAGTGTGGATAATGGTTATTCTCTCCTGAACGTTTGTTAGCACTTATTCTCAATGGCACATTCAAGTTTCACATCTACATAATCTAAAATAAGGCTGTGGATGTAATCATGAATGATTCTCATAGCCTTTTGCATGGGGTCTTCAGTTATACTCATAGGACAATAAAATGTCTCCTAAAACAAAGCTTTAAATAAGAACGTTCAACCAAATTTTTAAAATAGTCCTCCAAAGCAGGCGGAAGTAAATTCTGAAACAAGAAAGAGAGATTGAGTAGAATGTTAATTTTAATCAACCAGAGAGGAAAGGAGGACGATCCATCTATTTAAATCCATTTTCATTTCCTCAAGTATCTTAGGATAATTACTCTTGTAACAGAATCTTCATGTCAGGATGCAAATTAATATATAGATAATTCAAGCTGTTCGTACTCCACAGACATTTGGTCAAATCTGAGTCTACACAGCAGATAAGTCTCTGAGCTTAGGGGAATTCCATCTTTGATTTATTTAGAGCCAAGTCCTGCCAGGGCACTGCAGGCATAATTTTGTGTGTGCCAATAGGACTTTTACATGGCCAGGATTTGAACTGAGCCTTTATTTTGTAGCCTGAAATAAAGGGTAATTCTGATTTATATGGTAAATGAAGAAGCTGATTTCTGAACCCGTATTGTCTTTGATTTTCAAAATGTTTTGCTATTTCTAGGTCTTTGCTTTTCAAGCTGTTCTGCTGCTACTATTTTCAAAGTGCTTGGTATTACTGTACCCAGCTGCATATTAAATCATATTGAAAAATCCATGTAGAGGAGTGGCTTTTCAATAGCTTTTGCTTGATGCAAAATTGAAGTATGGAAATGTTTTGGATTTTGGGAACTAAAAATATTTGTTGAAAAATAATTAGAACATAAAAAGTTGGGGTTCAATTTTTGAAAACGGTCACCAAACCCCAAAACCTTGCCCCCCAAACTTAGTAACGTGGTTACCAATTTTTTTTATTTCTAATTTTTTCAGTGAAAAACAAAAATAGTTAAAGCATTTCTAATACAAAATAAACATTTGTCAGTCAGATCCACTAGTATCGGTAACATCAGCATCAGTAGTGAATGAAGTACATAAAATTATTGGGAATCACTGGATTGAAAGGCTGAGTAGAAATTAGGCCTATTTTTTCCTTTTCCTGCAGGGTAGGGATCCTCCTGAATGGATCTTAGTGATGCTTCTACTTTTTAGCTGATCATGTTGCTTTTGGAAAAAGATCACATTTTTAATTGTAGTTTTTCAAGTTGATGTGATGTCATCACTATTCAGAAAATAGCCGTTCTTGTGAAAACACTAGAACAGGTGACTAAACAACATTCCTGGCAACATCTCCTGTTTTGTTCCCTGTGCTTGCATGTGGACCCTGCTTAACCAATGGAGTATGAAGGAGGGCTGTGCATTTTGCAGTTGTTTAGTATGGCTTAGAGGGAGACAGGAAGCTGAAAGACATTGTTTTCTTCCTCAGCATCTGGGTTTCTTGAATGAGGTCTCAGTTCTATTATTGTGCAGGAAAAAAACCCAAACAACCTAATCTTCTTCCTTCTCCCCCTTTTTTGATGACAGCTGAGGCTTTGTGTGTTTGGTTTTACCTACCTGTTAAAGGTTCCCCTGGATATCCAGGCTGGAGATGGAGGGAAGAAAATTGCATTGGGTTGTGGATATTATTTGCAGGTTGTCATAGGAGGAGGAGAGCTGGTGAGGGAGAAGGAGCTTGAGGTCTTTCAAGACTCATGTATTTTTTTCTGCTGTATTCATGCATTTCAACATCCCTCTTTTTGCCTACGAAGGACCTCTAAGGCCTGTCAGTGTTGTTCCAAGTGCCTCAGAGTAGGTTTTGAGATGGACAAAGGGCTCTTCATTGTCTTAAGCGTGAAAGCAATTCATCCACAAGGGTTCTGAGCCCTTGCTGGCATGCTGACAGAGAAGTATGAAATAAAAATCAAGGGCTAGCCTGGTATTTCTTGGTTTCTTTTAGGGTTTTTTTTAAACACTACTTACATTCAGTGATTTGTTTTAATCTGATGAGCAAACACAAAGACAGGCTGGGCAGAGCAATAGAAAAGATGGAGGAGCACACAAATACTAGCAACCAAAGTCTTTCTGCATTTAAGACCTAATAATTGTGTTTGGAATAGATTTATATTGTAATTGAGATACTAACTTTATTTCGTTAAGAAAACAGCCACTGGAAATACATAATTGCACATTATTTACACACAGTTCTTGCTTTCACTAGAAGTCAGGTGCAAATCTTGATGCAATGTTCGTGTGCTTTGGTTATGAGTAGATATGAGATCCTTCCATAGGACTTATAAACAGTAGGATTCCAGCATCCTCCATCAGCTAATGCATCACCTGGGAGCAGTGTTCCCTCTAAGGAGTAGCGGTCCGTAAGTGCGCTGCTTTGGTCCCGCCTCCCCTTTTCAGTGCGGTGTGGGACTCTTAGAAAAGGTAAGCTCCTCACTCTTCACCAGGGCAGGCAGAGGAGGCTGGAGGCTGCGGGGCAGGGGCTGGAGGACTGGAGCCTAGTTGGGGCTGGGGTCTGGGCCTGGAGCCTGCCTGCCCTGAGAGAGGCTCCGCTGGGGGCTGGAGGCTGGCGCAGTCTCCACTGGCTCCCGGAAACTGCTCTGCTCCCCTGCATTGCCTTGGGGAGTGAGGAGGCACGTGGCATCAGGGATGGGGAGTGGAGCACTTCCTGGAGCCTGCAAAGCAGTTCCCCGGGGTCAGCGGAGCCTGCGCCAGCCCCTGCCCAAGCCTCCATCACTGGTTTGCCTCACCTCAGGGGGAAGCTGCTGCCAGCCCCAAGTGAGGCTCCTCCAGCTCTGGGACATTGCTCCGTGGGCTCCACTGGCTCTGGGAGATGCTAAACTCCCCGGCCCTGACTCCATGTTTGTTCTCGCTCCCCTAGGTGATGCGGGTGAGCAGAGCAGTTCTCCAGAGCTGGCGGAGCCCATGCCAGCCCCCACCTCTGCCTAGGGAAGGAGCTTACCTTTACCAAGGTATGCCGCAGCTCAGCTCCAGTCCTGGAGGGTGCACAGCCTGAAAAAGTTTGTGCGCTGCAAAACTTTTACTCATGTGCGGCCGCACACACACGCACCTTAGAGGGAGCCTTGCCTGGGAGTATGCTGCTGAAACACTAGCACCTTTTGGTAGCTAATTTAATAACTGTGTTAAAAATAAAACTAACAAGAAAAACTTGGTTTGCTTATTTCATTGCATATAACAGTGATCTGATACTCTGGGCCTTTTACAAACATGGAATCAAGTAATTAATAGATCCAACACGTGACTTTCCATCCACCAAAATAAACTGCTGCCTTCCCACCAACTCCACAACCCAAACCAACCTCTTGTGTTGGGGATCAGAGATAAAAGGTTTTTTTATGTCCTAAAGGTTTTGAACATTACCCAGCTTTGATAAATGAAGTCTGGAAGAACTTT
The DNA here is from genome assembly GCF_030867095.1 of Alligator mississippiensis. NCBI lineage: Eukaryota > Metazoa > Chordata > Crocodylia > Alligatoridae > Alligator > Alligator mississippiensis. The sequence goes on along the minus strand of NC_081828.1, from coordinate 150,117,101 downwards.
GAGTCAGCAATTTTTTAGCTGAGAAAACTGACAGGCAAAAAGAGGAGTAACTGTACCAGAATAAAGTCATCTATTTGAGAAAAAAGAATGTCCCTGGGGAATTATATTAGCAGTTTCACATATGGAGTTATACTAAAATAACTATGCTAGCATAATTATTCTGCTGTAGTTTTGTTGGTCAGTTTCCTCATATGGAAAGGCCCCAGAGGACCAGTCATCAGAACATATCTTTCCACTATTTCCCTCCTCTTCAACCAGGGGAGCACCTCAGCAGATAACAACTTTTATTATGCCGCATATGGTATAATCCAGGGTGGATCTAGGATTGTGAAAAAGGGGTTGCAAATGATATGGCATGTCAGCACATATAACACAACACATACTTTTCTTGAGCTTTACTAACGTGGTAGGGGCTAGCAATATATTATTCGGTTTAAGATCAAAGAGAAAACAAATTTGAATGTGCACTAATTTGCCAGAGTATATATAAAGTTAAAAAAATACCAAAAACTAGGCAAAATATAGTCAAAGGATATGGTATCTTTAGTCCCTTAGGGCATTTCTACACATGTATGCAACACTTGCAGTTGTATAGGTGGCGAAATGCGCATCAGCGCTGAGAAAATAGTGGTGGCACACTTTTGAACTAAAACACATCAGAGGCGCTTAAGTTCAAAAGCTCACCACCGCCATTTTCTGCGTGCTGATGTTCATTTCACCACTTACACAACTGCATGCGGAGCAGTGCAGTTTGCCTCAGCTCACATGTGGAGCAGACTTGATTGATTAATTGAGTCTGCTTCAAACCGGCTGATCTCTGGCGCATTGTGGGACAAAAATGTATGTGTATAAATGCCCTTAGTCATTATAGCTAAGTGTACATCTCTTATTCAGATTCATAAAACTAAATCTAGCCTTCCTGGCAGTGCCTCCAGTACTTGACGGTCAGTCATTTCTGTACCTGAGCTAATATTACTACACCTGAGTTAAAGTCTTTAGCTTGAGCTAAAAACTGCCTTCAGGGTTGTAAAACAGAGGATAGAGATTATCAGAAAAGGCTAACAGACAGCAATAATGTGGAAGAAACAATAGTTTGAATAGTGAAACCTCAAGACCATTAAAAAGGATACAGAGTCATTGACGCTTGAGAAGTGGAGATTAACATGAATATGGGAGATGATAATAATGGCTCATGAATTCAACTGACTCAGCACTACCTGAATAGAAATGCTGCTGCCTCTCCCAGGCAGTTTGGTTTAAAGTGTGAGTGGAACAGGAATCAGAGTGGGAGGTTGCAACTACACAACTGTAACTTCCCCCAATTCCCCAATCTGCCCCTGCACATGGATAGATATTGGGCCAGATTTTTCCAAGGGCAGCTGTGAGCTATTCCACTAATACAATACTGTCTTGAGACCTGCTTAGCAGGACACAGGAGCATAATTTGGCATAGGATGAGCTCTGATGTAGTAACTTTCTTGGCAGTCATCTCTGCTCCCTTGTTTCTGACGTGCATCAAGCTATCCTCAACCAGGTTTAAGGTTCTGTGCAGGGGTTTCCTAGACCACTAAGACTCAAACCATTATACAGTAGCCATATTTTCTGGCTTCTGAATGATTGTTTGAGCTATTGTGAACAACGGCATTGGAACATACCCATTCTTGGCCAGGTGTTTGGCTGTGTTCTGCTTTGTGTCTGATCAACTTTTCAGGACTCTTTCAATAATGGGTTAAATTGTTATATGGAAAGAACAGTCTCTTGCTATGTGGCAGACTAGGTTTAGATGATTCTGGATTTGAATGTTGCTACTTGGGTTCATCTCTACTCTGGAGAATGCCTCATTGCAAACAATATAGGTCAGAACAGTAATGATTTAAAACTGATTAGCAAAAAAATTTAAAAGGTTGGTATATCATGACTTTATACTGTCTTTATGCTAAATGACTAAAAACTGTGTTTTGGACTTTTTTTCTCTTTTTTAGTAGCAGTATTCTTTTCAAGAACATATTCATTTGGCTGTGCCTGAGCCCCTTTGATATGCCTTCTGAAAATTTGAGTTGTATGTTTTATTTGCACAAATATTTAGAGAAAGTAAATCTCCAAGCTCTCTGCAAAAAGGTAGTGTTTTAACTAAGATACCAGGCTGGGTAGTAGGATGTATGGGTCCATTTCCAGCTTTTCCAGAGACTTCCTGCTTGACCTTGAGCAGGTGCCTGAATCTTTTTGTTTTGTCTTTGTAAAATAAAGATATTTCCCCTACATGTTATAGGGCATTGAGATTACATTTGGTAATGTCTAAGACAGTGGTTCGCAAACATTTTTTTCATGGACAACTTGAAAATTGCTGAGGGTCTCAGCGGGCCACTTAATAAACGTTTTTTTTCTACAAATCAAAGCATACAACTCATATTTTAATATCAGTAGTCTTACCTTTCTAATGGATGGATGTGCAGTTTTTTTGAGCAAAGTTCTGGGAGGTCAGGTGTAATGTTTGTCAGCCTTAGCCTCGAGTCACCTTTCTGCAGATCACCTGAATGGAGCTCACGGACCAGTGGCAGTCTGTGGTCCACAGTTTGAGAACCTCTGGTGTAAGAGATGGCCAGTTATTGGGGAAACAAGGCAAGGTGGTACCTGTAGAGACATAATACATATTTTCAACCAAAATTATATTCATACTGGAAGTGCTTGTGAACTTGTCTGCTAAAGCAGGGGTTGGAAACCTTTTGCCACTGTGTGGTGCTGCTTGTAAACTGGCCCACATCATAGGCCACAATTCTATACCTCCCTGGAGCACCCAAACCACCCACGCTTACCCTGACTGCTGAACCCTGTTCCCAAAGTCAGTGGAGAGGGGTAAATTCTGTGACAAGGGTAAGCACAGACATGAGAGCAGCAGGTGGGCAGTATGGAGGGGGTGGGCTGAGTAGCCCAGCTGCATACCGCTTGCTAGCCAAATGCCTCATGCCACCAGTTCAGACTTTGACAGGCCAAATCCAGTCTCTTCTGGCCTGGAGGTCAGGTAGGTAGGTTGCCTACCTCTGCATTAGAGGAACAAAAAGAGATATGGTAGTGCATCTTTACATTTAAATATTCATAATCTATCGATAAAATAAAGCATTTTATAGGATACTTGGAGTATAATACTGAAGCGAGAATAAATGTCAGAAAACTACAAAGAATCGTTCATGCATGTTCTGTCATGATATTATGTCACTGTACAACAGTATTGGGTTAAAATATACAGCAAAAATGTATGTAGCAAAATGCAAAAAATAGCAAAGTAGCAAAAAATGTCAAACATGTGTAGCAAAAATTGGGATGTTGTATTGTGGAGTGTTCATGTAAATTCCAGGTATTGCAACATAAACAGCTTAGAGTTGTCAAAATATGGCTTAGTTCTCGAGGATAAAGTTTGAAAAAGTGGTCATTGTCTGCTGCACTAAAAGGACCTGTGCTATGATGTCCAGGTTCATCCCATCTGTTCCAGATCAGGCTATATCCTCAACAAGACACTGCCTAATTAAGTGGTGGTGGCTTTGTAAAACAGACAGTTGTCCATTAGGGAGTAGACTGAAATTACCAGAATTACTTTACTTACAACCTACTTTGAATTCAGGTCTCCAGAAGCAATAGAGAGGCATTTGCATTAACCTACGTTTTACTAAGCCCTCGATAATTTGCCTTTCAAATTAGGGCTGTTTTTGAAAGTTTCCATCCATCTATAAGTACTTTTGTAAGAGGAAACAAGACTCACTTTCGTATCCCAGCAAATCCTAATGAAAATTGCTGGTTCTGCAAGCTTTTCCCTAAAAGCCATTGCAATTTGGATTTTTATAGACTGCAGCTGCCTGCATTTTATCCTGTATTTAATCCCTTCTAGCCAAGGAGCTGCTATCAGAGGGTTGCCCTCCAGGTGTCCTATCACGTGCTTTTATAACTTGGGTCCCTCAAAAGCATCATTTGATTGGCCATATCGAGTCCTGATTTGCATTGCATGCAGATTCCCTGCTAATCCTTTTGAGCATAAATAGAATTCAGCATTTAACAAAAGTAGTTAAGCATCTACCATTAAAAGCTAAAATAAATCCTTTCATTATTTTAATTAGCTTTGCATTTCTAAAATGCTTAGGGATCACTTAAAGTCCACAGATGCTTCAGAAAGAGCCATGGTTCATTGCACAGACAGTAGTTATGTTGCCTGGACTAAGCACAGCTGAAGAGATATGCAGCTGACGTAACTTTGGAAGGTCACAGTTGCTGTATTTACTGGAGCTTATTATTAGCTGGAAACTCTATTTTTGCTATTGAGTGCACTTGTCAAATGCAGGCTCATTGTCAAGGGGCAGTGAAGAAGTGATATTCCCTGGGAAGCTGTCCTTCTTATGACCGTTCAATAGTATCGCTAAATGAAGATTTAATGTATTTTGAATGGAAAACAGAATCTGTATTCCATCCATTTTGAGTCAGAGAAAAACAAAAGCATAAGCAGCACTAAGCCTTCTCTCCATGGATAAATTTCTGCAGAGCAGCAGGACTTTGGCAGCAGAACTGAGTCAGAATGCATCATTGGCATAAAATACAGGGTAATTTGGGGGGAATAGTTAACCAAAAGGGCATATTAGGGGGCAGTGACTTTAGTCAGTAAATTCCCATCTTTATATTTCAGTGTTATATTTTTCTAAGTATCATTTTCTTTCCTTTCCATGTGTTGTGCATCTGCTGTACAGGCTCCAGCCAGGAGAATAACCATATGGAGACATGGAAATCTCCACTACATTGATGCCAGAAGACAAGTTTATGTTCATTCCAAATGGCATGAAGGACCATTTGTCAGTTTTCCCTTTACTTCCTTTCCGTTGGCTTAAATGTATTGTGTTGTATAAGATACGCAGAGAATAGTCTCTTTGCTCACAAACTGAAAAGATTCTTCATGTAACTAGGATTCAGATGATCTATGAAGTTTGCCTTAAAATGCTGAGAAGCCTTGGGACAGAAAGTCTATCAATGCCCTCTTCTTAGCCCTCTGTGAGTTAGCTGTCAGTGCAAGACCAGCGTTATTTTTCCTCCCTTCGTCAAACTTTTCAATACAATAGTTTTCACCAGTGCTTCTTTTAACAGGGTTTTTTTTTTGGTTCATAGAGACATTTTTCTCAGTGGGAAAACTAATTAAAATTTCTCCTGAGTTTGGCCATTAGATAATGCTTTAAAGTCTGCATTGCCTTCATACTTTTAATGAAGTTCAGATTGATTTTCAGATTATATGCATCAGTGTACAGGAAAGACAACCAGCTTCAGAATGGCTTGAACTCAGTAGATGTATAAACAAAGAAGTGACTTACAGAGATCTAAAGTTGGTTCATGTTTGTCTCTGTAGAGTTGCCTGTCATACAATGAAAGGTCAAAGAAAATGGTTTCTAGGAGTCAAAGAAAATGATCTTGTTATTTTGGACAGAGCAGTGATTAGAAAAAAGAATCTAAGAGCCCAGTGGTATTAATTATCACCAAAGCACCCCTTGATGTCACTGGGAGCATAGCTAAGTGCTGCCTACTCTTATGTATAAACAGCTATTGGAAGTATGTGTGAACTGGTGCCCAGACACAAGCGTGACATACAAGTCTGCCCTTGAAGGAATGTGGAATGTTGGATTTATTTACAGAAGGTAACATTCACTTCACTTGCATACAGCTAAAATAACGTTATTAATGAAGATGACATGCTGGCAATGCCCCATGACCCTGGGTCATGGATCTGGTGCAGTCCTGGCACAGCCCAGCATCAAGTGGACATAGAACCTCTATGCCAGTTGGAATGACATGTTCAGACCAGGGTTGACCTCTATGCTAGCCTATACAGAGCTAATGTATATACGCTGTCTGTTGATGTTGCATTTTGGTATTGTGGGCAGAGAGAAGTGTATAAGTCTAGAAACTCTTGTGGTAAACTGAATAGAAATGTACTGAAGTAAGACTAGAACTACACCTTAGAGTAAATTTTCTTGTTGCTTCTTAGACCAAGGTTCTCTTTTGTGTACAGAGCTCTTCCAACAGTTTACTTAAAAAAAGTAAGAAGTCCCTAGCACATGCTGAATTACTTGAACATTTCTCCACTACTTTGCAGATTCATGCATTTATTTTGGCTATTTTTAACTTTCTGGAGTCAACTTTGCTGCTCCCACTCACTCTCATGTTTCCAGTGCCATTGCTTCTCTGCCAGATGGGAATTACAATGAACAGATCATCCTAATGGCCTGTAATTCCCCAGACTGACGCCCTAGGAGAAGGAAGCAGAATTTGAACAGGGAGCCAGAGCCTTGGAGATTTCAGTGATAGCAGGAGACCCTTCGGAGGCTACATGCAGCCCATGGGCCACTAGTTGGAGAGCCCAGGTCTACATCTATAAATGCCAATTCAGAAAATAGTCTCATTCCTTCCATAAAGCTACTTCATTCTGAATTTCATTCAAAGAAAATACAGAAGGCATAGCCCCCCCCCCCCCCCCCCCCCCCCCCCCCGGTACCCAGTGTTCAAGCTCTTTGTTTCAGAATGCTGTCACAGTTTGCAAAAAGGCAGCATTAATCCACAGGGAATTACAAGAGCTTCTCTAAGGCTGTAATGTACTAGGTACAGATTATATATATATATAGAAAGAGAGAGAGAATAAAATACATTAGGTAGGGAAATTATGGGAGCAGAACCATTCACTAAGTATGAGGTATGTTTTTCTATGAGCTTTTCTGATGATACTTGACATTTCCCTAATTGTCAAAGATATTTTCAGCCTATCTTTTAAAGCCGATTTTTCTCTCGTCACATCATACCATGTTAGATGTTAAAAGTTCCCATTCTGATTCAGGCTTAGATAGTGCTTGTGGCTAGGGACAGACATTACACATAAACTGGTTCAAGTGATCAGAAACTGGTTTAAACCTGTAACAAAACAGATGTTCAGTGCACATAAACTACTTTGAAAATGGGTGAAACCAGTTTGAGATAAGCCTGGTTGAATGTAGTATAGGACTTATCTGATTTGGCTGAAACTGGTTTATACAATGTCTGTCCCAGACCCCGTGCTGGTTTAAGTTAAATCAGAGTCCCCCAGCATCCCGGCATGCTCTCTGGGCTGGTGGGGCTCTCTGATCCACAGCAGAGCTGGCCCCTCCCCTCTGCTCCCTTGCTGGAGCTCAGCACATATAGGAAGGCACACGAGGCTGGCTTCCCTGTGCCCCCCTCTCCCTCCCCTCTCACCGCTTAAGCAGAGATCCCTTCCTCCTCTCTGCCACAGCAGGGACCATAGCCAGCATGTGGTATGTTAGCAAATGCCAAGAGGTGTCTGTGTGTATCTCTCTCTCCAATTTCACTGGGATAGGCAGACAGAACAGTGACCACTTAGGGCTTTTGGAGCTAATCAACAGGTCAGTTGCTAAGCTGTTTAAGAAGTTTGAAGTAATGTGGAGAGGGGCTATTGTTTTGCTAATCAGATGACAAAGGCTGTTAGTTTTCTGTTTGCTTGCTCGCCTGTCAGTTTGCTGCAGACAGTATGGCTAAGCAGGGAGGGAGATTGAAAAGCTCCATATCATCAACAGATGCATGCACTGTACTCTGCCCCTCTGCCTTGCTTCACAGTGCTAGCCTGGGGCTGGGGGCTGGCAAAACACTCCCACCCCTTGAGCAGCCAGTGGGAAAAAGCCTGGGACCATGCAGGCAGACTTCCCTAGTAAGAGAGTCCTGCTGGGGCCTGGCCAGGCCCCCCTCAGCTCAGCTCCCTGCAGAAGATAGCCTGAGCCACTGCAGGCATGTGCCTGAATTTTCTCAGTCCAGAGAGAATGTCTGTCCAGTTTCAAACCAGTTCAGCCTAATCAGGTTCGATTAACCTGCAAAGATTGAATCAATTCAGGCTCAGGCTGTTTGAATGTCTGTCCCTAGCGTGAGTGTGTGTGTGTGTGTGTGTGATATCTATCTGTTTATAGAATCTGCTCCTACTATTTTCTAAATATCAAGGTTAATAATATGTACACTTGTTTTTTAGTTGTGCTCTCTTTATTGTTCCAGCCATCCCTAAGAGGCACACTCTTTTTTTCCGCTAACCTTTGGTTATTTACATTTGTGAAAATATGTCTCATTCTTATGGTGTTGAATTAACAGTGCAAATATCATCTCTGAGTCTTCTAAATATTGTTGGTCTATTTTGGGCTGGATTTTCCTCTGCTCACCATACACCTTGAATGGCATTCCCCCCCGCAAGAAATCTTAGCAGGATCCACAGGACCCTGGTCATGAAGGGTGTGTACTCCTATTCACCATATGTAAGAGTGTCAGAACCTTGCCCTAAATTAATATTACTTTTTCCTGCCTACCTTTCTTTTTTATATACCTCTTCCTGGAATAGCCTACGCCCGACTGGAGAGGATCCTGTCTCAGGCGCCAGATAGAAGTGATCAGAGACTAGACTGAATAATCCCCACGGGATACTGGAGGAGGGAAGCTATCTGATTATGTCTTTATGAGCACAGCAGCAAGCTGTCTGGGCAACAAACTACCTTGCTGCATTCCTGGCTTGCTTGGAACTCCTCACCTAAAGATGCTTCTGGCACTTGATCTTGGCTTTTGATTTTTTATCTGTATTCCTGGCTGGTGACATCACAACACAGGTGACTGACCTCAGCAACCTACACCTTGGTCCCTTGTACTTCTCATTCCTGATTTTTGAAATTCACTGGATATGTTCAGGGTTCCAAATGTTGTTCTCATGAGTTTTTAAGTAGTATACATTTATCAAGCAGACAGAGTGTGTGTATATATGTTTGGAGGGAGAGAATAGCAGGACGAATCAGGTTTTGAATGGAAGATGACAAAACAGACTTTAATATTCTCCCCTAATCTCAATTTCCTCTGAATTCTTTTATTAGGGAAAAATAGCTTGAAGCATTGAAGAACTTTATAAACTCAATTTAATCAATTTTTGTCAAATATTGTTTTCTGGTATACTTGAACAGTCTAAGAATTCAAGCATTGTGATGGTATAACATGATTTATTGATTTCAACTGCAATTCCTCTAAAGTCGCTGGGAACTTTGTGCACAGATTGAATCAGATATTTAGGATAGCATCTCAGTTCATAATTAGGGTAATAAGAAAAGGTAAGACTGTATGACAAAAAAATGTGTTCCACATGACTTCCCTGGAATCACAAGCTAGCAGGCAGAATAAAAGGTTAAATCCACTTTCATTTTGCAGATTTTCTTGTTTGAAGAAAATCAATCAAAACAGTAATTGGAAAATAGGGGAAAAAACTTTACTATGCTTATGTATCAATATGCTTACCAATTATTTATTTGCCACAGTTTTCTATATACAGAAGGCTACTATAAACTCTTGGATACATGATTCCTAATGGAACTTAAGTTATTTTTATTTTCCCAGTGACTTTCAAGTGGAAGTTTCAGTATTGGATGCCTGACATACATTAACATTTACAATCTCAGTGCATTTGCACGGAGCAATAGAGACTCGGTGCTTTTTTGCTCTGCATCTTCCTTAAATCTGTTCTTATACTTTTTATAGGAAGGACAAAGTAAAAGGATTTGGCAAGCTAATTCAACCTGCCACTCTGAACTAGTGGGAGAGTTGTTAGAGAATACTGGCACTAAAGACTTTTTATAAGGGTCTTGCACAGAGAAGATGGACAATCTTTCCTCTGAGCCTCTACCTTCCTGGCTTTCTTTCAGCACTATTGTGTGTGTGATAGACTTCCAGCCATAAATGCAGCAGAAAACATCATTTATTTCAAATAATACTAAGCAGCTTTTCTTTAATCTTTTCTACTATGTCCTGAGTAATTCTTTGTAGAACAAATATTTGCTGTCTCAGGAAAAAAATCTGCCAAGTTTTAGAAGGAGTTATGTTGGGATGAGCTTATTCATAATGATTTTTACTGGGCTTTTTGTGGACAAGTGAGAAAAACGGTTTCTTTTCCAAGACACTTCTGCTTCACTGCACAATTTCTGTGCCACCTTACCTCTGCTACTTATCCTTGTTATGTGTTGTTTTTGCCTCTGGTTAGCAGTTAGTCCTGGTTGGGGGCTCTAAAGGTATAATGAGCAATTTGGATTTATGGATTTCTGCAGCTACTTAAAAGGGAATTAAAACAATTATGAGCTAGCTTCTGATTCAAGCCTTCCAAAAATCTAAGCCAGGTCTCTTTAATCTTCACAAAATCCTTTTTTGTATACAAAAACTATCCACATTCTTTTTCTGTTCTTGTTCTCCTTCTGTTCTTGCTCTCCATACAGTTACTACAATGAATAAAAACATGCAGTGGATTTTTAAAACAAACACTGCCAGTTTGGAAAATCTGTGTAGTGCTAAAAACAGGCACCCAGAATTCTTAGTGCTGATGCATAGAACCAGAGTGGAATTCAGTGCTAAAAGGAATCTACCTCTTCATGTGAGATATTTATATTTAGCCAAGCTATCTGAAACCTGAGCAGATGATGGTTAACTATTCTTTTGTTTCTAGGCAAATTAATTATCATATCATGCCACCTAATAAAGTACAGTTAGTGATGTTAGTGATAAGTAAACAAAGACAATCAGTCAAACATTTTCTGCACTTACACAGCATGACCTGGTGTCCATTGTTAGTAATTTTTTTACTGTTGTTTAGTATAACTCCTTCAAATCTCCATACTTTCTCACCGAGTAATATCTTTAATGTTATTAGTGTCAGATACTGTGTAGTGTAATTTGAACAACCTGTGCCTCCATGATGTAGTGATGTAGTGGCAGAATGGCTAAGGTATTTTAGTCCAGATTCAAAGGTGTGAGTTTGAGTCTTCCTCTGGATTCATAGTGAAGGTTCGCTCCTTAGGCAACACAGGTGTAAATAAGTACATGGGTAATCTGATGCTAGCCATATCATTCACTCATGTGCTCTTGGCTACAGAAAGTGACATGCTCTACCCATGACAGGCCAGTGGGTCCTCTTAGCTCTGGAAAGAACTTTGGTCTCTTTGTATGTGTCATTCTCGAGTCAGGCTACAAAATATAAGATATTTGCATGACTCTAAGTCTAGGGACAGAAATTACACGTAAACTGGTGTAAGTGATTGGAAACCAGTTCAAATGTGTAACACAACAGAAGTTCAGTGCACATAAACTGCTTTCAAAATGGCCAAAATTGGTTTAAAATAAACCTGGATGGATAAAGTATCAGACTTAGGTTCAATTGGTTTATTAAACTTCTGATCCCCTCCACATTCAAGTTAACTCACAGTCCTCCAGCATCCCAGGATAATTTGCATCTCCCCCGCAACCTCCCCTTCACAGGGTGGGCGGGCTAGCCTTGGCTCAAGCTGTTTGCTTCAGCCAAGCAGGGAGGCTTACTCTAGTGCCCTGTGGCTTCTAGCCTGGGCCACTGCAGGCATGTGACTTTATTTCCAGAACCAAAAGTGAATTTCTGTTCATTTGCTTGTTGGTTCAATCAGCACAGCTTAGACTAACCTGCAAAGACTGAATTGATTCAGTGTCAGGCTTTTTGACCTTTTGTACTTAGCCTAAGAGATCATATCTACAGTACTTGTTATCATGGTTTGTCATATGACCACAGCTACTAACCAGAATTTCTGTGAACCACTTTTGGAGGATGTCAAGTTCATGCTTACCTAGAGTAGGTGGAGGTTGGTCTGTTCCAGTACATTGGGATAGAGTTGCATGATTTATGGTTTCACAAGAGAGAGTTCCCTACAACTTTACAGTTAACAAACTTTTCTTATTATTAATAAAAACACAAATGCCTTGTGTGCAGGGGGTTTCCCTCACAATTTTTTTGCTGATGGTTCCTGTCTAAGCTGCAATGCAAGCAGTATGCTTGACTGGAAAGGAAATGATGTTTTAAGTGGATGTTAATCGGTGTCAAAGCGATGCTCATTTTAGTGCAGATTTACATGCAGAAATCAAATGCTGGCTTGTGGAAGCATCCCGTGTTACCTGTAGATCCTGTCAAGCATGGGAACTCCTGCAGTTTCATTAATAGAATGGCAGCAGCTGTCTTTTTGGTGATTTCCTATGTAACACCACTATAACATGACAATGACAAGTTACATTTTATAATCCATTTTCTCTTTCTGTGTTTTCATTATTTCTTTTAAAGACCAGAAAAGAAAGGGAGAATGTTATGAAGTGAGGAATTCCTTTTTAGACCCTCTCCAAAAAGTCTATATCATGTTAGATCTGGACATAATGGTGTCTTAGAGCAGTGGTTCTCAACCTTTTTCATACAGGGACCCATTGCTAAGATCAATGGCTTGTATACCCACACCACCCTGACCTGACCCACAGTTCCCTGCCCCCCTGGGGCCTATTGGCACCCCTCACACCCAAGCCACAGCCCCCTGGGCCTTGCTGGTTACATTGACCCCCAAGTCACAGCCTCCTGCCCCCCACCCCGGGCCATGCTGGTGCCCCTCACTCCCAATCCACAGTCTCCTGCTGGAGGGAGCCCCCAGCTGCCTCCGTCCTACTTAGGCCAGAGCATGAGCTGTGAGTGTGGACCCCTGCATGTATGGGCTCTGGCCCCATGCCACCAGCCCAAGCATGCAGCTCCCCACTGCGAAGGACCTCCCCCGCTGAAGGGCCAGGCACCTTCTCCCCCCACTTCCCTTGCCCTGTCACAGCTCTGCACCAGGCCGCTGTCCCCAGCACTGGCAGGCAGGCACATGCGCGTACACACACACACCCCCCATCAGCTCTCTGGACAGTCCCCTGGACCTCCATCCCCCACTCCCCATACTTACCTGCACTCAGTGTCTGAGGCTGGTCCCACAACCCAGCCTTGCTTTATGCTAGCCACGTGTGTCTGCGCGTGCAGACGTATGTGTTCCTGCTGCCTCCAGTCATCCCAAGCAGCTGCTTGCAGGCTGGAATGGTGCTGTCCTACAAGGGGAAACCCATGCTTTCACAGGTTTTTCTGGGGACCTGCTCACAACCCTTTCAAATATTCTTGTGACCCACTTTTGGGTCTCGAGCCACAGGTTGAGAAACACTGTCTTAGAGTACAGAACTTGCTTTCAAATACAAGCTAATGATGCAAGTACAGGTGTCCTCACAATGTATTGTCTTGTAGCTGTATAACAAGGCATTGACAAACAATAGTTGAAATAAGTTGGCTATGTTTGTACAGGTTCCTGCATCTAATACTTTAAGTCCTGCTTCTGTCTCAGAGTTCAATAGGTTTTTCAAAATACATGTTATTTTTACTTCTGCACTTGTTTTTGTTTACCGATTTTAATTTCCAATTTTCTGCTACCTCTTTGAAACTGTAGTTGTTAATCTTATACTTTCTTGTTTCTATCAGAAACCAGGGCTGGGCCTATTGGAAATGCCTGCTGGAATGCTGCCAGATATTGCTGAACCGAACCAAGCTTTATGTTGCTACCATTGGACTGTACTGAATTCTTAATTAAATTATTTCTTGTTGCTAAACTGTTTGTGTGTTTCAGCATGTTAGCCTTTTGGCTTTTCTACATGGTTTTCATACTATACTCAGTTTCATTAAAAAATAAGAATCTCTGTTTCCCACATGAAGTTTCTTATGCTCTGATCTTATTCCTGTCAAGTAGGATTAATGCCTGAAGTAGTGTTCTTGAAATCCATCATCACCGCACATCCATAGAATGTTAAGGCCAGAACAGACTAGTACGGCTGTTTAATCCTGACACCTGGGTAGCACAGGAGATCATACCTTCTACTTGAACTAGAGCACATTTTTCAAAAGGCATCCAATTACGATCACAAGATAAGAATAAAGGTATATGAATGTGGTCCCAGGAAAACATGATGCCGGTCAATACACTGACATGTTGATGTCCAATATCAGGTCAGTATCATGCCTCATCTTGACATCTTGGTTTACAATGGAGTAAAAAACAAAATTCCAGCTAGGTTAATTATTTGGCCTGTTATTTCCAGAGAACTGCCATCCAGATCTGCCTTGCTCATTAAGTGTTGAGGCTATTTTAGGGTACATTGTGGAATAGCTGGTGTCATACTGGCAATAGGAATTCTTTTTCACTCTTATATTTTATGATCTTACAACAGTATGTATAACAGTACACCATATAATAAGCATGTTGGATCTTTTCAGAAGTAAGCCTTATTACATGGTCTTCCAAGATTATCTATGTGGGAAAGTCCCATGAAACTTGGAATCACTGGGGTTCAGTAGAATTAACTCTAAAATATATAGAATTTAACAAAAGAATATGCATTTTCTAGGTATAGAATTCTACAGTATAACTCAACAAGCTTGCAGAGAGATCATGGTTTTCTATTATGAAGGGCTTTTCTATAAGGGATAGTTTATCCACCTATTTTAAGTCATCCTCTCATTAACAAAGTAGCTGGCTGTACCTGTAAGAATCTGTAGAGCTTTACTGTCTTCACTTTATACAATAGTAGTATAACTTTAATTGCCAGTAATCCCATTTGACATTGAAATGCCATTGCCATTTGAAAATCCAATCACTGCATGCATTTTCACTAGTCTTCATCAAAAGCAACTCTGAAGTGAGGATTTGGTGCACAGTTTTGCCAGCAATTCATGAGGTGTAAGAAAGATCAGCACCTTTTGCTATCCTTCTGCAATGCTGATAGCAGTGAGACTAGCCAGCCAGTAAACACCGTAGATATGTTGGGCAGAAGCATTAGCAGGAATGTTCAGACATGCTGATGACAGGCCCCCATGCTAATGGTTGCAATCTGAACTTCTACATTTGCACCTGCAAAATGAATTGCAAATGCAATTGAGAATGCTTGCCCCTCTAATGGTCTGATTGCAGGTGCAAATCAAGTAGTGAAAGGCACAGCACTATGATTTGCAATTAGAGCTGAGTGATTTTTTTTCAGTGAATAGTAAATTTGTCAAAAAATGTGGAATCAGTCATCCCCAAACTGTTCAACAATTTAGGTTTAATTTGTTGAACAGTTTCAGCTGGGGGAAAAAAAAATCCAAGTGGCACTCTTTCATTCGATAGCTTCAGGTTTTACAGCATTCATTCCCCCAGGATGTCAGAAACCCAGATTCAACTCTCTTCTCTTGCTGATGGAATCTGAAGTCACATTTTCTTTCTCTAGGGAAGAGAGCTATCAGGCTACAAGATATACTGAGGTGGAGCGTTGTCAGCCTATTCCCTTCACAATGTTTTACCTTGTGTAAATGAACACTCACATGAGCGGGGCCTGGAACAGAGGTGTCTCCACTGCTCAGTGGAATGCCACAACCACTGTGTTGGGGAATTTTTCTCTCTTGGCTCTCTTGACTAGGGGTGACATAACCATACAGGCAGCATAACGTAAGGCAGCAAATTGTAAGGGGTGGCAAAAATGGTACTCTGGGCAGGCAGGAAGTGTGCTGGTGCTCTGGGTGGGCAGGCAGCATGTACATTTGGCCAGGCCTGGGCCTAGGCTAGCAAAAATCATTATTCTGTCCCTGTCTGTAACTATATAGCTGTTTGTGGCAGGGCACAGTTGGTGCCTGCCACTTTAAGGGCTGAGCCAAACAGCCAGCAGGTGCCTGATGGCACTGGCCATTTTAGAACCATGGCTACCTATATAAACAGAGCAGTTTGCCACTAGCATCCAGGCAGGAAACATTACCTGGCTGAGCTGCTGTATGAGAACATCTATAGGTAGGAGCAGGAGGTTCTTGGTCCTGGGCATGATCTAAAATTGTACCCTGCCAGGGGTGGATGGACTGATGGGGCTCCCAGTGGTATGGGAGCCTCCAGAAAAATACCAGACCGTTTACCACCATGATGGAAGGTGGGTCTGAGAGCCTCAATAACCCCTAGCCCCCGCATGACTGTGGGTAGCAGTTGGGGCCGGGCATGGCTATGGCCACCTGAGCCCCCACTGGGGAGGGAAGCCTTGGAGCCCCAGTGAGGGGGTGGAGATTGGGAGCCGTGCATGCGTGGGCGTGTGCACATGCCCTGAGAGGGGCCAGAGTAAGCTTGGACCTGGTTGGGTAATTGGCTGGCCACTACCCTGGTGAGGTTTGTGGGAGAGGCCCAAAAGATGGTACATCTGCCACCCAAAGTGTGTGCTAGATAAAGCCTATGGCCAAAGGGGCCTGCCCTGAAAGGGAGCAAGGCACTGTAAGTTCTTGATGTGTGAAAGAGACTGCATGAGAGGCCCTAGTGAGAAGAGGACACTATGAATACATGCATGTCTGAGGCCTGACAATGAGGGTGAAGCTTGGTCTGGCTGTAGGCCAACATTGTCACTTGCATGCTATTTGTGAGGCTTGGGCTGCAGTGTAAGGAGGAACGGAGCCACAGATGGCACCCCATGGCATCGGGGTGAGAATGGGCAGCCTCCTGCCTAATTGGAATCAATTAAGAAACAGCAAGACATGGCAGATGAGTGAGGTGGGCAGTTGGTCCCGCATAAGGTGGGCGGGCCAATGGCAGACCAGCCCCTGGAAGGCCCCCTGTTACACTGTTTAAAACAAAGTAGAATGGCTCCCACAAGATGGATTGAGCATGGCTTATCTGAGAATACCTGAGAGAGAAAGATGTTAGAAATGTTATAGATTTCCTAAAGCTGAGGAAGGAACAAAATTCAGGGTACCAATGTCTGTTGGATACCCTTCACCACTGAAAGAAAACTACTGCTAGATTGTTTTTGCTTTCCTACAAAAACCTGACATCAACATAATTTTTCAGTTTCTTTCATTCAGTTGTGAACTAAACAATCAGTTTTTCGCAGAGTTCTTCCTGCAACTCAGATGTAGGTGCACAACGAAAGGCATTGCACCCAAACATTTAAATCCTGTCCTAGATCCTTCTGTTCAAAATCTATCCTGACTCATCACCTCTGCACCATTCTTGGTATCTTGGGAACATGCATCTTATCTCGGGGGGAGGGTTGGGGTGGGGTGCTAAATCATTGCCATGTCATCATAACACTCTAAAACCTGACAAGTGGGTCATAACTCCATTCTTCTTCAGACCTTGAAGTTATCAAGGAAGTACTATTATACAGGTACAGTTCATCCTAGATTATACTGTGGTGTTGGAGGTCTATAATTATCAACCAACTGTGAGAACTTTTAGAAGTTTCACAGAATTTCCAATTTAGGTTGTAAGCCAATAGAGGGGAAAAAGAAGTGGGACATATCCTTCCTGACTGAGGAAATCTGTAGTAACCATACTAGGAAAGGAAGACCCCAATTCCTGTGGCTTCTCCAGCCCTTCAGGTAGTTCTACACCTACTTTAGATTGAGGTTAGTCTGATTTTTTTTTTTCAATGAGAGAGTGATCAGAGTTTGAGCATGGCTTATATTCCATATAGTACAGTATAATAAGGTTGAAATTTAGAGCACTCTCGCACTTTTGGAGTCCAAAGGGATTTGGCTATTGCCTTCAGTGGTGGAACTATCTGGGCTTTAATGAAAGAATATGCACTTGTTTTGATAGTTAGACTCCCTTTGAAGTACTGTTGTGTTTAATTTGAATGGAATAAATGGACTCAGAGTCTCATAGGTGTTTTAACATGGTCCTGTCACTGTATAATGTTAAACAAGCTTCAGGGTCTCGCATGCAGAGGCTTCGGCATACTTTGTCCCCTGACCAGCAAACAACATTAAAAATCTTTTTATTTATTAAAGATGCAGAGAAAGAAAGGAAACAAACTAAAATATTTGAAAATATTGAGTCAGCTTCCATGTTAGCATTCCTTAACCTCTTTCTCTTCAGCTGTAGAGAACTCTAATAGGGAAACCCTTGTGCTGATAATGCTTTAGATGGAAGTGGAGATGAAAATTACTGTCCTTTGCAGGGTTCTGTCATCAGAATCCAGTCACAGGCAAACAACCCACAGAAGCAAATAGGAAAAAAAAAACCCAATAGAGACTAAAAATGTACTTTGTTTTTACTTACTAGCAACCTTGTTCTTGGAGAAAGACAGATAAAACACATAATCTTACTGGCCATTCTGGGAACTGGAAAACTTGCTCATACTGAACTTTTAAGTGACTTTCTAGTCATGGAGTCTTAGCAGTGTTGAAAAATTCAAGGCAAAGATATGAGTGGGGAAGGCAAAGGATACCCATGGGAAAGGATGTCTGTAAGTAAACAGGTAGCACATTTCAAGTGGTTTTCAAGACTTAGTGTGACCTGGTGAAGGTGGAGTTATCAGGGTCCCTCCCTTTAGCTAGTTCTGGTCAGGACAGCTCTCATGATAAGTGATGAACAGGGATCCGGGTTTTCCGTTTCCCACGGAAAAATGGAGAAAACCGTGGATTTCCCATTTTAATTGGAGAAAATGTGGATTTTCCTTTTCAGCAGGGAAACCTGTGGAATTCCCCCTTTTGCCAAGAGTTCCAGCCTGCAAGTGCTGTTTGCAAAAGGGGGGGGAAAGCCCCAGCCCTGCCCAGAGGGGGAGGGAGAGGGGGAAAGGGCGGGACCCAATGCAATCACTTACCCGAGGCTACCACAGGAGGAGGATCGGGCTTCTTTGTTCCTGCAGGTAAGTAGGGCTTGGGGTTTGCAGGGCAGGGCTGGGGGCTGTGGGAGCAAGGATGTGTTGGGGGAAGACATGGAGTGCCTGTCACCCAGCAGGCACTCCCCAACACTTTCCCCTCCCTCAGCCCAGGCAGGCAGGGAGAGGGGGGGAACAGAATGCCCTGGGGAGCAGTAGCAGAGGGGTGAGGGGCACTGCCGGCCCCCCACCTCAGCTCACTCTGGGCCCACTCTCAGGAGCAGGGCTGGGGGGGCAAGGGCAGCAGTGCCCCTCTGTGGGCCACATGTGTGCTGCCCAGCTGGGGGGGAGGGGGAGCTCACATGTGGCAGCCATCACTGCTGCTACACCTTGTGCTGCTTGCTTGCAGCTGGCAGCAGGGAAGCTGCATGGGACGCAGGGTGCGGTGGTGTGGTGGCGGCTGCTGCATATAAGCCTCCCACCCGGCCAAGCAGGCATGTGAGGCCCTCAGAGGGGCACTGCTGCCCTCACTCCTGCTCTGGGCAAGCAGCACAGGGCATGGTGGTGGCAGTGCAGTGGTGCTGGTGGCTGCCATCACATGAGCAGAGGTGCAATGCGGGGACAGCTGCCGGTGGTGGTGTGGTGGCAGCCGCCACCGGCAGTGTGGTGGCAGCCACTGAGTGCCAGCACCACTGCACCGCTACCGCCATGCCCTGCACTGCTTGCCTGGAGCAGGGCTATAGGGGTGAGGGCAGCGGTGCCCCTCTGTGAGCTGCACATGCCTGCTGAGGTGGGGGACCAGCAGTGCCCCTCACCTCTCTGCCACTGGGCCCCAGGGCGTGCTCCGTTTTTCCCCGCCTGCCTGGGCTGAGGGAGGGGAAAGTGTTGGGGAAAGCCCCACTCGCAGTGCCTGCCAACTGGCTCCCTCAGCCCCCAGCTAGCTTCCCTCCCCCCCCCAGCAGCAGTGGTGTGATGGTGGCTACCACATGTTAGCTCCCCATCTCCCACCCCCCCACTGTGTGGTGCATGTGTGGCCCGCAGAGGGGCACCGCTGCCCTTGCCACCCCACCCCTCCCTGGGAGCAAGCGCAGAGATGCACTCCCCCATTTTCAATCTGCCCCCCAAACCCCTTCCTTTCCCCCCATTCCTCCACACACCTACCTGCTGGTGTGTCTCTGTGTGTGGGGCTCTTGTGGGGGAGTAAGGGGCATGAGCAGGGCTGGGGAGGCTGTGGGTGGGGGGAGTGAGGGGCACTAGCAGGGCTGTGGGTGGCCCATGGGGGCCTTTAATTTTTATCATATTTTGGATTTTTTTTATCAGAGAATTTGTAATTTTTATTATTATTCATCAGGGAAAACCAGGATCCCTGGTAATGAAGGACCACCTGTGAAATGGTAACACCTGGAGAGAGTGTGAGTGTTGTAGCCATAACAACAAATCCTGCCTCTTTCAAATCCATCCTCCCTCCTGTTTTCAGTGTCAAGTTACAGATCCCATATGGTCCAGGTGAGCATCAAAACCAGTAGTATAACTGTGAAGGGGCAAGTGGGGCACCGACTCTGGGTGCTGACTAGGAAGTGTCAGCGTTGCCCCACCACAAGTCTTTGCCATGACAGGGGCAGCCTGTACTGCCCCTGCTCAGCCATAGGAGCTGGGCAGAGAACCACTACCCCAAGTAGCGCATCTGGAGGCAGGGGGAACAAGTGGAGTGAGCAAAATGGCAATTCCCTAGACCCATCTTGAAAGCCTTTGCCAGAGCAGGCATAGCCCTGCATCCAATACATATGTGTTTTGGGGGTGAGAAGGGAGAAAATGGGACATCAGGGTCAGCTTGCAGGATCCTGGTCACAGAACTGCTGCTGCTGGAGGAGAGCTGATGCTGCTACAGTAGTGGCAGTAGCAGGGGCAGCAGTAGCTTGGGAGGGCAAGCCTTCCCTTCCACTCACTCACGTCCCCCACCCTCTCTCCATCCTGGGTCTACAACGATTGGCAAACTCCTGTGCCCCCTGCCAGGCAGTCAAAGCTAGCTACACCTTTGCTCAAAAATAGTAGTGCATGGCATTTTACTAATTTGTCAACCAATCAAGCCTAGTTTCTTCTTCTACATGTCTCTTGTTTACTTAATATGATTTAACACAGTCCTTGGGTGGGATCTGTAAGTTTACCATGGGTTCAGAAATGTGATAAGAGGGGAGCAGTGCCAGTATAATTGCCATGGCTCCTAGGCTCACAATGTGTCCTGATGTCAAATTTCAAGACCGGTGGAGAGCTCTGAAGGCCAGGTGATGCAGTCCTGCAGGCCAGATCTGCATGTTGGATACAGCCTGTGGGGTGAAATGAGTTGGACAGTGCTCGGACTATAGGCCTCTGCACAACAATGCAGACTGAAAATTCTACCTTATTTAGTGTTAACACTTTACATTAATATTGCATTCATCTTGAGGCTCTCAAAGCACTTAAAGACATTAATTAACCTGTCAGCCTTTTAATAATTTTCTGAGGTAGGTAAGCATGATTATTCTTATCATGCATGTGGGAGAATGAAAGCCGAGATATTATGTGACTTTTCTAAGGTCAGTGGCAGAGATAAGAATAGAACCTAAAACTGTTGACTCATTTTATAATCTAGGCATTGAATAATCTTTCTTACTGTACTGTAACTGCAAGATGGCAGCTTCTGGGCAGTGATAAAAAAGCTGTAATGAATTTCTTAAAAACAAGCACTTCCTTGTGATGAAGATCACCTCTCATGCTTTCCAGAGTTATGTATGTGAGAGTTCAGAAGCATGGGACATAACCTTTCACGATCAGGCCATTTTATGCTGATTCTTAAGAGTCTTAATCTCCTTTTAAACTGACATAATTTTGGTTAATAGTTGTAATTTTAAGTAAACACATCTGAAATAGTCATGGGACAATTGCATGACCATTTGCTAAATGTTTCCATTTGAAGCAGTGCCATTACTGTACAGTATGCTTCTGAAGCTGTTGGCATTTTGCAAACACATGCGATGAAGTATCAATAAGAACTTCTGTGAAGCAAATGCTTGTATTGTTTTAATTATAAGAACTGTCGTCAGTATTTTAGTTTTGTTAGTGAACAGTTATTAATAGATTATTACAGACAATGGCACTGGTCATGGAAATATTGCTCAAAGCAATATGTACTTCCAAAAAGGAAAATGTCTAGGTGCAATATCTTAATTTGTTATTACAGATCTGGAGTTCTTTCCTTAAACAAGTGTGTGTTGTTTTTTCTTTGTTTGTTTGTTTTTTAAACTTACCAAACTTTTTGTAACTTATAAGTACACCTACAGCAAAGGGTATCATCAAAATTGAAAGGAATTCCAGTTAAAAGAAAAGGTAGTTCAGACAGAAGAAATTGTGTGCGCACACACTTCTTTTCTTTCTTATAATTTAAAATAAGTTAAGGTTCTGTTCTTCACATAATTTTGTCCATACACAACATGATTAGTAGAGATTTAAAAATTGTAGTAGTTTATCTTGTGTCATTGTTGCCTAGTACATAGTGATCATTTTGCTTGTTGCTCCATAGATGGGTCTTACCAATATAATTATGTAACTGTGCTGAAGCACCCTCCTTCCTGCTGATGTACATTGCCCACTGTACTGATGCTGCTCAGTATGATGCCCTCTTGCCATTCTGGTCCTTACCAAGTCAGTCTGGCCAACTGCCTGGATGCCTAGATGCAATCACAATTAGTCTGTATCATAAGTGTGAATGCAGAGATACAGGTTCTGTTCCTGTGCTGTGCTTTCCTGAGCAATGCTTGTGGGAGTTCAGAGGCATGAGCTAAATAACTGTTTTTTATAACCAGACTGGTGACCTGATCTTCATTTGTAGTGTGGAAGGGATCTCAATATAGTACAGTATAATTTGATTAAACAATTGCATAATTTGATTAAATGTATGATGAAAAGCTCTCTTGGCACATGGTGAATCATTGGTTAAGTATTTAATCATTAGAAGAGGGTAATCACACCACTCCAGATTCATTTCGGAGCATTTTTTAAACAAAGTTCTCAATCTGGGGCTCCTGAACAAATATTACTGTGCCACCATAAGTCATGCTCTTCATATATTGCTAAAGTGGGGGGACGGGGAGTGGCAACTGGATCCTAACTAGACGGCAACCCAGTCTCAGGTGAGGGGGAGAAGACAATATGAAGAAAGTGGCATATTACAGTTCTATCGTTAGCAATGTGGCTTAGGAAAGAACACGCCTCCTCTGGGGGCTCTTATAGATCCCCTCTCACAATAACATTTGAGTGCTTCATCATTTGATGTATTTACATTTCTAACACTTCTTTCAGATACAGAAGTGCTATTATCTCTGTTTTACAGATGGGAAGTTGAGATACAGAGGCTAAGGGCTAGATCCACAAAAGGACTTAGCTCTAAGTCCACAACTAAAATCCACAGAACACTTGCTCAGTTTCTGCCAAACCATGGAGGCCCTACATTCCAGAGGTGCCTTAAGGTGTGTGTAGATGAAATGGGGGCCCTAAATTGAAGCGGTATGTTTTTTAAACCCACCACTTCAATTTAGGGCCTTTTAAACCCACATGTTGTGCACACACCCTGTACCTATCTGCTTCTACGGTGATGGGGAGGGGAGAGTGAGCTGCTGGTGGGCAGTGCAGTCCCTGGGCTGCAGGGGGGGCTGGTGCCTCCCTCTGCAGCAGCGGCAGCCCCCCCACCAGGCGGCACCTGTCTGCAGGCACCCAGCTCAGGCAGTCCCGGGGGCACCGCAGCCACGGAGGAAAGCACTGGGCCCTTGCGCAGCTCAGGTAGGCAGGCTCCGGAGGGCAGTGGGGAGGGCAATCAGGCATGTTGCTTTTCTTGGGTGGTGCCTGGCTTCCCAGGCTGCTGCCAGGCTATCTGCAGGACTTCCTGCAGGGCCCCTGAGCTGCACAGAGCCCGGTGCGTTGCTCCATGGCTGTAGGGGCAGCAAACTAAAACCCCTCAGAGGTGTTTGAGTTTGCTGTGTCCAGAGTCATTTAAGATGCATCAGGCTGCTGAATTTCCTGCAGCATCTGGAATTAATGTGCAATACACCACTGAGGTGTGCAAACACTAACACCATTAAAGCAGTGCAAAAGTATTTAGCCCACTTTAAAGTGTCACGTACACATGCCCCTCATTTCATCTACACACGGCCTTAGTTTTCATTATTCTTGCTCCCTAAGAGCCTTCTAGGAGTGTCCAGAATTGCCTAGCTCTTGACAGTGAGTAGCTTGGTGCCTGAGCTCGATCAGGATTCCCAGAGCATTCCCAGGTGTTCCTCCATCTATCTCACCTGCAAGGCCTATTTAAGTGGCATTCTCAGAGAAGAGTTACTGGATCCCCCCAACCTGAATTCCCTCAAATGATATAGCAGTACCAATGTTCAGGCTCCTACATACCTCCACACATACTTTGTTTATAGGCTGGGGCTTATACAACAGGAGGTGGGGACCCAGGGTCAATTCCCTACTCTGCTGGAGGTATGTTTCTGAGAAATCACTCTGAGCCAAGGGGTTTGACAGAGATCTACTTCATCCACTGTCCAGTTACCATGGTTGGAATATGAACCTGTGCACAATAGTTTCAGCCATGTCATGACACAGCCAGACATAGTTGGGCTCACAGAAACATGGTGGGACCCAACACACGACTGGGCGGTGAATATCAAGGGCTATAGGCTGTACAGGAGGGACAGGACAGGGAGGAAAGGTCAGGGTGTGGTGCTCTACATCAAGGAGGAATACACATCCTCATCTAATAGCACAAGGTCAGTTGAGGGGCACACTGAAGTGCTCTGGGTTAGAATACAAGGGAGTCAAGGGGAAAGGGACTTAACGGTGGGGGTCTACTACAGACCACGCAACCAAGGGGAAGAGCTATACCGGGAATTCTTAAGTCAGCTCATGGAGGTAGTTGGGTCAAAAGACGTGGTCATCATGGGTGACCTGAACTTTCCAGACATCTGCTGGGAAGAGCAGTCAGCCAGCTGGGAACCTACGTGAGACTGCTCACGTAGGTTCCTAGCTCAGATACAGGACCTCCATCTAACCCAGGAGGTGCATAGGCCCACCAGGGGAGATGCCTTGTTGGACCTGGTGCTGGCCACAGGCAACGACCACATGAGGGGGCTGTGGGTGCTCAACCACCTGGGCGACAGTGATCATCACCTGCTGGAATTCACCATCCAGCGCCAGGTGGCAAAAGCCTGCAGCAAGGCAGCAGCCCTGGACTTCAGGAGGGTGGATTTCAATGAGGTAAGAAGAATAGTTGGGGAAGTACTGAGGTCCCAGAGGGGTGGGGAGTCGGGTGTCCAAGAAGAGTGGTTGTTCCTTAAGGAGACGATCTTCCATGCACAAAGGGAGGTAATCCCAACAAGGATCAAAGGGGGCAAGAGGGTGCAAAAGCTCCCATGGCTTACCAAAAGCATATGGGAATGTCTCCTAGCTAAAAGGGAGGTGTACACCCAATGGAAGGGAGGGGCCATCACCAGGGAGGACTATACCTCAGTTGCTCAGGGCAGCAGGGGGGGCGGTCAGGAAGGCCAAGGCGGAGATGGAACTGGGACTAGCTACCTGGATCAAGGACAGCAAGAAGTCCTTTTTTAAATACATAGGGGGAAAAAGAAGGTACTGGGTAATGTGGGGCCTTTGCAAGACACACTAGGAAATCTGGTTGTCACACCAGATGACAAGACTAACCTATTTAACAATATCTTTGCCTCCATTTTCCTGAACAGGGACCAGACCAGCCCATCTGCCTGGACCCCCTCAGGCCCTGGGGGAGGCGCACCCAGGCCTAAGGGCAATAAGGATCTAGTCAGGGAACTTCTGGAGGGACTGGATGTATTTAAATCAGCTGGTCCTGACGACCTCCACCCCAGAGTGCTGAAGGAATTAGCAGACGTCATTGCGGGACCCCGGCACAGCTTTACAAGCACTTGTAGTGCTCTGGTATGGTGCCAGAGGACTGGGAAAGGGCCAATGTGGTTCCCATTTTCAAAAAAGGGAGGAGGGAGGACCCAGGAAACTATAGGCCAGTTAGTCTTACCTTGATCCAGGGTAAGCTTTTTGAGAGAATTATCCAGGCGCATGTCCATGAGGGGCTAGCAGGGGAGGCTATGCTTAGGGGCAACCAACATGGGTTCATTAGAGGCAGGTTCTGTCAGACCAAACTAGTGGCCTTCTATGACCAGGTCACAACATCCTTAGAGGCAGGGGTAGCAGTGGACGTAGTCTTTCTGGACTTCAGGAAGGCCTTCAATACTGTCTCTTAACCCATTCTCATTAAAAAAAAACTAGGGAACTGTGGCGTCAACACCTACACAGTCAAATGGGTCACTAACTGGCTGGAGGGCCACACCCAGAGAGTGGTGGTGGATGGGTCATTTTTGACCTGGAGGGATGTGGGCAGTGGGGTCCCCCAGGGCTAAGTCCTTGGACCTGTGCTGTTCAACATCTTCATCAGTGACTTGGACGAGGGGGTAAAAAGCACCCTATTCAAATATGCTGACAGCACTAAGATGTGGGGGGATGTGGGTGTGCTAGGAGGGAGGAATAGGCTGCAATTGGACCTAGACAGGTTACAGGGATGGGCAGATGAGAACAGGATGGGTTTCAACACTTGCAAGTACAAGGTACTGCACTTGGGAAGGAAGAACCAGCAGCATACCTACAGGCTGGGAAACTCCCTTCTTGTCTGTGCAGAGGCAGAAAAGGATCTTGGAATCATTATTGATGCCAAAATAAACATGGGCCGACAGTGTGGGGACGCGGTCAGGAAGGCCAACCACACCTTGTCGTGCATCTATAGATGTATCTCAGGCAGGTCCAAGGAGGTGATCCTCCCCCTCTGTGCAGCACTGGTCAGGCCGCAGTTGGAGTACTGTGTCCAGTTCTGGGCGCTGCACTTCAGGAGGGATGTGGACAACATTGAGAGGGTCCAGAGGAGGGCCACCCACATGATCAGGGGTCAGCAGGGCAGACCCAACAAGGAGAAGCTACGGAACCTGAACCTGTTCAGCCTCCAGAAGAGAAGGCTGAGGGGGGATCTAGTGTCCTGTTACAAACTAGTCAGAGGGGACCAGCAGGCACTGGGGGAGTCCCTGTTCCCCAGAGCACTACCAGGAGTTACTAGAAATAACGGACACAAGCTGACAGAGGGTAGATTCAAACTAGATATCAGGAGGCGCTACTTCACTGTCAGGATGGCTAGGACCTGGAACCAACTTCCAAGGAAAGTGGTGCTGGCTCCTACCCTGGGGGTCTTTAAGAGGGGGTTAGATGAACACCTTGCTGGGGTCGTTTGACCTCAGCACTTTTTCCTGCCATGGCAGGGGTCGGACTTGATGATCTATTCAGGTCCCTTCTGACCCTACCAACTATGAAACTATGACAATCAAAGGTACAGTTTCCCACAACTTCCTTCCTCAGGCACATGTAACAACAATAATACCAATTAAGAGTCAACCTTATTACTGTAGAATACAGGGTTTCAAAGACTCTTACATAACTTTGATTAAATCTAGTTAGTTGTCTCAGAAATGTCCTGTAGGTCTTCCAAAAGTTTTTCTCTGAACATTTCATTCCAGATCGCAATCATGTTCGGTTAAATATATCCTTTCCTCCTGCTATTGTTGGAAACAAGGTCACCTCTGACTCTCTCCCTTTTGGCTTGCAATTATGGAGTAAAGCACTGTTTAAAACTTCTCCAGATGTCCTCCAGCTTCAGATCTGGGACTGATTTTAACTGCTCCATTCTTACGTTCAGGGTATTTTCTTAACTTGTTTTAGTCCTTGTACCATCTATTGTTCAGGAATCATTTAGAACCAAGGAGTCTAGCAGAGGTCTGTTTTATTGCATGTCTGAATTCTTAATGGACCTTAATTACACCTCACAACAATCAGTTCAAGCTATGCTAGACCCTCTTAAAGATGCATTATTCCACAGAAGGAATTTGAACCTGCATGTCCCACTGCTGTGACCACTAGGCCACAGCACAGGATTTTTTCTGTCCCTATAAAATCTGTAACGCAACAGAAGTTCAGTGCACATAAACCATTTTCAAAATGGCCGAAACCAGTTTAAGATAAACCTGAATGGATGTAGTATTAGCCTGAAATTATTCAGGTTAAATCCGTTTATTAAACTTCTGTCCTAGATCCCCTCCGCATTCGAGTTAACTGACAGTCCCCCTGCATCCCGTGATGCTTTGCACCTCCCCTCAAATCCATCCCCTCGCAGGGCTGGCTCCAGCTGAGCAGGAAGGCCTGCTCTAGGACCCCTTGGCTTTGGGCCTGGGCCACTCCAGGCATGTTGCTTCATTTCCAGAATCAAAAGTGAATGTCTGTTCACTTGTTTATTGGTTCAATTTACACAGCTTAGTCTGACCTGTGAAGATTAAATCAATTCAGCCTCAGGCCTTTTGACTGTCTGTACTTAGTCAGGGAGAGTGAAGCATGGTATTAATTACTCTATATCAGAGCCAGGATTATTATGTTCATAGGTCTGGGAAGGCTGGGGATTTCTGTTGCTTTATGTTCTCTCTCTCCTTTCCCATCCACCATCTAGCTTCAGAGAGTTTATTGCTGTGAGTTCAGTACCACACAAGGGCTACCTTTACTTCACTTTTTGGAGGCAGCACCTGCAGTGAGCCTGGTGGCAATCCCTGGCATAGTACTGAGGTGGCATCTAGAAGCCTAACTATACATTTTGGCATCCTAGACAAAGCTGCAAGGGTGAGGAAGGAGAGCACTTTTTTGTCATATCGGGAGCAGTCTGGTGTGCCTCCTTACCACAGGACTCAGCTGGAAAAGTCCTGTGCTATCTGGATATAGGACTTGGGGGCCAGGAATCCAACCTAGCAGCTGAGCTGAAGCAGCTCTACACCACCTGGGCATTGGAGGTTCTTACATGTGATGGGGACTCAAAGACTCCCCACTGCTCCTGACATGTCCCTGTACCTGGTTTCAATGGCCAAGAAATACTGGGCTGCTGCTGCTGCTTGGCTTCTAGAGCTTGGCAGCTCAGGGCTGCTTCTGCTGTGTCTTAGTATACAGCTTCTACAACTGGGCTGCACAGGGCTTCTACAGCTTGGCTTCTATGGCTAGAGGGTGTGTCATGCTCTAAATGTGGCAAAGACTCTGGGGGACATGGACATCATTCCAGCACCCCCTCTAAGTCGGTGTCCAGGCTGATGCCCCTCTCAGCCCCCCAGTCATATTACTGATGGTGTTTATATGTGCTAAATCTTTCTAGATTGGTCTATACAATACATTGCTTACAAGCTAAGAGACATTATTAGAATTGGAGAGTATTTCTGAAAATGTAGGACTGTGTGAGAGGAGGATGGGTTAGACCTGGGCTAGGGACAGAAGTTACACAAACTGGTTTAAGTGATCAGAAACTGGTTTAAACCTATAACAGAACATAAGTTAAGTGCACATAAACCAGTTTCAAAATGGCTGAAACTGGGTTAAGATAAACCTGGTTGAATGTAGTATCAGACTTAACTAATTTGGGTCAAACCAGTTTATGAAACTTCTGTCCCATACCCCTTCCTGGTTCAAGTTAAATCAGAGTCCCCCAGCATCCTAGCATCTTGCAGCCTTGGGCTGGGCTGGGCTATCTGCTCCAGAGAACAGGGCTGGCCCTGCCCCTCTGCTCACTAGTTGGAGCAGTGAAGACTGGCTCACTGGCCTCCCCAGGAAAATCTGCTGGGGAGGGGGGTTAAACTTCCCTTCCCCTGAGTATGGAAATGCCATGCCCTGCTTACTTAGTGTAGACTTACATAGGTCTACAAAGTACTTATTTGTAGACCTAGCTGTGGCTGTGGTTTGCAAATCCCAGAGGCACCTGGAAGCAAGAACAGGAAGTGATGAGCAACCCTGCGGAGTCCTGCTACTGTGATTATGGACTGCAAACCCCAGAGAACTCGGGGGCAGCAGGTAGAGGAAGCAAACACATAGGCCATGCTGGCCACCCAGAGAACTGTGCTCTGGCAGCCCCTTGCTTCCGGCTTGAGCCACTGTGGGCATCTGGCTACATTTTCTGAATCAAAAGTGAATGTCTGTTCATTTGCTTATTGGTTCAATCTTTGCAGCTTAGACTAGCCTGCAAAGACTGAATCAATTGAGCCTCTGGCTTCTTGACTGTCTGTACGAAGTCCTGGAGAAGGAAAGGAAACATGAATAGGAAAAAGCAGTTTGTACATGAGGGTGTGCTACAATAACATCTAGAAAGCTGCTGTACCAGCTGTAATCATTCTATGTGTAATCTCTTTCATAAAATAACTTACTTCTCTCTGTCTCCTTCCTCCCCTCCCTTTTCCTCCCCACACTCCAGATCTGTGGCCTCAGTAAATGAGAGCAATGTGATACATTACAATGTAGGGTTCCACAGGAAAACTGAGGTAAGGAGAAGGATTAATGGTTTACTAAGGGGGCACCATAGTGTGGTAGATTAGCCACAGGGCTAGGATACCTAATTCATTAATCCTGGTTCTGATACACACTTGTTCTATGATTTGGGAAAAAAAGATATTTTTTCAGTACAGCTGAATGAAAAACAGGGAGTAATGGAAACAGGATTTTTAATAAAGCATTTTTTACTGATTATCACAGAAATAAACAGTGAATTTTCTAGCTAGTTTTATTTATTGGGATTGTTGACTTTTCTCCAGACATGAAACAGAGATGATTATTGTTCCTTTCATAATCAGCTGCTGAGCTGATTTTCTTCATACTTGGTTCATTTTGTAGATCTCACTGTAGTTTAACTGAGTCTCAGGCTCTGGGCTCTTTAATGTAGCTTACTGTACATAAAGGGGTATAAGAAAATCAATTTTACATTATTTTTTTCAGAATATTTTATAACTATTCTTTGTTAAGGAGGATTGTGTTTGTTTCAAGAGGGCAGAGTTATGGTTGATCTTTCAAATATGTCTGGGCTCCTGCATGAGGTAGTTCATTTCACAATCTTAATGGTTCTTTAACACTCCACTTGACACTGTGCTTTACTATCATGGTTTGACTGGTGGTCAAAACCTCATAGAAACACTTCATTCCCTGTCTTCACAAATCCAGCTCTGTGCAGGCTTAAAGTGCCACTTCATACACATTGGTTGCTTTATCATGGAAAGCAATAACAAGTATTTGTGTTGGAAAACAATATCCTACTTTATTTGTGTTGTTCAAATTACCACAGATTGATCCAGCCTCCAAATCTGCTTTATCAATTCTTAAACTCCTTTACCTCCATGTGATATGTGATGATGTCAATGTATATTTGCATGCATAAAATGAAGGCCTTAGATAGGCATTAGTACTTATTTTCCTTGCACATTCAAAGGAAGATTTTCTTCATGTAACAGGGGGCGTCAACCCAGTTATCTAAGATCAGAAAACTCCCTTTTAGTTTAATCTCAAAGCCAAAAAAGAGAGAGATTAATGGAAAATGTCACTGTGATACATAACATGCTTTGAATCCAATAATTTCATTTTAATCAGTTGCACATTCCTGGTAACACTGAATCATTACTTGTTTTCAAGGACATTGTGACCTTGTGTGGTCATGGCAAGTGACTTCACATTCTTGGTCTATAGGCTACACAGTTTTAAGAATTTTTATTTTTTCTTTACTTGGCTCTTAAAAGATACCAACAAAAAAAATCATTAATGATTATCTGCAGATTCTTCAGCTTGGATAACTATTTGTGAAACTGCTGAAGACACTATGTTACCATAGAGTACTTGGAGGCATAGAAAGAACTGTTTTCCAGTCTTTTTGTTTTCTTTATATCCACAATCCCATCAATATTTCAGGAAGAGGAATATCATGTTGACAATTTAATATGAAGACCTAATTCATTTTTCGATAATTTAACAGCAAAATTGAGAAATAACATTTGCTAACAGACAATTTTCACAGCAAGATTTATTGTGCATTACACTGTATGCTTTTATTAGAATTTCAAATTTGAGAACTAAGATATATTGCATTTTCCCACCCCTGCATAATGGTATATCAGGCTATATTTATTTTTAATGTGCAGGGTTTTTTTAATTCTTAGAATTATTAGCATAAGATTATATTTTATCAATGGGATTAATAAAAATAAAGGGAAGGTAACAGCCAGTTTGTTGTAGGAACATATAATCATATAGTTCGGTTTAGAAAAGCAAAAGAATGTTGATGGGAATGTTTGAAAGTCATATCAAAGAATTCAATGTGTCAGTGCACAGTGAATTAAAAAACAATAGCCTAAACTTTTAAAAGCAACTGATGATTTGGACAGGCTCAATTTTAGGGTTATCAATTTGGAGCAGAGTACAGGAGCCTGATTTTTTTCATAGGCCATTGCTTTCTAAAAATCAAACTCTTTTAAAAGGTCTCACAGCAAGCTTCCATAGTCACTTTTGAAAAGGGAGGTCATAACATAACATATAAGATAAACTAGTGAAGAGGAACAAGTATTGTTACACAAACTTTGCTATATTTATTGAATTCTCTGACTTAATCTACTAAATCCACCTAAAGAGGACAGTCTTACAGTACTGATATAGGAGTATGGTCAATGGACCTATACTGATTTATATCAGCTGAAGATCTGGCCTTTAGCATACATAAATCCTGAATTTCAGTTGTGATGCATCATAGATCCTAACCTATCTATTCAGTTGTATTTTTTTCTCTGTTTTTATTAATATTATTAATAATGTAACAAAATGGTAAAAGTGAAGCAG
Organism: Alligator mississippiensis; assembly: GCF_030867095.1. NCBI lineage: Eukaryota > Metazoa > Chordata > Crocodylia > Alligatoridae > Alligator > Alligator mississippiensis. The sequence goes on along the minus strand of NC_081828.1, from coordinate 150,084,860 downwards.
AGAACATATTTATGAAATAGATGAGTTCACAATCCATGTCTTTGCTTTTAGTTAAGAGTCAGACCATCATCAAGCAGTAGAGAAACCTGTACACGGGGGACAGAAACATCAAGTTCATTTTGTTTAACTGAATTAGTCAGAAAGATCATTTTTATCGTTTTCAGCATTACATGCATACATTTCGTTTGCGTGTAATCTACATGCTCGTGGAATGTTGGGAGAGAAGTACGAGGGTCAAAGAGCTAGGTCTGATAAAAGACTTACATTTCTACAAGTCAGGTGGCAGGGCTAAAACCTATCGTTAGGCATATAGGCTTTCCATATGATGTATAGAGTGAGCTAGATGCTTTCAAATGGTAAGCCAGCAAGAAAAACCTGTATGCTGACACCTGGGCCAGGTACAGACATTACACTTTTACTGGTATAAGCGATCAGAAACCAGTCTATACCTCTAACAGAACAGAAGTTTGGCACGCATAGACTGGTTTTAAAATGGCAGAACGCAGTCTAAGATTTGTCCCCTTCCCTCCCCACCCCTGGCAAACGTGTGCTCTGTTCACTATCGGTCTAAATTATGCCACTTAGAGGAAACCACGTAATTTAGATCGCTTCTGCCTCGGGTTTTTTAAATGACTTTGCCTAGCCCTACAGTAAGCCTTTAGGAAAAGCTTAGAACAAGGATGTGTATGAAATCCTGCCTTTCTTCAGATCATAGACACCTGTCAGAGCTGCAGTCAGGGGCCTTTTTCCACATGGGATGCCTTCTCCTGAGGGAGATGTCAAAGAACAGGACTTATTCTTCTCTTTTTAAAATCTAGCTAGAAGTAGCCCTCTAGCTAGGATGAATAGGTGAGGAGCACCCTTTCCATTCCTGTTGAAACAGTGCCACTATGCTGAAAGGAATCCAAGACTCTTGGGAAAGGGGGAGGTCCAGCAGGAAGGACCCTGACTGTAGCTAAGTGATTAGGGCTTAGGGAACTTCTTGGTCATTCAGCAAGTGGCCTACTGAATGTAAGGTAGATACAAGTATAAGTGGCTGATGAGTGAGGGGTGGGAGCAGGATTGTAGGTTTGGTCACAGATTGCTATGGCTAAGTACAGGCATTCAAAAAGCCCAAGGCAGAATCCATCTAAATTACTCAGTTTTCTGTAAGTGGTATAGTTCAAATCAGTAGAGAAGAGAAAACACACATTTGCCCTTCGGGGAATGGGGGCAGCAAATCTTAGACTGGGTTCTGTCATTTTTAAACTAGTCTGTGGACCCTAAACTTCTGTTCTGTCAGGGGTATAGACCAATTTTGTGTGCCAAATTTCCATTCTGTTATGGGTATAGACTGGTTTTTGATCCCTTATACTGTACTGGTAAAAGTGTAATGTCTGTACCTGGCCAAAAGCTCTATTGAGTTTCTCTTGGATCTAGCAAAAAGTAACCAACAGGAGAGTGTAAATTTGAGCAAATCAGGGTTTGCAGTGCATGCAACAGTGTTTTTTTATCTCTTTGCTTGCATGTATATTCCCAAAGTGGAGAAAAAACCTTACATTAAGATGCAATACAGGTTGAGCACTTACCAGTGTAATTTGAGGAAGTTTATTATAGGGATTTTGCAATTATTCCCAAAGCAAGCATTTTAAACTCAGGAAATTCTGATTTATGATTCTATTTAAAGAAATTCAAATATGATAAACTCTGGAAATATGCAGTTAGGGAGCTCATAACAACCTTAACTAATTGCTGTTGTGACTGTGATTAGGCATTTTCATAGTTATGCTCTTAGTTTAGATAAAGGAGATTATTACAGTAGCATTAGATATTTTTCCTCTCTTTTTTCCGATTCTCCCACACCAACTAAGGTCCTCTGGGAAAGGCAAAGACGGGTTTAGCTCCTAGCCATGTAAATTCTTGAACTTACAATAGTGCCATATTGCTGCTTTTTTGCCATGGTCTACAGAAACTGGTGTGCCTTAACTATGCTAGCCTGATGGGCCATCCAGGCCTAAGTAGACTTGATCTTTTTTTTACCTTTGGCTTGTCTACTGCAGTGACCAGGGCTGATTTAATGTTTTGAGCTTTTTTCCCTGATGGATGACAACACAGATGTTCTCTATTGCTCAGTCTCTCCCTGTCATCTTAGTACAGTCATTCATCTCAGGGTTTTCACTATCTTGTGCAGTCCCTTTCCTTTTTGTTTATGATCACTGATTTTGTGGCTCTGCTTTGCTTTCCACATCTTACTTTTGGAAAGGATCTCCCAGTGAGAAGGTTTTGATTAAGAACTTGTAGCCTTCTGGCTTGTTTCCATTTCTGGTCTTTTTCCCAGGGTCAATTACTGTCCTTTCATTAAATGAGGCTTATGATGGCGGTCCAAATATTTGGAAAGGATGTGAGATGCAATGAAATTTATTGCCATTAGTGGAATGAGTAGGATTAATTTCTAAATAATCCACTTGTAGGTATAAACAGGGTGGGGAGTCCTGCCTTTTATGCAACAGGAACATACCTTTTGATTAAAGCATGTTATTGTTTGCAGTCCCCAATTAGGTTAAAGAGTTTTGAAAGTTATGTTAAATTGCTTTAAATCTATTTTCCCTTCATGGTATCATTGCAGGATACAGTGAAAGTTGTCAGGTACTTTACCTGTATATTTGCATACCTTAACATATTTGGATTTCTTTTAGTGTAACCTTAACTCTAAATTTCTTGTGCTTTTAGTGCTTGGTTTTGAGATGCTTACAGCTTCCCTGTTAATAGTATGCACTCAGTATCTTTACTACAATGTAGATATTTCATTTTGTATTTTCTTTCTTTTCAAATTTATCAAAAAATATCATACATAAACACTAAACAAAAATGTAAAAGAGAATTCTTCCACCTTACAACATCTTAGAACTTGAACATCTTTAATATCAATTTTGATCATTTTAAGACAACCATATAACCAGAACCACTGGCACCTCAAAGCAGTGAATCAGCTAAGCTATTTTTTAAAGCCAAATTGTACCATCACAGCAGTGCAAAGCAGTTATAGTGTACTGGTGAATCTGACTGTTAATTTTCAAATTACTTATTTCTCTAGAGGGCTGTTAGGAAGATAAGTGCCATGTGAAGGGGGAGTGGAAAGAACTTGGTCTTTGACTTGCAATGTCTCTGTGCTTTAAGAGATCCCCTGAACTACTCCTTCACTTCTGTTGGCAGAACTTCAAGTATTAATGGCAAGCTAGAATTAGGCTGTGCAACCTTCACAGAGCAGTGCGAATTAGCTGTACTTGCCGACCTAACCATGTTAGGGACCATCTTGTAAGTGATTTACCAAATTCCCAAGAAAGATGTTTTTCTCACAATGGACTGACAATTTTATGTTCCCTCTTCCAGATTAAATACTGCTACTGCTTTCTGCATAGATTGTGTCCATGGGTTGTGATTATAGAACTGCACATTTTACTCTGTGGATAGACCTATGCTTTTAGAAGTGATGGTCATAAATGCTATTTTTTACAACTGTCTGTAGGTTATTCAGAAAGTATGTAGACGTGACTTCCTACCTTCTGTCCAGATGTTTATTGTTGTCCACTCAGTCATTTTTTCTGTGTCCCTCACTTATTAAGGTTCTTTTCTTTTTTTTTTTTAGAACTGAAAGTAGTGCCTACTAGATGTATCAGATCATTTGTTTGATTTGTGATAGGACAAAAAGGGCCCTTCTCTACTAGAATGTTTGTTCTTGTCTTGTCCTACAGCAGGGACAGGCAGAGTCCAGCCCATGGGCTGGGTCTGGTTAGCTGGGGACTCCATTTCCCAGCCACCCCAGCCTGTATGGCTTGTGCCAGTCTCCATGGAGACCCCAGCTGCACCTGCACAGGAAAGCTCAGGCTAGGTTGCCATGGAGACCAGCATCAGTAGCAGCACAGGTGGCAGAGCAGGGCAGGGGGCTGCTCCAGAGCTGCTGGGATCTTGCGATAGGGGCAGCTTGCTCCAGAGCCAGGGCAGAATCACAATCTGTAGCCTGTATGCTCCGGGCAGGGGTGCACAAGCAGGGAATCGCAGCTCTGCCCCGGCTCCAGATCAGGCTGTCACTACTGCAAGGGGCTGGGGCAGAGCTGCAATCCCCTGCCCTGAGCATGCAGGCTACAGATCATGGCTCTGCCTGGGCTCTGGAGCAAGCTGCCCCCATCCCAAGTTCCCAGTGGCTCTGGAGCACCCCCCTGCCCTGTTCTGCCATGTGCACTGCTGGTGTGGCTGAGGCTGGTCTTCATGGCAACCCCAGCCTGAGCCTTCCCATGCAGGTGTGACTGGGGGTGCCATGGAGACCGGCCCAAGCCATGAGGGCAGGGACTGCTGGGAAATGGAGTCTGGCTGCCAGCCAGATCAGCCATTTTGTCAGCCCTGTTCTAGAGGAACTGTCTGATCTATAAATAGAGCTGGTTAGCAATCAAAAATGCTTTTCTCCAACAGAATATTTTGTTTTTGCAAAATGTCAATTTCACCAGAACTTGAATGTTTCTGTCAATGTTGCCTATAGACAGAAGGTGGAAAGTACAAGAACCTTCTGGGTAGACAGGGAGGACCTAAAAATGCCCCATTCAGTTCTCATCAAGTAGATTCCACCCCTTTCTCTCCCATATCTCTTCCTCAATAAAACTTTGCAGTTTTGAATTCTTTTTCTGAGTCAAGATGGAAATAGTAGAACATTTTTTATGGTAATGGATTTCTACTTTCCTGGTCATCTGTAAGAAGATTGTGTATTCTTTCTGTACCTGAGGTCACTTCAGAGAGCTAAGAACTGCACCAACTGATGAAGGTTGGTTGACATTCTACCTGTCTGCTGCAACCCATTTTGGTCAGGCTACCACATTTTATTAACTGTGAACTTCATTCACATTTATAGAAGAGTTTATTCAGCTGCCATGCACTGAAAAGTTACTTCACCTGGCCCATCTGAACAATCTGTGCCTATGGATTTAATTTAAAAAGCAAGTTGAACTGGGAGTGAGGGCCAAACAAAAAAAATTAGGACTTTCCTATCTGGCCCATGGACTGCATTTGTAAAGATGGCTGGCAGCATGAATTGAACAATGTGTTTAGTGGAATTATGTAAATTCCTGGAAGCTGTTTCTCTAACTGACCAGTACCCTGCAAGAAACGAGAATTTCCTTTGCCACACCTCACTACATTAGTCATCTGAAGTATACCATGCAGGTTCTGTATTATATTTTAAGAGTCATCTTCAAGTCACCCCTCTTTCCGTTGTTCAGGATCTTGTCAGAAATAATCATCTGCTTCTTGTCAAGATAGCCCGTCTCTGTGGGAGTGAGGCATCCTTGTGGATACAGCCACATTTCAAGGATGATTATGATGATAAATGATGGTGATGAATGATACTCTTTCTTCATTCTTGAAATGGGAAGCTAAAAGAACCGAAAGCAGAAATTTCAACTATTCTAATACTGTGGCAGCTGTAACCTTCCACTGTAGGTGGTGAGTCTTACCTCTGACTAGCTTTGTAGATAGGATCGTGGGAAGAGTGAGCTCTCTCAGAGTGATGGAGTGGGAGTCAAAACTCTCAGGTTTTCTTCCCGGAACTGTCACTCATTTTTTAACCTTGAGCAAGTCACGTATCCTTCTCTCTGCTTGAGTTTACTCGTTTTAATAGGGGGTCAGCTCCTCAGCTGATATAAATCTTACTCACTTTGGTGAGAGATTACTTTTCTGGTTCAGCAAGCCACTGTGGACCATTAATCCCCATTCTGCATAACTGGTTGGCCTGGAGAATGGGTGGATTGTGGCTCTGTGTCCTCCATGACTGCTGCCAAGGCAAGAGTGGAAGCAAAGCCTGAATAGTGTTACTGAGTAATACGACTACTGTTACCTCCCCACTTACAGTTCAGGGTGAGTCTATAATCTAGTCCATAGAGTCCTTCCTTTTGCTGATGTGTGGTTAAATGAGCTGTCTTTGGAGGGATACTGAATATCTGAGGGGACTGGTAGGTTGCCCTTCAATTTAAACCTGGCCCATTTGGTATTTACCAAGGGTTAACAACTAATGAATATGCAGTATACAGGACAGGTCTTCCTGGAAACATCTGAAAAACATTCTCCTATAATTGGCAATGACTCCTTTGCTAGCAATCTCATAAAAAGAGGTCCTGGTACAAGTGTCTCCTTCTCTTAATGTGGTCCGTTTTCCTAGTCATGCCAATGTGAAGGACATACCAATTTAGAAGGAGGCCTTGTGGGAAAGCTTATAGTGTACTATAAAAAAAGAAGTTCTCTTTGTCTGAGATTCCTCCAAAACAATTCCCTCTGTCATTTAGGTACAATACAATTTGTCTCCTTCCCTTTCTCTTCCTGGCAATTGGTACAGAAATATATTGTGGCTTCCACATGGAACTCTCATTCTGGCAAATGAAGGCAACATGTGATCCATGCCTGCATGTATTGTCACCTTTGTCCAATAGTTAAAAGTACCTTCCAGTTTGAAAACAAAAGAGCACTGTAAATCCAGGTGGAAAAGTTTTACAAACACCTGAGAATAGCACATGTAGAAATGGTGAAAGGATGAGCAATAAGCATTTATTCTGTACAGCTGACAGAACTCAACTATCCAATTCAAAATTATCGTGCAACCAGGGGACTTTCAGGTCCATATTAAATCACTTCCTTTATTGATGAGATTAAAATTAGAAGCCACAGTATCAAAAGGTGCAAACAAACTGAGTAGTGCATCTCTCCAGGTTGTCTTAGACTGATGGCGGAGAACAGCTCTTTTTTTCTCCAGAGGGCCTAATAGCTACTACTCTAACTAAAGCCCACAGGAGTTGTGGGTTATCAGAACATCTGGCAATCAAACTCTAGCTGTCTCAATATATCAAAATTACCTAGCCATTTTGAAAAATTTGGTTGTAATTCTTACAGAAAGCTCTGAAATAGGCTTTCTTGTGTTTTGTCTTTAAATGTAACATCCTTTTGTACAGCCAATATAATCCTTAATGTTATGATCTGCATACCTGCTCTTTAAATATATTTTTCTACTAGCAATTGACTGCCAGTTTAAAGAGGAAATCATTGAGGTATGGAATTGAATATTCTCCAGTTATCATAGGGGGTTTGTATCTGACTGGCTTTCTTGAATATGAAATCCCATAGGAGTTTGGTTAAGGATTTCTAAAAGGCCATTTATTTCCAGAGCCTTCAAAGCATTATAAAAAATAACAAAACAAAAAACCCCTCTCCACACTAGAACAAAGAGAAAACTCCTGCTTCTGTTGCCTGTAAGTATCCTTCACAATCTTTCCTTTAATTTGTGTTCTTAATTTGTGTAGCTACTAAGTTAACTTATGCAAATATTTTTATTATAATTATCCTGAGAGTCCAGCAGGTTGATGTCCACTGATGATTACTACAGGATGTTTCATTTCTTGCTCCTTGCTTTGAACCAAAACTTTTATATTTTTTATTGATTGCAGCCATTATTACTTGAGTCATGTTTAATTTCATTCTTCCTTTTAATATTAAATCACATGCCTAACTAAATCTCTTCCCATTACATGTAACTAGAACTATGCCAGCTTCAAACATTTCTGGAAAACTGGTTGCCCAGGTCAGTATGAAATTGTTGAGGGGTGAGTGGTTTCAGGGTTGAGATGAAACTGACACACAGAATAAAGTGGGGAACTTAAACAAAGTCATCCAAATAGTTCCTCTTTTACACTTTTTTCCCCTACCATTCTGCATATGATGATTACTTTTTATGTGTCAAAACATTTTGTTACTTCTCTTCCCTAACATTTATCTGCTCTTTCTGCCTGTCCTTAGCTCCTCAGGGTAGGGACTGTCTTCCTCAAACATCTGGAAAATGCCTGGCGCTTCGTGGATATCATAAAAAAATAAACTACAATAAAACAACAAAACAATAAAAAAGGAGAAATATCTTTGATGAAGTATGTAAAGAATAGACAGGTTATGTGGATATATCACAGCCAGCTTCATAAGTTTGTCACCATGGTCTAAAAGAGCCATTTATCTACTCTGTTATACACATAATGTCTTCAGCCTAAAAGGCAAGGATTGTTATGGATGGTACCTTTTACTGGACCTGCTGTATAGCTGGGAGGGATACAGACAAGTTTTTGGGTCACCCAAACTCATAGCACTTGGTGTGGAGGGTTATCACAGGACTGATCACTTGTCCTTCTGGAGGTTTGGATTGGAAATCAGGCCTTGAGCTCTTGTAATTAGTCTTGGTACACATTCCTGGTTCCCACACAGATTATAAATCTCTGTGCACATATGTATACGTACTTAACTAAGGTACTCCGGGAGTACATCTATACATGTGCTTTCCTGTGGAGTAGACTAAGTAGTTTCTCAGTAAAGCATCACCATATACACATGTGCTGGTATTAGGGCACAGTAAACTAATTAACTCCACCATAAGTACTGTCAAGGTGTAAATTGTACCCAGTCAGCCCAGGCAGCTGGAGACCTGCTCTACCCTGGCTCAAACGCTGCTGTCCTGGGCACGTGTAGACGGTGCACCTGGGAGCAGTTTACTCCAGCTCAAACTGCTCCAAAGTTTATTGCTTTGCATTAATTGCATGTGTAGATGCACCCAGGGATGATTAAAATGTGCTGCTCTCTCACTACCCTAACCCAAATTTATGCTATCATGTGTGGTAGGTGGGGGAAAATGTTAGCACCACTGGAATGGGATAGAGAATGTGTGATGTGTTCAGAACTGGTGTGTTATAGTGGATCTGACTTCCCTGCAAAACAGCAGCAAGGGGGAATTTTCACTGATCAGAGTTAAGGTTGCTATATAATGAGAGATATTGAAGTTCATTTTTGACCTCTTACTAAGAGCTCCTCCTCATCATCATCTGTGCATGTCCTGGTTAGATTTTGTGCTGTAAAGCACACTAGCTTGCTTGATTAAATCTGTCATGACCTCGCTATTGCTTTCTTTTCCCTCTTTCTCTGCCCTCCTGTAATTTCCCTCCAGACTTTACTGTGTCCAATTCTCTCCAGCATGTCTTCCCCATCTCTTTCTACTGCTGGGTTTCAAATTTACTCTTTACTGTTTCATATCCTTCTTTTCAGGATTTGAGTTCCCTATATCTTTCACCTTCCCTCTGAGTGCTCTTTTCATAAAATTTCTTAAGTTCCCTTTGTCCTCTTTCTCTCTCTCCCCTTAAACTCTTTGATTGTATGTCTAGCTGTATGTCTGTTTTACCATGTGCGCTGGCAGAAGCACAACTCCCTGTTGCTTCACAGAAAGCACCATGAGTAAGACTGACCCTCCCAACCCAACAGACATTCACTGTTGGATCAGGAAGGTAGAGAATTGAACTCCACTTTGGAGCCAATCCAGCAAGAGAGGCTGCATTTCTGCACCCTCTTCCATTAGCACCCAACCCCACCCCCTCCAGCTCTGGTGCTGTCTTAGGATGGGAGGGAGAGAAGGCAGGGGAAGGAGGCCCAGCTTGGAGTAGGGGAGATGATTGGAGCCCTTCACCTTGGTGCCCCTCCCTCCCACCAATCCACCCACCCCATCCTCCAGCGCAAGCTGGGCCAACCTGAAACAGAACTATGCCCCCCTATCCTGAAGACAGCACTGGGGACAGAGCAGGGCTGCTTCAAGCCAACCCTGCTCCCAGTGCACACAAACAGATACTAATGAAGGTACTCCCCTTTAGAGTACCTTTGTCTGAACCCTTATGTAATGAGGGTTTATTTGTTCAGCAATTGGTAACTTTTTAAAGTGCTCTGCAGTCATGCACTTCTGTCAGTGTATGGCTGTAGAGCACTTTCAAAGGACAACTGCATGACAAAACATCACTTCTGTCAGTACCCCATATCTCTTTCCCTGTGACACTGTAAGTCCCTCTATTTTCTTCTTTCCTTTAACTCCACATGTATCCTCCCTGCCCTCTTTTCCTTCTCTTTTGCATCTTTCTCTCTGTTCTACCTTCCCCTCATTTCTCTTTGCTGCTCAGTAACAGTTCCTTCTCCCTCTTCCTCACTGATTTCCCCTACCTGGTACTGAGGTTTTCTGTAAACCATTGAGTCTTAATATCAATCCCTTATATCTTGTCTAGACTATAAGTAAAACCTTGATGCACATATTCTGCTGACATAAAGTTTAACTAAGGTTTTCTACAGTTTCGGATTAAAACAATCCTTCTTGCTTCCTGTCCTGGTCAGATTTTTTTAAGTTAGTGTATTGCCATTTCCCAATTTAGAAATGTTTTTATTTCAGTGCTGAATGAACTCATCCAGGATGTTTTTAAATCTTCTTGTAAAGTTGTTAAGGCACTCCCTGAAATCTCTGGATGAAAGATACCCCAAGATATCCCAAGATAAATGTCAGCTATAATTGCTAATTAAAATTATTTCAAATATACAATAATTTTCAGTCACTTCTTTTAACATCAGGGCACATGGCACTACATTTTGAATTACCCTAGGCTTCACTGACATAAGTGATGTTCTAAGGGTAATTTCTCATGAGTGAACTGCTCATGCATTTGTTAGGAGATGTCTTGACATTCATTCTTTCCAGTCACCTGCATTTTTTCCCCTTTCAACTTCTTTAGTTATGAACTGTCATTCTCTCCCTGTTTAAGTGTTTAGCACAATGGGGACCCATCCTTCTTGAGCCCTTTAGATACTACTACTAAAATCAAAATGTCAGTACCTCTTAAATATCAGGCACAGTGGGTCTTCATTCCAAGAGCATTCTTTGAGTCTTCTTTAAAGTTTTAGTCTCAAAGACAAACTGGTAGTGTTTATACCTTCTTTGTCTACCTCCCTCTGACATTGGTCATCTATGTTGGGGAGATCATAATTTAGCTAGCAGATCAGAACCTCAACTAATATCAGTGGAGTTAGGCTGATTTACACCTATTGAGGAGTTAACCCTGGGACTAATATCATAAGATCCTGACAGAGTTTGCTGCTGAATTACAGAGGAATGTAGCAGAATAATATTTGAATAGGGCCACATTCTGAATTAATTAACATCAGTTTAAATCTAGAGTAATCACACAGATGTCAGTAAAATTCCCCTTGGCTCAGACATGTGTGGTTAAGATCAGACTATGGCTGATGATCTTTGCTGGTGACACTTCTGCTTTCTTACTAGACAAATGCATATTTAGTTGATGTGATTGCCCTTTTCCTTACTGTTTCACTGACAGGTAGTTACTCTGAAGTACCCCAAATCCCAGTGGATAGAATAATAGGCCCGATCATTGCAACAAGCTTTCTATTGACTGCTGGACCAGTCTGAGTTTAACTTACCATCCATCTCCTAACCCTTTCAAGCTGCCAGCATGTCACCTGACATTAGCCCTCCTACTCAACTGAACTAATCTGGACAACACTGGCCTCCTGCCAGCACTGCACTTCATCATTAACTCTCCTAGTAGAATCTCTCTCTCTCTCTCTTTTGTGGGTATCCATTTTACCCTGTTTTAGCCACTTTCATTTAAAACTCTTCAATCTTCTAAGCAATAACCTTTTAATCTACATGCTATAATATTTTCTTAAGAATTTATGATTTTTCCATTCCTCTCCCTTCCTATTTCAAATGATCATATTAGCCTACTTATAGGAATACTTTGCAAATAGTCAGTAGAAGGTGACTTATCTTAGCCCTTTCCTCTCCTCAAGAAAAAAAGAATCAACCTTTAATGAACTTGCTGCTAAAGTAGATTAGCCATTTTCTGGTGGCAAGATTGATGATGCTATCAACATTATTAAGTCACTAGGTATGAATTCCTCACTGTGTAAAGCCAAAGTATTTAAGCCCCTGACTATCCATCTCAGTGTTGCCTTTTTGGTGCCCTTTCCAGAATGAGATATACATACATACATACAAACAAACAAACACACACACACATAAATAAATAAAACACATAAATACATAATAAAAAGAAAGTGTAAGCTGCTCCTCGCTTCAAACAGTGCAGAGCTTTTAGCTGGACATGTTTAACAGCTTTAGATATTTGGATGACTGCTAAATTTAGACTATCCATTTATTAGAGGATATTGCATGGGCTTGTAGATCATACCCTATATTGACTATGTTCCCATGTATAGGAATTTATTTTCTTAAATCTAATTTTGTTTCATTTATAAGTGGTGATTTTGGGGATTTCTTTGTTTAACAAGCATCTGTGACTATAAGGATTGGATTTAGAGGCCCAGGAGATCTCTTCAGGTCCTATGCCCCTTTTCTGTCCCTCAGTTTAAACATTATTTTTTCCTCTCTCACTTGCCAATCAGTACTTTACACACATCTTATGAGTTTAAAATAATTCAGATAAGGAACGGGGTTCTCTACCTCTCTTCCCCATTTCCAGATTATTACTTTTTATTTTTAATCTGTTGTTGGGTGGATTGCTATTTTTGCAGTAACAGCAGAGCAGGACATTTCACATCTCATTTGTCTGCTAGTGCTTCCCAAAGATGTGAGCTTTATGATATACACAAGAATGTCTTAGGATTTGGTTTCAGCTTGATATAATGTAGCTGAAAGCATTCCATGAGCAGAGGATGTTTTTAAGTATCTTATGTATGGGAGAAGTGTGTGGGAGTCACTGTAGTTGAATGTCCAAAAGTATGGATATGGGTGGGCTTGATCACCTGAACACTGGATAATTACACAGGAGGGAGAGAACAAATGATACACCATCTTAAGAGCTAGTACAGGGGCTCTTTGTGAACATGCTTCCACAGCTCCCTTCCCTTCTGGTGTTCTAGTTTCAGTTGGTACATCTACACATGCACTTTACTGTGGAATTGACTAATTAGCTCCTTAGTAAAGTGTCACTGTGTAGATGTGTGCCTGTATTAGTACACAGTAAATTAACTAAGTCCTCCATAACATAGTACTGTCGGGGTGAAATGCAACAAAACTCACATGTAGACAGTGACAGGGCTGGCTGGGGCACAAAGGTGCTAAAGTTAACTCTCTCATGTCCCAGCCAACCCCTCCGCCACCTGACATCATCACCCGGAACGTGGGGCTGAACCCTTCAGCCCGCTGCCAGCCCCAGGCTGCTCCACCCTGGCTCAAACTTCTGCTGTCCCAGGTGCACGTAAAGATGCTGCACCCAGGAGCAGTTAACTCTGGCATGAACTATGCCAGAGTTTATTCCTTCAAATTAATTGCGCATGTAGATGCACCCAGTGTGTACTAGCTTGCATTGCAGAATGGTCTGTAATATTATTTAAAGAATGTCAAGTTGACTGATAAAATTTTTGATGTCTCTTAAATTAGGTCAGGTAGCTGAAAGGCCTGTAACACTGAAATAAATAATTGTGTCTGCTGGCAAGAGAGGTGACCATTTTTATAAAAGACACAGCAAATGATGCTTTTACAATAGTTTTAACCATATTATTCAGTGGGCTATAGGGAATTCAAGTGAAAATGTTGCTGCTGCTCTGAGCTTAAACACATTTGTTTTTTAATTGAAAAGGGTTGGATGCTTCAATTTAATATATTGTTTATTAAACCCATAAACTGGCACCATTATCACTTGCATAGGATACCTAACCATCTTCTAACAGCACAGGCTGTATCTAAATTAAAACAAAAGGTTCATCCCTATCATGACCAATGAGGGAATTCTGGGGACTTAAATCTTTTTCTGCCATTGGAGTTGAGCAAGTATGATAGGCACTATCTTAGATGCCTTGGAAACAGACAGTACAGTAGGAAATTGGAAGAAATAACTTACAGACTCTGGGTATTTTAGTTCATTTGACAGAAGTTATGTCATACAGAATCTAACCTTTTTCATTCCACAGACAACTTTGTAAGAGAGAGCAGGAGATCCTTTTGTGTTAAAGCTGTTCCCCACTTCCTTTCTACCTGAATCCTTGAAATGTCTCATTCTGAAGGTTCTACCTCCCGTGACACAGAACAGGAGAACAACACTAAAATGCTTCAAAACTGTGTCTGATTTACAGGGAGAGACTTTTACATCTGTGAGGTGTTGATAGTAATCTGAGTGGCACTGAAGATCCACAAGGTCTTCAAAAGCCCCAAATTAGTACAGTCCCATATGTAGATTAGGGGAATCAGGACTTGGTGCATCCTTTGAAAAATACCATTAAAAGTGTCATTCCCCGAGTTCTGCCATCTTTCAGTCTGGGGCATAAAGCCAGACTGATAGAAAAAAAATTGTTAACGGACAATATATTGGTAAGAGAGATGAGCTCTAAGGACACTTTTGAATCAGACTATTGAGCTACATGTCTAAATGGGAGCTGGACACTTTTGAACATCTGGTCAATGGAGTTCAGTTTTAGTTGTAGCTGGTGCAAGGTGACAGCTGCATAGTGCTACAGTAATTGACAGTATTATGTCATCTTAATCAAATCATTAGAGAGAACAAGTTACATCTGAGGATGTTGTTTTATTTTCCATAACTGTGAAATGGTTATATCTGAAACACCTCCTGAGTCCCTTAAAACCTAGGGCCATAACATTTTTCTCACTAGTGAGAAAAGCCTCAAAAACACTATTCTCTCCAGCGTTTTCTTGGAGAAAAGTTGTATTTCTACACGACAGTTACACAGCATAAGGTTATTTAGCTAGACAACTATCAATATCTGCATTAGGTAATTTAAGCCTAGCTCAAGTATCTCTACACTACCCTTCAGTGTAGCTATTTGCAGTATATTCAGTCATGAATGACAGGAGAAGTTCTAGAGGACTGTAGATGGACTAACATAGTGTTCATCTGTGAAAAGGGGAAAGTGAAAACCGAGGGAATTATCCATTGGCCATCCTGATTTCAGTGCCTGGGAAGTTACAGTAGCAAATTATGAAACAGTCAAAGGAGAAAGGGATGATCACTAGAAGCCAACATGAATTTGCTGAGAACCAATCATGTCAAACTCATTTGCTTTCCTTCTTTGCAAAGGTATCTAGTTTGGTGAATGAGAGGAATACACTGAATACAATATTCTGGGACTTAAGTCTGGCTTGTGATACAGTCCAGTCCTACATGATATCCTCATAAGTAAACTAGAGAAAAGTGGGCTAGATTGAATTTCTTTTAGCCAATAATATTTGGCTGAATAAGTACAAGCAGAGAGTGGATCAATGTTAGACTAACAGGAGATTTTATGTGGAGTTCTACAGGGGTCTGATCTGTGTCTGGTGGTATTTAACATTTTTGTCAATGATTTGGATGCAAGACTAGAGAGTTTCCAGATCAAATCTGAAGATTAAGTGAAACTGGGGGGGATTACAAATGCTTGGGAGGATAGGATTAGAATTCAAAAGTCTCTTGATAGAATGGAGAATTTGGCACAGACAACAGAATGAAATTCAGTAAAGACAGATGCAATGTGCTATACCTTGGGAAGAAACACCAAATGCCCAAATACATATTGAGAGATAATGGGCTAGGTAATAGTATTGCAGTAACATTTATGGGGATATTAGGGGAGCACAGACTCAACCTGAGCTGGCAACATGACACAGTTGCAAGAAAAAACAATGTAATATTGGGCTAAATTAACCTACGTATTGAATGCAAGATGCAAAAGGTGACAGTACCTCTGTATTCATCACTGGTTACACCTCAGTCAAGGTATTGTACACAATTCTAGGCTACAATTTAAGAAACATGTAGAAAAATTGGAAAAGATTGAGAGGGAAGTGATGAAGGTGATAAGCGGGGTGTGTTGCAAGTTGTATAAGGAAAGGTTGACAAAACCAGATATGATCAGTCTGGAGGAAAGGTGCCTCAAACAAGAGGGAGAAGAATTATAGGCATCCAGGATAGACATGAAGTATTAGGTTCAAACTGCAGCAAGGCAAAATCATTAAAAACAGATGTTCTTATTGTCAGAGCAGTAGGAAACTGGAACATGCTGCCTAGGAAAGTTGTAGTATCTCCTTCATTGGAGATTTTCAAAAAGAAGCTAGATCAGCTTTTGTCAGGGACATTTCAGGAATAGTGCCTTCTGTATTTCTGCAATGCTTGGACTAAGTTAACTTTGAGGTCCCTTCCAGTTCTGTGATTCTGTGTATAAGCTAACCAAGTATGGGTTGGATGAATGGACTGTAAGGTGGATAGAAAGCTGGTTGGATCATGGGCTCAGAGGGTGCATCTACACATGCAGTTAGTTGCAACTAAATTTACTACACATTAAGGTAATCCGCAGTAAGGGATTTTTGACAGGTGTCTACACATGCAGAGCCCTGGCAGTAAATTTAGTGCCAAGTCCCCCCAGATCTGCCTTGTGCCCCTGTGGCCACCAGGGGAGCTGCTGGTGGGTGCAGCAGCTTGGGAGGTAGGTGAGATGGGGCACTGAACACCCGAGGGCTTCTCTGGGGAGGTATCAGGGCAGGGTGGGGACTCAGGCAGGCTGCCCCTACTGATGTAAACTGCAGGGTTGCACCCTGGGTCTCAGGACATTAAAATGTTGGTCAGATGATGCATAAAGGGCATGGTCTTGTGGGCACAACCAAACTGATGATTGTGGTCAGTCACAGCCACCCACTGTGCCCAGAAGGCCTTGAGCTTTATGTGGCACTGCCATACCATCCAGGAGTGCCATCACTCCCACATGCTGCCTGAAAGGGCCTCATAAATGTGGATCCAGTTGTGGCCCCCGGTGGAAAGCTCGGGCGTGCACATGTGGGCAGGAGTAGTCCTCAATGGGGAGGACAGGGAGGACATGGTGACCCATCCTTTGCTGGCTCTCTCTCAGCCCCCACCTGGCTGTCCCTGTGTGGCTGACCCTGGCCAGCATTCAGGAGTGCTCTGCAGAGAGGCAAGGCCAGGCACTGGGAGCCATGTGGCAGAAGCAAATGGGTCACAAGACCTGCAAGCACAGGACACACTGCTGGAGGTGAGCAGCAGCATGGAATAGGTGCTGGCCCTGCTGCCAGAGACAGCCAGGCAGCAGCCCTGGGGGATTTCAGGGCTGGGAAGAGGCTGCAGCAAGCTGCAGCCCTTTGCAACACTCACCTGTGGCCAAGTGGCAGCTCTGGCTAGGGGACAGGAATTGGCAGAGGCAGCCAGGGTCCTGTCCAGTTGGGCACATAGGGCCTGCAGTGCTCCAAGGTCTTGGTGTGTGTGCCCCAGGGCACAAAATGGCCACAGGCTTTTATAGCCTGTAGCTAGGGGCTGCCAGGGAGCAGCCCAGCCCTGGGGCAGGAGAGGCAGCTAGCCAGGAGCCCTGGGGCCGGTCTCAGGGTGGTCCCCTGGTGGCTAGGCAGACCCAAACTAAATATAGTGTTGGGTTGCGAATACACATGCATTACTGTGCTTTAACTAATTGCATCTAAATTTGACACCTGCAGGTGTCGAATTTAGTTGTGATTAGCCATTTTTACTGCACAGTAAGGATATACACATGTACACTTGTACTACGCAGTAAATTAGGTTAGGGCCCAGTAAAGCATCTCATGTAGATGCACCCACAGGCTATTACTCAATGGCTTGGTGTTTAGTTGGCAGCTGATATCAAGTGGAGTGCACTAGGGATCAGTCCTGGGGCTGGTTTTGTTCAATATCTTTGACCTGGGAGATGGGATAGAGTGCACCGTCAGCGAGTTTGCAGATGACACCAAGCTGGGGTAAGTAGTAGATATGCAGGGCTAGGATTCAGAGACACCTTGACAAATTGGAGGATTGGACCAAAATAAATCTCATGTGGTTCAGTAAGGATAAGTGCAAAGTCCTGCACTTAGGATGGAACAATCTCATACCCTGGTACAATCTGGGAACTAACTGGCTAAGCAGCAGCTCTGCAGAAAAGGACCTGGGGATTACAGTGGACAGTAAACTGAATATGGACCAATAGTGTGTCCTAGTTGTAAAGAAGGCTAATGGCATAATGGGCTGCATTAGTAGGAGTGTTGCCAGTAGATCAAAGGAAGTGATTCTTTCCCACTATTTGGCACTGGTGAGTGCCACAAAAAGGGGAAGGCCACATCTGGAATACTCAGGTCACATCTGGAGTACCGTATCCAGTTTTGGGCCCCCCCACTACAGAGAGGCTGTGGTGAGTGCCCAGCAGAGGGCAACAGAAATGGTGAGGGGGCTGGGGCACTCATTCTTCCAAAGCTAATGGAAAAAGGAAAAAGTTTCTAGTGGGGCCTACCTTATAGAAGAATCTACCTTTTAAAAAAAAGGCACATGGAGGTTCTTTCAACTAAAAGTTCCACCTTAAATTACCTCTATACCAACACAAGATTTCATGCACAGCCTGAAAGAAGTGACAGGATACTTAAGCTTTCCCATTTCTTTTCAAATCCCTGTGCCCTATTAGCTTTCAGTACTTACCCTAGATTTGACACTGCAGTGAGAAAACCCACTCCTCTGCAATTCCTGATAACCAGTAGCTTCTCCTTTTTTTAGCTCTGCTTTCTGACCTCATTGATTCCCCTTCCCATTTAAAAATCTCAGAGGAAAACCCACCTTTTTTACCACTTAACTCCCCTCACTTTCCATCTCTGCTGTTATCAGTAATTTAGCACTACAGTTCTATATTTTAGCTGTGTAAAGTGTTTTCAAATTTAGTCCCTATGAAAGAGAAGCTACACAAGCTACAAGTGTAATGTATTACAGTTGGTTTCATTAATAATCTCAAGAAAATGGCACTGCACCATAACAGAGCACACAAACTCAGCAGCTCCACATTTGATACAGCAAGTTCTCAGAAAAGAGTTAATAAAAACATCCACAAGGAACTAGAGCTATTTAGGTATCTGTTTTACCACAAGCAAGGCAAGATTTTTTTTTATCTCCCAGGGTAAGTAAAGGTAGACTGTAAATATATTTGGGGCTCACTGTGTCAGGCTTTGTCTGTCCATATTACAGCTACATTTCTACATTCATTTAATTTAATTTCTTTCATTCTTGCTTTTCATTTCATTTCTACTTTAATTTGTACATCTGCAAAGCTGTTATACTACTTTATTTTAACCATTTTAATAATACTAGATTTTTTTTTTTGTAGACTCTTTGTTGGGAGGATCTGTATTTCAGTTCCAGATGGAGATGCTGTCTGTTGATGAATTGAATTACAGCTCTTTGCAAAATCTTGTTATTAACAACACCAGGAAAAATGGTTTTTGTTTTTTTTTTCATGTTTGTGCTGTCTTCCTGCAACCCTCACTGAGGAGGTGTTTGGAGAGTAAAGCTGCAGGCAACTGTTTTTTTAAGGCCCTGCAGATGTAGGCCCTGGGGCCTACATCTGCAGCTAATAAACATAAGATTTTACAGCAGTTGTTCCCTTTGAAAGGTGAGAGCTGTTTGGAGCGCAGAGCTCACTTTTTCCCCCGTCCTCATGAAGTTGGCCTTGTTGCTTTGTGGTAGGCACATTCTACTGAAATAAATGACACTGTCTCTGGCTCACATCTCCTCTGCGTAATGCCTGTAGTTGATTTCTGGACATAATGCAAGAATGTTTTAGTACCATGTTGTCTGTCCTAACAGCTTACACATCCCCTCTTTCTCTCAGATACACTGGAGTGACTCTTCAAAGTTTTGTGCAATGGAGTCAGCTAAGAAACTTGCTAAGAATGCTTAAAGCCTTTCAGAAGTTTACAGTACTGGATCTCTCAAGGCAGAAATAATACATTATTATGGAATACTGTAATACTAAAAATTTCTAGTCAGCCTGAGAGATGTCTTTGGATTCTTAATCTGCCCATGCATATAGTGCAAACATTTTGGAGACTGCTAGTCCTGAGGTTGTTATACATCTTTCCTTCAATTTCATTTGATTTGATCCTTATCTTCCTTCCTTGTCATTAGTTGAAGCTAAGACTATTGATTCTTCCTAGCTCTTCTCTGCAGTTCACTTACCTAGAACATGAAAGCTTTAATTTTTAATATGGAGCTGTGACTTGAGGAATCTGGTGAATTCAGCATGCTATGTTCAGTCATTGGACTGTCTGGATAATCGTATGATGGGCAATGCAAACTTCTCAGTTCATAGCACAACACAGAAGTCAGATATGGTTAGCAATTTCTCCTGTTTTATGTAAATGAGGTGCATCCTCCTGGTTCTTAGGAAGCCACTGACATATCATCTTAAATTAGATGAAGTGTGGGTGCCCTGTTCTGCCAACCTTTTTATGAGCCACCTGGAAGAAGACTTCCTCAAGAACTGCACCATCAAACCCTTGCTATACTTAAGATACATCGATGACATCTTCATCATTTGGACTGAGAACCTGCAATCTCTGATTGAGTTCCATCAGAAATTCAACAATCACCATCCCTCCATCCAACTTTATTTAGAATACTTCAGCACCAACATCTCCTTTTTAGACACAATGTTCAGTATCCAGAAGGGTAAAATACAGACCACAGTATACAAGAAACCCACAGACCAACATACATAACTCCACAGAACCAGCAATCACCCGAAACACACCAAAAAAGCTGTGATATACAGCCAAGCCCTCAGATACCACCGCATCTGTACTGAAGAGAACACCCGGGATTGCCACTTCACCAATCTCAAAAAGGCTTTCAACCAGCAAGGACACTCGTCCAGAGAGGTAGATTGCACATTTGAAAGAGCCACCTGGATACCACATGAAGAACTGCTGCAGTACAGAAGAAACCCCCCTACAAATCGCACACCGCTGGTTATGACGTATCACCCCTCCCTTGAACCTGTACGGAAAATCCTCAAAAAATTGCAACCCATACTAAAAAGAGACTCTATTCTTAAAAAGATCTTCCCAGAGCCACCCATCCTAGCCTTCAAACAAGCACCGAACCTCGCCAACCTCATCACAAGAAGCAAACTTCCTCAAGCCTAGAACACGCCAAAAGGATCCAGACCGTGCCAGGACAAGAAATGCAAAACCTGCCAACACATCTCCACCATCCCCACTATTACTACACCCCACAACAGAGCCATCAGCATCCCAGGATCTTACAGCTGCACCTCCAAAAATGTAATATACCTCATCCAATGCACCAAATGCCCTGATGGAAGATATGTAGGAGAGACCAGACAACAACTGCGCACCAGAATGAATGCACACCGGAAATCTATCAAAGACAGAAATACCCAATTACCAGTGAGGGCACATTTCTCACAGGAAGGCCGCTCTCTCTCCAATCTCTCAGTCCTGATCCTCAAGGGAAATTTACACAACACTTCCCAGAGACGAGCCTATGAGCTCTATTTCATCAACCTGCTGGATACTAGAGATCATGGACCAAACATAGACATTAGATTTTTCATACATTATAATCTGCCTGGCAACTGACTCCCCAGCCCAGCCCAGCCCCTGGCTTCTTTACTTTTCATTCCATCCAGGAAGAGCACACACCAACTGCTGCAGCTTCCTTAGCCTGACGAAGGGTTTTTGAACCCGAAAGCTTGCTTAATAACTATTCTCCAACTATTTGGGTTGGTCTAATAAAAGATATCAAATTCACCCAAGGAACCTTGTCTTCCTGTTCTGTGTAGTACATTTTTATTTTCAAATCTCAGAGAATATTCAGTGAAACCTATGCAGTAAATATATGCACATTATTATTGCCATTGTAGCAGTGCCCAGAGACCTCTATGAAACCAGAGTTTATTGGGCAAGGTGTTGTGCAAATGCATTTAATAACTATCATGCATTCAACGCACATATGAAAAATATTAAAATAGTACAGGTAAGATTGAGCTACAAGATTCACATCTGGAAAAAGTTTTTGAAGTCTCCAAGTTCAGGGGTTTAATTAGAAAGGTTAGTGTGAGCAATGAAATTGAGATGTAGGTCACAAACTTGACTATTCCTTTTCTCAACAATTTTTTCACTTACTCTGTATTTTCCAGTGGGTAAGACACACCTCCAAAAAGAATTGTGGTAAAAACCATTTTTGACCAAACTGCATTCACTCTGTTAACTTTAATTTCAAAGATTTCAGTTATTTTCATTACAGATCTTTGGTGTGTAAGAAGCATTGGTATACAAGAAATCTAGTTTTAGACTTCCTTTTCCCAGGAGAAAATGCCTTAAACAGCAGAAAAATACGATGTTTGATCATCAGGGATCCTGGTTTTCGCTGTTTAAAAAATTGCAAATTATCTGATTAAAAAATTTAAAATTCTCCCATTAAAAACCACCAGATCTGCATTTTTCTGTGATTAAAATTAAATGCCATTTCAGTGGAACAGTGTTTTATTGATATATTTACAATTTTAAAACAATTTGAAAGCCTACCAGTGCCTCAAACACTATTCAAATATTATAAAAGCCTAAGTCTGTTTGTCTGTCTCAGTGTGTCTGTCTGTAATGCTTTATTCATGCTCTGATTGGCTTACAAACAGCCAATGAGAGTGCAAAGAAGCGTTCTGACAGAAAGCAGCCTGCCGCCATGATGGTAGGGACATGGGACGAAGCACAGGAGTGGGGGGGGGGTGAAGCCAAAACAGCTGTTCCCGCCTGGTCCCTCCACCCCCGCGGTCATTTCTGATGGGCAATTGGCTAGTAGGCTAGTGTTAAAATAAATTCTAAATACCTATACATTTTGGCATTTGATTTTGGGGTTTTTTTTATCATGGACTATCAGAGCTCCCCCAGGTCCTTTTGCTCACCAAGATACAGGTCAAGCTGTGGCTGCCTCCTACCCCTCCCCCCACTGCTTTGTGGTGCTGGGTAGATCTGATATGTCAGTGCCTTGCCCATGTGATTGCCCCTCACTCCCCATGCACAGCTCCCCTGGGCCCTACTGTTGCCCCTCACTCCTAATCCATAGCCCCCTGCAGCCCTGCTAGTGTCCTTCACTCCCCACCCACAGCCCCCTGCCCCCCTCAGCCTTGGTGGAGGGGGCCCTCAGCTGCCAGGGCTATGGGGCCAGGGACTCAGTCCATGGTCCCCTTCCCCCCCAGTAGTACTCAGACCCTGGATGCCACCCATGGGAGTCAGCAGCTGCTGTAGCTGGAGCAGAGCACAGAGCCCGGCTCCTCCTTCTCCACAGGTGACACTGCTGGAGTGGACCCCAAGGGGGGGAATATGTGGGGGGAGAATATTGGCTGGTGGCTGGTGGCTTTGGGCTCCCCGCCCTGCTGCTCTCCCCCTCGAGGCCTCCATGGCCCATTGGGCAGGATCTGGCACAGCAGGGCAAAAGGAGATGGGGAGGCTTGGTGCTGCCACTGGGAGCCCCACACTTCCAAGGTGAGGTGTCCCCTGCCCACCCAGTAGCACTGGGAGACATCTCCATGCTGCTATACCCACTGCTGCTGAGTGGGCAGAGGGCGTTTCACCATGGCAGCATGGGGTTCCTGGCAGGCACCGAGCATCCCTGTTTTACCCTGCCATATTGGGCCCCACCTGCTGAGCCGTGGAGGCCCCAAGGGGAGGCCATCTGGGCAGGGAGTCCCAAGTCTGCAGCAGGCATCCCACATCCACTCCAGCCCCATGCAAGTCTGGGGGATACGTGTCCCCCATTCTGTTGTAAGATGTGTGTGCAGGAGTGGAGAGCCAGCCCCCCGACACTTGCCAGACAAGCCACCCATGGCTTTGTCCTGCTGTGTAGCTGGGCCCTGTCACTGCACATTCCCACCCCAGCCCTGGACTCTAAGCTCCAGGCCCGAATTACCACCCTGGCTGGGCAGCATCACCAGCCCTAGCCCTGCCCAACTCCATCCCTCCCTCACTATGGGGGCCTCAATCCCCACCCGCAGGCCTACCTGTGGGGAGATGCAGGAGCTGCTCTCATGATGTCCAACTGCCATGAGCATGTGTGCATGCACATATGCATGTGGAGCCCTCCTCCTACTCCCCCCAGCCCCTTGCAGGCAGGAACTTTGCCAGCCTGAAAGGGGAAACCCACTGTTTCCCACATTTTTCTCCTTTAAAGGAGAAAATATGAATTTTTCTCCATAAAATGAGAAAATCCATGTTTTTCTGCATTTTTCCATGGCAGATGAAAAACAAGGATCCCTGTTGATCATGCTTCCCCTGATTTAACCAGATGAGCCAGAATAACATTGAACAGTGCTATCAAGTCCAGAATTGTAGCCATGGTATGGTGTATGAGGGTTGCAATCAGGAATTTACTACTTCCAGAGAGTGAACAGGAATGTCATATTTCCTCCTACCCTCTTCCCCCACTCCCTTCACCATTTGTGTTTCTGGTCCTTATACAGTTTTTGTCTTAGGAATTAAGTGCTATCATTTTAATATTTTATGTATTACATGAGTGAAACCAGACAGCTGTACTAGTTCCAAATCATCTGTAGTTATTGCTTTGATGGGGTCCACTTATCTGGGTGATGCTGTTAAATGGGGAGAAATGGAATCACCAAAAACTCCATAGTATAGAACAATGTAAAGGTCATTGAAGGGGGTTGAGAGGGGATTCATTTGTCAAAACATTGAAAATGGGAGAGGAATGGAGCAATTTTAAGTGGATCTCCAATTTTAGAGCAAAGAAGAGAGTCCTGAGCCTTTAATGGAAGAATTTACAATAATACTAGCTGCTTCAGAATAAGAATCGAAGCTTCAAACAATTGTTTTGTTTTCTGTTTCTTTGTAGATGGATTCCTATCATTTTTGTAACACCTCTGTCTCTCAAAGTATCTGCAAAGGGTTTTTTAATGGATTAGGAAACAAAATGTTACAATAAACTAATCTTTCAAAGATTGTTCTGCCTTTTTTCAGCTTCTAAACATCTGAATCTTTTCTTCCCTGAAAGTCTCTCGTTCTTTCCTCCCACTCTGTCTTTTATGTATCAACTCCAGCTTAAGAGCTTTATTATAAAGTCTCTCTATCAAGATTCAAGTGTTGGTATGGTCTCAGATTATATACATATAATCGCACACAGAAAATTATGTTAAAAGTTTATGTTACTTAGAAACTGTAATATTCAAAACTTAGTCTTAATGCTATCATTTCCTAACTGTGAAGACTTAATTTGGCTTCCTTAAGTATATGCATCATGACACAGTATTAATTATATGATCACATGATTTCATGGTTTTTCTATGGGATCTCTGCCTTATTGAATACACACAGTGACTAGTGCACACTGAATAAGCTGCTATTCAGGATCTCATTTTATCCTTATTCTTCAGTATGTGGCCCCCAGGCCTACTCTAAATACAGTTTTTTATTTCCATGCAGGCCTTTTTTTATAATGCCTCTCCATATGGTTTAATAAAACTCAAATACTACGCAAGGGTTAGGTTCATTACTCCTCTGGGCTAAGTACACACAGTCAAAAAGGCCGAGGCTGAATTGATTCAATCTTCACAGGTTAGTCTAAGCAGCATAGTTTGAACTAATAAGCAAGTAAAGAGGCATTCACTTTTGAGTTCAGAAATGCCACCACATGCCTGCAGTGGCTCAGGTTAGAAGCTGGGGTGTGCTAGAGCTGGAACAGACAGCTGGCTAAGGCTAGCCTGCCCAACCTGCAAAGGAGGCTTGCAGGGGAGGTGCAAAAAGCATCCTGGGATGCTGGAGTATGCTAAATTAACTTGAATCTGGAGGAAATTTTGGAAAGAAGTTCACCAACCCGATTTCACCTAAACCAGTTAAATTTGATACTATATCCACCCAGGTATATCTTAAACTGATTTGGTGCATTTTGAAAGTGGTTTATGTGCACAGAACTTCTGGTGTGTTACAGATTTGAACTGGTTTCTGATCACTTATACTGGTTTATGTGTAACTTCTGTCCCTAGCCCTGAAGATACGGCTTTTCAAAGTAACTGGGGTTTTACAGAGCCATAGCAAACACCTGTGTAGGACTGCTGAGGTGCTCCAGATATTTTCTACACCTTTTATTTAAAATACTGCTTCTCCATCAGCTGGAGCTTATTAGTAGTCCCATGTAGCAGATCAGAGAAGCAGCACCCTTTGAAATGAAAGCAACAGCAAATAGGTCAGCAGCTCATTTTTATTCAGCAATTCTCTTGTAATTAAGTGGGTTGTGAACATGAATGATCCAGCTTCCACTGTATTAAAGTACTTTACAAATCTTAATGAATTAATTTGCGCAGCACCCCAGTGCGGTAAGAGAAATGCCATTATTTCCATTTTACGAATGGAAAACAGGAACAGAGACAGAGGCCCAAATCCTGGTTCACTTTAAGGCTTCTAACTCTGCTTAGGCCATAAAAGCTGACAGGTCAGTGGCATTTAGTGTTGCTTACACAGATATTAGATCACATTTTCACCTGTGAATGGACTTTCCTGCTGAGCATGTAGGAGATTCAGTACAGCCACTTATACTCTGTGGCAATCATATTCTACCTGGGAAATTGCCTAATTCAGTCTAAGCACACCAAATCTTTAGGTAGAGAAATAGCATAACAAGTGGCAGCAATGGCCACTTTTTAGCCCAACAGCTCAGTGGGTTTTGGGATTTACATAGGAATGGTAGACCCAGATTCTAGCCCTCTCTCTGCCAGTGGGTATTAACCCATGTCTTCCACTTCCTGAAGTTCCCTAATCACAGGGTTGAAGGCTAGGCAAGACCAACAGTACCTTACACCATTCCTGCTTAAAGCTGACCCAGTGGACAGCCAAGAGAAGAAAATAGAGCTAGGAGAGCAAAGCAGGAGGAGACTTGCTCCTTACTGTTGCTCAGGGTGTGCACTGCCCTGCACTCTAGCTCTTGCTGCCAGCTCTATTTCATTTTACACAATGACATTTTAATGCCAAAGAGTAAAAGGCCCCCTAAATCAATTCAAATTAAACTGCTTTAACAGTAGGTGAAAGAGCTTCAATTTATCATGGACTATGGGGTAACACACATCTAGGTGGTTTCTACCTGATGCCTGGTAAAGCCCTACTATATTTTACCCTGAAGTAAATTGTCCTCTATCCAGACAAGGTTCTTTGGGTAAATGTGTTATATTTTATTAGACCAACTAAATAGTTGGAAAAATTGTCTGCTATCCGTATACTCTGTGTGTGTGTCTCTCTCACTTACCAGAAATCCCATCCTGGGCCTAAGAAACATTTCTCAGTGAAGCCAGCTAGTGCTGCTTATGCTCATTGACACCAGTTCATTATTGAATCATTATGCTCCTTTCCATGCTTTTTTAGCTCAGGATGTAGAGCTTTTAGCATTTTGCTAAATTAGAAGTCAGGTTCTGTTTTACGTAACCCCAGATCTGTGCCTTCATTACACATAGGATTTATGTTAATGAGCTCTCAGTGTGGACTTTTAATAGACATGTTAATAAAGTCAGCTTCAAGGAAAGTGTTAAATGCAATCTTTCAGAATACAAAGAGAGGGTTAATTAGGAAATTATGCAAGGGAGGTACTTAGAATGTTGTTTCAAGGATGTAATCTGCTTAAGCAGGCAGGAAAAGGACAGTGAAAGAAAATAAGCTGTATCATTACAGATGCAGCTTTAAGGGAAAGCCAGTATATTTTGCAACAATTAAAAAAATATATAAATTTCAGCTACTCCTACAGCTTCACACTGCAGATGTTTGTTAATCAAATGCTAACGTCTATATCCAAGGATCTCACGCTCCTTGTGTCTTATCTCACCTTTAGGAATCAAAAGAAGCAGTACATTCTCCTGGTTTCCAGGGAGACAGTATATTGCTCCCAGGTGATTGTCACATGCTATTGGTGGTGCTAGAGATGCTTCTGTTATAGGAGATGAGGTAACTTCTTCACTTAAGTTTCATTTTTATTATCAATAACTACGTTTTCTGAAAAGGCCAAACTTAACCGCTTTTTGAAGCAAGTTTCTTATATAATTAATCAATAATATTTTAATTTGACACACCGCACCTCCATTTTTTTTGTAAATGTCTCTTTCTCTTGTTATTTGGTGGCTGGAATTTGGTCTTAGTGGATTTTAGGTACCAGCTTTATCATCTATGTGAATTTGGATGATGAAACCATCTAAGTAGTTGGGTCTCTAGTAGCCTCCTTTATTACTCCAACAACTAATCTTAAAAATTAGGCACATAAAGGAATAAAATTCAGGATACAGATCACAATATCTGTATCTCGTTGGACTTGATGATCTGTTCAGGTCCCTTCCAACCCTAGAAACTATGAAATATGAAAATAAACAGCTACTTGTGATCACATCACATTTTGTCATATATACCTTAAAAGTGGTGCAGCTTTACATATAAATGAAACCATGGCAAGGTCAGTGTCAGAAACAGAAATAAGGTAGCAAGGATACTTTATTTCTATTTTGGCCCCTTATTGACCTGCTGGCTGACATTAACTGAGACACATCACCTCATTCTGCCTCCATCTCCTCTGCCAACTTTTCTCCATGTTGTCTATTTAAATTCAGTGTAGGTACTGCCTCTCACTATTTGCTTCTCCTATGCCTAGTACAATGGGGCTCAAACCTCAGTGCAAGTCCCCAGGTGCCAGTGTGACACTAAATTTAATGTAATGTGATCACTTATAATCAACAGTGCCTGCATATTATGGCAATGGATCCATCATCTGTGTTAGGCATTTGTAAAATTCCCTTGAGTAAGCATTGTCTAACAGATACATCCATATTCTTTTAATTTATCTATTTATTTATTTTGCTGTTTTCTGTCAACTAGAATCATAGCCTCATAGAGAAGTAGGGCTGGAAGGGAGCTCAAGAGGTCATCTAGTCCAACCTCCTGCCTGAGGCAGGATCATCCCAATCCAAACCATTCTGTACAATCCATAATCTAAACTCTATATAAGACAACCGTCAGCCCTGACACAAGAAAGATCTAACACCCTAACCTGCCACAGGTAAAACAGAGGAACCATGGCAGCCAATGTCCTGCTCTTTGAAATGTCAATATATTCTCAAGAGATCCTTTGCCCCCCACTACAGAGGAAAGCAAAAAGCCTTGCAGTTTGTGCCAGGATGAGCATGGAGTAAAATTCCTTCCTGAACCCAAATATGGCAACTGATCTGACCCTGAGCAGAGGGGCAAGACCCCATACCTAGGAACCTCCATCTTTGACCCAGGCAGGAGCATTGGGAGCACCCCAGTCAATGTACTCAGCCTTG
Source organism: Alligator mississippiensis (assembly GCF_030867095.1). NCBI lineage: Eukaryota > Metazoa > Chordata > Crocodylia > Alligatoridae > Alligator > Alligator mississippiensis. Next base: position 150,055,883 of record NC_081828.1, on the reverse strand, counting down.
GCTCTAGCCAGCACCCAATGCCTCTGAGGGAGGTTTAAAAACACCTTGACACGTGTAGCAGAAAGGGGGAGGGTTGGGCAACCACCAAAGCCCAGAAGTATGGGAAATACCCATAACAGAACATAGACATAGCTATGTCTAGATCATACCCAACCAGTGACTGTCTAAGCTTTTCTTGAACACATCCAGTGATGAAGAGTCCACAGCTTCCTTAGGTAGTTTATTCCACTACCTCACTATTCTATCACTATTCCAGATATCCAGTGTAAACTTACTTACTTACTTTGCTGCAGCTTCAAGCCATTGGTCCATGTCCTCCTTTCTGCAGCAGGAGAGTAAAGGTGCTTTCTCTCTTCTTTATGACAGCCCTTCAAGTATTTGAAGACTATCATGTCCCCCTTTTCCCTAAGCCAAACATGCCTAGCTCCTTCAATCTCTCCTCATATGACTTGCCTTCCGAGCCATTTATAATTTTTTTGGCCTGCCTCTGGACCCTCTCTAACTTATCTATGGCCTTTTAAAAAATGTAGAGCCCAGAACTGCATACAGTACTCCAGATGAGGCCTAACCAGTGCCAAGTAAAGAGGCATTATCACCTCCTATATCTTGCACCTAATGCTTCTATTGATGCATCCCAAAACCTCATTCACCTTTTGTGTGGCTGCATCACACTGCAGACTCATATTGAGTCTGTGATCCACCAAGACTCCCAAGTCCTTTTCCATAGTTCTGCCATTCAGCCAGGTATCACCTGTTTTATATACGTGTTTTTGATAATACCTCCCAAGGTGTAGCAACTTGCTCAAGAAGCTTTCTATGCCAGCATCCAAATAATTAATAAACCATAAATATAAGGGTGAAATGAAAGAAAAGAGAAAAGAAAACCCAGTAAAAATTAACAACCAATTTCTGAGAGGTTTATTATGCTTGGTTTGAACTGCCAGCACTTCTCTTGGTGCCCCAACAATCTCGGGGGGGGGGGGGTACCAGCAGTTGCCCCCCACTGCATAGCTGGCGAGGGCCAATCTCATGGGGGGCACATGCCCCCTTGGTGCTCCCCTTACATGTTGTCTATGGTTTGAACTGAAGTCATTAACTAATCATTTGGTGATTTCTTAAAGATTAGTTTTTTAAAACTGCTTATATGCAGAACACTGTGCTGGTATCATCAGTTCACATCTGCATTGTGAAGAAAGACAATGGCTATAATTTTTTTCTTGCTTTTCTTTTGCCAGAATTCATGCAGTTCTCAAAAAGCCTCGGGATATTCTTCAATTGCCAGGGGGAAAGTAAATGTTCCTTGTAGTTAAAAAATAAATAGATAAGAAAAGCCTAAGAGTGCCCAGCACATAAATTTCAACAGACTACAATGGGATTTCACACATCTACCTAATAAGTTGCTGTGCATAAATAACATGCCATGATGAATCACCAAGACTTTATTAACCTACACTGAATTAGCCTGCTCACACTAGAATTTTTCACTGCATTATTTTATTGCCTATTACTGTCACAAAATAAACTACTGACTACTGAATGATGCACTAGTTCTGGACAGGTTGACAGATCTAGACTACTTGTAAAAGAGAGTATTGCAGCAATTCTGATATTCAGAAAAGGTGATAGTTGACAGTTGCAAATCTCAGCAGCGTTAGGGCAGGGAAAAGTGACTGATAGAGGCAAGGCTGACATGTAGCTCTGGTTTGTTATTAAATATGCCTTTAAAAATGAGATTGGAAGGCTTTGAAGCTATGATCTAGCCTATGACTGTTTAACCCTGGCTGTTTCTGTCAGAAATTCTATTATAAGCTGTCTTTATTTTAGAGGTTTGAGACTAAGCCTTATATATAAGTTATCACTCAACATAGAGGCCCAGATTCTGCTGCACTTGCCAGAACTGCATATGTGAGTAAAGCTTAAATGCCTAAAGGTTATTTACAGAAGGTCTTGTTATGTCTTAGACTGGGCACAGCTACATGTTCATTAATACGCCTTAGTGCGCATTAAGTTTAGTACTTTTGTAATCAAATACTAAATAAATGTGAAGTAAGTAACTGGTTTTACAGTGCAGTAGTGCTGGCACACGCCTTTTTAGTGATGCTACTGCACATTTAGCATTTTGTGTAGACACATCCACTGTGAGACACACAAATGTTGATTGGTGTTAATGCTAGCTTGGCTTTGGAGCAGTCACACTTAAGGCCAACAGAGGCCTGAAGGACTGAAAAGTAAGAATTCACCCCACTTCCCATTCCAGGCTTCCCCTCTGCCCCCTGGGACTTCCCCAGTTCCCCCATCCTTGGGTTCCTTCTCCTGCCTTTCCCCAACACCTACCTTCAGCTACCTTGCTGTCTGTCCCTGGGAAGCAGGCAGGGAAGGGTTAACCTGCCTGCCCAGCAGCTGCTACTGGGCTGCTGCTCTTCTCTGGTCTGAGCCTGACCAGAGATCTGCAGCAGTGGCAGCTGGCCAGGCAGGTAAACCCTTCCCTACCTGCTTCTGCAGGACAGCCACTATGGACAGTCACAAGTAAGCAGAGGGGTAGGGGAAGGGAGAAAGGGACCTGGGGTGCTAGGAAGGGTGAGAGGGGTAGTGGGCCCTACCTGAGCCAGCGGGGGGGGGGGGGGGTGTTTATATTATCATGTGGCCTAGAGTGGCCATACCTTAGTGCAGGGGTGGACAAAATGTGGCTCATGGGCCAGATCTGGCTGACCAACTGATTTGAACCAGCCCATGGGTGGGCACCTGCCAATTCATTGTATCCAGCCTGCAGCTACCCCCATGATGCTCCACTTGAGGCCATGCCCTATGCACTTTCACTTGGGGAAGTTTGCACTGTGTTCCTACCCTGGCCAACACCAAAAGTTTCCGGTGGAGCCTCCCCCAGTGTTGGGGCAGCCACCCAGGTGCTGCTCAGGTCCCCCTGCTTTCAGTGTCTCCTCTTCATCATGCCCCTGCTGTGCTGCTCTGGGGGGGAAGCTGCAGCTGGGTAGCTCCTGCCCCAGTATAAGGGGCTCCAGTCCCATCTTGTGGTTGCCTTCCACCCACTCAGCTGCCTGGCATGATGAGCAGTCACCTGTGGGTGGCCAAGTGGTTGAAAGGCGGCCTGGAATTGGAGCCCTGCACACTGGGGCAGAAGCCACCCAGCTGCAGCTCCCCTTGTCCTGACCTGGCTGGGCATGTGGTGCCTGGCACATGTCCCCATGGCTTCCCTGCACTACCTGCTGCCTGGGGTGGCACAGCAGGGGCCAGAGGAGGAGGAGAAGCCCTTGGAGGCAGGGCTAGCTAAGCAGTACTGAGAAAGCTGCAGCAGCAGCCCCTCTGGGAAGCTAGGGCTGGGGCTGGGACAGGGACAGGACTGGGATCAGGATTGCAGGGTCATGATAGCATGGGTCTGGGGCCCAAGGCAGAGCCGCAATCTGTTCTCTGCATAACAGATCAAGACCAGGAATCCCAGTTGTTCATCCATCAATGGGAAAATGCAGAAAAATATGGGTTTTCTTATGTTAAGGAGAAAAATGCAGATTTTCTCCTTTAAAGAAAAAAAAAAAAGGTGGGAAGCAGAGGGTTTCCCCTTGCAGGCTGGCAAAGTTCCAGCCTGCAAGGGGCTGGAGGAAGCTAGAGGAGGGCATTGAGGCCCCCATAGTGAGGGAGGGATGGAGTTGGGAAGGGCTGGGGCTGGCAGTGCTCCCCAGTCAGGGTAATGCATGGGGCCTGGGGTCCGGAGGTGGGGTGGGAATGTGCAGCCTCAGGGCCCAGGTATTGAGTGGGAAAGAGTCATAAGTGTATCATCTGGGGACTGGCTCCCCGCACCTGAATGCACTCCTGAGAGGGCAAGGGGGACACATGCCCCGTATATTTACGTGTGGGGAGGGGGTGGATGTGGGCTGCCCGCTGCAGACTCGGGGCTTCTCACCCTGTTGCCCTCCCCCTGGGGCCTCCATGGCTTTGCAGGTGGGACCCAGCACAGCAGGGTGGAGCAGAGAGGCTCAGTGCCTGCTGGGAGCCCCATGTTGCCATGGTGAGGTGACCCCTGCCCTCCCAGCAGCAGCAGTATGGAGTTGTGTCCCACACTGCTGCTGGATGGGCAGGGGAAACTGCACCACAGCAGTATGGGGCTCCTGGCAGTGACGCTGAGCTTCCCCACCTCACTGTACCCTGCCATGCCGGGTCCTGCCTGCTGGGCTAAGGAGGCCTCCAGGGGGAGATCAGTCACCAGCCCACATTCACCCCCCTGCCTCTCATGGGCTCTGCTTCAGCAGTGCCACCCATGGGGGAGAGGGAGCTGGGCTTTGCATTTCACTCTGGCTGCAGCAGCTGCCACCTCCCATGGGTGGCAGTCAGAGCTTGGGTGCTACTGGGGGGGGCAGGGGGCTGTGAAGCTCTGGCAGCTGTGGCCCCCCTCCAGAAGGGCTGGGTGGGTCAGGGGGCTGTGGGTGGGGAGTGAGGGGCACCAGCAGGGCTGGGGGGGGCAGGGGGACTATGGGTCAGGAGTGAGGGGCACCAGCAGGGCTGAGAGCCTGTGGCTGGGGAGTGAGAGGCAATGGCATGTGCAGGGCACCAGCATATCAAGTCTTCTCAGCACCACAAAGCGGAGGTGCGGGAGGAGCAGACAGCCACAGCTCCATCTGCATCCTGGTGAGCAAAGGGGGCAGGGGAGCTCTGATTTTTCATGATAAAAAAAGGAAAATCAAATGCCAAAATGTATAGGTATTTAACATTTATTTTACTATAGTGATTGAGGCACTAGTAGGCTTCCATATTGCTTTAAAATTGTAAATATATTAATAAAACCTTGGGTTCAACTGATACCTATATACAGTAAAAGCTCTGTTATCTGGCATCCCCTGGGAATGGGGGATGCTGGATAACAAAATATGCCAGTTAATTGAGCGGCCCTGGCTGCCGCTTCTTCCGGCGCATCCCTTTGCCCCTCCCACCCCTCTCACAGCATCACCGCCCCTCCTGCGAGCCCTGCAGGCCCCGTGGGACAGGGAGGTGGGCCCTGCACAGCCTCACACAGCCTGTTATGCCCCTAGGCCATGGGGGCTTGGCAGCGCAGGCTGCTTTGCCCCGGGCCGTGGGGGCTCTGCGAAACCGGAAGTGCCGCGGTGGGCACTTCTGGTTTCACTTTTACTTACAAGCTGGCATGCTGGTTAACAGAGCATGCTGGCTTGAAAGGTGCCAGTTTCTAGAGAGTTTACTGTATATATATTATGGCATTTTCATTTTCATCACAGAAAAATGCTGATTTGAGTGTTTTTAACTGGAGAATTTGAAAAATTTTAATCAGAGAATTTGCAGTTTTTAAACAGAGAAAACCAAGATCCCTGATTATGACCCAGCCCTGACCACCCTTTCCGCAGCACAGGCATGCACAGGGAGCCCCAGTACAGCACAGCTGTGGGCTAGCATGGAATGGTCCAGCAGCATGAGGCAGCCTGATTTGGTCATGATCCATTGGGGATGCCCTACATTTCCAGGGTAGGCCAGTCCTCAGCTTCATTGTACTGGGGCTGCACATGTGTTCCTGTGCTGAGGTGGGGATTGGATCATATGTGTATCCTCCACCCCCTTCCCAAGTTGGGCCTGTCATGATCTGTCATGTGGGGAGTGGATCGTGGCTGTGCCTAAGACCTCAGTCCCACACTGTCACCACTCCATGATCCTGTTAACAGCCACGGCTCCAGACGCCACTCCTCACCCACCCATCTACACAGCCAAGTGCATCCTGCCCACAGGGGCCACTTAGGGACTTTTGGTGGGTTGTTGTCAGGGGGCAGGGAGTGGGGAGGTGGTGCTGACCCAGTCCACAACAGCTCACCAAAACTCCCTACAGCCCAAATAATTGCCCATTAGGCCTGTGTGAATAGGGAACTATTAGATTCAGTTTTGGATTCATCCGATTCAAATGCCAGTGATTTGATTTGGATATTCGGATCAATTTTCTTATTTGAATTGGCTGAATAAAATTCAGAGCCGATTCAGAGACATTTGGAGATTATAATGGGGAATCAATGAAATATGTATAACTTTGTTTTTTTTGGCTGATTTGGATGAAACTTGCAGAGGTAGAATCGATTCGGAAAGTTTTAAGCTTCTAGCAATTCGATTCAGATTTGGAGATTTGGCCTCCAAATTGGGTCGAATCTTCTCTGAATCGAATCAGGAACTGAAGCTTCGCACAGCCCTATTGCCCATCCCTGCCTTAGTGCAACATGAGTTGGGTAGCACAGATCAGACATAATCCTGCCCTGGAGTGGCATGACTTTAAGATGCAGAACTAGTGCTTAATACTAGTTTCAGATGTCAATATGCAGACAATCCAGGGGCTAAGAGCTCCAGGAGCCACCCAAAATTACCATATAACAAAGCCCAGAACCTAAGTCCCAATCTGATAAGTCATTCTGGTCAGTTAGATCTCTGTGCCCACGTGGAATGATAGTGAAGTCAATGGTGTTCCTCATAGGTGCAAGGGCTCACCCACTCAAGATAATGTTCATTAGCCACATTGAAGTCTCGTGTACTTGTGGAGCCAGTAGACTAAGCCATTTTCTAAGATTTAAGTGCTCAGAATAAACATGCACATGCAAGTTTTTGGGGATTCTACGTTTGGAATGGCAATCTGGCAAGGGCTAAAATATGAATGAATTATATGGAGTACTTTAAATCAGTTTTGAAGCTAATTTAAAAAATAAAAAAAATATTATTCTACTAAGCCTTTTTTTTATATATAAGAGCATCACAAATATTGTTATCACCCAAACTTGATACATATCTGTGGCTACAGATAGAACTGTGGCAGTCTACTTGCTAGCCTGTAATGTCTCCAGGGGCTAGTGTGTCAAAGTATTCTGTTATTATAAAGTGGCTACATGCAAGTGAAAAAGCAAAACTGCAATAGCTCCTTCAGGTCAGGTCAATCTGCTGTGTAAATACTATGGATCAGATTCTGACAGCTGTATTCATGCTGACTAACATCTTTCATCATGAATAGTTCTACAAAAATTGATGAGACTATTTGGAGAGTAAGGTAATGCTGACACAGTGTAATGGGAAGGGGCACAGCTAGTCTCAGAAAGAATATGTATCTAGAAATAGATCTATACAAGGGGCATTCCAAAAGTATCTAGTCCACACTATTTAGAAACAATAAGTTATAGCCTAACAGGGGAGATCTTGAACAGATCAAAAGTGACTTCAGGGCTCTCGGTGCAAGGGTGAAGGGGACACGCATTCAGGTGGTGTTCTCAATCCTTCCAGTCAAGCCTTTCCAGTCAAGAGGAAGGGCTCCTACAGAGCAATGCATGGCTGTACAAATGGTGTTGCCAGCAGGGCTTCAGCTTCATTGATCATGAAATGTTGTTCCAAGAAGATGGATAGGTGGGCAGGGATGGGATCTATCTGACAAAGAGAGGGAAGAGCATCTTTGCAGGCTGGCTTGCTATCCTAGTGAGGAGTTGCAGCTAACCAGGGACATGAAGGGCAGTGAGAAGGGTTTCTTCAAGTATGTCATCAACAAGAGGAAGGTCAGGAAAATGGGGAAGGTAACTTAGTGGCCGGGGATGCAAAGAAGGTTGAAGTACTTAATGCCTTTTTCACCTCAGTCCTCACAGGAAAGGTCATCCAGACTACTACGTTGCAGCACAGTCTGGGAAGGAGGTGAGCTGCCAAAAGTGGCAGAAGAACAGGTGGGGGACTATTTAGAAAATCAGGATGTGCACAAGTCCATGGGACCAGTCGTGTTGCATCTGAATGTGCTGAGGGAGTTGGCAGATGTGATTGCAGAGCCACTGGCCATCATCTTTGAACACTCACGGTGATGGGGAGAAGTCCCAGACTATTGGAAAAGGGCAAATATAGTGCTCATCTTTAAGCAAGGGAAGAAGTAGGATCTGGGGAACTACAGACGAGTAAGTCTCACCTCAATCCCTGGCAACATCATGGAACAGGTCCTCAAGGAATCCATTTATAAGCTCTTAGAGGAGAAGGTGAATTAGGAATAGTCAGCATGGATTCACCAAGGGCGAGTCATGCCTGACCAACTTGATTGCCTTCTATGATGAGAAGACTGGCTTTGTGGATGCAGGGAGACCAGTGGATGTGATATACCTTGACTTCAGCAAGGCTTTTGATGTGGTCTCCCACAACATTCTTGCAAGCAAGCTAAGGATGTATAGGTTGGATGAATGCTCTGTAAAGTGGATAGAAAACTGGCTGGATCATTAGGCTCAGAGAGTAGTAGTCAATGGCTTGATGTAAAGTTGGCAGCCAGTATCAAGTGGAGTGTCCTGGGAGCCAGTCCCAGGGCCCATTGTGTTCAATATCTTAATCAATGACCTGGAAGATGGTATAGAGTGCACCCTCAGCAAGTTTGCAGATAACATCAAGTGGGGGGAAGTAGTAGATACACAGAAGGGTAGGGCCAGGATTCAGAGAGACCTTGATATAGTGGAGGATTGGACCAAAATAAATCTCATGAGGTTCAATAAAGACACGTGCAAAATCCTGAACTTAGGACAGAAGACTCCCATGGACTGGTACAGTGTGGGGACCGACTGGCTAAGCAGCACCTCTGCAGAAAAGGACCTGGGGGGTTACAGTGGACAATAAGCTGAATATGAGCCAACAGTGTGCCCTTGTTGCAAAGAAGACTAACAGCATACTGGGCTGAATTAGTAGGAGTGTTGCCAACAGGTCAAGGGAAGTGATTATTCCCCCGTATTCAGCACTGGTGAGGCCACAACTGGAGTACTGCATTTAGTTTTGCTCCCCCCCAGTACAGAGAGTATGTAGACAAATTGGAGTGAGTTCAGTGCAGGGAAATGAAAATGGTTAGGTGGCTGGGTCACATGACTTCTGAGGCTGAGGGAACTGGGCTTATTTAGTCAGGAGAAGAGAAGACTGAGAGGGGATTTGATATCAGCCTTCAACTGTCTGAAGAGTGGTTCCAAAGAGGATGGAGCTAGACTGTCCTCAGTGGTGGCAGATAACAGAACAAGGAGCAATGGTTTCAAGTTGCAGCAAGGGAAATTTAGGTTGGATATTAGGAAAAAAATTCTCACTTGAACAGGTTACCCAGAGAGGTTTTGGAATCTCCATCCTTGGAGGTTTTTAAGACCCAGCTAGACAAAATCTTGGCTGGGATGATCTAGTTAGGGCTGGTCCTGCTTTGAGCAGGGAGTTGGACTAGATGACCTCCTGAGGTCCCTTCCAACCCTGATTTTCTATGATTCTATTATAATAGCTCTCATAGATCATAGTGGTATTTTGAGATATATATGTTTCAAACCATCGTTCATCAGTGCAGAACACATACAAAGATATGTTGGAGCGTGTCAGTCACCAATAATTTGAAAAATGGAGAAGTATGAGATCAGGGCAATTATCAAATACCTTCATAAGAAAAGCTTGATCCTGAAATAGATCCATGAGGAAATGCTAGCAACAGTGAGGGATGGTGTTCTTTTGTATGTCACAGTAAAAAAAACAACAAAAAACTGAGGAGCTAAACTGAAGAGAGAATTAGTTTTGAGAATGAGCCAAGGTCAGGATGCCAGAGAGGCTACCACACCAGGGCAACCTGATGCAGTCCAGAAGATGATGGCTATTAACTGAAAATCAACAAGCAGGTGCACAACTGAGAGAGTGGACATCCATACTGGGTCAGTTCATTCCATCCTTAATAAAGACTTGGCCATGAGAAAGATATCAGCAAGACTGGTACTCAGAATGATCAGTGCTAATCAGCAGACAGAATGAGTTGCTATTCTCAGAAACATTATTGAGTGGTTTCAAGAAAGCCAAGAAAAAAAACACTATGATTCAAGATGAGACATGGGTTCCAGAGACCAAACAGCAGAGCAGATATATACACAGTATCTGCCTCTCACGAAATTCAAGTATGTGGCATCATGCTGAAGTCCTGGCCATAACTTCTGGGGATGGTAAAAGAGTTATCATGAATGGCTACCTCATAATAGGCAAACCATTAATGGGGACTTCTAACCTCATGAGTTACTGTCCTTGCCATCAGGAACAAGTGTCATGGAAAGTTGAGTCAAGGGGTGCTTCTTTTTCAAGGCAATGCATCAACCCACATCTTATACTACAATGACCGCAGCAGACAAATATGGCTTTAAACTCCTTCCCACTCCATCCAGTTTACCAGATTTGGTTCTCTCAGATTTCTACCTTTTCATTTTGGAGGAATAACTTTGTGGGAACTGTTTCAGTGATATTACTGAGGTGACTGTGACAGTGAGGAGCTTCTGAACATTCAGGATAAGTACTTTTGCAAGCTGTAGCTGCGCTGGACCAAATGCACTGATGTCAGAGGAGTGTGCATTAAACAATAAGCTGATCTGAATGCAAATATTTTTTTCCTTATTTGTTGGGTTTCAATGTTCTACATGTTATTCATTTTATACAACATTAAAAGATGCTGAGAAAGTTGGTTTAATAATTATGAGTGCCAACTGTTGTTTTGAATTTAGCCAGAATTAAAAAAAAATCAGTTGTTTCTGCTTGCAAAAAAATTTCAAATGCATTTGTCTAATACATTTTGAACTGCATGTCAGTTTCACTGTAGCAGTCCTAAATAACATACATATAAAAAGCTATCTGCAATTTTTTTTTAAGTTTTAAAAACATTCACTAATAAATCGTAAGGCTCAGCTATCAAAAGAAAAAAATGCAAAATGATAGTTAGGTCTGGGTTTCCTAAAAAGCCTCTGAAATTACACATCCAAATGTGCTTGTATGTTTATTCCTGCCTGCAGTTTACATAATGACAAGTCCAAAATCCAAATCTGAATCAAATAGTTCCCTATTCACACAGGCCTAAATGGGCAATTATTTGGGCTGGAGGACCACTTAGAGAGTTTTGGTGAGCTGTTGTGGGCTGGGTCAGCACCACCTCCTCCTCCCTGCTCAATGACAACAACTCACCAAAAGTCCCTAAGTGGCCCCTGCAGGCAGGATGCACTTGGCTGGGCAGGTGGATGGGTGAGGAGTAGTGTCTGGGGCCGTGGCTGTTAACAGGATCATGGAGTGGTGACTGTGTGGGACTGAGGTCTTGGGCAAAGCTTGTCCTCACTTGGGTTTGTGTTTAACTGTTAGTACATTAGAGAAATTTCCACTGTCTTAGAAATGTCCCATTGGTTTATATGCAGGTGATTTGCTCAGACATTTTTTTCCCAAACATTTTCCCACCAAATAGAAATTCTCAAAAATTTAAGTAGCAAATTTTCTCTGAAAAGGCAAAAATGAAAAATACTTGTTGAACTGATTTTTTTAAATACTTTTTGCAAGGATAAAAATAATGTCAGGTGGGGGGTGTGCAGATGGTGAGGTGAATCAGCACATGTAAAACAACACACATTCTTCTCTAGCTAAAAATGAACTAGAAGTTTTACCAATGCACTAGGGGCCTACGGCTGTATTAAAGCTTTAACACTGAAGCAAAAACAAATATAGCTTTACTAGAATGAGTTTAAAACATTATGCAGGACAGTGAAATAGGAGTTTCACTACCAGGAGCAGCTAACAAGCAAAGGAATTGCAGCACAAGTGATAGCTGGGTTGGTGGAACATCAAGTTATTAAAAAGGAGAGTCATTAACATCTGTGGAATGAATTGCTTACAAGTTATCAGATAGATTACAATGTTCCATGTAGTCAATTGATTTTCTCAGCTGTGCCTGGAAAGAAATGCTACTGCCACTGTCAGGCAGTTAGTTTTAAACTTTGGGTAGAGGAGGAATCAAATGGGAGGGGTGCAAGTGCACCCTGCTGGATCGGCCCTTGGGTGCTGCTACAATATAATCAAAACTTCACAGAAAAATAGGACTCAAAGGATCTCAGGAGATCATCTACTCACACCTCTGCTCAAGGCTGAATCATCCTGCTTTTAAACCGTCCCAGGCAAGTGTTTTTCTAACTTGGATTTAGAAACTTCCAAGGATGGAGATTGCACAACCATCATCAGTACTAATTTATTTATTCAAGTTATATGCTACCAACAAAGGCTCAGGGTAGCTTACAATAAGAAAACCAAAAACATTAAACACAGGAGAGTGACAAGAGGGCTAAAGCAGCTTAAGAAGGAATGAGGACATCAAGATAATAGAGACTGCCATGACCATCACCTCAGCCTAGTTTTCTTTGAGTGCCTGCCCAGATATGAAAGTTTAACAGTGCTCAAGCTCTGGTGAGCCTCAAGAAGGGAGCAGTTCCAGAGCTGAGGAGCAAATGCAGAGAATGACCTCCCAGGGCACATCCACACATACAACCACATGCACTTGCAGCAGCTCAAATAGAAGCGGTGCAAATTTGAGCCGGGGCTTTTTGCCTCAGCACACATGCTTGGACATGCACTTTGTTGTGGAGCAAATTGTGCCACTTGGGGCAAAATAACCCTGGTTGGCTCCTCCCGAATCTGCAGCCAGGGTAGCTAGAGCCCAGGGTCAGCACCTGTGTTGTCCCCAGCAGTATAAAAAGCTGTCCTGTTCTGGCCCCATCAGTACAAAAAGCTGCCCTGGCAAGTAGCTCAGGGCTACTCCCTCTCAGGAGCATCTGGGGCCCAGCCAATTGGTACCTGGAGACACTACCCCTTGTGCCAGCTGGACTGCTGAAGCAGCCCTGAGACTTCCCTGCACCCTCTACCTGCTGCAGCAGTCTGGCAGTGGGGCTGCTGCCTGGCTGTGACCTGCTGCACACCTGCCAGACCCGGATTGGGACTGCACAGCCAGTAGAGGCATCTGCCCCTCTGGATCAGCTGCCAGTGGACTGTGACTGCAGAGTTGGCCTCTGTATGACACTACTGCCATGTGTGCCCCTGCCCAGACATCTGGGCAGCTATTGGTCAGAAGATGTGGGTGTGGTGGCCTGCTTTGAACTGTCAAAGCATGTCCTCCTGGCCCCATTTGGCCAGGAAGTCAGCCACAGCCAGCTGGGTCCAAGGTGCCTGCTCTGAGCAGGCAGGGTCCTGCCACTGGCCTCCCTAGCAGGAATTCTGGTGTTTCCTATTGGAAAACTGAAAAATCCCTGATAAAAAAAATCCCAAAGTCACTCTGTAAAATACCCCCAAATCCATGTTCTTCCACAATTAAAACAAAAGACCACTATAAAGAGAGAGAGAGAGTGAGACAAAGACAGTGATCAGTTGGACAATGTTTTATTGATATATCTACAGTGTTACAGCAATGTGGAAGCCTGCCGGTGTTTCTATCATAACAATAAAGTGAACTCTAAATACATGTTTCATGAATTCCTGAATACATGAATATATATTTTGCTGCCCCCCAACAGGGGCTACGGCCCCCACACAGGGGCCATGGCCCCCATACAGGGGTTACATCCCCCCAGTGGCCCCCAAATGGGTTATGGCCCCACACAGGGGCTACAGCCACCCAACAGGGGCCAAATGGCCCCTGCAGGGGCTACCACCCTCCTTGCAAGGCCCACATGCCTCACCCCAGCCCCCCGATTGCTGCCCCACCTGGCCCCATCCCCCGCCAGCTGCTGCAGCCCCCTGAATGGCTGCCCCACCCAGCCCCACTCCCCCAACCCCCCCCATGGCTGCCCTGCCCAGCCTCTTCTCCCACTTGCAACCCCAGGCCTCCATTGCTGCCCCTCCAACCCCAGTCACTGTCACTTTAAAGAAAAAAAAAAGAAAAAAAAACACTCAAAAAAAGCCTCTACTTACTGTAGAAGCAGGGGTGGGGGGGGCTCCGGGGCCTCTTGGCAGAGTCCCCCCTGGCAGCACAGGGCAGCGTGGGGCAGGAGGGCTTGGGCTGGGGTTGCTGGGGCTGTCCCTCTGCTCCCTACTGTGCGGGCATGGCCCCAGTGACTCAGACGGCAGCTGGAGTGCCACTAAGTGCTGGGTGGGTTTTCTGTTGTTGTTTTGGTTTTTTTTACTGTGGGGATGCTGGCATGGGACCGCAGGGATCGAGGTCCTCAGGTGGCTGGGGGTGGGATGGGACCAGGTGGGGCAGGTATCTGGTTGGTCTGGGGCCAGGTAGGAAAGGCATTGGGTGGGGCCGGGCAGGGCAGGAATCAGGGGCCCCGGGGGGGGAGGGGGCTGGGCAAGGTAGGGCTGGGGAGCTGGGGGAGTGGGCAGGACCAGCGGGGGTCCCCCCATAGTCCCCTCCCCCCTCCTCCAGCCCCCCCAACCCCTTACTTACCAGCATGAGCCCTTGTGCTGCCAGGCAGCGTGCTTCAGCACCAGGGCAAGGGCCAGCCACAGAGACATTCTTGCAGCCAGAGCATCTCTGTGGAGGACCCAGCCTTCAGTTGCCTCAGTTGCCCCACTTTTTTTAACTCTATTTTTGTTAGACCCCTGGGAGTTTGAGATGGGGCAAGAGGCATGTGCGCACTCATCTGGATGCGCCCTCATGTGTTTTTGCTAAACAGATTTGGCTTACTCATGATATTTGTAGGAGGTTGCTCTCAGCTGAATTTAGGATCAGACAAGAGGCCAGCCTTAGGCTTAGCCACTCGTGATCCCTATTAAGGGAAACAGGAGTTATACAAAGCTGCTCGTGTTATAAAAAGGTGATGATAGGATAGGAGGGGTACGACCATAAAGTCCACCAAAAGTTACTTCTCTACAATTAGGGAAGCTTGACAACAATGGATTTTGTAAAATTTTTGTATCAAGGTATGTAGCAACAAACACTACTAGTCATTTTTATCCTCTATGGAAAACTGATGTTTGTTTTGTCTTTTATATTAGTTCACTAGCATAGTGTAGCAGAGTGAGCACTACACATGTGATATTTTAGGAAAACACTCTGGGTGGCCTAAAAATTCAAGTTATGTTCATGAAGAGCAATGCAAGCATGTAATTCAATTGGCAGCTAATCATAATTTTAATATAAACCTATCAGGGCTTGCGTATACCATGGCAGCGTTGGGGCTCACCTGAGACTTGATGTGCTTCAGAACCAGAAGCTCAGCAACCAGGCTGCTCCAGGTTTCTCCTTAGGAGTAGCACAACAGTGGAGGGGCAAATGGGACACCAGTAAGAATGGCAGACCTTGGAGAGACCTTGTCGCAGCTGTGGCTGTATGCAGGGATTCTGCGCTGCTGTTGTAGCAGCAATAACTGGGGCAGGCAGACCACCATGGCAGCAGCAGCCAGGGACCCTGAGTTCTTGGGATGCATAAGACTCATCTCCTCCCCTTTGGCACTTGTTGACACTCAGTAGTCCCCTTTAGGGTGCAAACCCTGCTAGTTATGCCTCTGCTTCCTGGTGCCTGTTCTCAAACTGGAGGTCTCCAATAGACCTGATGAGCACAGCAAGCCATGCTCAGCGTTGTGCTCTCTGGGACAAGGACTGCTGAAGTGGTATAGATAAGCCTTCAGGATGTTACAGATCTAGATGTAGAAGCTCTATTACTCTACCACCTCAAATCATGGATGGTCCCAGCAAACAAAACTACAGTATCAGTTTGTATGTTTTATGGAGCAAGTGTAGAGTAATCCTGAACTATACGTATCAGTGGGAGTTTGCCGCTGACCTAAAGGGGAGCAGCATTGGACCACTGGCTAGGAAACCTCTTATTGTGGAGATAGCAAGAGCTGACATTGGAAAGATGAGGTACCGTATATTCCCTGAAATGTCTTTAATGATGGTGTTTAATGCAAATTACATGCCTGATAAACTTTGACTATTGACTTTTTTAACTTCTAGTTATGTTTCACAACCTGTTATAATGGAGCATGTCAAGCATCTGCAGACAGTTTCACAAATACAGAGTTTTTCATTTGAGATCTACAATGGCCTTTAAGAGACCAAAATTTCTCTGTAATGCTACAGTTAAAAATGTTTAATTTAATGAATGCATCATTGAATCAATGCATCACTGAATCAACTAAAATCACCTGGAAAATGCCAACTCTGTCTTACTTCCTTGTGACACAAATATTAAAAGGCATTACCTTGTTCAGCAAATTTACAGTACCACACAGGAGGAAATGTTTGTTTACTATAATATTAATTGTTATCAGTTCTGATAGCTCTGTCTTCCTGAATAAAAGTCTGCATTTGATTCTTTTTGAAATGGAGCAAGTGTCTTACATATATGGTTAAATTGGATTACATAAGTAGTCTCACTGAAGTGAAGACAATTTTCAGTAGAGAACTACAAGGTCAGGTCCATCAGATGTAAATGCCATTTTACAGCTGTAACTTAATTCACATCCTGGTATTCAGCATGTTCTGGACAACCGCAAATTTTAATTTTAAAGTTCTGTTATTTTTTCTAGTGAAATTAAAGAAATGAAAAAAATTATTATTATAGGGGCTGATCCTGAAAACTCTTATTAATGAATGTACTGTTTCTGACCATGCATTAGTTTTTTAGTGCACTGTGAGCATAAATTACTGGTAAACTATGCTTGTCAGATATTGTAGGATTATAGCCACAGTAAATAAATGTTGTTGACTTTCTTTTGGAAGTGACCAACTTGGATAAAAATAATGGACATTTTTCCAGGGCACCAAATGCAAATTTTTCAAATGACAATATGAATACCACCTGCAGATTTTGGAGGTGTTTTTTTCAGTGATTCTTCTAGTAACAAATGCAGCTCCCCATTCCATGCTTGAAACCAAACAATGTAGGCACAAAGGAGGGCTTCAGAGTGGTTAGCCACTGAAAGGAAAATTGCTTCCAATCATTAGAATCAAATGATTCAACAATTGGATTTTTAAGTATGTTTTTTATGTCTTCTGTATAATTGGTATGGACATAAGACTGGAATTAATTGCTTTTGTCAAGTTGGGGGCTTCGATAAGAATCATTATAAAGAAATTATACATTGCAAATATTAGAAGTATAGAGTTAAAATCACTAACATTGTTTGGAAATGTCATAAAAATTCTCACTTCAGTATCCTTGGGAAAACCCACAATATGCACATTATGAATTTTTGTAAAAAATGAAATAGGATTTTGCTTTGAAAATCTCATGCTAATACTTGTGCTTAAAGTAATAAAACATACAGATTATCAGTATGGTACACCTTGTACTTGAAATATATTCACTTTAGAAAATAAGTTAAAAGTAGCTTTACATAAAACAGCAGCTCTCAGATTCTCCTGTAGATTCTGTTATTCATTTCTTTCCTCTGCTATTATGTGAAAGAATCAAAGGCACAGGGAAAACAATGAAAATGATCTGTGAAAGGCAGCCAAAAGCACTAAATAAACAAACCAAGAATCAGTCAGAGACAATTAGAGAATCAGACTTTTATTTTTTAGTTTCTTTATTATAATAAAATTCAGAGCAACTTCTAAGAGGAGTAAGTGAAATAATTTCATACAGAAGCATGATTTTTCAGTTGACATTTTCTCTCTTCTGGAAAAATGGTCTTGATGCTCATGAACAATAGTAATTTAGTCACTAAACCCCCTTTAAACTGTCTTGAAAGTAGTACCATGATCTTGGGACGTAGAGATAAGCACATATATTCATACCTAAGTACAGCTCCACCAAAAAGTCAATAACCTAACCTACTTTTTAAATATATATTCTCCATACAGTTCTCCCACTTGAAGGCCAGGTCACTTTTATATATTGTATTCACCCAAATCCAAAACAACTCTGAATTTAAGATGACACCTCAAAAATTAGTTTCTGTATAAGGAAAATTGATACATTTTATAATAGTATCTAGTTATTGGAGGGTCATCTTAAATTTGTCCCACTATCCTTTGCAGTGGGGAAAGGGGTCAGATAGGGGTAAGGCAGTAGTGATGCAGGCAGTGGGAGAGTTAAGAAACTTGACCCCTGCCCCTTCCTCCCTACACTTTGTTCCCTGCTACTTTCCCCGCCCCTCACTCCATGCTGGCACCCCCTGGCACCTTCCACCAGTGCCTGTCTTGCTGCCTGCTTCCACATCCCTTAACTCCAGTGTCTCTCCCCCACCTGCAGCCTCCACTTACCCTCATTCCAGCTCTGATATGCCTCTGGGCAGGGCACAAAGCATGTGTTTGATCTGGCCCCAGCCTGGTAGGTAGCAATAGTGGTGGTAGCAGCAGCCCTGATCTGGGTTACAGGATCTGGCCAGAGCTGCCACTGCTACATCAGCTGTTACTGGACTTTGCTGAGGCTAGAGAAAACAAATGCTTCATGCCCTGGGTTGGAGTGGGTCCAGAGCCATGCTGGAGCTGGAGCAAAGGTAAGCAGTGGGAAAGGGAGAGGAAGGGCGGGAAAGGGAGGGAGGCAGATGCAGGGGTAGGGAAGGGCAAGCAGCTGTTGTGGCTCTGACCACAGACCCGAGGTTGGGAGCTACAGCAGCCACCTGCCCTTTTGCCACCTGGTACTCAAATCTGTGACAAGGGGCTTTATTCCTATGTTCATAAGGGGGGAAAAAACTTTTTGGATTCAAGTGAATATAGTAAGTGCCTAACTATGAATTTGTGCTGATTTTAAGCACCCAAGTTGCAACATTTTGGTATAAATGAGCTAATGGTAGCCAAGAGTAGGGTGGGAAAGCAGAGCTTCAAGTAGTTGCAGACCAGGTCTTTTATTGTATGATGATATAATTAATTCGGGATAATTTGTAAGACTCAAACAGCTTTATTTAAATACCTTTAAGTCCTACTGCCATAGACCCACCTCTCTTAGATACACTCCACAGGCTGCATTTATTTCTCTGACTGGTCTGATCTGGTCCAGTACACCTCACTAGGTTTTAAGGTGTAGAATTATATTGGGTGATACAAAGGATACATAGTGCTAGAAGGACTGGCAGTGGTTGAAATTAAGAAATAGGAAGCTTAGTATAAATATCAAAGTTTCCTGATTATGATAACCTAGTAGGGCAGATAAGAGATACCTGAAAAATGAGGAAACCCTGCATAAGAAATTTGATTCTAACTTAAAAAAGGGTATTATTGTTAGCTTTGTTTGTATTGCACTGGGAAAAAACACCTGCAAAACTAGCTAATTTATACAATTACTATTAAAACCTATGTTTTGGTTAATTTTCACTGATAAAGCAGTAGATTTGATTTTTATAACGGCTGGCAAAGTATGCAATTTAATAAAGCTGCAGTATTTCTAGCAATAGAGATGTGAGCAATCAGTTACTCTGTGTCTCAAGGCAAGGCATTGGGTTCTTCAAATGCTTCCTAGCTCATTTATGGTAAATGAGATGAAGAGGAAAAGAAATTGGAGTCTGAAGAACTATTTAAGTATGAATAAAATTGTAGCATTTAGAGAATAAAATATTGACTTGAGAATAAGCTGAGAATGGAAATAAACTTTGAGTGAAAAATGAAATGTTCATTTTTGTGTCACTGACAGTACCATGTATAGATGTGTGGGAGTGAGCTGTCCTTAATATTTATGGATGAATTTTTACGAACCAAGTTTTGATGACCTTTCAAACCCATTTACACAGGTTTAGAGGGAAGGTTAGGAACCTTTCAAAATGCTTTCTTATTTAACTGCAGGCAAAGTTCTTTGAGTAGATGCAATATCTTTTATTAGACCAACTGAGTATTTGGAAAAAAGTTCTTAGCAAGCTTTTGGGCACAATCACCCTTCTTCAGGCATAGGGAGTCTCTGTTGTTCTGAGACTCTAGGGAATGAGAGAAGCTAAAAGTGTGGCAGGAAGTCAGAGAGAATGTAAATAGGTAAAAATTAGAAACACAAAAGGTAAAGCACAGATGGGAGAGAGGAAAAAAGCAGGCGCAAAAAAGGTCAACTGTGAGTAAGGGAGACACTACAGTGGTAGTGATTCAAAGTAGAAAATAGGCTGTCTATGAAAAAGGAAATAGCTGGACATTAGGAAGACAAAGGCAGAAAGTAGGGTAGGGGAGAAGAGAAAATGTGGAAAAAAGAAAAAAGTAAGAGGTCAGGTCTGGCAGGTACCTGGTGCATCAGATGTCAGGCAGGTTGTAATGTGTCATCAATCCAATGTCTGTATTGAATCCATAATTTTTAGTATCAAATAGATTTATGAAATAAAGTTAATAGGGTTGTCTGATTAAATTAACTCATTGTATACATTTTTAGATGCCATTGAGCTGCTTGCTGGAGAATTAGAACTCAGCTTTTTTTAACCCTAAGAAACAGATCTGAATTTGCTGGAACCTTATGAGGGCTCTCCAGGAGGATAAGTCTGGTACAAGAATGAAAAGTGAGAGACAGAATCAGGCATCCTGATAAGAGTCTCTTGGCTTCTGGTCTAATAACTCACTTTTTCCAAGAAATGCTCACAGTTACAGCTGTGCAAATGATTGATTTTTCAGTTTACTGGCTGAGCTGAAAAATAAAAAGGAAGGAAGGACCTGATGGACTCCAAATTAATGTATTTTTGTTTTCCTATCAAAATAAAAAACTGAAATAATTTCTTTTTTAGTTGAGTGAAATGTTTACTTCAGCCCCAGAGAGGAAGCTTTTCTTTTGTTTTATTTTTCCTTTCTGAAAAAATGTTAGATTTTTAATAGTTTTTAAATGTTAAATAGTTAAATTTTGAAGCAAAGCATCATTCTGAAATTTAAACATATATATTTTGTTTTGAAAATGATTTCAAATGCTTTGGTGATTTCCAGAAAAATATGCATTTTTCTGAATTGGTGGGGGGGGGGGGAGAAGTTTTAGCAAAAAAAATTGACCCTAAAAGCTGTAGATAGGAGGAGGTATGTCTAACTGTGCACTTTAATGTGTATTAGCCTTTATTTAATGCACCTTAAAACATCACAAAAAACTATGCTCTTTAGCTATTGTGCATAAAATAGGCTAATGCACATTTTTCTAGTACCTCACAATGGAGGGTGCCTGTAGACATGCTGGGGGGTTGCTCCTACGCGCTGTCATTACAATGCATCGGAGCAGACTTAATTAGTTGAGTCCGCTGGAGCGTGGAAATTACCACACTCCAGCAGCCTCCTGTGTCTTGTGTATTAGCACGCTCTTGCTTCAACATGGCAGTGGGGGTGCTTGAACTAAAGCTTGTCAAACAAGCTTTAGTTCAAGTTGCCCCCTGCCGCCATTTTGAAGCATGGGGACACTAATACATGAGACACTTTAGTGCTTTAATTAGAGTAGTTCTTGGAGCCACTCCCACCCCCACGGCACATGTAAAAGTGCCCGGAGGTATTAGATTTAATGTGTATTACCTAAAATGCATTAATGAATGTGTAGATGTGCCCAGGGTTTCCAATCTCTTGTGTCAATGGCAAAATAAATTTAGATGAGCCTTTCTTTTCCCTTGATGCTTCTAGTCAACCCTCTCAACCCTCAGAGTTGCTTTCCTTAAGCTTTCTACTATTCCTCTGGAAAACTGTTTGTCTTTTGATCTGGCTACATCTTGCAGTAGTAGTGTAGTAGTAGTAGTAGTAGTAGCTATATCTTGCAGTACAGTAGTAGTAGTAGTAGCTACGTCTTGCAGTAGTAGTGTTGCTAAAGCAATTTGGAAAAAACCCTAAGCCCAGATCAGAAGATTTTGGGAAAGCTGTTTCCCATGAGTAACTTGTGTTGTAAATAGAAGCACTATTTTTATGGAATCCCCCAGTGTTTACAGGGAAATATAATCAGGGCTTCTGAGTAAATTCAAATACACTGAACAGCCAGTCACTTTGTAAAGAGCAATAAGAGATTGACTTTATATTTCTAGTGCCTAAACCAGGAGGGACAATTTTCATCATATGAATAACAATGATTGGAAACAGAGGGTATGTCCAGATGAGCCCACATGTGCCTCTTGTAGCATCTCAAAGCAGTTTGAGACACCTCAAGAGGCACACTGGGAACCAAAAAAAAGTTCCCTGAGCTGAATATTCACAGCGCCGACCTTAAATTTGATACCTGGAAATCCAGCTATCCAAAAAAACCCGCAGAAAAAAATCAGGACAGGGCATGGTCCAGGACTGTGTCCTGAGGCAAACTGGCGGTGGGTCCTCCAGAGACACTCTGGTATCCAGCCAGGGTATCTCTACAGCGTTTCTGTCGCCCCAGCATGCACCCTTTGTGTGTGGGGCAAGCAAAAGTGGGACAAGGCTGCCATGGGACCCAACCCTGGCCACTGTCCCAGGTAAGCAGGGATGGGGTGGGAGGGGCTGTGTGGTTTTTGGGGGGGGGGCTTGTGGGTGCGGGGAGTGGTGGGAGGTGTGTGGGGAGTATCAGGGGGTGGGTGGGGTAGTGATGAGTAGTAATGAGTGGGGGGGGAAATCAGGTTTGTGGGGGGGGGGGGGGCGCCACACACTCATTCCCACCACCTGTGGTGCCAGCCAAGCCATGTTGGCATCAGGGCTGTCAGACCCACAGTCTGTGTGTGAAGAATGGACCCGGCTGGACTTGACCTGACCCAGCCCAGTGCAGCCTGCTAATGCACCTTTACACAGGACTGGGAGATGCAGCTTTGACACCCGCGGCTCCTGTCCAAAGGCATGCTAGCTGGCCAAGCCGGGCTGGGTTGCATCGGGCTGGCCAGTCCCATTCTCCATAAGGGCCAGGCAGCCATGCACAGCCATGCAGCTATGCCTACAACGGGTTATGGCACGTTGTCACCTGACTCTCACAGAGAACGGGCCTGACGGGACCCAACGTGACCTGGCTCGGCACAGCCCACTAGCGTGCCTTTGGACAGGACCAGGAGGTGTGGCTCCTGTTTAAAGGCACATGCTAGCAGGACAGGGTGGGCCTGTTCTCCATGACGGTCAGGTGGCAATGTGCCACAGCCCATTGTAGGCACAGCGCCATGGCTACACATCACTGCCTGACCCTCATGGAGAATGGGCCCAATGCAACCTGGCCCAGCCCGCCCCGCTAGCATGTCTTTCCACAGGAGCCACTTATCTCAGAGCTGCACCTCCTGCTTCTGTCCAAAGGCATGCAAGTGGGCCATGCCATGTTGGGTGGGGTTGGATCCTACCAGGCCCATTCTCCGTGCACAGACTGCAGGTTTGGCAGCACTGCCACTGGCATGGCCTGGCTGGTGCCACAGGGGATGGGGGGGGGTGCGGTGGTCTCCCCCACAAACCTGACATCCCCCTGATACCCCATAGCCACACACACACATCACACCACCCACACACCCCACACTCTCCTACACCCTCTCACACCCACCCACACACCCCACACCATCCCCTCAGCCCCCTCCTGCAAACCCCACATCCTCCACCACACCCCCCCATACCTCCCCACACCTCTTCCCAACCCCTTCCTACAAATCTCACATCCCCCTCATGACACAGCCAGTGTGCCCAGCTTCCAGACAGGATGAGACTGGTTGGCAGGAGCTGTGGCTGCAGAAGCAGCTGTCCCCACATTCTTTTTAGTGAAGGGATCAGGGAGAGCTCTACTTTTCTATGATAAGACAGCCAAAAGCAAACATCAACGTATATAGATATTTATATTTTAGTTTATTATGATGATAGAGACACTGGTAGACTTCCAAATTGCTTTAAAATTGTAAATATATCAATAAAACTTTGCCCAACTGATTTCTCTCTCTCTCTCTCTCTTTCTCTATAGGTTTCCCTCGCTTTATGTGGATTCCATATGTGCAAATTTGCTCTTATGTGATGACCCTTTTTATACCAAAAGTTCGTTATATGCGAGGTAAAATCACTTTTATGTGACTGGTATGGTGGAAGCCTGCAGGCAGCTGCTTTGTGCGGTGCTTTGTGGGAGTGATGCACAACAAAATATAATCTCCTGTGTGGATCTGTGCTCCTCACTTGTTGTCTGTGACACACGTGTCTGTAGTTGCCATCCCCATTATGATAGTACTCTGTGCTTGTGACTACTGTCTGCTGTTGGTGAGTACCAAAATTGTCTTGTAAAAGTGGTAGAAATGGGTCTGGGGGTCAGTACAGTTAAGGTCTTGGAACATATCCCGATTTGTTACATTGTAAAGTGTGTTCCCTTTATGCCAGGGCAGATAATTTTTGGGGGCGGAGGGCCGCTTACTGAGTTTTGGCAAGCCATCGAGGGCCGCATGACAGGCAGCCAGGAGCAGATAAATATTAATTTTCTAAATTTTTAGGGGCCCCACAGGCTGGATAGAATGGCCTGGCAGGCTGCATCCAGCCCACGGGCCGCATTTTGCCCACCCTGCTTTATGTGAATTCAAGTTATGCGCTGTTTTCCAGGAATGCATGTAACAGCATGAATTGAAGGAAATGTGTGTGTGTGTGTGTGTATGTATGTATGTATGTATGTATGTATGTATGTAGTGGTTATAGGTGTTTTAATTGTGCTAGGACATGCATTTTGGAGTATTTTAAAGAGTGAATTTGGGATTTTTTTTATCAGAGAATTTTCAGTTTTTAGGTAGGGAACATCAGGATTCCTAATAGTGATGCAAGTGGCAGGATCCAGGCAGAAGAGCCTACTCAGGGCTGACACCTGGGGCCCAGCTGGAGGGCAGATGAGGTGGCTGGCCTCCTGGAGATTTGGGGCCTGGAGGACAAGGTTTGATAGTTCAAAGCAGGCTGCCACACTGCGAACATCTTCCAGGCAATAGCTGCTCAGATGGCGGGGTAGGGGCACACATAGCAGCAGTGCTGCACAAAGGCCAACTCTGCAGCCATTGCCCACTGGCAACTGGCCTAGAGGTGCAGACTCCTGTGCTGTTGCTGTGCGGTCCCTGTCTGGGTCTGGCAGGCATGCAGCCTTGGGGTCACGTGCTGTTGCAGGTGGCAGCATGTCATACCCAGGCAGCAGCCTAAACTGCCAGACTGCTGCAGTGGGTAGAGGGTGCAGGGTACTCTAGGTTAGGGCTGCTTCAGTAGTCCAGCTGGCACAAGAGGCTAGTGTCCCTAGATACCAATTGGCCAGGCCCCAGAAGCTCCTCTCTATTTGTGTCTTCCAAGTACCATGGGCCCTAAGGCCCACCTGGCTAACTAGTAGCCCCTACGACATGGGGCCAAGGGATGAATGATGCAACAAAATTCTTGGGGCAACAAAGGTGAAAGACAGGAGTGATGTGAGGGTAAAAGGGTCAAACTGTGAAAATGAGTGCTCCTGAGGGAGACACCGTACAGAGCCCTCCAGGCCATACCCACCAGTCCTCATAGATGTCCCCCAGCAGATCTGAGAGGAGTTGGGAAGGGTCATTTTGCCCCAAGTGGCACAACTTGCCCCACACCAAAGTGCATGTCTGGGCACATGCGCTGAGGCAAAAATCCCCAGCAGAAATTCGTGCCACTCCTATTTGAGCTGCTGCAAGCACATGTGCCTGCATGTGTGGATGCACCCAGGGGATTTAAATAGATCTTCATTAAAACAGTACTCTTGGTACCTATGTAGTAACCGATACAATCCATATTGGAGAAATGTAAAAAAACTCACTAATACAGGCCAATGGGATGTGAGTAGATAGTGCAAATAATGAAAGTAGGCTGTGAATAGCTGCCTCTGGGAACCCTCACATACTGTGGTAATGCTACATATTTACATAGCAAAGAAAATTGTTGAAGGGATCAAGCACACTGTGATGAAAGATCACAGACTTAAGCCCTGAGGGCTTGTTACCTTGACTCTGATTTTTGATTGAATTCATGTTATTTTAAAGACATTAGTCTCTTTTAATTATGTTAGATTTGTCATGACTGTTCAGATTTTTTCCACACTGTTGTTAGTGTAATGGGGTTTCTGGGTCTCCTTTTTTGAATCTTCTGGTGATTTTATCTTTGCAGTATGTGTATTCACACTTAAACCACCTATAGGTAGCACTACTACACTAACCATTTCATTTGGAAAGGCCCAAGAGAGCTGAATAAATCTGTTGCCTCCTCTTTTGTAACTCATAGAATACCCATTGGCTTTTTTTTTTTCAGTAATCCTACTATAGAATATAGTCTTGCACATTACTGGCTTAAAGAGGACCAATTTACCATAAAATGAATCAGTATTTTTCAGAACCGTGGTGCTTAACTTTTCGGCCCCATGGGCCTGATGAGTGGCGTGGGGTCAGTCTGCAGGCCGGATCCTGTATGGGGTTGGTATGTGGGGATCAGTCTGCATGTGTGAACCCAACACACCAGATGCCACCACGTGCTGTCCTGGCCCCGTGTCAGATGCAGCTGTGCATCACCCTGAACTGCATGCCCAGATCCAGCTACATTCCAGCCTGACACCACACACCTGGATCTGGCTGTGCCCCAGCCTGACCCACATGCTGTCCCATCTGTGCATGGGCACATTCTAGCGTGCAGGGCCATGTTATCCGGACCATGGGGCTCATTGTGGGTCCAGAAATTTGCCAACAGGGGAACAGCAATTAACACTGCCACTGCTTTCCTACTTCCAAATTTTCCGACCTGTGGGGTGGCCCACAGGCTGAATGACACAACCACTCAGGTTGGAGTTAGAACACCATGGGCCGAGTGATGACCTGCAGGTCAGAGGCTGAGCACCACTATTTTAGAAGAAAGGGCCTGAAGCCACAGCTGTAATTCCATTTCCTAAGACATGGTGAGTAACCATTCTTCTCCAATTGCTTTTTCCCTTCAGACTAACTTTATTTTTGATTGGTATTAACCCTGGACTGTGACATTAATAATCTTACTTGCCATCTTCATCCATTCTGGAGGTTGTATATTTATTTGTATCAGAGTAGTGACTAGAGGACAGGTGGTGCTAAGCCTCATAGGAATATTCTCCTTGACCTCAGCAGTTGTGGCCTAAAAAAGATAAGGGAAAGAGAGGCATGAAACAACTTATGAAATGTCACATAGCAAGTCAGTGGAATAGAACCGAAATCACCTCTCATCAAGTTGGAAACTTGTCCATTGAACCACATTGCCTCACAAATAAAGCTTAGTGGACCTGAATAGATATTGCTGAGAGAGCTGACCCACCCACCACTGGCATATGTGGCTTTCTTAACCTTCATCCTCAGGCTTTTCACAGGATCTTGTTACATTTTTTGCTTCCTTCCCACACCCTAACTGAACATTTGGCTCTGGTTCAACATGCTAGTAAGAAAAACAATCTCTAATGCTGAAAGCGTGGGAACATTAGCATTTTTCCCAGATCTTAAAAGCGTTAAAGGAAATATCAGGTGATATCAAGCTTCATAAAATGTACACAAATCTGGAAGTTTTATAACATCACCTCCCCCCCCCCCCTTATATTTACAAGACAGGCTATTCCAGTAAAGACAATTGTGACCTATTTCTTCTGGGAGTATAATTTACAGTGAGAGCTGTGCTTTGACTAGTTTATTTTTAATCTTCACTAGCATTAAACAAGCAGAATTACCTTGATAATAAACTTGATCCTTTAATAATACATACATCCAAACTGACTGAAAGCTTAGCCTTGGCTTAATCTAGGATTCAGCAGCAGACTGATTTTTTTCCTGCTAGCAGCTGAAAGAATGAGCTGTGTAAAAGAGACAGAAGAGACAGTAGGAGGAGAGTGGTGTACTTATGATGACGATAGCAGAAATGTAAACAGCATACCCAGAAGAACATGGATGTCTCTCCAATTTTGTTCAATTTGGCATCCAGGAGG
Organism: Alligator mississippiensis; assembly: GCF_030867095.1. Classification (NCBI taxonomy): domain Eukaryota; kingdom Metazoa; phylum Chordata; order Crocodylia; family Alligatoridae; genus Alligator; species Alligator mississippiensis. The sequence goes on along the minus strand of NC_081828.1, from coordinate 150,028,402 downwards.
TTCTTGACACCTACTTTCCATTCACCATAGGCTTTGTAAGGCAGGTATCACCAAAATATCCAAGTGTTGTGAAATGATTGAAGACAGGACTGTATGGAAAATAGCATGGTGATGCTGCTGGGATACAGGACATTTGGGTTGGATTATCAGCTCTGTCCCTGACTTCCTGTGTGATATTGGACAAGCCAGCCTCTTCCTATCTCTGCTCCCCATCTGCAAAATTTCTCCTGCTCATTGCCAGTTTTGCCTATTTAGATTGTAAGCTTGTTGGGAAAGGGAGAGTGTCTTTGTGTATTCACAATGAATAATGCAATTGGGCCTAATTTAAATGTACTAATCAAATAACTGAGGATACTTTAAATGACAATGGAGAATTCCCTAATTACTATTATGCTAGGACACTGACGTGCCAATACATTGTAAATGTTTTTTAATGATGCAGGATGTGGTTATAAATTTTTAGAATGACCAATATTGACGCAAAGCAGGAGATTCCATCCATTTACGTGATGAACCAAAGAAGATGGGCAGACCTCATTCATATGCATGCAAATGCATATATTTATGTGGATAAAATCTTTCTTAAATTCTAAGAAAAAAGATGGAAATATTTTTGGATTAAATGGTGAGTTGGGATTTCATGAATAAGTATGTGAATAAATGTTTTCATTATTTTCCCTATTCTAGTCCCAGTTTGTGTCCTTTCTATTGGAGTTCCTCAACTAGCAGATGTTTATGACATTGTTGTGCAGTGAAGCAATCTCTGTGATGGGAACAGGATCACCTTCCCATCTGTGTGGCTTGAATGTTTGTCAGAGGTAGAGAGGGAAAGACGGAGAAGTGTGTTCTGTCCTACAGCACTATGGATTTGAGGGTAACAGCTTTTAGCAAAAGCTGTAAAGCAGCCACCCAACAACCTCTAAAATCTCTTGGGAATGAGATGACAGAATACATGAAGGAGCTCAGTGAAGGGTTATAGGCCACTAGACCCTGACATCTCTGCATATGCTCCAGTGTGTGTGTGTGTGTGTTTGTTGTGGTGGGGGAGGGGTCCAAGAGCCGTTCTAATTAAAGCACCCGCAGTGTCATGTGCATTCAGCATCCCACATTTCAAAATGGCAGTGGGGGTGGTTGAACTAAAGCTTATTCAACAAGCTTTAGTTAAGGTGGCCCCTCTGCCATTTTGAAGCATGGGGACACTGAATAAATGTGACGCGGTGGCTGTTGGAGTGTGTTAATCTGTACGCTCCAGCAGACTCGATTAATTGAGTCTGATCTAATGCATGCTAATTAGCATGCATGGAGCAGATGTCCAGTATGCGTATAGGCACCCTTAGGCAATACCCAGAGCAATAGCAGTTTTTTGAATGTGTCAAATTTTTGATGCAACCCCTGTGGCAAGGGGATTCTGGGAATTACCATGGAGGCTCAGGATAAAAGTTGCTTGTTGCTTTGAATGGACTGAACAGGAACCATTCCTGTACCGATACTATCTATTACTGATAGCAACAGACATTTGAATTAACTCAGTATATTGCCATATATTGCTTGATGTATTTCCCAGGACTCAAAGCAACTGCTCTTTCTACCCTGCTTCTCATACCCACATCCATAATGGTACAAAGGGCAGCAACCTGTTTGGGGTTGCTGTCTTAGTATATCATGCAGACAGCACTTCAAACATCAGGCCGCACACAGTTGAGAGGAAAATAAATGATAGATATACTGGTCTGGGAAAAAAACTTCAAGCAGCACAAGTTTGAATAGTCTACCTTTTGAAATTGTCTGCTTGACAAAAAGATCCTCACTTACTATAACAACTACCTTCTTCAACTGGAACTGCCTGTTTGAATCCTCACTCTTAGGGAAAAGCACAGACATATCATGCAAGCCTATGGAGAAGACTGGTCAGTGCATGGTGTTTTCCTCTCTGCCTGATTCTCCGCATTGCCAGCCTTGCTCTTCAGCTCATATTGTAGTGCCTCATGAGTTTTTTTTTTCAACTCTGTCACAACCAAATTAGGTAGTGCCCATGTCACAAACAAGTAATAACCATTTAAAACAGTTTTTTCTGCACTAGGTTAACTAAGGGTTAACAATAATGATAGTAACCACTTTTTTCTGCGCATGTCAAAAAGAAATTTATTACTGCGCCACTAACAGAGATAAAAACTTTTGCCTTCTTTGCTTTATATAAATCATTATAATTGGTCAAAGAAAACAAGGAGTAACCCTGTGAAAATAACACCCTAGCAAAGACCGCTAGATAATTGGCGATTCTAATTAGATTTATGACGTGGCGAAAAACAATTGGCTATCATACAAACAAAACCTGCTTACATTTTTCGCAAAGTCGAAGACAACTCTGCCCACACCTTGGAGTAAATCTGACAATTTGATCAGTTGTCAGCGTCTTCCCGCCGCGACCTCCCTGGCGTACTGCCCCGCATGCCCGATAAGCCGACCGCCGGCCCGTATATATATATCTGCAGAACGACTGAACGACGATCTCTAAGCTGTAACTAACTATCTCTGACCTCCGTCTTACACCACCTTGACGTGAGTAAACAATCTTGCTTTGCAACCGATAAGCGTCTGCCTAATTAATTCCACTCCACGCGTCACAAGTACCCGCCTGACGGCCTTCTAAGGCCCCGGACCCTTATCTGCCCGGGTGGGAGTCAGGGAGAGCTGTTGGCTGGCTGCCCTGGGTCCCGACATGGCGTCACAAACAGGATCAAGGGGAAATGTGATGGAGTGGGAATTAATTAAGAACTGCCCCTGGTGTAGTGGGGGGCACCGCCTAAATAACGCGGATGAATTATGGGCCCACATCACTTATCACCAAGCAAGCGGAGTGGAGACAGGGTGCGTCAGCGGCTACTTCTCACTGAGAGGAGAGGAGAGAGTTGGAAAGGAGTGGGAAAGCTCCGAGTGGGACAAAAAAAGATGATTAACGTAGTGTCACTCCTGGTGCGTGAAAATACAAACTTAAAAACCCAGTTAGCTACAGTCAGCAAAGCTGCTGCAGAGATGGCAGCGTGCCAAAACCCTCCGTTGCCACCAGAAAATGGCACCGAGAAAAATATGAGCTGCCCGGAGGACCTAAAAAAGAAGGGAGGAGCCACAGAAGAACAGGTGGGACTCCACCCAGCTACCCCGCCCCAGGAGATAATGTCGCTCCCAACAGCCCCACCTCCATCCCACAGGGAGGGGGCAACGAGCGAGAATCCGATCCTCCCATCAGACACAGTAACAACTACAGCTGCCGCTTATCCTGTAACAATAACCAAGCAAGTAACCAACCCAGAGGGTGCAACCACCACCACCACCCTTGATGTCATCAAAGCATACATGGAGATTTATGGAGAAGAGAATACCATCAACCTTCGCCTTGTCCTCAACCTGCTCGTTACTCAGCCAGCAGAAAATCTTTTAAGTCAACTTCCACGACTGCAAGCCCTTATAAAGTCAGCAACCGCAAACTCAGCCGTCGCCCCAAGCTATCTTACTGCATATCCAGTCGAACATCAAAAGCCAAGACATTCCCAATTCAACTTACGAAAGGAATCAAGACTGCCATCCCAGAGAACACCAGAGGAAAGAGCCATGTTTGGGTTCCTCCTAAACCACTTCACGCTTACCAAACAACGGCTACACGTCCTAGGAGATGCGGAACAATGACAACTGGCACATATACTAGGCTACCAATCTCGACCGATCCCGCCAACAGGTCCAGGCCCCGGAGGCACCCACGCCTAACAGCGCACTCCGGATAACACCACAGCCTGCCCCAACAAACAACTACTTGAAGGGGGCATCTATGAACTAGCGCTTCAAAAGCCCCAACCATGAAAGCCGAAGCTCACCCCTAAACACCACACCATCGTCAACAACATCCGCAAGTGCACAAGGAAGTCATCTGCGAACCCAAGCAGTATCCTGGCTCCTACTCTGTGCTCCTAGAAGGCAATCAAACCTGGTCGCTCATCATAGCTCATCACAACTGGCTAACTTGCCGCCATGCTGTTCACCGAGTATGGCCACCCTTTTCTTTGTTTGTTTGTCTGTGCGTCTGTTTTGTCCCCTTACAGGCCCAGCGAAGACGAAGCAGCAATCTGTAACTGCCTAATCGCGAGAATCACCAAGCACCAACCTGCAACACACCCGGGTCAACGCCACAATGGCTGCCTGCTCATATGTCGCAAGCAGGGTCGTCGCTCTATTCCTGCAGTTACCAACAGATTTCTCGGCGAACAGAGCTGACTTCGAAACCTCCAACTCGGTCCTAAACCTTCTGTCATTGTAGGCCAAAGACACAACTAACGATTCATTTTATGGTTTTCTTTTCCTGTTAATGATCTTGTACATATTTGTTTTGTTTTGTTTTAAAGCCTGTTCGAGACTTTACGCAGTGAAGCCAAGTCATAATGTTTTGAGTGGAAAGCTCTGAATTATTAAAAGAGAACAGCATTGATAATCTGAAGGTTTGGGGGATGTCGCAGAAAGGTCAAGTGTAGACAAAAGCATTGAATGAGAGAGAGAAAAGAGAGAAAATTTTGCCTTTTTAGTTTGGTTTCTTAACTGGAACACGAGAGAGCACAAGAGACAAATGTGAAGGCTTATTGTATGTCGTAGGTGGATGGAGAACAGGAAGTGTCAAATCGTTGAGAGAAAAAGCAAGTAGTGATGCATGACAAGGTTGATGTGTTTCGACAGTCTTAAGCAAAGAAATGAAGAAAATTGCGGAAAATGCCAAACCGACTCTCGGGTATAGGCCAAGGTTCGCTATCAGACCTCTTCCGTTGGTTTGGGTGGGACACGTGATCATGGTTCCTCAACTTGTTAATACCCTTCATTATGCTTTTGTTATCAATTGCTATATTTGTGTGTTTTAGCTCTTGGATTTTACAGTATCTCAAAACAAAGTTAACCATGCTTTTTGCTTTTGTATACACCCGCTTGCCAAACACTAACAATGATGAACAAAATGGTCTGTACATAAACATGATGTTACTTGCTGTGCCATGGGCAAGGGGGCATGTCACAACCAAATTAAGTAGTGCCCATGTCACAAACAAGTAATAACCATTTAAAACAGTTTTTTCTGCACTAAGTTAACTAAGGGTTAACAATAATGATAGTAACCACTTTTTTCTGCGCATGTCAAAAAGAAATTTATTGCTGCGCCACTAACAGAGATAAAAACTTTTGCCTTCTTTGCTTTATATAAATCATTATAATTGGTCAAAGAAAACAAGGAGTAACCCTGTGAAAATAACACCCTAGCAAAGACCGCTAGATAATTGGTAATTCTAATTAGATTTATGACGTGGCGAAAAACAATTGGCTATCATACAAACAAAACCCGCTTACATTTTTCGCAAAGTCGAAGACAACTCTGCCCACACCTTAGAGTAAATCTGACAATTTGATCAGTTGCCAGCGTCTTCCCACCGCGACCTCCCTGGCGTACCCTTGCCCCACATGCCCGATAAGCCGACCGCCGGCCCGTATATATATATATATCTTCAGAACGACTGAACGATGATCTCTAAGCTGTAACTAACTAAGTATCTCTGACCTCCGTCTTACACCACCTTGACGTGAGTAAACAATCTTGCTTTGCAACCGATAAGCGTCTGCCTAATTAATTCCACTCCACGCGTCACAAGTACCCGCCTGACGGCCTTCTAAGGCCCCGGACCCTTATCTGCCCGGGTGGGAGTCAGGGAGAGCTCCTGGCCGGCTGCCCTGGGTCCCGACACTCTGAAGATTCTCTACGTCAGTTCATGGTGTATCAGCTAAGATGACAACTGTCTGATATGTGTGTTGCTGTTTGCCGATCACCCAGAAGTAGGGATCCATTTAGACATATCTTAAAAGAGAAAGAATGGCTACTGTAGAGTAAGTGAGGTTCTCCAAAGTGACAGCTGCTTGGATTCTTATTTCCCCTCTCACCATCCTTAACACTTTGGGTGTTAGTGGAAGTAGCAGAAGACTGGCTAGGGTTATGTCCACTTTATGGCATTGGAAACTAATGCAATACAAACTAATATGGAGAAGAGAGGGGTGGAGGATTGCTTCTTAGATTGCCTGCCAAAGCTGCTTGTCCCTGTAGCGGGAGTCGTCTTCAAAAACCTATCCAGTTGCTGACATGCAGTTTTAAACAAACTGAAAAAAAGGTTAAGTATCAGAGAGGCTTTGTCAGAAGATGGTCAAACCAAAGGCTATAAACTGCATTGTCATGCACAAATATTTTTGCATTATTTTCTCTACTCAGATGCAGAAATTTGTCCTTTGCAGATATTGGACTGGTTTTCTCTCACATCTATCAAGATAGACAGCACTGCCACTCAATTTGTGCAGTTAGTCCAAACTCCCTAATGTGATAACTTGAACATAAATAAGACCTCATGTAAATTATATTAAAATCCAATCATGGGAAATAAACTGTAGACATCTGCTCTTCAGTCTGGATGTTGTCTAGCTCTTTTCCCTGGGTCTGTACAAAACTGCTTATGTAGCTTGAATAAACGCCAGCCCTACATTTCAACATTTGATCTGCTAAATAACCATGTGAAAAACAGCAGTAAAAAGATAAATGAGAAGGTGAAGGTATTACAGGATATGGATTAGCTGGCTCCTGCTTCTCTTTCACAAATTGCTGATTAGTGATCTCCTTTCTTAATCTGATTAGAAGGGAACATTATTTCCATTCACTTAAATGGAAGACAGTCACCTTTTATATTTCAAAACTTATGAGACAGCATTTATAGAAGTTCACAACTTTTGGGTACAAAAATTAATGGCTTTGGAAAAATATACTTGCCTTCTATCTTAGCAGCAAACACCTACTGTCCTTTTAAGTCTTCAGATCCCTTGGATTATATTAGGTCATATTCACCCCTGCTGTAACTCCTTTCAAATTGGCACCCTTTATTTATGCTTGGAATCAGTATAACATATTACAGCTAGGGACAGACATTAAAAAAGCCTAAGCCTGCAGTGATTCACTCTTTGCAAGTTAGTCTAACCTGCCTAGGTTGAACTGGTCTGCAACCACACAGACATTCCCTGTGGACTGAGGAAATGCAGGCACATGCCTCCAGTGGCTTAGGCTAGAAGCAGGGTGGGGGGAGGTAGAGGTGCTAGAGCACCCCTGTCTTCCCTTCCATAGTGCTGAGCTGAGAGGGGGCATGGTCAGGCCCCATCAGGATGCTCTGATTAGGGAAGCGTGTAAACTCCCACTTTGCCTGCACCATCCCAGGCTTTTCCCCACTCACTGTTCAAGAGGTGGGAGCGTTGCCAGACCCCAGTCCTGGGCTAGCATGCTGAGGCAGAGGGGTGTGTGCAGTGCATGCATCTGTTGATGATGCTGAGCTTTTCAGTCTCCCTCTCCCTGCTTCTTCATACTGTCCACAAACCTGACAGGTGAGGGAGCCAACAGGGGGCTGATAACACAGCATTTATCAGCCCATTAACAAAACAAAAGCCTCTCTCATTAGTTCAAGCCCTTCTTAAACAGCTTTTTCCAAGGAAGGAATGGAAGGACTTTACCAGCTGACCTACTGATTAGCTCTAAAAAGCCCTTAGCAGACACTGCCTTGTCTGCCTGTCCCAGTGAAATTGGAGACACACATACACAGACACTTCTCAGCATTAGTTGGATACCACATGCCTAGAGTCTGTGGGGCTCGGGTGTGTGCTGTGGGAGATGGGATGGAGGGAGGGGGGATCCCTGCTTGATCAGTGAGCAGCGAAGTGGGGTGGGGGGCCACAGGGAAGCCAAGCAGACCCTGTTGTGCGTGCAGTCTCTGCCAGAGCTCTGGCTAGGGAGAAGTGGGGTGGGGCCAGCTCTGTTCTCTGGAGCAGGCAGCCTAGACCAGGGCTGCAAAGTGCCTGGGATGCTGGGGGACTCTGGTTTAACTTAAACCAGCAAGGGGTCTGGGACAGACATTGCATAAACTGGTTTGACCCAAATCAGTTAAGTCTGATACTACGTTCAACCAGGTTTATCTTAAACCACGTTCAGCCATTTTGAAATTGGCTTATGTGCACTGAACTTATGTTCTGTTACAGGTTTAAACCAATTTCTGATCACTTAAACCAGTTTAAGTGATATGTCTGTTCCTAGCCTATAAAATATCTGCCAGTTCTTATCAAAATACATAGGACATAATAGGCAATATTTGATGACACTGCCTATGCACTAGCTTGTGACTACTGTGTAGTAGCGTTTTGTCATGCTTGCTGCCACACTTTGCAGTAGTCACAAGCTACTGCATAGTCAGCATCTTGTGTAGATGTGGCCTAACTGTCCTAATTTAGGCACCTAAATCAGAAATTTAGATTCTTAAGAACACTATTTAGCTGCTATGTACCAATAGCCTATTTATGTAGATTCTTATGTTTTTTAGAGTAGTTTCCAGGGTACCTAGCAACCTACCTATCAGAACTTCAGTCAGCATCGTGTAGAGGCATCACAAGCAATTTGTGTGACCTTGGTGGTGGAAGCATCCAGGCAGTGGCAGCAGATGGACCAGAAGTGAAGGCACCTCCTATTTTTTCACCTCCTCTAAATCGGTGCTCAGGTCTAGTGACCTACTCATGCACTCCTAGTTATACCATTGGCAGCTTGACACTTACTCTACCTAAGCCCTGTGGAGGCTGGCAAACTGACTTGCCTATAGGGCCCAGCTGAAGAAGGCCTAGCCTAGAAGTTAGAGAACTTGCTTGGAAGGGAAAGACCCTGGTTTATTTCCTGTTCTTCTAACTATTTTACTATTTCTTTTACTCTACAGTAATCTACTGAAGTTCCAAAGACAAATGGAATTTAAGGTACATTTTCTCCTCAACATTTTCTAAGTACTTTGCTAGATCTCTATTCAGTATGTAGCCATTTCTTATGTGCATAACTCTCTCTCTGTGCTATTTGGAGAGCCTATGAGTATGTGCAAATGTTACATTTAGAGGGACCTAACTAAGGGCAGCTTGATCTAAATGCCAATCTTTGCAGATGTTCAGGGAGTTTAAATTGGGCCAAAAATGGTGGGCCCAATCTAAGTTAGTTCACTTGAGTATGTGAACTAAATTAGATTGGGAATGGGTTAATCCAAGCCACTAAATGTCTGTACAACTTTGGAGTGCCACCCAAAGGCTGGGAAAGCCCAAGTGCTCACCCCAGCCGAAGGGCTATGCTTTTCCTACCCCTTCCAACCCTGACCAGGCCATTTTTAGCCCCCACCTCTCCACCCCTGGACAAACACTCCCCTCCATAGACCTATCAGCCCTCCCCTCCTCTGATCCTGCCAACTGCCCCCGCAACCTGCCAAACTCAGTCATGGACCTGGCAGCCCCCTGTGATCCACTCTTCCCCTCCCCCATGCTGAGTTACTTACATTGGGTTCCCTGTGTGGCTCCCTGACGCAGGCGAACACTAGTACAGTGCTCCCAGTCTATACAGTGTAAACTACGTGATTGTAGGCTGAGTATGCAAACATTTGTATGCACCCTCAGTGTATAATGTGGATATTGTGCATGCCTGTAGGTTGTTAAGCTTCTAAAAGTTAGATTTTGCAGTGCTCAGCATTGTGATAGCTAAGTCTTCTTTGGAATCTGGCTTTTAAGGAATATTTGGGGACTTGAAGCTAGCTTCCATTGGGAAGAGAAGTAGGTCATTTCTTTTTAGAATATTTTTGATGTAATTATGTTGATGTGTACATTTTTTGTACAAAGTCCCATTGAGTTGAGAACAATAGAAATTAAGCAACATCTACCTTTTTGCAATATTTCCAGCTTCCTTTTCTAGCCCGCTCTGTCCAAAAACCTTTTTATTAGGTTAGAGTAAAACTACAAGCTGTCTTTGACTTTCTCTGTTGGCTATCTCTGAGTTTGTGTTGCTCTGTCTGGATCTGTGTTGTTTCTCCACTGAAACAACATTCATTCCTTTGTGTTTGTAGCTTCCATGAAGCTCAGGTTTTTGCCATACTTGTACTTAGCCTGTTTTGGACTGCGGCCCCTGTGATTTCAGCTCTCTCACCTGGGAAGGAGCTTACCTGTTTTCTTACATTTTATCCTTCATGAAGGGAAGTTATCATCAGCTTTAACACCTCAGTTTATACATTATACTGTTAATTATTGAAACTGAGAACTTCCGCCTTCAGCCACAGTAAAGAGGGAATCAAATGGCTTTGAGTTTCATTCTCCAGGTAGAAGTGACCTTCTAAATTTTCTTTCTCATCTGTAATGTGATGCTGCTAGAGACTTTCTAGAGGAGGTGCCTGGCTTGGTTTTATGTACAAGAGTGGAGGGAAAGTACAGGAAGTATCCTGGTATGCTCTTGTCAGCGTGCAAGTCACCAAAGGATGGGGATGAGGCCAAGAAGTATGGGTGGTCACAGTGACTACCCATATGCGCACATATTAGCCCACAGACTGCCTGTGCACTCTTCTCTTTGTACCCTCGGTTGTCCCAAGGTTCTCACTATTCCCAATATGGGCCAGCACCAAAAGCTCCTAAATTTGCAGGTGTTTGCAGATTCTTGTCCAAACTGAACTTCTACACCTTTTCAGGTTCTTTTATTACCATGTCTGCATATCTCAGGTAGAAAGCTAAGTGTCCAAATCCCGGAGCCTTTACTGAGGGAACACTGTGACTCATGTATGACTCAAGATAAAGTGACACACTTTTCTTTTGGAAAATATACGCATGCAACGTAATCTCTGGAGAGAAAGTGCTGAGTTTAGCATGTCCTTCAGCAGCTCGGAGAAAAGGTAAGTGACTATGCAGACAGAAATTGGCAAAACTTTGATATTTGGTCAGATAAGTGGAATGAGCAAACAGCTGTCTTTTATATCACATGAGTGGGGGGGACCTACTTAATTTGTGGTTTTGCAGATTTTGTGGAAACTGCAAAATCTGGGTTAGTCCATAAAATCAACAACAAAAAAAAAATTAATAAAACAAAAATGCTCGCTCCCCAGTGGGAGCGAGCAGTCCTCACTGCCAAGTAGGAAAGGCACCAGTTGATGGGACATCATGAAGGGCAATGGACAAGATGGCGGCTGCCCCCTTGTCCTTCCTTCCTCCTGGGACCTCTTTGCCAATTAGCACTGAGTGGTGGGGCCATCGTAAATTGCCTGCAAAATTGGGTCTGTGCACTGTGAGCAGGCCGCAAAAAACCATTTGTCTGACCACAATTTGACTAGCTCCCTACCCATGAGAACTGCTATTTTTTGCAGCATGCTGTGATGGAGTCTCTACACTAGGAAGTTCTAGTTAAGACAGAGCATTAATAGTTGTAATTGTTTTAGACATGACTGTACTACACAATTCCCATGTGACACTAAAGAACTTATTTCATCTCAGTTTTTCCATCTGTGTTATGGTAATAATGATACTTACCAATAATATTTTACAGGGCAGATGTGTATCTTAATTCATTACATGTTTATAAATTGGGGCTATAATAATAGCATGGGGAAAGTTAATATTTCTCTTGTTATATTTCTAAACTGCCACAAGATGACAATTTTTCAGAACTTTGCTAGCTAATAATAACAAACAGCTGTTTATATTGTTTTAGCTGACAGCCTGTGGTATGGTTGGAACCATAAAGGCCTCAGGTTTTGACTGCTAAACTGTACATGATGCTGTAAGTAAAGAGAGTAGAGATATAAAAAGGACTGGCAGCCTGCTGAAGTGTTGTTATGCTAGATCAGTTAAAGACATGCTGAATCTATGCTAGATCAGTTCAAAGACATGCTAAATCTAGCAGTTGTCTCGTGTCAGTCATTTGGGACAAGCAGCCACATAACACAATATTCTTTCCAAGGGATGTTTATTCTTACCATTTGTATCTGTTTTGAAATTGTTGCACGAAACACTATTGCTTGCAACACCAAAAGTTACGAAACTGGAAATCAAAGAGCAGTAACATCATTTCCACTACTTTTATATTTTATCAAAATATATATACTTCTTTTACTATACATCTTGACAATTAATGAAAGTTACTATGCTCCCTTTCAAAGAACAGAGCTTGAAATGTTGACCATACATACACAGAAGATGAGAGAACCAAGACTGAGTATCGTTTCATGCAATATTTCTGTAAATATTTGATTGAGGTCTGTATTACATGTAAAAGATTATTTTTGACGTACGTTTTTGCTTCAAGTATTTTTAAGTGTGGTGGTAAGGTTGGAAGAAAGGAGGAAGATGGCTTTGTTTTTTACAAAATAGAAACTATGATACCTGACATTTTGATATATACATTTCAACAGGTAGATTTAAAAAGGAGTTACATTTAAAAATTCATTCAAGATCAGAAAATAATATATTTTTAACAGTCTATAAAACATTTACCTTTTGTTTTTCAATTACTGCATGCTCGTCTTCAACCAATTGTTTGAATATCTAGTCTAGTATTAAAAAAGCTAATCTTTTATTTGCAACTTTTGTTTCTTTCACTAGTATTTTATCAGTCATCTATTTCTAGCATTACTTCATATGACGTCTGTAATACATGGAATGTAACATACCTTGGTTTCCCTACCTCTAAAGTGGAGAAAATTATACTAATCTTTGCAAAGAACTTTGAGATCTCTGGATGGAAGAGCCACACAGCTCTCATAGATTCATAGATTGTAAGGCCAGAAGGGACCTCAGAAGATCATCAGGTCCAGCCCCCTGCACTAGGCAGGAAAGATAACTGTGGGTCAAGTGACCCCAGCAAGGTGACTGTCTAGTCTCCTCTTGAACATGTCCACGGTAGGTGATTGCACCACCTCTGGTGGGAATTTATTCCACAGTCTGGACACCCTGACTGTGAAGAAGTTTATTCCTAATGTTAAACCTGAAATGGTCTTCCAGAAGTTTGTGGCCATTACTCCTGGTTTTGCCCTTGGGTGCCCTGATGAACAGTTGCTCACTGAGCCCTGGATGTAGTCCCCTACTGTAGTGGTAAGCTGCTACCAGGTCCCCTCTCAGCCTTCTTTTCCTCAGGCTGAAGAGTCCCAGATCCCTCAGCCTTTCCTTGTATGTCTTACCATGCAAGTCTCTAATCAAATGGGTGGCCCTTCTCTGGACTCTCTCAGTCTTGTCCATGTCCTTATTAAAGTGTGGTGCCCAGAACTGGATGCAGCACTCTCAATGAATATGACTGAATGTTGCACCAAAACAACTTACATGCACACTAATTCCCATGGGAGCTGTGTAACTGACTCCCTTGGTGAGTTTTGAAAATATGAATTCTAGATTTCTTTAGTCTAAACCAGTGATTCTCAACATTTTTTGACTCAAGGCACCCTGTGGGAAAAGCCATCTCTTAATTTTCACTCATTTTTGACTACAGAAAAATTATAGAACAAGTCTTCTGTGCCAACCCTGCAGCCCCAGCAACTGGCACAAGAAGCAAAGGGAAGTTCCCTCTTTTACATAGAAAATCATAGGGCTTAGGGTCACAAGTCAATGGGGCAAAGAGAGGGAACAAGTAAAAGGTAAAGAAACATCAGCACTGTGGTAACATATACTCAGCACCTTAATTCCTTCCCCCCGCACATGCACCTCCAGAGGTGTCCACAAACAAGCCTTTATCCCTAGAGCAGGCTGAAGCTGCCCCAAGTCTGAATCCAGCTCCTTCAGTCCACAGTCTTGGCTGACCGAGCCAGTGAGATCACCAGCTCCACTGCACACTCCTCTGTGTCGGTCTGACCAGGTTTCATGTGCATGCTGCTCTCTTCCCCTTCTTCCAGCTTCCTTTTCCTTTTTCCCTTGCTTCCTAGCCCCTGGGGGTTTCTAGGAGTTGCAATCCAAATTAACAGTCAGCACAGCTTTGCAGACTGTCCCTGGGTTCCTCCTGCTGTTACATGCATTACATTTACATTACATTTCTGTTGCAAAGAACTCGGACCATAAAGGTCAGAATGTTTTTAACACTATAAATTCCCATTTTAAATCTCTGGGTTTATCTTCTGAATTGTTTTTGTGCACCTAATAGTGCTAACATTGAGTAGCACCCCACAACACCCTTAAAAGGATCTCAAGGCACCCCTGGTTAGGAATCACCAGACCAAACTGTACTACCGGCAACCCCTGCTTAATGCTGTTTCGCTTAGCGCTATTTCGCTATGGTGCTCATTTCCTTTGATACCTGGTTTCACTTAGCGTTCATGGGTTTCACTATAATGCTCATGGGTATCAGGCAGGGAACATCGGCGGTGCACAGCCTTGTTGCCATCTTGCTTCATCAAAAACTTTCGTGCCATGTTCTCTTTCGTGCTCTGTGCTCTTTTGTGCTCTTTTGTGCTTGTGTCACCATCTTGCTTCATTTTTTGAGTTGCACCATGACGCTAACCCTGACAGCTCTGCTTCTGAGTGCTGAAGGAAGCCAAAAGAGCAAATAGTGAAAGCAAAAGTGTATCTGCGCATACAGTTCGTTACTTTTTGTAATTTTATACATTATTTCAAAGTTCAAAGTGTTAAAGTATTTACATACATTTAGATGTCTGAATTAATTGATTTTATAGTACTAGTGGGGGTTTTCAGTGATTTTATAGTATGAATGGGGAGCTTTGGAAATGAATTATTTCTATTTACATTCATTCCTATGGGGAAAATGGTTTCACTTAATGCTGTTTCGCTTAGCGCTTAGTTTTTCCTATACCAATTAAGAGCGCTAAGTGGGGGTTGCCTGTATATAGGCACAGGCTTGGGTTTGGGTTGGTAGAATTCATACCATTCTACAGGGAGCTCAGGGAATGATGTTATTATTTTATTATTGCTTTTATTATTATTATTTCATAGTTTAATATTTTATTAGCATTAGTTGAAACAAGCTGATTTCAAGTGCTAAATCCAGAAATGTTGTTGTGAAACAGCTTGACACTTTCTAAACATTTTTAAAAAGTGAATTAAATAAAAAAGTTATAATTAATAGTTATAATTGTAATTAAAACCAACTCTTTCCCCAGAAAAGTTAATTTTTTCATGAATTGGCATAGCTTTTAGACATTTTGTTGAAAAATTCTCAATCAGTTCAATCCCCAGTATGCTTTGGAAACATATAAGCAATCCTGGGGGGAGAATAGGGGAAACAAAGGAAGCTGCTATTAGTTCAGCTTCTTATAGATACAAGCTGATGCAGGAAATTGCCAAAATGCTATCTTTTTTTGACCCCATTGAAATCAGTGGAAATTTTACCCTTGACTTCAGCTGAACCAGCATTTAGCTTAGAATATTGTTCATGAGAACTGACAAATTAATTCCTACAATTCTTTCATCGTCTTCCAAAAATTAAGAAACTGCTCTTCTATATGCAGAATGGAAAATGTCACGTTCATACCATCAAGAGTGCTCTCCAGAAGTGAGATGCATTTGCCTATCTAAGCCCTAAATTAAAATAATGAGACTGGGAACAGACCAAATCTGTGCTATAAATCTTATAGACAATTATAAGGAAATGAGCAACGGCTCATATCAGAAGAGGAAGTGACTCATATCAAACAGAATTTCCTTTCTTGACATGACAGACATACAAGTCCATTACTTATCTGAATTCTTTGCAGTGTGTGATGCTTGATGCACAAGTGAGGTTCTTTTAGTCTTAAAATATATTGAGTCTCATATGTATTGACACTACATTGTCTGATTTTACAGTTTTTCTGCAGTTTTCAGAGCTCTTTTCAGAAAAATACTGTACCTGATGCTGATCAAATCTGTAAAAAAATATTTCTTACAAAGTAAGAAGCAAAAATCAAGAGCATCTGGTTCTCACTTCTTATGAAAAATCCCAGGATTTGGACAAATTCAGTGGTAGTTTAAATTAGATAGTAAACTGCTTTTTACTCTACTATCTACTCCCAGGTCCTTTGATTTGGCGAATCATAGAATCATCAAGAAATAGGGCTGGAAGGAACCTTGATAGGTCATCTAACCCCACCCCCTGCCTGAGTTGGGATCAACCCTATCCAAACCATCCTATATAAATCCATTGTCTAGCCTCTTAGCAATACTACACAGTGAAACCTGATACAATATAAGGCATAATACCATAACGTATCACAGATAAAGCAGGAGGACTATAGCAGCCAATATCCTGCTGCGGTAAATGTTGTTAATATACACTCAAGAGACCTTGGGAAGAGAGCCAAGCCCCCCACTACAGAAGAAAGCAAAAACCTCCATAGTCCATACCAATTTGACCATGAGGTAAAATTCCTTCCTGACCCTAAATATGGTGATTGGTCTGGGTAGAGGGGCAAGACTCTCTAGCGAGGAACCTCTAGCTATAAGTCCTAGAAGGAACATTGGCACACCCCAGTCAAAATCCCCAGGCTTGGCTGCAGCCAGCACCCAGTGACTCTGAAGATGGCTTAAACACATGTAGCAGTAGGGCTTGGGGAAAGGGGCCAGAGCTGAAATTCCCTCCCAGTGTCATGTGCCAAACAGCCAAGCCCAGAAGCATGGGAGAAACTCATAGAAGAACATGGGCATAACTGTGCTTAGAACAACTCTGACCAGTCAGTGTCCAACCTTGCCTTGAACACCTCTAGTGATGAAGAATCCCAAATTTCCCTAGACAGTCTATTCCATTATCTCACTTTCTAACAATGAAGTTTTTCCTGCTGTCCAATCTAAACCCATTTTGCTTCAACTTCAAGCTATTGGTCCACATCCTGCTCTCTGCAGCAAGGGAGAAAAGGTATTCTCCCTCTTCTGTATGGCAGCCCTTCAAGTATTTGAAGACTATCACATCCCCTCTTAAGTGCCTTTTCCACAAACTGAAAATGCCTAGCTCCTTCAGCCTCTCCTTATATGACTTGCTTTCCAAGCCCTACTTCTGGACCCTCTCTAACTTCTTGACATCAAACGTAGAGTCCAAAAACTGCACACAATACTCTAGATGAAACCTAACCAATGTCAAGTAGAGAGACATGTTTTACCTCCCATGTTTTGCATCTAATGCTTGTATTGATGCTTCCCAAAACCACTGTTGCCTTCATAATGAATCTGTGATCTACCAAGACTGATCAGGTTGGCTGGTCTTGTACAGTGAGCTTTAAACTAGCCTCACTGGGGGAGGGGGCCACAGGAAGACATGGAGATACCACCCAAGCAAGACAGGTGACACATGCAAGGAGTGCCCAGGTAAGAAACAGGGGTCTAGATAGTCTTCCTAATTGGGGGGTGGCACGCGCAGCTATGCAAGGCCTTAAATGCCTGTATACCAATGCTTGTAGTATGGGGAACAAACAGGAGGAACTCGCCCTCAGAGTAGCCAGTTCAAACCGAGACATAGTAGGGATTACAGAAACGTGGTGGGATTCATCTCACAACTGGGCAGTTAGCATTAGGGGCTATAGGCTCTACAGGCAGGATAGAGAAGGAAGGAAGGGAGGGGGTGTGGTGCTCTATGTCAAAGAACAATACACATCCTCTGCCAGCAAAATGGGGTTGGAGGAGGGGCAAGCTGAAGTGCTCTGGGTCAAGATACAAGGGGGTCGTGGGGAGAGGGATTTAATGGTGGGGGTCTACTACAGACCCCCCAACCAAGGGGAGGAGCTAGACTGGGAATTTTCGGGCCAGCTTGCAGAGGCACTTAAGGCAAGGGATGTAGTTGTCATGGGTGATCTAAATTACCCGGACATCTGCTGGGAGCAGCAGTCAGCCAGGTTGGACCATTCCAGGAGGTTCCTGGCTGAGATACAGGACCTCCACTTAACCCAGGAGGTGCACAGTCCCACCAGAGGAAATGCCCTGTTGGATCTGGTCCTGGCCACAGGCGATGATCTGGTAAGGGGGCTCCAGGTCCTTGACCACCTGGGTGATAGCAATCATCGCTTGCTGGAATTCATCATCCAGCGCAGGGTGACGAGGGCCTGCAGCAAGGCGGTAGCCCTAGACTTCAAGAGGCCCAACCTCAATGAGTTGAGGAGATTGGTGGGAGAGGCGCTGGGGTTCTCAAGGGCAGGGGAACTCAGTGCCCAAAATGAGTGGTTGTTCCTTAAGGAGACGATACTCAGGGCCCAAGTGGTGATGATCCCAACAAGAAGGAAGGGGGGCAAGAGTGCCCAAAAGCTCCCCTGGCTGACCAAGGACATCCAGGAATGCCTGGTTGCCAAAAAGGCAGCGTACACCTGCTGGAAGGGGGGGGGGGGCTGTGTCCAAAGAATAGTATACCTCCACTGCTCGGGCCTGTAGGGGGGCTGTTTGGAAAGCTAAGATGGACATAGAGCTAGGACTAATGTCCAAGATCAAAGATAATAAGTCCTTTTTCAAATATATAGGGAGGATGAAGAAGGCACCAGGAAATGTGGGGCCCCTGCAAGATGCGCTGGGCAATCTGGTGGTTGCGCCAGAGGAGAAAGCAGATCTCTTTAACAAATTCTTCACCTCCGTTTTCTTGTGTAGGGACTGGGACTCCCCCACCGTGTTTCAAGACGGACTCGAGGGGAAAGCCTCAAGACCTAAGGTTGAGGAGGACTGGGTTAGAGTGCTTCTGGAGGGGCTGGACGTGTTCAAATCAGCAGGTCCAGATGCTCTCCACCCCAGGGTGTTGAGGGAGCTAGCAGGGGTTATTGCAGGGCCCTTGGCATGGCTTTATGAGCGCTCGTGGTGCTCGGGCCAGGTGCCAGATGATTGAAAGATAGCCAATGTGGTCCCCATCTTTAAAAAAGGGAGGAGGGAGGACCTGGGCAACTATAGGCCCATCAGTCTTACCTCAATCCTGGAGAAACTCTTTGAGAAGATCATCAAGGAGTACATCTGGGATGGGCCGGCATCGGGGATGATGCTCAGGGACAACCAGCACGGCTTCATTAGGGGCAGGTCATGTCAGACCAGCCTGATTGCCTTTTACGATCAGGTCACAAAAGCATTGGATGCAGATGTTGCCGTGGATGTAGTCTTCCTGGACTTCAGCAAGGCCTTTGACACTGTCTCCCACCCCATCCTCATTAAAAAACTAGGTGACTGTGGCATTGATGCCTACATGGTCAGATGGATTGCAAATTGGCTGAAGGGTCATACTCAGAGGGTGGTGGTGGACGGGTCATATTTGACCTAGGGGGAAGTGGGCAGCAGAGTCCCCCAGGGCTCGGTCCTTGGGCCCGCACTGTTCAATTTCTTTATCAGCGATTTGGACGACAGGGTGAAAAGCAACCTGTTCAAATTTGCTGATGATGCCAAAATTTGGAGTGAGGTGGGCACATTAGCAGGGAGGGAAAGACTGCAGAAAGACCTGGATAGGTTGCAGGGGTGGGCTAACAAAAACAGGATGTATTTCAATACTGACAAGTGCAGGGTGCTGCATTTGGGCAGTAGTAACCGGCAGCACACTTATAAGATGGGAAACTCCCTTCTTGAGAGCACGGAGGCAGAAAGGGATCTTGGAGTCATTATTGACTCCAAGATGAACATGGGCCGACAATGTGAGGTCACGGTCAGCAGGGCTAACTGGATCCTGTCGTGCATCCACAGGTGCATCTCAAGTAGGGCCAAGGAGGTGATCCTCCCCCTCTACGCGACACTGATCAGGCCACAGCTGGAGCACTGTGTCCAGTTCTGGGCACCCCACTTCAAGAGGGATGTGGACAACATTGAGAGGGTCCAGAGGAGGGCCACCCGCATGATCCGGGGACAGCAGGGCAGACCCTACAATGAGAGGCTATGGGACCTGAACCTGTTCAGCCTTCACAAGAGAAGGCTGAGGGGGGACCTGGTGACCGTCTGTAAACTCACGTGGGGCAACCAGAAGGGTTTGGGGGAGATAACAAGGAATAACGGCCACAAGTTGTTGGGGAGTAGGTTTAGATTAGACATCCATAAGAACTACTTCACAGTTAGGGTGGCTAGGATCTGGAACCAACTTCCAAGGGAAGTGGTGCTGGCTCCTACCCTGGGGGTCTTTAAGAAGAGGCTTGATGCCTACATGGGGTCCCTTGAGTCCAGTTTCTCTCCTGCCCAGGCAGGGGGTTGGACTTGAAGATCTGCAAAGTCCCTTCCGACCCTACTTCTATGATTCTATGATTCTATGAAGACTCCAAGATCCTTCTCCATAGTTCTTCTTAATAAAGGTATTAGCTTAATAAATGTATCAGCATATTAACTACCTTCCCCCCAAGTCGGACTAAAATACAAGTGAAAATGGGCTTGACCTCTTACCCAATTTCTCTTAAGCTTTCAGGTTTGTGCTGGTCTCCCAGTGGAGGTTGAGCTTAGAGTTTTACAGAGTAGACAGTCAGTGGATGTGGACTTTAGGCCAACCTTAAGTTGGTTTTAACTGTCTATGTAGGCATACTCAAAATAACTCAGTTATGTGCCTCAAGGTTAGAAGGAGATCTGAATTAAGGAAGGGGTTGGCTAATTTAATTTGTATCTTGTAATAAACTCCTGTAAGCAGCCTTTCCTACTATACTTTTCTGGACTTTCAACAGTTAAATTAAAACAAGTCTAACTCACTTAGTATTTGTCAGCCAATATTACAACTGATGGTATGGCTGGGTGTGTTTCAGTTAAATACTGTTGAACGTGTGAGTGTATAGTAAGGTTAAGGGAGCCCATGTTAGTTAAAAAGAACTTAGAAGGGATCTGAGTTGACATAATGTACACATAAAGGGAACACAGGGCGTATCTACACGAGACACTACAGCACGGTCATTACGGTGCATTTATTTAGTATTTGTATTAGAAAGTATTAAATAAATTGGCAGTAACCAGAGTTAACATGCAGTAGCACTGGCAAACATGTTTTAGGTGATGCTACTGTGCAGTAACATAATAATATCGCACAGTAGCGCATTAGCATTGTCTGTGCTGGGATGCACTACTGTGCAGTATTTTTCAGCTACTGCTCAGTTAGTATCTCATGTAGATGCACCCACAGAAGAATGAATATTATATAAACCTCATGTAATCAAAGCTTTGGGAAGGACCTCAAGAATCATCTCCTTGTAATTCAACTTTCTACACAGATGCAGGATGTGCAGTTTCTAAACATCACACACAGATGCATATCCAGCCTGTTCTCAAACACCTCCAATGAAGAAAATTTGCAACCTTCTTAGGTAAAGTGCCCTGTTTTTATATTTTCCTACTATTCTTAGTTAGGAAGTTGTTTCATGAGATTTAATTTAAATCTGCTTCAGTGAAGTTTAAACCTGTGTCCTTGTGCCCTGCCCTCTGTGGCAAGGGAAAATAGCTGTTCTCATGGCAGTCTTTCAAATATTTGAAAACTTGTATCATGTCCCTTATTAATCTCCTTTTTTCCCAAACTAAAAATAACTAGTTTTCTCAACTTTTGTCATACATCTTGCATTCCAAGCCTTCAATCACCTTTGAATCCTCCTCAAGTTTCATAAATGGTGGTGTCAAGAGCTTAATGCAATACTCCAGGTAAGGCCTAATCAGTACAAAGTTCCTTGCTTCTTTGTACATTTGGTTTGTTTTCCTTAGTTGTAGTAGCTTTGAATTTCATTTTACTATCTATTGCCCAATTTTCATAGTTTCATAGTGTGTATTACCTCCAGTGTCTTGCAAAATACTTCTGTTAATGCAAAATTAGATCTGCTTTTCTTACAAAAGTATCACATTGCTGACACACGTTGAGTTTGTGATTGACCATAACCCCCAAATCCTTCTTGGCAGTACTGTTGCCTAGCCCAGTGATTAGCAACCTTTTAAGATTGCAAGCTGGATTGACCTAGTGAGGGTCAGAGGCTGCTGAGTTACTGAGGGGATGCTAGGACCCAGCTGCCACCACTGCTTTTCTCAGCAATGGCATGGAGAGAGAGTCCAAAGCTGGCTCTTTTTCTCCGGGGGCAAGGGAAAGTGACTCCTGCTGAAGTCCCCTTCTGCTGAATGCCACTGGGCATGTCTACAAGAAGCACTTTACTGAGTATTAGATTAATGTACAGTAAATCATCACTATCTACATGTGTGCAGCACTTACTGTGCATTAGATTAGTCTCATGTGCCATTTGCTAGTACTGTCAGAGACAAGTACTAGAACACAGTGCATTAGTTTAATGCATCATAGCACATGTGTAGATACTAACTGGGAGCAATTTGCTGGTGGTCAGCCCAGGCAGCAGGGGGCCACAGCTATTTCCTGGCTAAGCCCCAAGCTCTGGGATGTGGGGTTGGGGTGGGGTAGAGGAGCTATCCTGGAGCAGGGGACAGCTCTCACCCATGTGGAGCTTGGGATTGCAGCCTGGCTCAGCAGTGCTGGCTTGGAGCAAATTCCTCATGCGCAAGTGGCAGCAGTGCCTTGATCTCTCTCCTTGCTTTGCTTACAGGTGGTGGAGGAGGTCAGGATGAACTTACTGGATCAGTCAGTCACCAAGAAAGGTAAGGAAGCATCCGCCTGCTTGGTGGCCTTGGGCCCTGCTCCTGTCTCTGAGGCCAGCTCTTGGCGAGTGTTGTTCTCTGCCCCTTGGGGTCACTCTGCCTCCTAAAAAACTTGGCTAGAAGGAGGGCAGTGATGAGTTGGAATCCCCCAGCCCATGCCCTGGCTCCTGCCCAGTGCCAGTGGGAGGCAGGAGCTGAACAGTGCTGGGACCAGGGGATCCATGTCTCCCTGCTGGCAGAAGAGGATGGGGTATCTGGGGGTGCTGCACAGTACTGTGCTATGGGGAGACCAAACATCCCTGCGCATCTCTTCTGAGGCTCTAGTCACACCAGTACTATTACAGATGGACCTTGGCAGTCACTTAAAAGAGGCTTTGCCTCAGGCCCTCCAAGGCCAGGCACATGGAGTCAGGTCAAGCTGGGGTGTTGGGGAGGGGGTGTGTGTAGCTTGGCCTAATGCACAAACCCTGGCTCCTAGGGAGGGGAAGGCTGCAGGCTCTGTGCTACAGAGGAGCTGCTCAGACCTTCCTGCCTTGGCCAGATCCAGAAAGGATTTGTGAGAGTATCCCATTTTCCGCAGCCCTAATCTGGATCAGCCCTGTGCCCATAGGCAGATTAATGCATGGGCCAGCTGAGCATGAGCCCAGGGACCTCTACCAATTCATGGCCCCGGGATTCTCATCAGCAGAGAAGCGAAAGCAGAGTTTTAAAAAGGGCATGTTTGCACCCAGTTTAAAACCCTGGTTTTCACATTTACAGTATTTCCCTGCTGCAGCTGGGAGCAGAACACCTCCCCCAGTGGGGCTCGAGGGGCAAGCTGGGGCTGGGTCAGCCGGGACTGCTGCAAAGCGCTGCGCCTGGGGGGAGGAGCTGGGCTGGGAATACTGCATCGCTCCCCGCCTCTGCAAGTGAGTGGCAGCACTGGGGGGGGGGGACTGTAGCCCCCCCAAATTCACCCTAGCCCCACAGAGCCACCCCTCCCAGTGTCGCTACCCACCTGCAGAGGTGCAGAGGTGCAGCACAGTGTGGCACTCCTGGCTTGAGCTGGCCTGATCCTGTGCATGTGTGATTGAGAGTAGAGTGCATGTCTGTCTGTGTGCATGCCTGTCTGTGTGCCTCTGTGTGTGTGTATGTTTGTCCATAGCAGGGGAGGAGAGCAGGGAGCAGAGGGGGGCACGTGTCCCCCACCCCCAGCCTGGCAGGGTCCCCCAGGCTTCCCTCACCAGCACCAGGAGAGGAAGCCTTCCCCTCCCCCCCTGCAGCCCAGCTCCCATTGGAAGGGACCTCCAATTTTGTGTTTGCCCAGGGCACCAGTACACCTTAATCTGCCTTTGCCTGTTCCAGCCAGATGTGCAAAGCCTAGCTATGTACAAAGCCTGGCCACCTGGCTGCTGCAGGGTGGCAGAGCAGGACAGTGGAACAGGAGCAGTCTGGAACTGAGCTCCTATCAGGAGCAAATTCACTCCCAATGCAGGTGCACATTCAGACATGTGCCTGGATGCTGTTTACTGTGTTTAATGTGCCATAATTTTCTGTGTAGAAAATTAAGGTGCATTAATAGCATGTGTAGATGCACCCACAAAGCCTCCTTTCCACAGACATAATCAAGTGTCTCTCAAGCTGGCTGTAGGTTGCTGATCCATGGTGTAACCTGTGACCCACATGCTGTATTTATGCTTTTCTAGTTGGGTTGGAGTGTTGTAGTAGTTGTGATGTTCCGGAAATTGTACAAGGGGCAAGATTTTTTGTGATATCTTTTATTGGACTAACTGTATCATTGCGAGAGAAGGTTGACCAGGTTATGGACACAAGATACTCTTCCTTATTTCCCAAGGTACCTGAGGAAGGGTATCTTGTGCCCAAAAGCCTGCCTAGTTTCTCTTTCAACTATACAGTTGATCCAATAAAAGATATCACAAAACAACAACAACAACAAAGTTCCTTGCTTCTTTGTACATTTGGTTTGTTTTCCTTAGTTGTAGTATCTTTGAATTTCATTTTACTGTCTATTGCCCAATTTTCATAGTTTCATAGTTGGTAGGGTCAGAAGGGACCTGAGCAGATCATCAAGTCTGACCCCCTGCCATGGCAGGAAAGAATGCTGGGGTCAAATGACCCCGGCAAGGTGTCTATCTAGCCTCCTTTTGAAGACCCCCAGGTAGGAGTGGGCACCACTTACCTTGAAAGTTGATCCCAGATCCTAGCTGCCCTGACTGTGAAGTAGTGCGTCCTGATATCTAGCCTGAATCTACTCTCCATTAACTTATGGCTGTTATTCCTTGTTACTCCCAGTAGTGCTCGGGGGAACAGGTACTCTCCCAGGATGAGGTAAGACTCACTGGCCTACAATTTTCTGGGTCCTCCTTTCTCCCTTTTTTGAAAATGGGGACCACATTGGCCCTTTTCCAGTCCTCTGGCACCTCGCCAGAGTACCACGAGTGCTAGTAAAGCTGTGCCAGGGGGTCCATAATGACCTGTGCTAATTCCTTCAGCACTCTGGGGTGGAGATTGTCAGGACCTGCTGTTTGAACACATCCAGTCCCACCAGAAGTTCCCTGACTAGGTCCTCTCTGACCCTGGGCCTGGCTGTGCCTCCCCTGGGACCATCAGGGATCCTGGTGGAGGGGATGACCTGGTCCCTGCTCAGAAAAATGGAGGCAAAGAAATTGTTAAATAGGTTAGCTTTGTCATCTGGTGAGACCACCAGATTTCCTAGCGTGTCCTGCAGAGGCCCCGAAACCTTCTTTTTACCGAAACCTTCTTTTTACCCCCTATGTATTTAAAAAAGGATTTCTTGTTATCCTTGATCCGGATTGCTAATCCCAGTTTCATATCCGCCTTGGCCTTCCTAACAGTCCCCCTACAATCTCGAGCAACGGAGGTATAATCCTCCCTGGTGATGGCCCCTCCCTTCTGTCGTGGAAACACACACAGAGTACTTTTGGGTCAGGTCAGCAGAAGCTTTTATTCAAAAGAAACTACAGCTGTAGGGGGAGTTCCAAAGTGACATGGATTTCCCAAGCACTTGGAAGGGGTCCCCCCCCAAGAGCAAAATCAGGAGGCTTATATACTTTTTAACAGTCGCTTACAACTCACGTGATCATATAGTGAAATTAGCATGAAAAGCGGCTATAATATTACTTCATTATTTCTTTGCTGTTATCAGGATGGGAATTATGGGGGAGGTGGGGTTAGTTCACAAACCTCCTTCTTGCACCTGGAAATCTACTTTGTACATACTTTTTTTTCTACCTTCAAGGCCGCGGTGAGAGAAGCATTTGCAGAAGAGTTACAAAGAACAAACACTTGCCCTTATCTGTTCTACTGTACAGAGCCAGCAATTCTACACAAAGCGGTTATGTCATCTTATAACTAAAATAATCAAAGTTTAAGGCATATATTTTTTCTGATTCCACACTTCCATTGGGTGTACGCTTCCTTTTTAGCTTTGATACATTCCTGGATGCTTTTGGTGAGCCATGGAGGCTTTTGAGCACTCTTGCCCCCTTTGATCCATGTTGGGATTGCCACCCTTTGGGCTTGGAGGATCATCTTCTTCAGAAACAACCACTCTTCTTGGACTCCCAACTCCCCACCCTTCTGGGACCTCAGTGCCTCCCTGACTACTCTCCTTAGCTCAATGAAATCCGCCCTCCTGAAGTCCAGGGCTGCTGCCTTGCTGCAGGCCTTTGCCACCCTGCACTGGATGGTGAATTCCAATAGGCAATGATTGCTATCGCCCAGGTGATCGAGCACCCGCAGTCCCCTCACCAGGTCGTCACTTGTGGCCAGGACCAGGTCTAACAAGGCATTTCCCATGATGGGACTGTGCACCTTGTAGGTTAGATGGAGGTCCTGTAACATGGCTAAGAACCTACGTGAGCGGTCAGACCTGGCTGATTGCTCTTCCCAGCAGATGTCCGGATAGTTTAGGTCACCCATGATGACCACATCCTTTGACTTAACTGCTTCCTCGAGCTAACCTGAGAATTCCTGGTGTAGCTCTTCTCCTTGGTTGGGTGGTCTGTATTAGACCCCCACCGTTAAGTCCCTTTCCCCCTGACCCCTTGGTATTCTGACCCAGAGCACTTCAGTCTGCCCCTCCTCTGACCCAGTGCTGCTCACTGAGGATATGAATTGTTCTTTGACATACAGCGCCACAACCCCGCCTTTCCTCCCTGTTCTATCCCTCCTGTATAGCCTATAGCCCTTGATGTTCACCACCCAGTGCTGGATCCCACCATGTTTTGGTGAGCCACACTTTGTCTGGGTTTGTGTTAGCTAGCAGGAGGGCAAGTTCCTTCTGCTTGTTCCCCATACTACAAGCATTAGTGTATAGGCATTTAAGGCCTCCTGAAGGGTGTGTGCATCGCCCCCCTAATCCCAGGACTGTCCGGGCCCCTGTCTCTTACCTGGGTATTTCTTGTGCTCATTGCCAGTCTTGGCTGGGCTGTTCTTGTGGGTGACACTTGGTTTGGTGTTCTGAGGCTCCCTTGGACCTCATCCTCCCCTTCCACCAATGAGCCTAGTTTAAAGCCCGCCAGAGGAAATCAGCCAACCTGAAAGAGAACACACACTTACCTTTGGGGGAGAGGTGAAGCCCATCCCACCTGAGAATGTCTCTTGTCTTGAAATATGGGTCATGGTCCAAGAAGCCGAAGCCCGCCTCGAGACACCATTCCTGAAGGCGCAAGTTGACCTCTCTGATGCAGGTCTCATGACGTTGTCCACGTCTGCTCACTGGAAGGATAGATAAGAAGACCACCTGTGCCCATGTTTCCTTCAGCTTGCCCCCCAGAGTATGGTAGTGCTTCATCAGATGATCTGGGCTTCTCCTGGCCGCATCATTAGTGCCCACATGAATTAGTACCATGGGGTAGTAATCAGTGGGCCAGATAATGGCCAGGATCATCTCCATAACATCCTGAATCCTCGCTCTGGGCAGACAGAAGACCTCACGTGTCAAGGGATCCTGGCAACAGATGGGACCCTCTGTACCTCTCAGGATGGAGTCGCCTATGATGAGCACTTGGCGTCTCTTTTTCCGGGTCAGCTTGCCTCCTTCAGTCTGTTCAGTGCATGGAGTGGCCTCCTGTCCATAGGTTGCCTCCTCTCCAGAGGTTTCCTCCTCTCCTTCCTCCTCCTCCAGTGTCTCCAGGGCCTCATTCCTGTTCTCCAGCTGGACTGGGGGAACTGGTAGTGCACCGCCGTGAGCAGCCCTGGCTTTGGAGGGAATCTTCTGCCATTCTGCTGTGGAGGGCATCTCCCGGGGTGCGTCTCCCTTTGGTGCTTGGCCCTGCAGGGAAAGGAAATACCCATCAATTTCATCCTCCGCTTCTCTGATCCCCCTCAGCCTACTAACCTCCTCATGGAGCTCCCTCACCCGTGCCTCCAAGGCCCTAAGATGGGCACCTGCAGGACAGGTGTGGGGGCCCCCGTTCCCAGCCCCCCTGATCCCACTGGGCATCCCCCACAGCCCAGGGGGCAGGGTGATGCCAGCTCCCCCGTGGGCTCCATCTGGGTGGAGGCCTCAGAGGAGCCCCAGGAAGGTGGTGCCCTGTGTGCAGGGGCCCTAGACACCATTTTTTTTGGGGGGGTGCCTTTGCCTTACCCTTGTCAAAGACTTCCTCCTGGCCCTTCCTGCTTTCCTGCCTGTGCAAACACTGGCACGCTGTGCCGGCTCCCTCTGCCCCGCTTACCTTATCCTATGACCCTGAAAATCTGTGGCAGAAATTCCTGTGTACTCCTGCCCATGAACTGGCCTGTGAACTGCCTGGAAACTGCTCCTGTTGGCAGTCCCTGTTGACTGGCTTCCTGGTCACAGGCTCCCTGGTTGCCTGAGGAGTCCCCTTTTATACCCTCCTGGGCCTGGTCTGGGCTGACTCAGGCCCAGGCAGCTATCCCACAGCAATCACAATCAGCAATCAACACTCACACAATATTCTAATGTATCAAGCTCTTTTTTTAATTGTACTTCTGTTCTCCAAAATGCTTTCAACCTCTCCTAGTTTTGTTTCATTGTATCTGTGATCAGTAAGCTCCTATGACCTAGTCATTAATAAAAATGCTAAACAGCATAAGACCCAGAGCAGAACCCTCTGAAACTTCACTTGAGATCTCCTGCCACTCTGATATTGATCCATGTGTAGTTACTCCTTGCTTGTGGTTATTTAACCAATTATGGATCTACCTAATGGTAATTCTATCTAGTCCACATTTCTCCAGTTTATTTAAGAGAATATCAAATAGGACTATGTCAAAACCTTTAAAGGCTACATTCCCTTTGAATAAAGAAGCCCTATATCATGGAGCGCACTCCAGGGGAGTGCTTGCTGGGGACCTCTGCATTCTCATCTAGTCTCTGTTTGTACCTCTTGAAGCTAGTCCAGCCAGTTCCAACTCTGACCTCTCAGTACCTCATCCTCCCTGGGCCTCTGTGGCCCAGGCTCAAGGAGTTCCTCATCTAGCTCCTCTCCTGACTCATCTAGTTCCTCTCCTGACTTCAGGGCCATCCCTAGGGGGTGTGAATCGGTGTGACTGCCCCAGGCCCCATGCTTTTGGGGCCCTCACAAAGCCAGGCGGAATGGCACGGTGACTCTGCACTGCTGCCAGCTTCACATCTGGTGCATCCAGGGGTTGGACCCCACACAGGCTGATTTGCCCCAGGCCCCGCACCATGACCAAGTCATATCTGCCTGACAGAGAGACTGTGCCTCCTCTTGGGGCAACCCAGTGCAACCCACAGTTCTAAGCAGCTCAGCAGACAATCTCTTTAGTAAAGACATTTATTTGGGCAAAGGTCAACAAGCCTGAGGTTCTCTGTCCCCTGCAAAGTGGTTAAGCAGTCCCTCTATTCCCAATCACGCCCTCACCGCCCTGAGCATCCCCAAAGAGATTCAGCTCTTCCCTTTCTGGTCTCTCCAACACCACCTCTCACAGTTTCTAAACTCCTCTGCCCAGGAGCTATCAAGCTGCTTATTTCCAGCCTGCGCTCCCATTGTAATGTATATCTCTTCTAGGCACCTCCTGGGTGTTGGACATCTCACCTTTGTTCATATGTCAGTAAAGCCATTCAAGACTGTATTGGTGATAAAGGCCCATCTTGTCTCATCCTGCATGTAGTCAGACCAGGCACTTAATGCATCATATTCTGTGCATGGGCTAAAAAAGTAAACTAAAGGCGCCAACGGAAATGACATTTATTTCATGATAGGCCCCCTGAAAGCACTCTACCACTGTGCTGTGACACATGTACTTGGCTGCAGAGTGCTTTAAAAGTGGCTGATTATGTGACAAATTAACCTACATCTAATGAGGGATCAGATGAAAGCACTACAAAGTTGAGCACCTTAGGGAACTTTTGTACCTTAGGGTCAGTCTGTCAGTGTGATCAAGTCTGGGCTGATGCAGCCCAGTCCAATTCCCAATTCTGGGAGCGAGGAGAAGGGAGGGGAAGGGAACTGTGGGCTGGGGTTTGCCTGGCCTGAGCTGGAGGGGCGTGGTGGTGGATTGGAGTACCCCCGTGCCTTGCTCCCCCCCCACCTCCCCCTATCCCCCTCCTCCTCAAGCTCAGGTTAGGTAAACCCCATCCCCAGCTCCCTCCCCCTCCCTTCTCCCCGTTCCTTTCCTGCAGACAGCACTGGAGGTGGAAGGGAAGGATGGAGCTAAGGGAGAGAGGCTGCAGGCAGGCTTATCCCCTGGATCTTCTCCAAAGTGCAGCTCAGTTTCTCCCCCTGGAACCCCACAGGCAAATATCTTTTGGGTCGGGATGAGGCGGGGAGGGTCACTCTAACTCATGGCACTTTATGTGACGTTCCATGACTTAGAGAGGGGATCTGCATGTCTGTCACCACCCTGAATTACACAATATTATAACAATGTGAACACAGTTAACACAGAAATAAAATCTGTAGTCTGCACACCCTATCTCTGAATTTCACTCAGTTTTTTTACTTTGCCTCTCTGGCACATTCATAAATCTTTTAACCAGTATTTCACATGACCTATATTAGGATCCAGGTCATTAACATGTTGAAATCTTTAAGCTGGACAACATAGAACTAATATATAATTGAACTTAATTTAAATTATTTTAGGGGTATCATTCTACATTGATGTGTTTATTTTGCAGTATAATTCCATTGATGGTGATGGAATTGCTTAAGATGTATACCAGCGTGGAAACAGATTCAGTCCCAAAAGACTGGTTTTGGAAGAAAGTTCATTCATATTTGCAATATGTGCCTCTACTTCTAGATATCATGTGGTAGCTTGTGGGCTGGAGCACATGTGGAAAATCCAGTTAGCATAGATTTAAGTGTTGTATTTAAATAGTGTGCTTAAAATATATATAAAATGAAATGGGGATAGCCTTGAATTTCAGTAAAATTAATTTCTGTATAAACCTCTCTAACATTTAGTGCTTTATCTCTGGTTAAGAACAACTGAACTTTCAGATTGTATAAAACAATACAGTACCATACACTTCATTGGACATACTGCAGTTTATATCACTTGAGGATCTCTTTTTCCATTCTTTGTTCATTCTCTCACTTTTGGCATAGAAGTTGAATAAAGAACAATATTATTTATAGAGCTATCCAGGCATAAAAAGGGTGCTGGTATGTCAACAAAAATGTCTGAGTTATGGAAGTTCTTGTTAAAGCCATATCCATTTCTTCTTCATTCAGAGGAAGAAATGAAACCAAAAGCCCTCATATGATAATTTGGAAAATCAAGGTGCAACTTATGAGTTCCAGTTTGATTTTATGTACTGTGCAGCATCTCATGTTCCCCATGATAAGAAGAAATATATATGTTCAATATGTCCCTCCACAAATAGGCTGACCACTAGGGACTATCAGGACCTTGATAGATCTTACCAGGAGAGAACCAAAGAATAACTGTCTCTTATAGAAAACCATTTTTTCCCAACTTCTCTGCAGGAAGATGGGGTTAAGAATAGTGGAAAACTCTCAGCAGCAGAGAAAAGGAATCAGGTGTCAGTGGTAGAGCATATAAAATTGATGGAAGTCATGCAGCATGAAAAAGAAGCTTTGGGCTGGAGAGAAGATCATGCTTTTTATCACAGGGTCAGGAAAATTGTCATATAACAGAGAGAGAGAGAGAGAGAGAGAGAGAGAGAGAGATGCTAGGATTCAGAAAACAAGAGGTACAGGACAGTAGGATCTTTGACTCCTCAGAGAATTCTGCCCCAAACTCACGATCACTTCAGAGTGTTCAGGAACCTGAGGATGAAACGCATGCAAGTCTGTATTTCTTATGCCATCCAAGTAAAGTGTTATTTAAAGTGTTTAAAAAAGCCTTTGATCTGGTATCCTATGATCACCTCTTGGCAAAACTGGCCAACTGCGACCTTGGCTTTGCCATGATCCACTGGCTGGGGAATTGGCTCCATGGTCAGACCCAGAGGGTGGTGGTTGATGAAAGTCAATCGTCGTGGTGCCCTTTGACCAGTGGGGTCCCCCAAGGCTCTGTCCTTGGGCCAAAACTATTCAACATTAATGATGTGGACACTGGTGTCAGAAGCGGACTGGCCAAGTTTGCTGATGACACCAAACTTTGGGGTAAAGCATCCACATCTGAGGACAGGAGGGCAATCCAGGCTGAACTTGACAGACTCAGGAAATGGGTGGTTGAGAACCTGATGATGTTTAACACAGAAAAATGTAAGGTTCTCCACCTCAGGAAGAAAAACCCACAGTATACTTATAGGCTTGGCAGTGCTACGCTAGCTAGGACTGTGGATGAAAAGGACTTGGGGGTTATGATTGACCACAAGGTGAACATGAGTTTTCAATGTGATGTGGCGGCTAGTAAAGCAAGCAAAATGCTGGCTTGCATCCATAGATGCTTCTCGAGCAAATCCCAAGACGTCATTCTCCTCTTGTACTCAGCTTTGGTGAGGCTGCAGCCGGAGTACTGCATCCAGTTTTGGGTTCCACAATTAAAAAGGATGTGGAGAAGCTTGAGAGAGTTCAGAGAAAAGCCACGTGCATGATCAGAGGTCAGGAAAACAGACGGTATGATGAGAGGCTGAGAGCTATGGGACTTTTCAGCCTGGAAAAGCGCAGGCTCAGGGTTGATCTGGTGGCCACCTATAAGTTTATCAGGAGCGCTCACCAAGATCTGGGGGATGTCTGTTTACCAGAGAGCCCCAAGGGGTAACAAGGTCAAATGCTCACAAACACCTCCATGATTGTTTCAGGCTGGATGTAAAGAAGAACTTCTTTACTGTCTGAGCCCCCAAGGCCTGGAATAGACTGCTGCTGGAGGTGGTTTAAGCACCTACTTTGAATGCCTTCAAGAGAAATTTGGATGTTTATCTCACTGGGATACTATGACCCCTGCTGACTTCCTGCCTCTGGGGCAAGGGGCTGGACTCAATGATCTTCCGAGGTCCCTTCCAGCCCTAATGTCCATGAGTCTATGAGGAGATGGATCAGGGATGCCAAGGTGAGAAACTGCTGAGTCCTGCAACACGTGACAGATTATGGGTCCAGTGTGGTATCTGAGAAGTTGAGAGCATGTGCAAAGAGTTTTGTGGGACCCAAAAGAACAGTGTGGTGAGCATCCAGTAGAGCAGGAGTTGGCAATGTTTTTGGGGAGAGTGCCAAAAACACCTGCAACCTCAGTTTGTAAGATGTTAGTGTGCCAGGGACAGACAGAGGAGGAGATGCAAGGGGCCCGATCCTTGTTGTGGCAGTGCAACCCTGGCCCCTTCTCTGCCATCTGCCCCAAGACATGCATGCCAAGCAAAATGCCTTCATGTGCCACACTCTGGCACCCATGCCAAGGGTTGCCTACCGCTGCAGTAGAGGGAACTTAATGAGGGCCCTGGGAATGTGTGTGCAGCAGAATAGAATAGAGTATAATGGTTTACATAGCATGAGTAATCACTTACAGTACCCTCACTGAACAGAAAAGCATTTACGTGTGTTAATATGCATTTGGCCTTTTCTTTTTATCATTTTAACTTTCAAACTGGGCTGATGTCTATTGAGAGAGAGGATAGTGGTTACCAGCTAGGCCAACAGGGAATAGAAAGTATTAGAATGGAATGAGGTGGAGATGAAATGGAAGCTTGACTCATAACTGGTGTATACGATGAGTCACAGCCTTCATTTTATAGTGTTGGAAATTGTTTACATCAGAAATACAGGTTTATGTGCAATTGGGCTTGTAGAGAACATGATTTCTTCCAAAGGAATGAGTCACTGCAAGTTTCATCAACATTGAGGGGTTTACCCCTTCTTATTCCCCACTTTCCAGGCCTTGTTACATTGTCAACTAACTTTATTATATCTTGAATTCTCATAAGATAGATCAGGAGTGGTCTGCCCTACTGTATGATTTATAGAAAAAAGCATTCTAATGCTTAAGAATATGCAGGTATTTGGAGGGTATATAGCTAGAAGATTAATGGTGTTTAAGTAAGGTAGGAAATGTGATAAAGGCTCATGTTCAGTGTAAACTGAGAAGCTTTGACTGTCTTCTTTAACAGGGCAAGCAGTAAATGGCACAGTATCTAGTGGGTAAGGTAAAACCAATGCTAAGGCTTACACTGTGAGCTTTGTATCGCTTGCAGTATGACATATACTTAACTCATGAGTGTGGTGGCTACCATTTTGAAATCTTCATAGGGGATAGTACAGGGCATTTTCTCTGCTGAAATCAGGAGTGTTGATAGCAGGAGTTAAAGAACTAGATTCTGCTCCTATCACAGGCTGTTATGGATTCATTTTCTGAAGAAAAAGAACATAGGTGAATGTAGCATGCACTTAGTGGGTTATGGAAGTTTCATGTTAACAGAAATTAAAAATCCTGACCAGATTCAAATATGAAAGATGTGAAAAGGGGATTCACTCCACTTCTAAAATGGTATCCAGGGGTTGGTTTAACCCTTGAAGAACAGCAGCTGGTCCAAGAGCACTGGAGTTTTCTGGATGTCCTCCATACACCAGGTGGAGAGCCAGAAGCAAGTGCAACAGAGGTAAGGTGAATTTCCTAATGGGACTTCCTTGGGCAGCAACCAAGTAGGAGCTGGGGTCACAGGCTCAGCTACTCCCCCCTTTCATGGTCTGGAAGATGGAGGATAGTGGGTTTCCAGAAGGCACTGGTAGGGGGAGGCTTGAAACCAGGTTGGCAGTCAGATAGAGGCAGCCAGGGTGGGCCAAGTAATTTTAATGGTTATGAGATGAGCTTGGGCCTCAGCACACTTCCCTGGAATATCTCTAACCCATCCAGTTTTAAAGTGGGAGGCAGGTCACCACTTTAGTGCAGCAGCAGGTATACAACTATAGATTCTTTCAAGAGGTTTTGTCATTTGAAGCATATGGAGCAGACACAGTTTGTTTCACAGCTCCCTAACATCCTTTGAAGGTGTAGACATATCTTATTTGTATCAGGGTACCTCACAGAAAACTGAACAGCACATGCTATTTGATCACTAACAGTCCATTTTTTAGAACATGGCCACTAAAATGGTGTTCATTGTAATTTATGGTAAATAAAGAGGCACATAATCAATGAAAGAAACAATTTCAACAAGCCTCAGAAATTTCAACTATTTCAGCTGGTTAGGATAAAGTTGCTTTTAAAGTGTGTGTGTGTGTGTGTGTGAATCTTTCCTTAAGTGAAAAATAAGTTTTCATGCACTGGTTACAGTTGACCTGTTTCTTATCTTAATAACATTGTAGTAAATCAGGAGAAAATCCACTGAAGTCAATGGAATTACAATGATTTGAGATGAAAATTAGGCCCACTAATTCATATAAAATGCCAGGTTTTGTGATTCCTTTCTATTTAGCTGATCATCAAGAGATTAATATTTTATTGGTTATCCTGCAGTTTCTAAAAGTGTAGGTGCATTGAGTGGTAATGTCACCTGGGTAATAGAGCAAACACACCCACTTTTCCCCTAACTCCTGACTCACAGTCAATATTACTCATACTTGGTCGTGCAGTCCTCATTTTCAGATGAGTAAACACATGCTGCTACACAGGCATGCTCCCAAATTTGTGCATCCACTCACTCTTGTAATGTGTAGGCATTGATTGAATTATGTCTCTTGTTTATTTATTGTCCTTTATGAGATGTAAATCTATTTTGCACCTGCAGTCTGTCTCTTATTATATCATTCTGTTGTATAAGTCCTGTATCATTTCTCTTTCTAGTACTGGTTACCATGTTTCCTGCTTTTTTTTTTTTTTTTTTTTTTTTGCTGAGTCAGATACCCAGTTAGTTCATTAACGTTCACATAGTTGTAGGGCCTCGTTACACATTAATTTTAGGTGGCTCCTGGAGCTCTTAACCCCTGGATTGTCCACACATTAACACTTGACGCTAGTTTTACCCTTTTAGCAACTTAAAGTCCACAGCATGTTTATCTCTGATCCATGTTACCCAGCTTGCATTCCATTAATGTGTGGCCATACCCCACAGATGAACCACCTAAGTTGCAGTCTCTAGCATCCCAGGATGCAGTGTTCCCTAGCCCACCCTTTCCAACCCTTGAACTTTACTGCCTGGGTAGGGTCCTGCCCCCAGGGGTGTGACCTTCCCACCTCCAGGAGTGCAGCTCTGCACAAACAGCCTACAGAGTTCATGCCAGCTAGCCAGGTTACAGGGCATGGTTGGGTCTGGCAATGGGGTCTAGGAGAAGTGAGAAGGGGAACAAAGTAGGGAGCCAGATTGGGTCCCCATAAACTGGGGCTTCCTTCCCAGGACAGGTGCAATAGTTCCCCCAAAAACACCTTTCCTCACTGCTTCCAGCTCTCAGCCACCCCAGAAGCATGATCAACACCCCCATGCCTCACTTCAAAATCCAAATGATAAAAACATGAAACATTCTTGAATTTACTTGCTCTTTATTTCTAAGTTATTTTTGTAATTTCTTTTTATTGTATCATTCACCTGACTTCCTTCATTTCACCACTCTTCCCCCACTTTCCTTTCCACCTCCCATTTCATTAAACACTACAGTCCCATTAACTTTCTGTCTCCCAGGTTCATGTTCATGCCCCGCCAACCCATCTCTCCCACCTAGAGGAAGGATAGAAGCCTATCCTGGCTCATCAGCCCTCTAATAGTAGCTCACAGCTATAGCTCCTCATTTAGCCCCTGCTTTCTATCCCTCTAGGCTAGGGACAGAAGTTAAACATACACTGTTTTAAGTGATCAGAAACCGGCTTAAACCTGCAACAGAACAGAATCTCAGTGAACATAAACCAGTTTCAAAATGGTTGAAATGGATTTAAGATAAACCTGATTGAGTGTAGTATCTGACTTAACTGATTTGGGTCAACCTGGTTTATGAAACTTCTGTCTCAGACCCCTTCCTGGTTCAGGTTAAATCACAGTTCCCCAGCATACTTTCCAGCCCTGGGCTGGGCTGGGTTGTCTGCCCCAGAGAGCAGGGCTGGCCCTGCAGCTGCTCCCTAGCTGGATTAGTGAGGGCTGGCTGACAAAGGGATTTGGGGGGGGAGGGGGCAAGCCTGACTGGCGATGTAGCCCAGTCTACAGGAGGGATATGCGGGGGGGGGGGGGGGGAGGGGGAGAACTGTCCCCCACCAGCAAACCCCGGGATTAAACACCTCTTCCCCTGCTCAAATTTACTGCTGGCTGCAACTGTGGATTACAAATCCCAGAAGCACCTAGAATCAGGAAGAGGAAGTGATGAACAACCCTGCAGAGTCCTGGTGCTGTAATTCTGGACTGCAAATCCCAGAGACCTCAGGAGCAGCAGGAAGAGGAACACACAGCCAGAGAGCTGTGCTCTAGCATCCCCTGGCTTCTGGCCTGAGCCACTGCAGGCATGTGGCTGCATTACCTGAATCAAGGGTAAATGTCTGTTCATTTCTGTTTCAATTTAATCATCTCAGCTTAGACTAACTTGTAAAGACTGAACCAATTCAGCTTCGGGCTTTTTGGCTGGCTGTACCTAGCCCTAGTGGCAACTCACAGCTGTGCAGGTCAGGAACCATCAAAGGTTTTTAGCCTTATGGTATGACTGCTCCAAACTGGAGCTGGCACTAACACTGGTCAGCATTTGAGCAACTCAGAGTTCAATGTGTAACAAGGCCCTTAGAGCACAGTTCACCCATTACAAAAGTTTTGATGTTTTCCATCCCATTTCTTTGAGTACCTCTAGGTAAAGGATAAAACAGTCATCCATATATTCCTCTGAGAACATATGTTAAGCTATCTTCCCTAGCTCCTGGTCCAGTGGCTTGTTCAGTTCATGCATTACTTCTTCCAGAAGGAGCCCTCTATTGTGGTTGCTGGCCAATGTAGAGCTTCTCATGGGGATCAACTCAGCAGAACAGGGGTCTAGGATACTTTGGGCACATCTACATGTTCATTAATGAGCTGCAGTTACTGCACATTAAGTTTAGTGCTTGGTTAACCAAGTACTAAGTCAACACACAGTAACTCGTACTACTGTGCAGTAGCACTGGCGCACAGTTTTTAACGATGTTTAATGTGCAGTAGCCTAATAACACTGCACAGTAGCATCTTAGTATGAGTTTTGCCTGGCACACAACTGTGCAGTGTTATTAGGCTACTGTACAGTAAGTGTCTTGTGCAGATGCGCCCTTTAAGTATCTAATACAAAGGCAGTTCAGTCAGAGGGAAGACTCGCACTGATTTCAACAGTTTGAAGTCCTGTCCTTTTTGATTGTGATGGTCTGACACTTAAAGCTTCTCTGGGAAGATGAAATTCACTGTCTTGCCCACATTACAGCATCTGTCAGAAGACTGCATGGATGATGCATTAGTCTGGGCAAGATAAAAACCTTCCCAAAATTCTACTTGAAACAGGCTCAATCCCTTCTGAGGTTCAGTGAGTTCTATTACCTTTTCTTTTTATTGCTGTTCCTTTTCAGAATGTCTCTGCGCTTTGTTGATTCTATCCACAACTGAAGGTAGAAATGCCAAAGTGCAGAGAGAAAGAAGCCTCCTTGCTATACTATAATTCCAGCCTACAAGGAAATGGGTAATAATGGAGATCTCTCAGAACCTGCTCTTGCAAGATTTCCAGCAGAGTTAAGAGGCTCAGATACAGAGGCACTTAGTGGAAACTTTTGACATTCTTCTAGCACAACTCCTAGTGCTGTAGATCACTAGCAGACATGGGAAGACAATGAGCAACTGAATAGCTGTCATTTCCACACAAGAGGAACTATAAATAATGCAGTCTTACATTATGAATTAAGGGCTTGATACAGGTAAGTAACCCCTTGAAATGTTTATTTAGATAAGCGTCCTGTCAGCAAGCTCTGAACAGCAATCACTGCTAAAATGGTGGATTTTATTACATTCAATAAAACACTTACATGTTGCAGAAATGACATCTCGGTTTTTCAAATGACTGAAATTGCTGAGCTTAATGGGTACTGGAGTGATGATATAATCACAGTTTTCTCTGGTGCACAGCCCCTATCATTTATTATTTCAACTACTGTACACTGGAATCCGCTTATACTGACATCTCTGCCTTGCCATGGGTCAACTTGATAGCACCAGCCAAGAATGGGTAATAACCAAATTGCAGTGACAGCGGGCTCAGCAGAGCTAACTTTAAGTGTAGAAATCATCTTAAAAATACATAAAGAAGGTGCAACAGAAATGCAAATGGAAGCAGGGCCTCACGAGTATTGTGTAACTATTTAGATTTTTTTTGATTTCCAGATGTCTCACCTATAATATATTCCCTTCAGAATTTTACTATAATTACAAATATGTCAGTCACTCTCAACTGCTCAGAGATATGATATTGATGATACACAGAGCAGTTATTTAGCTTCTGATATACAGTAATCTTTCTTCACATTTGTGCACTGTTTTCAACCCTGAAAAGCAGGCTTGCTACCGGCTTTCAGTGGTTGTGACCCTCAGATGTCAAATGAAATTTTAACTGGGCATTTAAAAACAATGCAAAATGCATGGCTAAATCCCAAGAAATCTCTTGAAAATGTGGAGGTAAGCAATGCATTAATGACAGATTAACTTACAGGCTGTGGTTTGGTTTAGATAAGTATCCAAAGCTTTAGATTCCTAAGACATTTAATCTTTCTGGGATGGCCTCACTTACCATATCCTCAAGCCAATGTAACCTTGAAACATGGATGCCTCTACCCAGATGGCCCTTTCACATAATCTGTGCTTGGGATTCACCCGGCAGAGGTTAATTTGCCATGTTTGCTTGCTCTTTGCTGTCACTTCTAGGCTGTTTCTGGCAACTGAGCTATCTTATTTAAAGAGAGATAAGATCTCTCTCTTCAGTACACTGTAACCTGAAGTATAGAAGTCACATTGTTGTCCATCAGTAAACAGGTAACAACTTACAGTGCCCTCTTACCAGCAGGAGAACCTCTATGGATAGGCATACTATTTGTGAGAGAGTAAAGAACACCCAGCTCGTAAAAGAAGGGAGCCTTCGGAGCACTCACATCAGAGGACAATTCTTAAATCAATAGTTCTCAATCGTGTGTGTGTGTGTGTGTGTGTGTGTGTGTGTGTGTGAAACTAAGAAACTATCTTTTATCTACCATGAATGAGTATAGAAGCTGAGCTAGATATGTGACAGGTGGGAGGTCACCATGACTAGACAAGAAATAAACTAATTATTGAAGCTTGGGAGCAGAGAAACTCATGAGGGGAGAATGATGTAAATCCTCATGGTTTCGCCAGAGCACCTGCACTCCCGGTATGGGACCACAAACTATGACTGTTCAGGGGGCAAGCCTGGGCTCCCCCACAAGCTCCACCACCACCTGGAGGGCTACCTGTAGCTGCACTACACATCCCTGCCCCCAACTGCTAAGGAGAACATCACCACTGGCACTGAAATGTTCCTTGGCACGTGAGAGGCCCATGGCCTCCAAGCTGTGGGGGCACAGGCTGCTTAATAAATTTAGTACTTTGTCCCACCTCTCTGCATGCTTTGGGAAAGGTAACCCAGGACCGGGGGACTGCAGAAAGGCCAGGCAGGGAGGAGGGGCTCTACTTTTCTTCAATTCTTAAAAAGGGACACCCTTTTCTACATGGAATGCCCATTATCTGAATTCAACAGTAACTTTTCTTATGGAAGGCTGTTAGAATACATATGTAAACATACCAGGGCAACTAAATTGTCTTTTACAGTAATTAAAAAAAAACAACAAAACACAAACAAACCCCACAACCTGCAACAAAACATTCAGGACAATTAGTTTATTTTGCATGAAAAAGAATACACTTTTTAACTTAATTTATGGTAAAAACTTCTAAATTGAAGGCACTTAGTAATATGTTCCAGATCATCTTGAGCTCTCTCAGCAAAATACTCTCCAAATACTCTCCAAATACTTTGTGGTTTACTACCAACTGTTCTCTGCTATCTAGCAGCAGCTATCTAGTCTCACTGTAGTTTGTAATCCTAGAAAATTGATACAGATTTTAGATCTTTGTTCATTTATTATCTTCTATTGGGGACTTCCATTAGCATTTGCAGTGCCTGCTCACTATAGGATGAGAACCAACATCTGAAGGATGATCCTGCCATGCAAAATGCTATGTAATTCCCTAAACCAAGTTCTTCTTTTGAGGGTTAAGTAACCCAGGACATCTGATGTTCCCAGTTATTATTGGTGAGAGAGAGAATTTACACAGTGCGTTTGAGTATTTCAAGGGATAAGGTGGTTTTAAAGAAACTTTGTAAAGTTTTGGGGAAAATGGAATTTCAGCCTTTTGGGTATGAAAAATGCTAGGCTGAAGAGTGAGCTAAGCAGAATGAAGTATTAGAATTCTATCCTGGTACATGTCTTTATCAAAGAGTCATGTTGTCTGCAGCTACTGAACCAAGAGAATATTGTGGCTATTGGACTTGGGACAGATACTCATAAAGTTTCTCTTTAATAACTGACATATTCTGGAAATAATGTTAAAAAAAACATTAAAAAAGAAAGCAGAGCATAGTGGTAAAAATTACAACTAATTGTTCCAGGATGCTAATTAATGAGTTCACAGGAGATTGCTAAAATGAGCACATTACCTAATAGTGAATTAATATTAAATGCTGAAACATGCCTCCAGGGAAAAATAATATTGTATGAAAAAGATTACCACTGGCAAAGATTTCACTGTAGACAATTCCACATTGAGGAGACATTCAAGAAAAAAATGACTTATTATATGTAGTGAATTCTTAAGTGCATAAAGTTATTAAAAACAAAATAAAACCCTGATTGTATACCTTCACATCTTTTTTGATCAGCTGCATGTACTATTGTTCCTGAATCATTTGTACCAAAGCTGTTTCTAATTGTTCAATTAGGAATAGGATTCTTGTGAAAGAAAGTTTGAAGTGGTGAATTATCACTACCAAACAATAGCACTCTAAACCTGAAACATGCACATTCCTAGTAGGATGTTGCCTAAAGATACCCACTTTTTACTTAATTCCTCATTACCCCTCGACTTTTGGATGCATATAGTACTGTCTTTGATAATGTTTAGGACATGCTGTCAAATACTCTTTGGACTTTTGCTCATGAAATGAGTTTGTCGGTGGAAAAGTGAATTGAAGCAGGGGTTGATTTTGTTACATAGTTCTCTTTTTGTAGTGTTTTAGTAGGCAATTTTTGCTTGTACTTCCTGCAACTTACCTAGTCAATTTGATATCTGCAATGGAGTAAATCTAAATAAATGCTAGGAAGCAGGAATTCTAGAGCTTTGTGTTCTGGCTTTGCCCAATTCACTGGTCTTGTCTACACAAGATGCTTTATTTGAGATTACAGCAAATTACTGTGAAGCAAGTGTCACCGGCTACATGTGCAGACGCTCACTGCACAGTAATTGACTCTACTTGTGAGTAAATTTGCTACCTCTAAATATAAGTAGCAAACTTAATCCTCAATATTTATTGCACAGTATGGCATGTGTAGATGGCCAACCAGGAGCAAACTTGCTCCCAGTCAGCCAGGCAGCAGGGGGTGGGAAATTGCTCCCTGACCCCAGGAGCTGCCTGCTGCTGGGCTATTGGAGCCCATGTGGGGACCATGCCCCTGCAGCAGGGAACTCCCAGCCCCCCACTCCTTGATTGTGATTGCAGAACAGGGACTGGGGAGTTTGTTTCCAGCTCTGTGATTGCGATCATGGAGCTGGGCAGGGAACAGACTCCCCAGCCCCCACCCCGCCCAGCTTCATGATTGCAAAGCTGGGCAGAGAACAGGCTCCCAACCCCCCACCCTGTAATTGTGGAGTGGGGGCTTGGACTGTCTCAGTCAGGGGCAGGTCCCAGCCCTTTGCTTTAGTGCACTGGTGGGGCAGCTAGCAGCAAGCCCACACCAGCACCAGGCAACCCCCTGGGGGCAGGGAGCAATCTCCCTGCCTCCTCCAGGAGACGGCTATCTCCTGGCCCTGTGCTCCCTGCCAG
Source organism: Alligator mississippiensis (assembly GCF_030867095.1). Lineage (NCBI taxonomy): Eukaryota > Metazoa > Chordata > Crocodylia > Alligatoridae > Alligator > Alligator mississippiensis. The sequence goes on along the minus strand of NC_081828.1, from coordinate 149,985,611 downwards.
CCCTTGGGCTAGCACCCAGGGGGAGCCTAAAGCTCCTCTGGCTGTTGCAGGGGGCTGGTGTGGGGCCGGAGGGGGTGGGAGCAGACTGCTGCCAGGAGCAGTAGATCTGCTCCTGCATCCCTGTACTTGTAGATGCCTGCCCATGATGGGCTTATTCTAGAGTAATTTACTTTAGAGTAAATCTCCCCTGCAGCATTTGCCTGTGGAGACATACCCTTTGTCACCCAAAGCAAACCCGAGTCCAACCTTCAATGTGGCATTTTTGAAAGCATAGAAAACTGCTGAGTTAATGTTTCTACTTGGAGTTATAAATCCAGTGGGGCTCAATAATTTCATTACACTTGACCCATGTTTTGGGTTAGTGAGAGAACCTCAAACTGCATGGATTTCAGATTTCATTAGACTGAAGTAATACTAAAATATTGTATGAAAAAGGGACTACAACAGGAAGTAAGAAAATCTCATGAGACTTCCAGCCCAATTTCACAGATGGAGTAAGTTTGGATAATTTGATAGGCTTAGATGGGCATCTGAAGCTGATTATCAAAACCAGCCACAAATGGCAGGCTCTGAATCCTACTGGAAAATCATAATAGATTAAAAATTCAGTTCAGTTTCTTAATGCTCTTATATAAATCAAAATAAACACTGTTTGTAGAGCTGTTTACAACAAATAAATTATTTGGTGAATACTGACATTTTTATTGAATACTTTGGACAAATTATACATATTTTGGCATTAGGCCTGTTGCACGGGCAATTGAATAGTAATCACAGATGGGGATCAATAATGTTCACTGAATACAATTTATTCAACAAATGTTTTGCTTTGAGGTATAGTTATTTTTCAGTTTCAAGCTGAATGGAGTATAAGACCCAGTTCTTCTTCAGGTGTAAATTGGCAGAACTCCTTTGACTTCTATGTAGCTCAGCTGGCTTAGAAACACAGTGACTTGCCCCACCTGGCCCTCTGACTCCAACTAACTGTAGATCATGGTCACTATGGCTGCCTATACATGCACTGGTTTGCGTTCTAATTAGAATGCTACAACGTGTCTGCACCATCATATGTATAAACCCCCATGTATGTAAAAATGGCCGCTGGGGCACTTTATCTAAACCTCACGCAATGAGGTATAGCTAAAGTGTCCTATGACCATTTTTAAACCCATGGGGGGCTTAATAATACATGTGATAGTGAGGCATTTTAATTAGAGTGGCTCACTGGGAACTCCCTGCCACCCTCGAGCATGTATATAGACAGCCTATGGCTAAGTACAAGAGTTCAAGAAGACTGCAGTGAAAACACTCTAACTTTTGAGTTTTACTCTAAGTTCCCCTGTTTAGGTTGAGAGGAAGCAGAACACATATTAGCTTCTATTGGGAGGGGGCATGGAGCCTGCCTGTGTGGCTCGAGCTCAGCTGGTGAGGGGAACTCTTGCATACCTCCTAGCATGCCCCATGGGCTCCCTGGGCTGCTGAACACAAAGCTGAACAGCCACACTGCCCCTGATTGGCTGGCAGGACATCGTGACTGCTTACCTGGGTGCAACTTGTCATGGCATATGTCCTCATGGTCACAAGTCACCCATATGTCTACTCAGCATGCCTCGCAACTATCGTGTGTGTGTGCACATGTCCTGGACACCTGGGTTCTGTGTGTGAACATGTTTGTGTGTGCCTTACACATACCCATACAGAACCCAGGCATCCTGGACACACATTCTCTCTCACACACGTGCACACACCCCTCCCCCCAGGTGTCTGTGGCATATCTGGGTCGCTGACTTTCATGCGGCCAATGAGGATGATGCCTGACTCTTGCCAAACTCCCTGGTCCCTGGGGTCATGAAGAGTGGGTGCTACCCTCCCAGGCTCTCTGATTTCATCATTAGCGATGTAATTACCCACCCCCCCACATCCTTGTTGGGGGCCTGGCTTACCCCTTCCTGCCCTGGGTCAAGGCCCTATGAGGGTGCAGCTGGACCGCCAGAAGGAGCACTTCAACCATGGACTGGGGCTGGTACTGTGAGCACATGTGACACAATAATGAGGGGGAGGGGGAGCCCCCTGCCAATGTGTGTGGCCCTGACCCTGCACCATGGCAAACTGTTCAGATCTGTAAAACCCTAGCTGATTGCCCCCTCACCATGTGGACCAGGAGCCCTCTCCAAGATAGTAGGGGTGGAGGTCTTCAAGTACCCATATCCTTGCACTGGGCTATGGGTCTCCTGCTATCAGCTCCTGTGGCCCTGCATCATGGGCACTGCTGCCTGCAACCCAGGCACCACCCCTCTTCTGTTCTCCCTCAGCCCCCCACAGGGGCACATACTGGGTGTAGGGGAATGTGAAGCTAGGAAGAGAGGTGCCTCAATTAAAAATGTGGCTGCCAAACTTTTCCTATGTTTTATAAAGAAAACCTGTCTCATCCTGGTTCCTCCTCCCAATTAACACAAAAAAGCAAACCTTTGGCTGTAGCTGGGTGGGGAGGGGATAGGTTTGAGAATGGGGTGACAACTTGGAAGGGGGTTTGCAGTCAGGGGAGTTCCCCAGGGTCTGAACTCAACAACCATGAAAACTTGGAGGGGAGGCACACAAGAGAGGGGACCTGATACCCTACTTTCAGGGGTCTGGAGTCAAGACCAGGGACTTCTTTATGTAGGAGCTGCGTGATCCCAGACAATGTGTCTCTGAGAGAGCCAAGGGCCGGGAGGTATCACAGCAGAGGGTGCCAAAGACTGCTGGACCTCCCACCTGGAACTCCAGCCTCTTGGTCTCCATGGCCATGTCTCCTTCAAGGACCATGGATCCACACCTTTTGCCAATGTCTGGGGCTCATGCTAGGCAACTGGTCCAAACAGGATCCAGGCCAGGAGTGGGGCTATGGGAAATGGAAGAGCTTGTAGACAAGATGAGGCCACTGAGTTCTACTTCTGAAAGCTTCTCCAGAAACTGCCTGGTTCAACACACTGGTGGGCTGCACTCTCCTGCCCATTCTGAGTACCCCTGCACCCCTTCAGGACTGGCCTGGAGCCTCTTGATGGGGGCAGGGAGGGCTGTGCCTATGGAGCAACTAATAGCGGTCCAGGACTATGTGCATTAACTCCATATCCTGGTGCTGCATCTCTGTTAGGTGTGCTGCACTGTGTGGTGTCTCCTCCAAACAGCAGGTGGCTATCTGAAATCCTCAGTTATGCAACTTGGCAGTCCCAGTGTAAGCATCCCCCGGCCTGTCCCTTTTCCCTGTACATGGCCTGATTCATTCCCCTGCTGGTCTCATACCTGGTGACAAGAATCCATGATGCACATCCTGAGCTTAGAGTCTGTGAATGCAGCTTGAAATGTCTCCTCTTCATTTAATCGGTGCCTTGTATGTGCATTTTTCATTCACTCAGCAGGTGTTCAGCCTCCTGTCTTGGACTCACCATGTCTGCTGTCATGAGCTGGCCTCATGCACAGATGCAGAGCCTGCATACAAGAGGGAAGGGTTGCTTAACTTGCAGGAATGGAAGGAGGGGTTGTGAGGCAGGTTCAGGGATGGGATGGGCATGCAATTATGGGAGTGGGGTTTGGGGGTTGCCCTGAGGGGTTGATACAGTCTCTGCCATGAGAATTGGAATCAGCTGGTGCCCACTGAACTTCACTCATGGACTGGATTGAGGCAGGGGGAGCTTGCCAGCCTTGCCAGGCGCAGAACCAAGGAGTCACCCTGCTAGTGAGATCCAAGCAGATAATGGTTCCTACATGGGAATCCTTCTATCACATAAGTCTCTTTCCAGGAGTGGCAGGTAGAGAGGGAGTTCTGGGAGTTTTCTGACAAGGGGGGAATTTTTTTCTCATTCCTGCAATAATTGTCAGACATACCTGCATGGAATCTCCTGTCCCTGACCTTGGGGTGCTCTCTGCAAAAACTGATGTTTACCCTTTGCCTACTGCGCTCAGTAAATAATATCAACGCCTTTCCACATGTGCCTCAGGGCGTGGGGGAACTGTTTATACACAAGTGTTCAGGGCATCTGTGCTTAGGCTCAAATCTCCCAGGGAGTGCAGCATGGCCCTGACAGAAATGACAAGGGCATTGCAACTACACAGATTTATGATCCTATTGAATGGGGCATGCTCTCTTTAAGTGCCCAAGAGTTGGGGTGAGGGGAAAGAAACTGTTATCATGGCTGGGCTCCAGGCTTCAGCAGGGGAGGGTGGGAGTTGGGGAAAGCTGGGGATTCACCCTCCCCTACAGTCCACCATCCCCAGCCTTCCCCCACTTCTCAGCCATAATGGCCTGAGAAAGAGCTATGACTGCAAGAGGCAGGGGGTATTGTTGCCTCAGTTCCCCCTGCTGCTTCTCCCCACCCCCATGGGCTCCATATTTCCCCCAGGAGCTGAGTCCCTATCATGGTCTAGTGGAGGTGGGGTGAACCATATGATCACGGGTTACGTGGCATCCGTGAACATGGCCTGACTTATCAGGAGAGCGGGCCATGGGTCCTGTGGGTTGTGCCAGCACAGCACAGGTGATGTCTGCCCTGTTCTTGGTGAAGATCTGGGCTTATAGAATGGCATGGTCTTCCCCCAGCCTGCAGACCACTTTCTAGCATCAAGCACACAGTAATAATACCTCCTTATCAATGTGGTCTTAGTGAGTTGCTGCTGTCAGTCTCTGTTGTAACCCCTTGCCTCCATCTGCTGGGTGATGCACTTCAAGACATCTCTGATTCGATGCCATATCCAGACCTGGTGTTGGATGTGTTTCTTGCCTCAGATGGCAATGAGATCCTTAATTTTCCCAAAATGCCACTTCTGTCCCTACATGTGGCTGTTGGGGGGTGGATGGACTGGGTTTATTCATGGTCCACAGCAGTGCCCATTAGGATCTCAGTGTCCATGGGTGGGTGATAGTTTGGTTTTGAGGAGATTGCAAGATAAATATAGATGTCAAAAATGAAGATGCACAAGGCACCACAGTGGCAAGTGGCTGTTTTGTGATTTTTGAATGAACTAGGCAAGCCTAGAGAGTTTTTGGTTCAGAGTTGAGAACTAACTTAAATCTCAGGCAAACACAAACTTGTTTTGAACAAGACACTGTGGGTGTGTCTACATGAGACACTGACTGTGCAGTTGCATAATGAAGTACTAAATGACTGCACAGTAATTGGCATTACTGTGCAGTAGCTTCCCTGCACAGTTGCCTGGTGATGCCTTCTGTGCAGTAGCTCGTTGCTATTGCGCACTAGCTAATTACTATTGCACAGTAGCATTGCATCATGGTTCATGCCCCATAATGCTACTGCATAGTAGTAACAAGCTACTGCACAATAAGTGTCTTGTGTAGATGCAGCCTGTTTGCATCAGGGCATTACAAAATACTTCTGAGCATAAGCAGCTGCGTACTGTATCAGATAGATGCATATGAGAGAATACAAGATGGAAAGAGTAGATATTATGGATTGTAGGTACCGGAAACAAGATATACAGTTTACTTCCTTTGTTATTTTTTTCCCCATAAAAGCCTTCCGATGAAATGCTATTAAAATTTTTCAGGAAAGATTTTGCTTCCCAATTTGTACCCACATGCATAACTGGCTCTTATTTTTATTTTCTTTACAGGTGTATAGAGCTCAGTAGCTTCATTTGATAAACCTTGTTGGCTTCATTCACCCCTGAATGTGCTGTCTTTTCTCTCCCCTTTGCCTTGTGATGGGGGTGGTGAGCGGGGTGCCACAGTGCTGCATGGGATGTTGGTGGAGTGTGACTTATTGTGTGTCAAGATGGGATGTGGTACAGATGTTCCTCATGGCATTCCAACCTACAGTGCTGAAGTCTGATGTCACACCATCCAGGGTTATCTTAAAGCAGGATCTGCCATTTTTACAAAGCTCTATGTCCCCTGACCGTCTGTTCGGTTATGGCTGCATGCCTACCATGCAATAAATGTAACTTCTGTACCTCGCCTATGTCCTTCAGTATATTTTAGTTTCTGGGAGTTCTGTAGGATTAAGAGAAGCACACCCACAGTTTCTCTCATGGCTTGTTTTATTTTGTGCAGGCAACTGAATTAATCTAATAGGACAATAATGCTGAAACAAATCTTCAACTTAGATTTGTACTTTGTTGGTTCATGTTCTTTGTTCATTTCTAGCTCCTTCCTATTCTACCCTCACATTATTTATCTAGTGTTCCTGTTACTACCCTCATTTTCTTGTCTTCTTGTCATTCCCTTCATGATGATACCTGACATTTCATTGGCCGTTGTTCATATATGTCCTAGCCATTGCATCTTTCAGATAATGGCTATAACATTATCAAATGGAACAAGGAGGTTTGTGAAATTGCAGACAAACTTATGAAACAAGGATTGCATGTTTGCAAAAGTCTGATTCTTAGCAGGATTCTCTAATTTTTTTCCAAGTGAAGTAGCCAGTTAAATCCTCTCCTTTTAACTTTCTGTTGTGAATAACTGCTCTTATATTAATGGTTCGACATTTCCACTATTATTTCTTGTTCTTCCTTATGTAAGGTGTGATTTCACAAGTTAAATATGATCAATGCAGAGAGACTGGTACTATTTGGTGGCCTTAATAAACCATGTGAAGCTGATGTGAGTGAAAATGGATTGAATAAGACTCAAATCAATGGCATGCATAGGGTTGTGACCTCATTTGGCATGTAAGCAACATAGAAGTACAAACCTAATTTTCCCTTTTGTAAAGTAACTGCATGTAAAGTCATTTCAAATTTGCCAATAGTAATCATCTTCAGATGCAGCCATGACACGAGCTGGAATTGTACAGAGTGAATTTCAGTTCAACAAGAACATTGTCTATACCATCTGCGGGGGTTATTTTTTACCTAGTACTGCACCAAGGTAGGAAACTGTGAAATCAGATCTGTGGCAGTTAAAAGTACCTCTGGAGACATGTCCCAGGCTGTCTGAAAATTCTTCAGAAGTATCTTTTCTTAGTGATAGAATGTTCAAAGTCATTATCTTAATTGGGACAAATGAAAGACAAAAAGACACTTGAAAAAAATCCCTACAAGAAGGGGATGAACTTGGAATAGGTTTTTTCATGAATCTGTGTGAACCAATTTAGGCAATTGGAAGGGACTTGAATGCTAACAACAACAAAAAAAGAAGGTTACCCGAGTTAAGAGATTAATGTTTTTAGGCTGGGAAATACAAAGACTAAGGAATAATATAAGCAGGTCTGATTCAAATCTCACTCTGGTTATTCTACACTTGTTTACCTACATTAATTCAAAGAATCAGTCACTCTAAGGGCTAAACAGTCCTGGAGCTGCCTTCAGGATTCGAGAGTTAGAATTTCCCATTTTTTCCGACCCTACACCTGTGTCAAACAGAGTTATGCCAGACCCAAGCATCTGGTTCTTAGTGATTTTGATGAGAAATGCAATAAAATAATGTCTAGGGTTGTGCCTACACTGCTGAAGGACTAGGTTAGGGAGTGACACAATGAAATATGTCTTGTTCATTCCATGTGTGCAATACCACATAAGGAATGTAATGTAGCTGCCTTAATTTAGTGTTGGACCTGTGTTAATATGCTGTCTCTCATGCATGTGCCCAGTGATACGTCAGCATGGCTAGGTTTACATCCATTACATCTGTTTTAGGTTGCAGCCTGTGCAGTGCAGGTGTCATGTGCTTCACTGTAATATTCCCTAGTACAGTCATCTAGTGATATATGGTAAGTAATATATATATCTAGTGATATATGGTGACATATGTCACCTCACCTCATATTGTAAACCAGAAGTCAACTCTTATTTCACTACTACTTGTTAGGTGACTCAGATGTGTGTTCAGCCTCATGGATGTTCTTGTTAATGCTGAGCTTCTTCACCTGAGTAAAATAATATCTCTTTGCAATCTTGGGCTGTGGGTAGTCTGGCACCTTTTTCATGACTGTCATACAAGTCTTGAGAACAACAAGCTTGCTATGTGCATCACTTAAAAATCAGGCGCTTAGCAATGTGATTTTTCTCCATCGTTGCCATCACCTGCACCTGCTGAAGGCCTGGAATCTGGTTTTGACATTTAGCTTCCCAGGGGCTGGCTGGGAGGTTGTGTTTATTGCTTGTGTTTAAATTAATAGTGTAAACAGATTCTGAAATAAAAGGACAGAGTCTCCTCTCAGGTATTGAATCCGAACCCTGGAGGTTTGTCCTCATTTACAGCTATTGGTGACTACACAGAAGTGGAGTTGTACCAGTATAACCTCCTTGTTGAAAAGGGCAGAGCCATGCTAAGTGTGTGTGTGTGTGTGGGGGGGGGGGGTAATTGTGTTGCTACACTAGTTCAAGTCATAGCTGACCATATTTTATGTGGTTTGTGCTGGTACAGCTACTGTGATAACTGTCATGAACATGGAGGAGTCACGGGGTGTCACAAGGGCCACTGAGCTTGCTTTACTGATATGGCATGTGTGGTCTCTACAGATGCATAACATCAAGCCGTATTTAGCCTTATTGTCCTTATGTTTATATATATTGTGGCATTTGATTTAAAATATATTTCTTATATGTTATAATAGGTCCAGGATTTAGCAACGTAGAGATTTTAAAGTGATAAATGATGAATTTCTTTGATACCTAGGAGAGGTTCAAAACCTAAATGGTTGAAGAGCAATAATTCTTAAGAATTACCATTTTGTATAAGGAACCATGCCCTTCCAAGCAATGATGAATTTACATTTTAAAAGAAAGCACATAAGAATAACACGTGACTCTTAGGGGGAAGGACATTTCTCACTGTGGAAGAACTCAAGTGAAAGACAGCATCTTAGATTAGTATTACTCATGTCTGAAAGGATGCACATATTCTCCTGGTCTTAATAACATCAGGAAAAAAATCTAGTCTGGTAAATACAAAAACCGTAGAGGAGGGCCAGGAAGTTATATGTATAATGTTGGCTCTCTGAAAATCCAGTGGGTGACATTTTATATGTCCAAATAAGAAATTGTACCTACACTTTGCCTGGTGAGCATGATGGTGTCCTCAGTATTCCTGGGGCAAAGGGAGACATTGGAATTTCTCAACTAGAAGGCCGAGTCAAAACGGCATCCTTGGGCATAAGATGTAGGGTAAGAATGGGTTATTGTTCTGACATTTAAAAAAATTGTTTATCCTTTTTTCTCCGTCTGGATCTCAACATATGGTTACTGATTCCTATGCTTGTTGTAGTTTTTATAATAAATCACGGGTTCCTATGCTTGTTGTAGTTTTTATGGTAAATCCTTTTTCTATCTTTTAAACTCATGTAATGTCAATGTTAATTGGGAATCTCAGGCAGACATCTTTTCCAGAAGTGGAATCTATCTCCTCAGCATATGACTGGACAAGGATATGATTTTATTAACTGGCAGAATCCCCTCTGCAAAAAACTGGCCAGGCCTGGGTGAGACAGCTGAGGTGCCATGGGTTCGGGAGGTGACCTTTGGAGCATCTCAGTCTGTTCTCAGTGGTCAATCAACAGATGGCAGGAAAGGATTTGGAACTGAAGGGCACCCCTATGTGAAAACACCTTGGGAGCATGTCTCAGAGGTATATATGGCCACATTCAAGGTTGGGGCATGTTACACCAATCATCGACTCAAATCCAAAGATGTAACAGGGCATCTGAGGACCTTGAGCTGCAGCAGGGCATGGGGCAGTGCCAGCTGCCATGCTGGCAGTGGTGCAGCCAGCCACCAGCTGGAGACTGGCTCTCTTTGCATCTAGTGACTTTGAGAGAGTTTTTATAAATGTGCATATGTGGAAGAAGTAAACCATGCCCATTTGTTCTTTTAGAAACTTCCCATAGCAGAGCTCATAGCATTACAGTTCTGTCCAGTAAGGCCCTATTTGATATTTGGTAGTACAAATTCACTTGGGATGAGGCCAGACCACCCTCTCTGCAGAAGCAGTAGAGGCTTAGAGTATTACATTTCTATCTGATTTCTGCTTACGCTGTAACTACATAATTGGAAGTGAAGGTAATGAGATTTCTATTTTTAAGAGAACAAAGTTTCAAGAGGACATTTTCCAGGTGTGAGTTGTGCCCACAAAGGTGGTGGCCACCTTTTTTATATAAAAACGCCATTTCTTTGAGAGCAGCTAGCTGCTGGGGGGAGAAAACAGATCCTTGCCTCTACTGATATAGAGTAATTGTTGCCCTAAGTGGAGCTTTGTGCTGAAATCGTACAAAGAGTTGAACACTGGGAAGGGAAAAATCCAAGTTCTAATAGACAAATCATCCTCCAGTTTATTAGGGTTCCTTCCCTGGAGGGCTGGATTCAATTCTGTTTTTCAAAAGCTTTGTCAAAAGAGCTAAGTTAAGTTAGCAGAGTTTGCATTCAGATTTCTACTTTAGGTTATAAATGTCCTGTTTTTCAGCTGACCTAATAATACATGCTAAAAGTACTATAGATAATTGAAATTACACCCCCCCCCATAAGAAATCCCTGTGATAACAAAATTGATTATTTCTTTTATTTTTGGTTTGGCCACTGGATGCTTGTGTTGCATTGTATTTCACTAAAGAGTGGAGTTGTTTGGAAATTCAGAGGCAACCTCATTAGACATATCTTGTACTTTGCTTTATTTGCTGCAGGTGCATCTTTATTCTGCTGAAGGTGTGGCAGTCTAAATTATGTTCCTAAGAAGCTCTGAGGAGATAGCTATGATTGAAAGGATGCCAATTGTCCAAATGTTTTTAGAGCAGTTTAGAGAAAGCACGTGCTAATTCAAGTTTTGCAGAAAATGTTCATTGTCATTAATCAGTGGATAAGCCATGATTTGGAGATGTAATGCTGTACATCTTCTATACAAAAGGCAATTATTTTACATAATGTTCTGTCTCTTAGTTAAAGAAAAATTATCAGTTATAGGCATTAGGAAATGGACCCAGGAGTATTTCTTATGCATTACGAAAGAACACCAAATATTAGCATCATGCTCAATGTTCCTTTGCAGCTCATAATCCCTTGAGCCATCTATAAACAGATGTAATGCAAGTGTACATAAGGCCAGGTACACACTGAATCTGGGCAGAAATATTGTATAGCCCTGGAAATAAAATAAGGTTATTCATGTAGAACAATATCACTGTTCAATAAAGTCTATTGAAGTAGAAAATAAGCATGGTCGCAGCATGTTTTTTCCAACCAGCTTTGGATGTGAGCTGATTCCTTTAAAAATGCTATGTTGGTTTCCCAACTTCTGCATGTTGTGAGTTATTTTACATCTGTCTTCCTCAACATGTGAGATCATTGTACATAAAGTATTATTATTTCAGTTCCAAATTCTGTATATATTTGGAATCCCACTTTTCAAAAATCTTAGCCAAGAAGAGTTATTTCCCTTTTCAAATAGTCTTATTGCGGTTGCTTTTGAAATGGCTTGTATCCATAAGCAAACATTTTTGGTTTTTTGCTGTAGTCTTCTTATATCACTTTCTATGCAAAGTACATGCTTTTGGGGAGGCTGAATGGGCAGTAGAGGATATGACAGATGGGCTCTGGAGAAGTATCTTCTGGAGTACTTTGTGACTGTGGTGTGTGGCAAGGGGTAGAATAAGGGTATTCTTTAAAGACCTTTTGTAAAAATGCTACTAAATGGTTGCCTACAATTACAGAAAGCTGGACCTGAGGACACAATACTCCCATTCTGTCCTAGTCTTATGTTATATAAGTATCATGGTGGCTACTGGAGAATTAGCATGTTTTTGAGGAGAAAGGAGAGTATATTAGAATTTGTATGCAGTGTGATCTGAGAGACTAAGCCTATATGGAAATGATGGAGGTCTGACATGAGAAGTATCCCAGTTTTCCCGTGGTAAGGTACAGACCTTTACATGATTTCCTTTATGCTGCTACTTTGGTCCCCTAGTCAACAAAGCAGTAGCACAATGGAGATGCCTTCAAACACTATTGCCTTAATGCTGAGGTGCTATTGTGCTCTATAACTGCTGCTCTGAACAAAGGCAGTAGTCACTGAAGATCTGGGTGGCTGTTCACAAACACCCCGGTGAGCCAAAAGATCACTGTGTCTCATTGCATGTGGGAATTGAGACAGCAGTACCAGAAAATCTTTCAAGGGTTTGATGTCTCATCATAGACTTAGAAGGAAGGGCACCATGAAATATCACACCCACCCCGTTTCCTGAGACAGAATAATTGTCTTTAGAAGTCTCTCTCCCAGGGAGTGACCAGTAGAAGGAAGATTAGAGGTGTGTAGTGAGAGACCATCTTGTTCAATTCTGCATCTTCCTTGGACACTAAGTTATTTAAGACTTTGAAAAAAATTGTTTGTGCATCAACACTGATGGTAACATTGATGATTTCAACACAGTTGGAATACAATTTCTATATCAATTGCAGCTGGGAATATAACAGAAGACCTTAGATCAAACTTTCCCATGAGTTATTTATTATTCCTGTAGCCCTCCAAGAGATTGCAGAGAGTGTAAACCAGAGTTTGTTGGATTGTTTTAATGACCCTATGAACGTAAGAAGTCTTGTGTTCAGTTTTTCACAATGAAGTGGTATATTAAAAAATTAAATTTGGGCTCTGGACACCATTACCACAGACATCATATTTTAATACAGGTCAGATGTAGAGTTCACATTATGAAACTGTCATTTTATGATTCCTATTTTCTTCATTTGTTCCTTATTTTCTTATGGTCTGTACCACATTACTTTGGGCCATTCCCCAAACCAGCAATGAAGCAAACCGTAGGATCCAAGACGCAGAGTGAGAGGGCTTGTAAACTAAAGAGCTTGCACATGAAAAGTCACACCAGGCAAATACCAGCATGAGCTGATCTGGATGGATCACAAAAGCTCTTATGGAAGTTTATATGCCAACAGATATAAGGGCCATGGAAAGAAAATTCCTTGTAATGAGTCCAGTAATTTAACCAAGGCAGATGAAAAGTGCATGTCAGAATAAGAGTCATTGCTGAGCAAACTCAGATCATTCTTTGGCATATGTTTCATACTTTCATACTGTTTGAAGCAGTAAACATGTGCTGTGACTTTCTGGAAATCAGCTGGACGTAGGAAATGTCTGTGTTATTGCTTAAGTATTTGCTCTGCAGGCAAGCTCCGTGTCCATAGTTCAGGGGTTTTCTCTCAGCTGTACGAATGACTTGTAGATTCCATTGGAATGCTTCCACTGGCACATCTCCTGCTGGAGGCAAATTGCAATGAGAGGCAGACAGGTTCTGTTTTTAGAAATGGTATGAAGTTCCCCTCTTAAGCCTTCATTTCATGTCTCTTCCTAGCAAAGGTGAAATTTTGTTGGTAGGGAAATTTGCTGAATTTCTCTATCTCACTTTCTTCTTATTACAAATCAGTTTTACTGGATGAAGGGTTTATAACCTGGAGAGATGGAAAATCTGGTTCAATTGAAATGAGAACCATGTCAAATGATCACCCAAGTTTGAATGGAATCAAGTATTCGAGAGCTGAAAAAGTTAGTTTAATTCAGAAACATAAATTGCCCTTTGTTTTATCACAGGTCTAGCAACACTGCTTACTGCCCTCCCTCCCCCACAAAATAAAATGCCCAACATTTAGTTTGTGTTTCAATGTGACCCACATGAGCCCTTGAAGCAATGGACCTCTTGTTCCAGACTGATCTGAACTGAACTGCTGAAATTTACTCATCACTAGATCCTGTGCCTGAGAGTTAATAAGTGCCTTAAGTTAAGGTCCTACTGATTTTAGTTAACATGCTCAATACTGCAAAAGACTGGGAGGTAATGCAGACTTTCAGGAACCTCCTTTTTTCAAATGAATATAACTTTTCTGAGAATTCTGAAATGTATGGAAGTCTATACAGCGTTTGGCTGTAGATTTATTTCAGGTTATAGTATTCTAATGTTCTCTCAAAGGTACTGTAGTGTTAGTGCTTTGGGTATCAATAACTGAAGTAATAGCTTTGCCACATGGCTGAGGAAGACACTGGAAGCATCAAATGCATACTATGTATTAGTGTGCCATGAAAAAAGGCTTGTAATGAAACAGGATATCAGAAGACATTGATTTAGACATTATATATTGTACAGTAATATACAGTATTTATATGATTGATTGCATATGAATAACTAGTTTGTAGCTAACACACTAAGAGATTCATCCAAATAAATTACCTGTCTGATTCTTATCCAAAATATGTCTGTTACATCACATTTAGTAAAGAAAGTTCCCAAAAGGATGGTTCCATTGTTCTAAAATTGCCTTTTTCACTCATGTTCTGTAAGCTTTAGTCTGTTTAAAATATGGTTTCAACAGAACCTTCCAACAGGCCATGAACCAAATAGCAGATGCAGCTTGGGCTAAAGACTCGAAATGAGGGGGATCAGGAAGAATAATAGCACCAGAAATTGTTAACAGTGATAAATCTCCATAGCTTAATAACTTTTATGTGGGACTTGCAGGGGGTCCATTCACCCTTTTTAGTGAGTAACAGTCAGGAGGCATCACACTGATGTTTAAAAGAAAAAAGCTCTGCTCTTCCTCTAATGGCTCAGCTGACATCAGTCCTAATTCTAACTTTCTTCTTATTAAAGTGGAGTGCTGGCTCAGCTGTTGTTAAGGTTGAGAACCCTTTTCTGTTTAAAAATCAATACTTCTAAGAGCTTTAAAATCCACATTCTTACTAAGACTATCCTAAAATGTGATGCATCTCATGATGGTCCTGGGTAGAATGTGTCAAATTTGGGGACAGCTGAGCAAGTGATTGGTAGATACCACCTCTCCACCCTCCCCTAATCTCCCAGACACTAGCTTTTTTTTTTATGTTAACACAATTTCCACCAACTATTTTGTGCAAACCTAGGAATCAAAACCTATGCTCCAAATAGATTCATACCCTGATGACATGGTATTACCAACCATTTGGGGAAGCAAAATTTAAGAAAGATTTCCTTTAAAACAAACATGAGTCAAGGAGAACATGCTATTCATTAGCATACTGGGTTGCTAAAAGCTTGGTAGCCTGCTCATTTCTACACAAGGAGGATTAGCTTGAAGGGATGTGTGGCAATCAGTGAAACTACCCTATTGGTGTGTATACACATGTATTTGTGTGCCTAAACTTAATGAACCTTTGCTTAAGGTGATTTACGTGAGTGTCTACATATGGAGGCGCTAATGCACATTAAATTAATATGTGAATAGTTAAGTCATATTAGTGCACATGCAGACACATTAATGTGTGTTAACATGGTGTGTATCCATTGATGCTTCATGCAGGCATCAAGTTTAGGTGTAAATAGCTAAGTCACATTAGCGTATGTATAGACACACTAGTGTGCATTAATGCGGTGTGCATCAATGGATACATACCGCATTAATGCTTTATACAGGTATCAAATTTAGGCTCACATAGCCTTAAATTGACATTTTTAAGGCACATTAAGGGTGTGCAATGTAGACACGTGCCATTAATGCACCTTAAATTGGGCTAATGCGCATGAAATGTGCAGGTGTAGACATGCCCTATGTGTACCCAGTGTCAGTTTGAATCCAGCACTTAACAGAATTCTCCTGCTACAATTTGCCTCTCTGGAAAGGTTTTTTTTCTTCCTTAAAGAAGTGTATAATCAAGGTGCAATTGACAATCTGGAAGGTGTTCAGCATAGAACATAATTTACATGTGATAGCTGTTTGAAAAGGGAGAGAAGGTAAGGGAGGGAGAAGTGGGGTGTAGTAGTTGAGAGGTGTGGAGCATGGCAAAGAGAAGAAAGAAGAAATTGGGGGTGGCTGGTAATGGAGACCATGGTGATGGAGTGAATTTGGGAGAAGGGCATTGAGAGGGGTGATATGGGGTGAATGACTGGGTGAACGGGGATAAGTTGGGACACGAATTCCTGTTGGCCCACATGCTCCTCTTCCAGAACTGTGCTGGGAACAGGATAGGCGACTCTCTGGGATGTCTATTTGCTCCTGCCTCCCGAATGTGTGCCAGAATCTGGGGCTCCCTGCCCCTCTAGGAGATATGTTTGGGGATCAACTATTCATGGAGGAGCAGAGAAGGGATCTGCAAGTGCTAGGTTGTGAACCAGCATCTGGGGAAGCCCTGCCCTCCAGGTAGTGAGCTAAGAACAACCATATTGGAATGCACTGGGCATTCTGGGCTGAGAATGGCATGGGGAGCTGAGAGTGGATATGTTTGGTTCATAGTTCAGACTTTTAAGCACTGGTACTAAAGGTCATGGATGAGAACCTCCACTAAAAAAAAAGAAGCAGTCCTCATCTCTCTGCATTACTGTGTTGGAATTGTTCCTCTTCATGGGATGTTTTAGTTCAGCTGAATGACACAGTGAAATGAATGACCCATTTCTCATTTCTCTGAAGACTCCATTTGGTCTGAAGATTGACTCTTTTGATACCATAAAATCCACATGCCTGCTTGGGATTGCTTTGAGATTGGTTGTGGCATATGAGAGTGCTGGAAGCAAATTTGGGGTAATTTGAGCCATGGGTTCCTGAGACCCGGTGTCCCCCAAACATCACATCTTGATGTTGACAGATTCTGTTAGCTTTTATTTGTAGATATTTAGAGATTCAAAACCACTGCTGTTATTATACCCCACATGGTCATAGTCACTTAACACTTGCCTCAGGTAGACTATGGTATTCACTAACCCTTTTGGGGAAGCAATATTTAACATGATATTTCATAATAATAAAGCCCTTCCCTTGACTCTGTGTGAGAACCAGGTTGTAAGGAAGCCTTGGCCTCTTCTCCAACTTCTTCTGAAAGTTAGGATCTGAGGGCCAGCTGAAGGATGGCTTGAAGGTAACTCAAGTTTAAATGTCTGACAGCTAAATTAAGGTACTTGAAGCCGCTGCAAGTAGTGGAGGACCAGCCTCAAAGTAGGAGGAAGGGCCCCAGCTTGGAGGATGGCTAACCAGGTGGGCCAGGGGTGGGCCATTAATCCTCCTTCTGCCATAATAAAGGGCATAAGAGAGCTGGGAGAACTTAGGAATCAACCATCATCTTTTATCTCTACCTTAGCCTTAACTGCAGGCCTGTAGGGTAACTACAACTTCCAAAACAATCATTAACTTCTACTGAAAAATATTAAAAAAAACACAGAGTTAAGAAATAACTTAATTCTTCATTTTTTGTTTTCAAAAAGTTTGGATCTTTCTGAGCTTTATGTGCTGGAGGGGGTACAAGAGACCGTTAGGCATCCTTAACTCTGTTAAATAAAAGCTTTTTGTCACTGCATTTCTCAGAATCTCACAAAGGCGATGAAAGGGCAGCTTCTGGCAGGCATTCAGATACATGTTTAATTGCCTGAATTCATTTCAGTTTGTTTTTCCAGTTTTCTTACAATATGGGTGTCAGAAAAAAAATACACTCAGGGCTGTACCGAGAATTAAATAGTTAGTGCTTGGAACATACTTATTCTTAAGGACCTGATCCAAAAATCAGTGGAAAGACTGCAAACAAATTTAGTTCAAGCCTTCAGTTTCTGTGTGCAGGATGGCGTGTAGCTACTCTACCCCAGGAAAACCATGAGGAAAAAATCATGACTCAGAATAATCACAGAATCATAGAAAATTAGGGTTGGAAGGGACCTCAGGAGGTCATCTAGTCCAACCCCCTGCTCAAAGCAGGACCAGCCCCAACTAGATCATCCCAGCCAAGGCTTTGTCAGTCCAGGCCTTAGAAATCTCCAAGGATGTAGGTTCCACCACCTCTTCAGATAACCCATTTCAGTGCTTCACCACCCATCTAGTGAGAGAGTTTTTCCAATATCCAACCTAAATTCCTTTGCTACAACTTAAGACCATTGCTCCTTGTTCTGCTATTGCTCTTTGTTCTGTCTGTCTGTTTCCTTCCTTACTCCCAAGAGGAGGAACTTACTGCAACCCTGAAAATACTTTAGCTTACCTCTTTGCATCTTGTCTTTTCTGCCAACCACTGAGTTGATACTGAGCCAAGTTTCATTCTTCTGGGCTCACCTGCTTGCAGAAGACTGTCAGGGATGGAATACCTGCTCACCTACATTGTATCTGATTTATCATGTGGAAAATACTAACTCCTTTATCAATCACCTGCACAGTCACATTAGGATCAGGCTCAATATAGCCCTTATTGTCTGTACAGCCCTTTGAAGATAGAAAGTGCTATTTTTTTAAGTGCTTAATGTTCCTAGAACCCTGTGAACACATTCCTATTGACAGAAAAAATCACATTCTCATTGACTTGTGGCAAAATGAGAAATATATCATTTTTTTGCAGTAGATGCTTTTGGGAAAAATGTAATATGCTCCTGTGCAAATAATAATGTTCTAAAGAAGTAGTAAATTTAAAATATCAGACAAAACCACATGACTATGGCTTTATTCCCTTGATGGAGACATTTTTGCTGTTTATCAATATATATATATATTGGTGGAAAAAAATGAAACTCAAGCCTGGATCATATTCATGAACACATAACTTATAGAAATGTGTGATTTGTGCATATAACATTTTTCAAAGTAAAAAGTGTTCACTTCTCCTATTTTTCACACATCAATCTTAAGGCTGTTTTCTTTTTTGAGGCTACAATGATCTTTGTATTAATTCCTTTGTTATCAGAAGAATGTGTTGGTATCCTTGTTAATGGACTTTTTACTTTTGAGTAAATAGAATTTACCACATGTATTTTTGACTGAAAATTTTGCATAAATCTGTTACATTAACTTTGTTAATTCTAAGAGTTCTGGGTAATTTTTGGCTGAGTGAAGATCAGCTAAAACCTTTACAGTTTATCAGATTACTCCTTTTCTCAGCCTATGGCAGTGCAGATAAAATTCAACCTGGATCTAAAAAATTTCCGTTTTTAGTTTTGCCCAACTAAGAGGCCTGGCCAGGGCCAGATTAACCCTTTAGTGGGCCCTAGGCAAACAAAATTGTGGATCCCTACTTAATACTGTATATTTTTATTAGTTTTTTTCACTCAATAATTATAATATGTAAAATAAGCACAACTGGGCCCCTTCTTCACTTAGGGCCGTAAGCAAATTAGGCACTGCTTATGTGTTAATCCGGCCCTGGACATGGCCAAGAATCATTGATTCTTTAGTCCCCAGTAAATAAAATTACATGGGAGGTCTGGCTTAGGTTTGTTAGAATACAGCAGGAAAATAGAAAGTTTATAAGTTTTAAATCAATAGTAGCTCTTTCCTAGCCAATAATGATAACAAGAATAATACATTAAGTCTCCTTTTCAGGACCAGATACAATTCATTCTGCACCCCATCATTATTTACTACTCTGTAGAACTTGCTCCGAATAGCAACTTAGTGCTTACCTTTTTATGAGGTTGATTTGTTTGTTTTTCATAATTGTTTCTGGTTAACTACAAGTTAATGTTAAGTTAAAAGGAAGTAATTCAGGTGGATACTATATTTTTCCTGAAAGGATGTCTGAATTAGTTAATGAACTACTAGTACTGACTTGCTTTGTAATTTGGGGCCAATTGGGATTTTTTTTTAAAGCTGTTCTTTTTCAATAGCTAAGAATTGGCACAATCTGGGTTAGAATTTTTTATGAGTACAGTTAATGTCACTTGAATACCTTAGTCTTCATTTTCAGGCACAATCACTGATTTAATCATCAGAGTGTATCTACACTACAGGTTGCAGTACAGAGTTTAGATACCTAAACTAGTTTTTAAATGACCTGACATAGGAACTGGAAGCTTTCTAGCCAAAGCAGCATGGGCTTCATTGGCAGTCAATTTACAGTGCTGAAAAGCAGTATAAATTAAACCCTGCTGAACTTGGTGCTACCAAGGTTAGACTACCATTGGTACTCAAAATAGCTTATTTAAATTTAGTTTAGGTATCCCTACACTATATTGCAATTTGAAGAGTAGCCCTGGGGTACAAAGAAACATTGCCTTTGGGCCACTATAACATTTTTATGCCAGCACAAGTTGTGAGCAAACAGACATACTAACCCCTTGTTGCACTCCAAGCGCTCAAAAATGTTGCCACAGTCAAAAGTCATCACAGTTTTTGGTGCTTTAAATGGGAGGACATTTGTTTGATCATCACATACCCCAGGAATTCCCTTGCCAGAGATTCCTGTTGCATGCATGTCAGGCTGCCACAACCCAATTTGGGGTCTTCCTTTCTTCCAGACACATGCACTGGCTCAGGGCATGGCACCTGGGCTGTAGCTCTGCAGGTTTGGACCCCTGAAGACATGGGAGTGGCAGGTTCCCAACCTTGCAGGCCAATAGCAATGTCTGTAGATGCCAACGAAGCAGATCAGCTGTGTTGGGACACATCCCAGTATAGTGACTCTGCTCCAAAGATGAATTTGTTTTTACCCCTGTCAGCTACACTACCTCTTGTGAGGCACTCACAAGCTTCTGAGTTCTAAAAAGAAGTTCAGGTTGGTCTGTAATTCAGTAGCTTTGTGTCTCAGCTAATCCACCGATAAAATGTGTATAATGTATATTTACTTCAGAAACTATTGTGGGGCCTATGTAATATTTATATGATGCCTTCTAAAGTGCTAGGTATATTCTATTATACAATGAACACAAAAGAAGCCCTTTATCAGAGCCATAAATGCCTTTTTTTAAAAAGAGACAAGTCTTTCTTCCACCCAGGCAAGCAAGAAGTAACATTCATGCTTCCTCTTCTAACAGATGAGTATTCATGGCCCTTCTGATTGTCCACTCAGTAAGTCAAAGTTTGCCTTACATTGATTCTGATTAAACTGTTTGGGTTAATTGGGGTAGCCAGCAATCATGCCTTTGTAAAATCATCGGTTAAACTTTGGGCTAAGGTGTAAGCCCCTCCTGTGGAAAATCCATTCACGTTGACATGCACAAGCAAAAAATGTGACATGCACATGCAAAAGATGCCACACACAAGTTACTGGTAAAGGACTGAACTAACAAGTGATTTGAGTAAAGGCTGCAGATAATACTGCTATCACATGACAACAAAACGTATTTCTCATAAAATTTACTCTGGTGGTTTCTGTTATAATTTGTTTATGTAGTAGCTATATTATAATTGCCATAATGACAACAAGTAGAGAGATGGAAAATTACTCCATCTTGTGCATAAGGGTGGGATGGATCTGAAGTAAAAAGCTTCATAAATGCTAGAGAAATTTTGAAGTAGATTATGAACTGAGAGGTTCAAGTATAAACCGAGGGGTTCAAGCCCATGTCAAGTATAAAATTTCATAAGATTATTGAGTAATTAAGTCCCTATGCAGTACATAATTTTTATAGTTTCTGGGTATGTCTACATGTGCAATTAATGTGCCTTAATTTTCTGTGCAAAAAAATCAGGCCCATTAAGCTGAAACCAGGCATCGGAACATGCACCTGTTGGGAGCAAATTTGCTTCTGAAAGGAGCAGTTCAGTCCCGGGCTGCTACTGCCCTGTCTTGCCCCACTGCAGCATCCAGGGGGAGCTCCAGGGTCCCCTGGGTACCAGTTCTGGGCTGGCATGGGTCACGGTGGTCAGGCCTGGGCTCTGGGAGGTCTGAGATCCAGAGACTGGGGCCAGTCCTGATCTCTGCACAGCTGGGAGGGAGCTGCCCTGGAGCTGGTACAGGTCCCCCCAACCCTGTGGAGATTGGGGCTTAGCCAGGCAGCAGTTGTGGTCCCGTGCCTAAGCTGAGGGGAGCAAATTACTCCAAGTCAGGGTCTACATGTGTACCTAGGTGCATTAGTTAATGTGCTGCTCTGGTACCTCTGTGTACTGGTACTAGAAAACAGCCTATTATACTAATATAATGCACAGTAATTGATGCACATGTATAGATGGTGATGCTTTACTGCACATTAGCTTAGTCTAATGTGCAGTAAAGCATCTTGCGTAGGTGCACCCTCTGGGCATGTCCACACATGCAGGCATGTATGCTTGCAGCAGCACGAATATGAGCCAGAGATATTTGCCTCAGCGCACATGCCTGGACATGCACTTCAGTATGGGGCTAGTTGTGCCACTTGGGGCAAAATAACCATGCCCAGCTCCTCCTGGATCTGCAGCAATGGGGAGCTAGAGCCTGGGGCCAGCACCTGTACTGGCCCCAGCAGCATTAAAACCTGCCCTGGAAAGCAGCTCAGGGCTACTTGCCTTTAAAAGCTTCTGGGGCAGGAGCCTTTGGGAGGAAGTTGGCCACACCCCTTCCAGTCCCAGGCTGTTGCTGCTGCTAGCTTGGTCTCAGGAGCTTCTGGGGAGAAGATGGCCAGGCCCCTTCCTGCCTCTGGCTGCTGCTACCAGCTGGCTTGTTCTCAGAGCTTTTGGGCGTAAGCTGGCCGCACCCCTTCCTGCCTTGGGCTGCTGCTGCTGCTGCTGCTGTTGCTGCCCCACCCTGAGGTCCTCTGCTGCATGCCACTGCCCCCCCCTTGGGGAGGGGCTCACTGCACTGCTCTGCACCCCAGCACCACACCCCAGCTTCTGCACCCCTGTTCTGACCTGCTGCCCAGCCCACCATGAAGCTGCAGTCAGGAGGGAGCCTGCGCTGCCTGTGGGCCCCTCTCCTACCATCACTGCCGGAGCCTAAAGGTGCTTTGCCTGCCCCAGCTGCGTTGGCAGGCCACCCCCCCATCTTCACCTCCACTTTCACCTGAAGCACTCCCTGAGTGGCCGAATTGGATGGCTGCTACCATCGCTGCTGCTGCCATCTGTTTTGCTGCTTCCCCATCTTCAGACTAAGGGAGATTCCCTACCGCACCACCTTGTACCACTCAACACCACACCTGCACTGGATTACTCCCTAATTGACTGATTGCTTCTGCCCTCCCCCAGAGCTGCCTCACTGCATCTGATCCTGCTTTGTTTTCCTGCCTATTGCTCTGCTGCTAAGTGCCTGGCTGGAGGCCTCAGAGGCTTCTGGACTGATCTGCAACATACAAAGCCCTTCCACCACTCCAGCCATCTTTTACATCTGTGCCGTTTTTATCCCTGGTGTTTTATTTGGTACCTGGAAATCCAGATGCCACATTTTGACATCAACATTTTTGGGGGAACATTTTTTTGTTCTCAGCCTGCCTCTTGCAGCGTCTCAAACTGTTTTGAGATGCTGCATGAGGCACGTGCATGCTCATCTGGATGTGCCTTAAGAGTGAAAAATATGCTTCTTGCTGAAAAATCCCTTACTTCAAATACACTTCAGCAACTGGCTCAGTAGTAAATACATACATTTTCCATTTGAACTTAGAATTATATTGCAGTGATTTCCTGTTAGAACATAAAGGACTACCTCAATGATAAGAAATATCAACAATATTGGTTTATTTTTGATATGGTGACTTTCTATCTTAACCTCTCAGCTTCTATCATTCATCAATTATAGGTTGTGTAAACATGAATCTATTGCTGAAAAACACTTACGACTTCTAGTGTATGCCAAGCTAGGAATTGCACTTACTTTCTATGTTACAAAATTATTTTTCTCTTTTCTTTAGTTGAAAATCTATTTGAGATAGTCTGTTAAAATAACATTGATAGAACATTGCATTAAAATTCTAGAAGTGCTGAAAAGACATGCAAAGTTGCTATCTTTTCAGCCATATTCCTGCATGTTCATATTAGGTTTCTATTTTATTTTTTCTATAGCATATCCTGTATAGACTAAAAATCTATTGTGTTATACAACTTATCTTTTCCATGTCAGCTTATACTATTTATTATACTATAAAATGCAGCCAGGTTTTAGATTGAAATGGAAGTTGTTGTAGGGAAACCCTGCCAATTTACCTGCCCTTTCAAGTTCTTAATAATATTAGCAATATACATGCACCACAGCATGGTCCTGGAAGAGTGATTTTGTTAAAAGACAATCATGAAATAAAGTATGGATTTTCAACAATCAAAGGATGAGAATGCACTTTCTCCCTGTGATAGGGTTTGCATTTAATGACAAATCTCATTACAAAATGTTGATCTGGCTGCCAGTGAAGTTAATGGCAAACATTCAGTTTGATTTAGAACATTATAAGGCAAGATAAAAGTTATATGATACTTTAAGGAAAAGGTACTGCATTCTGCACAGAGGGGGTACATCCAGATGAACCCGCACGTGTCTCTTGCCACATCTCAAGCTGTTTGAGACACAGCAAGAGGCATGCTGGGAAGAAAAAAACCATTCCCCACACTGTATATTTGGAGGGGGCAGGAGGACTGCTGGGAGGGGGGAAGACTGCTCGGGAGGTGTGGGTCTCCTGCCTACCCCCCAGCCTCCCCCTCCCCCATAGCAGCAGGAGCCATCGGGGTTTAGGGCCCTCCGCGTACTGTTGGGCCGGGCTAATTCTGTGCAGGCAGGCCCTGGCTTAGTGTGATATGGAGTCCTTGTGAGCAGCACGGGGCCCCAGGTGACAGCTCGAGCAGCTGCTGTGGGTAAACTCTGGGCCCTGTGGGGGCATATGGGCCCTGTGGGTGTGCGCCAGGTGAAAGTGGAGGTGAAGGTGGGGGGGGGGTGGTCTGCCAAGGCAGCTGGGGTAGGCAAGGCACCTTTACGTTCTGGCAGTGATGGTGGGGGAGGGGCCCACAGGCAGTGCAGACTCCTTCCCCAGGCTGTTGCCTGACTGCAGCTTCGTGGTGGGCTGGGCCGCAGGCCAGGACAGGGGTCAGAAGCTGGGGTGTGGTGCTGGGGTGTGGTGCAGTGCAGAGGGCCCCTCCCTGAGGGGGGAAAGTGGTTTGCAGCAGAGGACCGGGGTGGGGGGGGCAGCAACAGCAGCCCAAGGCAGGAAGGGGTGCGGCCAGATTACCCTCAAAAGCTCTGAGAACGAGCCAGCAGCTAGCAGTAGCCAGAGACAGGAAGAGGCCTGGCCATCTTCTCCCCAGAAGCTCTTGAGACCAAGCTTGTATCCATGGCAATGGCAGCAGCAGCAACAGCAACAGCCTGGGACTGGAAGGGGTGTGGCCAACTTCCTCCCAGAGGCTCCTCCCCCAGAAGCTCCTGTCTATTTGTTTTACCCAAATGCCATGGGCCCTAAGGCCCACCTGACTAACTAGTGGCCCCTACAGTGTGGGGCCAATGAATGAATAACACAGCAAAATGTTTGGGACACCTAAGGTAAAACCAGGATGAGAGTGTTGTGTGGGTCAAAGGGGCAAAACGTGAAAACGAGTGTGCCTGAAGGGGACATCGAGCAGAGCACCCTCCCCCCCAAGCTGCACCCTCCAGTCCTCAAAGGCATCCAAGGAGCTGGTGGATGTCTCCCACTAGTGCTCTGCCCAGAAACGTGCACGGAAGTGAGAGGAAAGTGGCCCCACAGTCTCCAGGCACCTTCCTGGCCAGAGCCTCCTTCCTGGTCAAGTACAGGGCCCACTTGGCCAGGGCCAGGAGGAGGTTGACCAGGAGGTCCTGGGACTTGGTGGGGCTGCAGATGGGGTGACCAAGAACAAAAAGGTCAGGGGTAAAATTCAACCAGAACCTCAGAAGGAGGTTCTGCAGCCTCAGAAGCTCCTGAGGGCAAGTAGTTCTGAGCTGCTTTCCAGGACAGGTTTTTACACAGGCTCTAGCTCCCCCTGGCTGCAGATCAGGGAGGAGCTTGGCAGAATTATTTTGCCCCAAGTGGCACAACTTGCCCCACACCAAAGTGCATGTCTGGGCATGTGCGCTGAGTCAAATATCTGTGGCTCAAATTTGTGCCGCTCCTATTTGAGCTGCTACAAACACACATGCCTGCATGTGTGGATGTGCCCTTATACTTCAAACAAACTTTCTAGCAATTATCTAGCTGTATTATTTACCAGTAAGAGTCATTATGATGACTACTGGGTATTTTTTAAATTCATTTTTAGAATCTAACATTCTGTTTTTATTCTATTTTTGTAAGAAACAGCCAGTAAAACAAAATGATAATTTTGAAACAATAATTTTTCAACTACCTTCTACTTTTTTCTCGTGTGTAAATTACAAACAGATTGAGAAGTGGTTGGAATGCATATGTTCAAAAATTGTTTGTGAATTCCTCAGCAAACAATATCTGCTAATCATTCATTAACTTCAAGCATTTCAACCAAATCTGCAATTTGCAGAACACACCAGTTATCTCTGCTGTGAAGTGAGCATGGCACTGGAGGAAGGGTAGGGTATTCATAGTTTTAAAGAGAACACTTGAAAGTCAAAATAAGCCTGACAACACCAGTATGGAAAAGAGGCAGCAAGCCATAACATTCACACTTGTCTTTGTGCACTTTCCTATACATATTCAGAGTGTATTACTCTAAGCTTCCATTAGCCAAAATGCTCTTTGGGCTTCCATAATGTTCCAAGAGCTTCAGCAACAAGATTATGAACAAAGGTAAAATTAGATACCAGTGATAGCAAAATATGTAAGGAATTCAAAATTATATATGCCTTTGAAACAGTACTTTCGGTAGAAAATGTACCTTGGGAGCTACTGTATCTGTACTCTCTCAGCAAAATAGTACTGGCCTTCGTAAAGATAAAACCGAGCATTTAGATCACTGTGAAACTTCTACAACTATGGTATACTTTGCACATGACACCTTCCTCTTGGTACTGACAGGCAGGGAACTTGAGATTGGCTGATCCAGCATGCCTTATTTAATTTAATAGGGGAAACAAAATCTCTCTACAATACAGAAATGACCTGCTTCTTAAAACACAGTTTTCTGTATTAAAAAAAAAAAAGTTATGATTAAAACTACCATTAGAAGGCGAATATCATCCCTGGAGTTATTCTACCAACATCCTTGTATTGACACACAAAATGAATTGCACAAAACTTCCACTGACTTCAGTTGAACCAACTATGTGTACAATATGTTGTGCCCATGTATTACAACATTAATAAATTCCCCCCTCCCACTGTCCCAAATCCTGATTTCATTGCATAGCTGAAATGTGACGCTGATGTTATAAAAGCTGAGTTTCCAGAAAAATCTGGAACAATTTATGACTTTGTTAGGAAATGTGAAAGCAGAGGGCTTATAAAGCCAAGAAGGTCCAAGTGGTTTCGACTATGCTTCCCTTGGTGTTTTTTATTTGGTTTCCAAATTTCTATTATTGTTAGCCAGAGAAGCAAACTGATATACTTGGCAGATGTGCATGTAAAAACACTGCCCACCCCAACACAAACACATGCAAATAAAACACCCTACACAATTCCCCTGCATACTAATATTACATGAGTTTTTACAATTATAGATGCACATAGAAAATTAACCAGTTTTTCAAGTTCATGGGATGGATGCTTAATGTCCCACATAAACGAGCCTTCCAGAAACTTAGAAAATACACCACTAGCTTGACTTGGATGTAATGAAATATTTCACTTAGAATCTATTAAGCCTTGTTGAGCTTTTCACAAATAACAAATAACTCTGCCTTTGGAATAAATCCATATCCCCTGCAGTACATATGCTATGGTAGCGATACTACAAAACAGACAAATATTTACAGTTTTATCATTTAACTTGCCATCTCTTTAAAAAATCAGCTTTTTCACATGTATAACAGCCTGTTATTGCTGTGGGGCTAACTCAGACCTTTCTGAAATTATTTAACCAGCTACTAAAATCAAACAGAAGCTGTGATGAGAACAAGCTCAATGTGTTTTGACCATTAAATCAGGTGACATTAAGAGCTTTGTAGGAGTTCACAACAATACTGCACAAATTTAAACTTGATAACTCATCAGCAATTCCCACCTGCCTGCTGGGATAAAGAAAATAAAAACTTGGTTCAAACATGACCAGTTTCTGTACAAAATACATGTTAAATCTTCATTCTCTACAATGATCTCATAATCGCAGCCCGCTTTACGGATGCTAATTGTTTTCCAGTTTGCTGCAGTCACATCTTGGATACATTACAGCTTGCAAGAACCAATAAAAACATATTTGTGCCAATACATCCTGAAATTGCATTATGTGGTTTAAAAGAGGGAATAAAACCCCATGCAGTGTCACTGTAGCATTATTTCTAAACTTAGTCCATGAGCTTAAACCCTTGGAACCTGAAATGAGAGTGGCAATGTTGACACTGGGAACTGGGTTTATTTCTTGGCTCACACTAAATCCTATTACAATTGGAATATAACTAATGAAAACATGACACCTGTAATAACCGAAATTGCCTAATCCATTGGGTAGCATTGAATTGTTTATTAAAGGCCCCTCTTCTAGAAGGGTATTTATAGATTAATATTCTGAACTGGAACCTAGTGGAATAGACTAATAATTCCCATGAAAACAATTACAGTATGTTGTTTAGTTTTTGATAGAGTACTGTACACTTCAGTGATGTAGCCTGAAATGAAACAGCATCTTGAAGAGCCAAAGTAAAAAAGACAATGTACTGCATCAGGAGAAATAAAATAGTGTAGCACTTTGACAACCTTGAAGGTGACTTTTCCAAACCATTGAATAGCAGGTTCATGCCCTGAAATGAAGCTCAGTGAGATTCATTACAGTTGCTTCAGTCACCAGAGTATTAAAAACCAAAATGCATCATTAACTCACAAGTGGGCTTTACCATTTGGCAATAAGGGATTGACTTGGCTCTAGTGACAAAACCATCTGCAAGAATACTTTAGATTTGCACTGTAAAAGGAAGTAATTGCTTAATATTACAGATAAAGGAACTCATTTTGCATCAGTTAGTAGTCTTTGTACTTGTAACAAAAAATAGTTTTCTATATTGAAGACCTTGGCTGGACTGCCATAAGAAACAGAGGACAGGATGCAGCATCTTTTCATATGGCTTAAAAAGACCCTTTAATAGGCAAACATGAGTTTAATTACATTTCATGACACAGACCCAAATCTTGAATATGAAAATCACAAAGGTTATAGCTTTTGATCAACATTAGTCCCATTGTTTTAACACAAAGGAGAAAGGTGGGAAACACACTCATTGTGATCCAGTGGTTCTAAATCATAATGTCTGCAATATTATTTAGGCAAATTGACCCCTAATGTCAGGTACTGAATCCTTACCTGAGATGAGAGAATGCCTCAAGGCACCTATGCTCCTCAGAGTTACTTTTATGTTATGGTTAAAAGGGTGGGGGGAACCACACACATTTCAGCATTTCAGTTTGAATGAAGAATCTGTGTTGCTTTTTTACCTGTATGAGAAACAGAAATAATACTGTCAGCAACTGTACTCAGGGTAGTTCATTAGATTAAGTGATATGGGACACTGGCATGCACACTGTGCCAAAATGGTGTAGTGCTTCAAGGGTCAAGTCAGAGTCAGGATCACTTTTTCAAACCAGTTAAGAAAAGCAAGGACTAGTGAAAGATATCCTGGAATTCCTCATTAGAGTGATGGAAATACTAGAGGCTGATCTGGGCACTCTTTCTTTACAGTGAATAAAAAGTTACTCGTGTGAATACTTGAAGTCCTTGACACTACTTGTCTGAATTATATATGACTGAATGTCAGAAGGGTTGGCAGGATTGGGGGCTAATTTTATACAAGCTCAGTCATGGACTTCCCTTTCCTTTCCTAAATTGCATTCCTGCATTTGAAAGGAAAGGAGATTTAGGAAACAAACTGCATAATGGCATGGAACATGCCTCAAGGTGCAATAATGAATCAGAAAAAAAATCCATGCCGTGCAGTTGTATCATAAACAAAAAGAGCTGTCCGAATGCTGAGGGAATGCTTGCCGTAAAAGGGGTCAGAAGGATTTTAGAATCTGGAAGGAGGAAGGCATGGCTCTGGGGACTGATCATGGCTGTTTCACCTCTAGCCTGCTAGTTTGTATTCAGCTCACATCATGAAGAGAACAAAAGTGTTTACTGAAGGATGGCTATTTGATGGGATGTTTGAGATGAGATTGGCAAGTATTGGTTCAGTTCTCGGCAGAGTGTGGGCCATGTCAAAATAGCATTTCTGTCAGTCTCAGTAAAAAGGCTCTTTGGACACTGATGCAGAATTAGCCTTCTGTCTCTTGGAAATATTGCCCTAACGCAGGGATAAGGCCATTGGCATGTCAGTGAGAAGTAGGTATCTGAGTTTTAAAATAAAACGGCTCTTCTCAGTTCTTTGAGTGTAGGGAGGCAGTCACCTATTGCCAGGAGTGGAGTCTGAGTCCTAGAGGCAGCTGAATAGGGGTACCTAGCTACAGTCTTGGGGAAGCTGCATAAACTGTGAAGATGGCTGGTGTTTTATATTGGTTAGTTATAGATGGCTTTCTGCTTATAATAGGGTTTTTTGGATCTCATTCTGAGGTGCCCACTTACCCCCTTGAGTTATACAGGGAATCTGGGCACTTAACATAGGGTACTGGATTCCAATGCATGAGGCCATTTGCCTACACGTTAGGTACTGCAGCTCCTTTCTTGGATTTCGCCCTTGCTCTTGACAACGCTATGTTTCTCTCAAAAGCCATGTTTCAGAATTTATTTTTAACAAGGCTTTTTTTTGTATCAGCTGGTGTCAGAAAAGATGGAGACATTTTTCTTTTGCAAAAATTGCACACATTTACTAGTAACTCAATTGTCACTATACACACCAACTGCAGTCCAGCTGTGCTTCTGCCAAAAACTTGTATAGTGATATTATTTTTTGATTCCCCCCTGACATATAAGGCTATTTTCATTAAAATAAATCTAAAAGAATAATGAACTCCCACGTTTAGCTCTTCTTCCTTGGACAATGAAAATACATCTGCAGAGGAGGTAGAGGAAGGGAGTAAGAGCTGTTGGAGAAATATGTTTTAGTATATAATAAAGTCCTTTCCTTCTCCAGTCTCCACCGCTTTCCCTAGTCTTTGTTTGTTTTCAATAAAACTCCTCCCATTCTATCTTTCTCTTTAATAAAAAAATCTGCTGCATAAGGATAGGCATTGAATTCTGATACAGAACATGTTCCTTAAACATTTCTTTCCTTATTTCCTCATCTAACTACATTCTTGGTACAGAGGGAGATCAGATTGTTTCTCTGTTCTCCCCCTTTCCTTTCAGATTCATATACCTAATTGGCATTAAAAAAACAAGTATCTCCTTGTATCTCCACTTTGTGTTTATGAAGTAGATTAGGGTAGGAGAGAAGGAAAGTGGCAGT
Source organism: Alligator mississippiensis (assembly GCF_030867095.1). Classification (NCBI taxonomy): domain Eukaryota; kingdom Metazoa; phylum Chordata; order Crocodylia; family Alligatoridae; genus Alligator; species Alligator mississippiensis. Next base: position 149,954,572 of record NC_081828.1, on the reverse strand, counting down.
TGAGGAGGCAGGAAGTCTAATGTCAAATAGGAATGTGTGTGTTGTGATTTTTGATCTTTAACGTGTCTAAACAATCTAACATGTCCATTTCCTAAACATTGTAGATATCCTGTTTATGGATAAGGAACACTTTTAAGGCAGTACTTTCAATTACAGGAGCCTTCTGCCAGGATCTTCAATTCATATTTAAGGATCTACACAAGCGTCTTAATTTTAAAATTGTTGAACCTTCAGCAGTAACCACTGAAGCCAACACAACTTCAATGCAACTGCTGCATATGTAGGAAAAACCACACTATTATAGTGGATACATCAACACTTCTGAATATCCGACCATTTTTTTTTCCCCTAAAAATGGATTTAGGCATCATTTTTAGGCTTCTTTATAAAGAAAAAAAACTTAGACTTTATTTTCCTCTTATTGGAGGGATATAAACTAGGGCGGCGCAAAATTTTGACTGGTGTTTTGTAGTTGATGCTGTTTTGACTTGTTTTGATCTCTAAACAGTGAAATCAAAACAAAATGAAAGGCTTCAAAACAGCCTCAAAATGAAATGAGGGCACTTGAAATGTTTTGAAAGTTTCAGAACATTTCAAGTTTCGAAGCTGGGCTTGCTTGCAGCTAAAGAGAAACTAAGGAGAGGGGCAGGGAGGAAGGACTGCTCTGATATTGACATGTGTAGCTGACCAGTGACTGTGATCCTTCCCTGAGGTCCCTTCCAATCCCAGTACTCTTGGGAAGGGACAGAAAAACAGCATAAAAAGCATTGTTTAAACTGAGCACTGAGTGAGCTAGGCATGAGGCACAGCTCTCAGAGAGCTTGTGCCAAAGAGATGCTGCTGTCAGAGCCGATGCTGCTAAAGCAGCAGCAGTGACAGCAGTAAAAGTAGCATCTGCCTTCAGAGGAACCAGACAGGTAAGACTTCCCTCCACAACACCCCGGCCCCCCTCACCCACCTCAGCCTTGTCTAAAGGGGTTGGCATAGTGCCCCCAACCATGGGCACTGAATGAGTTTGCTACATTTTGGCCAGCTGGTGCAAATCAATGTTGTGAGAGCCTATCAAAGTTAAAAGTCCACTCAAATATAGTTCTATCAGGCTAGTGTGGTCAAGGCATCACAGTTTCTGTACCCAGTGGAACACAGGAGTGTGATACAGCTAGGATCACATCACCTTTGGCTTCCCAGCCTGAATGACCAGGAATACATTTACAGTTGAGTTGAGTGAGAATGGCTTGCTAAACCAGTTTGTAACCATAAAGACATCCCTTCTGGACTGAAAAAAATGCAGGCACATGTCTGCAGTGGCTCAGGCTAGAAGCCAGGGGGTGCTAGAGCAGCCCTTCCCTTGCAGAGTGTTGAGCTGAGGCAGGGCACGGGCAGGCCCCGGCAGAACATTCTAGTTAGGGAGGGGTTCCCCTACCTCCTGACCAGCCCAGCAGGGAATTGATAACAGTGTTTATCACCCCATTAAAAAAACAACAGAGGGACACTACCAGCTACCTGTTGATTCTGCCTTTGTCCCATCTGCCACAGCCTGGGCTATAGCCAGTATGTAGTCTGCTAGCTAATGCTGTGTGTCTGTGTAAGGCAGAGGGGATGGAAGAATCACTGCTTAGAAGGGAGTAGGGGGAACAGACGCCAAGCAGATGCCTGCAGTCTCTGCCAGAGCTCCAGCCAGGAAGCAGAAGAGAGAGGCCAGCCCTGCTGTGCAGCAGAAAGCTCTGCCCAGCCCAGAGAACATGCCAGGATGATGGGGGGGGGGGCTCTTATTTAACTTAAACCAGCAAGGGGTCTGGGACAGACAGTACATAAACTGGTTTGACCCAAATCAGTTAACTCTGATACTACATTCAACCAGGTTTATCTCAAACCAGTTTCAGCCATTTTCAAAGTGGTTTATGTGCATTGAACATCTGTTCTGTTACAGGTTTAAACCAGTTTCTGATCACTTAAACCAGTTTGTGTAATGTCTGCCCCTAGCCTGAGAACCTGAAGAAAGCACCCATGAGGTATGCAAAGAATCTCTAGACTGCTACACAAAAAAACATCAGGACTGGTTGAATAAGAATGATAGGAAACTTCAGGTTCTCACTGACAGAAAAAGGAGAGCCTTCAAAGCCTGGCAAAATGACATAAACTCTAAACAGAAGCAAATCATTTATTGACAAATTAAAACTGAGACCCAGAGCAAAAGAACAAGTGGTGGGAGGACAAAGCAAAAGAGATTCAAAAGTCTGCTGACAGCTGTGACACATGTAGTACAATCAAAGCTGTCTGTGGGCCAAGCACACAAGGGCAGTATCCAGATGAGCACGGACATTTCGTTCCTTGGGGAGAAGAAGCAGCAGCATACCTTGTGTTGCTACTACTTGTTCCTGGGGAATGCCCGTAACCCCGAGTTGGGTAGGGGAGGCTGGGGCCAGCAACTGCACTGGCCTCAGCAGCTTACCTGAGGTCCTGGGGAAGATGCAGCCATGACGTTCCTGCAGCTTGGAGCCTGGCCAGCAGCTGGAGCATGGCTCCAGTGGGAAAGTCTCCAGTTTTGGGCAGCGCACACTGCAACCATGTGCATTGCCCACTTTTTTTCTGTACAGCTGTTTTTGACCCCGGGATCTCCCGGGTTAACCCTTCCTCCCCCGATGCTGCAAGGTAGCAGCATGGAAATGCCTGAATGTGTGGTGTGTGGCAGTGCTCATTTGGACACAGCCAAGGAGTCATCTCTCAGAAGGTCTAAGAATGGAACAACATTTTCCAAAGGTAGCTCTACCCTTATAGTGGAAGGAGCACTTTCAAGAGCTCCAGAACTGAAATTCTAATGTTGAAGTCAGTCCACAACACTCTATTAAGGACTACACCGTAGATCCACCAACTTATCAAGAGGCCTTGGAAACCATTAAGTATGTGAAAGAACAAAGCATGTGGTCCTGATGGAATACCAGCTGAAATTTATAAGCAAGGTAGAAAAAACACTCTTGCCAACTATACATTGTTATTATGAAAATCTGGAAACATGAACAGATTCCCAGTGACTTGAGAAATGCCATAACTGTTACCATATTAAAGATAGGAGCTAGATCAGATTGCAGCAATTATCATGGTATTGAACTCCTGTCCACAACTCTGAAGAACTTCATCTGCGTTCTCCCAAGTGAACTCAGTGGGTGCATCTACATGTGCAATTAATGTGACTGAATAAACTGTGGTGCAGTTTGAGCTGGAGTAAACTAATCCATCTAGATGTGCATTTAAGTGCAGTAATTTACTCTGCTGTTGGATAGTAGCTCTGTGTGAAGGGACTATCCAATGGTGCAGTAAATTTGTCTACATTGGTCTAATTGCCACCCATGTGAAGACAGTGATGCTTTACTGAGCAGCAAATTAGTCTACTGCAAAGCTTTAGATGTGCCTAGTGATTATGTCCCAGTATGATTTCAAACAACTAAGATGTAAAATAGATGTGACCTTTTATATGATACCCAGGACTTGAATGGGGCCTTGAGATTTGTGAACAGAGAATCCCATTCTACACATTTGTATCACTCACCCTGTATGGAAACAAGGCCAGCATATTTCAGCAGCCTCTTTAAGCCCTATGATAGGTTTTCTCTGGCTCTAGACACCTGCATATGACCCACTTCTGTGATAGTAGTTGATTGGTCCCACAGGTGTGATTGTGCTGCATTCTGTCTTCTCCTTGTGTAATGAGCACGGATGTTTTATTTTCTGCACTTTATTAAAAGTGTTCTAGCAAAATCCATATATATCTCTTATTTTTCTACTAAAGAAAAATAATAGATATAAGGAATATAATCCAAAGCAGCAATATATTATGGCTTCTTCTGCTTATGTGTTGAAAGTTAAGTACATTGAGCTGAGATTTCATTTTCATCATAATAGAACCTTATAGACTGCCCTGATAGCAAAGTGGAAGGCAGGGTGGATTTGCATTTTATAGACTAACCAAAGTAAATATAGATGCTGATAGACACTGATGAAATGAGCTTCAGTTCAGGAAAGCTTGTGTTTTATATATAAAACACAAGCTATATATATATATATATAGTTACCTGGGTTATATATATAGTTACCTGGGTTAGTCTATAAGGTGCAAATCTACCCTGCCTTCTACCTGATTTCAGACTAACTACATCTCTGATAATAAAACCTGATAAGCCATAAAGTAATGCTGAGAAGGAGACAGCAAACTATCATTTTTGTTGTACCCTTTTTCTCCCAGGTATTGTGGTTGTTCTTGGTATATCCTTGACATGCTAAAATGAGTGCAACCTTAGATTGAATAGCAAGAAAACTTCTTCACTGCTGTACCAGTAAGGCAGTGGCATAGACAGCTGACAGAAGTTGTGAAATCACCATCTTTGGAAGTGTTTAAGAAGATGTTAGCTAAACACTGGTCAGGGATTATGTAGTAGTAGCTGTGCCTATGCTATACTTTAGGTATTTCTCATGCTTCTGGGCCTTGCTGACTGCTGCATGGGACTGGGGAAAATATTTTCCCTTTCCTATTGCTACATGTCAAAGGGGTGGGGTAGGGATTGCCTTCCTAAAAAAAGCATTGAGTGTTGGCTCAGGGTCAGACTGATGAAAAAGCATTGTAGTCAGGAAGTAATTTATCCCATGGTCAGACTAGTACGAACTGGGGGCAGGAGTGGGGTGGGGGCTTGCCTTCCTTTGTAGTGGGTAGGGGTGGCCTTGTTCCTTTGATCTCTCAAGCATAATTTTAATAACCCTTGCAGCCGCAGAACATTGAACATCATTGTCCCCCTGCTTTACTATGCTTTAGCTGTATGACAGGTTTCTCTTTGCAGTTTTAGTAATAAGTTAGGTAAGGTTTTGTTTGGGACATTTTAAATAGGGATGATCCTGCCTCAGGCAGGGGGTTGGGTTAGATGACCTTCTGAGGTCTATCTTTTCTGTGATTCTTTGATTCAAGAACAAATTTAAAAGAATAGCTTTCTTGTCTGAACATGCAAACTGACAGAATAATTAAAGTTCAGTTAATTGAACCTGCCACAATGGTGGATGACCTGAATTAGTGGAATGTGCTGCTGCTCATACCACCATCTGGAAGTAAAACTGATTTTGTTTGACCTGACCCTCCTGACATCAACCCAGCAATAACTCCATTAAATAAGAGACTTCTGTAAAGACAGTGTCAGTGAAAGGCACTTTAGGCACTGATTTTTAATATTTTTTTTTTATGTCTAGAAATGACATCAGAAAAATCAAAGATGAGACTATCTCAATATATACATCTTCCCTTTTTCCTGGGGCATAAGGATACTGAGGTAGAACTTTAGTTAGTAGTAAATACATGCCCAGCCAGGTCTTGATTTGCCTCTTATTTTGCACTAGTGTAACCACCATTGCTAGCAGTGGACTGTTTTTGATTTCCACTGAAATCAGAGAGAATCAGGTGTAGGAACATGCAGGATGGATGCAACACTTAACCAGTAACATGCTGTTACACTAAATTAGTCCACAATACCCTGCCTTTACTGCATGCTTATCCAGGGTTAAGCAATCTGCCATTCATAGACACATTAGCTTAACTCACTACAGTGCAGCCATGTTGTCAAAATAAGCAAGCTGCAATGACACTAGTGCTCACTTTGGTCAGGGTAGAGCTATCTAGGTGTCTGGGCACGTATCCCAGATTTCTTAGCATTTCAACTCAGCATGTCTCTCACTGCTTGTATTCTCAAGTTATTATGAGTCTACTTGTTTGTCTGTTTCGGGGATTCTAGGAGGAAATGGGCTAGGCCTAAGGAATTTACTTCTTAGCAGGCTCCCACATGGTACGGCTGCATGTAGTTATGGTTTAAGGTATACCATCCTAATACCAATAGCTGTTGGGGTTTTTTTGAAGGCAGTGTCTCTCTCTCATACCCCCACAGATATTGCTGCCAAAAGATGGTAGTAAGCATTTTTGGAAGCTGCTTTTGGCCCAGAGAATTCACAGCACAGATTACCAGCTAATGCACAATAAGAGAAGGCTGGCCACATGAACATAACAGTGTGGCCCAAAATGATGCTGTTTTTAGTGGCTGGTGGGCCCTCTCCAAACCACCACCTTAGGATTTGAATCTCAAACACATTTGAGGAATCATATTATAATGGGCCATATGACATAACTGGCGTGAGTCCAGCATCTTGTCTGAGGAAAGCCACATTCCTAGAGCTAATAAAGAGCTGGTCTGTAAGCAGCAGAATAAATCTAGATCAGAGCCAACAGTGTTTTAAGAGTCCGAAGCTATCAACCCATGGAAGCTGGCTACTGATCTGCTGGTAATCAGTTCAAGGTAAGCAAGTCGATGGCTGTTGGCACAGTGGTCAGTGAAATTTGCATGGAAATTAGTGATGAACAGTCCCCAGGGTTGCAAAAATTGAAAATGTTCCTGAATGAATTGCAGAGTTTGACTAGACGAGGTTACTATGCTATGCTAACCTGCCTGAATGTGTGTCTACTTGCATTTTAACTGCACTTTGTAACTGTTAAGTTTAACAAGTGACACCACTGTAAATAGATGTAAGTAAGTGAAGGATAGTGGTGGGAAGTGCTATTGGCTGACTGAAAGAAAGATGGTACTACTGACTTTTATTTAGACTTCAGTGCTTTTAGCACCCTATAGGTGGTTGTGGTATGGTATGTGTTTCACCATATATGTGAGAATGAGGGAGAATACGTTGGAATGGGCTGGATTGCTGACAACGATGTTTTGGGATCTGCTTATACCAGCCACTGGATCCACCTCTTACTGGTGCAGATTAACGAATGGCATCTCCCCATGGAATGTCCTATGTGTCTGTGTTCTTGACCTACATGGGCAATTCACTGAAATAACAAATGCAGATGTATGTTATCATGGGAAATCAACTGTCATGTTCATGTGTGTACTAAATAAACAAGGATAGCTTTCCCTATCCCTTTACTGAAATTTCTATACATGAAATATGAAGATCAGACTACTTGCTTTAACATGATTCATCTTGTGCCTTCATACATTTGAACTATCTCAGAGACCAGTAGTCCACAACATTTCAGAGATGTGGGCTGGAACAATCGGAGTCATATCATCACTGAGATGCCACTGAAGCCTCCCAGCTCTGCACTCCTGATCCAGTCGCTCCATGGATAGGATTCAATTCATGGGGCATATGTTACCCACCCCTGTCACAGGCCCATGACACTAAAACAGAAAATATAAGTGATCAATCGATTTGTTCAGTTTTCCCCCACATTGCAGCAGAGTAGTGTCACTACTATCATAAACAGAACCAGGTTCCATAGGTAAAAGACTGTGTCATTGACTGTATTTTTCAGGCATGGTTGGGTAACGGTTGCAGGACATGGTAACATCAAGGTAAATATATGTGGAGGGCTATTGTGTCTTTATTTGTGGGATTGGTTAGACTGCAGGTATCTCAAATCAGCAGTACACAGGATAAGCTAGGTTGGGGTCTGTGCTAAGCTGCTTCACTTTATGAAGGCCTGTAGTGTAGAAGTGGAGCACGTTAAAGACAAATTCTTATGTTGAACCAAGAAATAAGCAAGCCTAGCCAAACACTCAAATGGTGATGCATGACATTCATTTGCAAGAATAGTTTTTATGTTTCTATGATCTTAACTTATTTTGTTTCCCCTTGATTTGGAAACAATTAGATGTAGTTTTTACAGTAAAAATATGACTACTCTTGTTACTAGAAAATGATCTGGAAATGTTTGGCAAATTGCCTTAGATTTATCATACCCAACATGAAACTATCAAAAAGATCAGATTTCTCTGCTTTACTTGGTATGTGAAAATTTTCTAAGAGCTCTAGTCCTAGCTTCCTGTTAAAGGGCCTGACCCTTACAGGCTTTGGGGACTGCTTACTGAAAACAGTGGTAGACAGGGATTGCAAGAGAGGACCCAAATTAAGGAAGGATAAATAAGGTGCTGTGTATTTTCTGAGGATTTTCCTTATTTTCCCTCCCATTTTCTGTCCATGAAACATATAATAATGTCTGTGAGAGAATACAGATCATGCAGTAAAAGCAAACAAGTACAATACAACAATGCTGCAGGGCTAACTGGTAAGGTTGGGGAGCCTAAGCAGCATAGGCAAAGCTAGGCCTATACTTAAATTGGGTACCACAGACCTCAATAAAAGAAGTAAAACGGGGGAGAGAGAGGGAGGAAAAATAAAAATATCTGTATCAGTCAGTGACTGCCAGCCAGAGGACACAAACCCTGACCTTGAATTGCCAGAAAGGCAGTCACAGAATCCATTTCCCCCACTGGTCCCAACATGTGTGCCCAAGGAGGCTGTTCCCTCTCACCCACCTTTGAATACACATTCGCTGCTTGATGGTGCAGCCTTTCAGCACTGAAATGATTTTCATGGAACAAATACAGCAGGTTGTGTTTAGTCTATATTGCAGGCAGGAAGAAGGGTAATGAGAATGAGAAAGATCCTGTTCCAATAAGTATAAATTAACTGAGGCACTATTAAGAATGTTATTTTAAAAAGTAACAGTGGAAAAATATCCACCGTTCTCAACATATATTTATCAGCACTGTTGTTTTTCATTTTAAGAGGCATTATTATTAAGGGGACAGTGTTCATTTCTCTTAAAACAGCAGCAGTGAATTGAAGGAGCCCCTCCATCAATTAATGCATTCCCCTCATGCCCTGCTTTTCAGAATGATACAGGGTAAGATCTGTAAAGGACAAGTGAAGAGAAATTGAGAGGGAGTGGGGGGAGAAAATGATAACCGATTAGCTGGCCCAGATTTTAAGGATCGACATAAGACTTGCAGGGTGTTGGACCTGCCAAATAAATAATTAGGCTCCTATCTGCAAGCATTCAGTTATGGCAGTAATGGGGAATCACAAATGCCAAGTTACTCACATGCATAAGAGCTTGGAAGTAAACAAGCTATCAAAGCTACGTAGCATTAGGTACTGTTTTGGATTTGGGTGCTAAGGACACAAAGCTTACCTGTTATCATCTGGGTATCACCTATGTGGACTACAACACGTTGCTTTCAAAGAATATGGACGTCTTTACCTGCTTCCTTAAATATCATGGGTAAGTATTGTCCTATTGTGTATCTTGGTGAAACTTCTTCAATAAACCCATCAAAAACATCTCTCACAAATGCTGGGTGCTGTGTAGCACCACAGGCATTATTTGTCTTGTAAAGGTGAATTGCTAACTGGTGTTTTTCACTGAGTTTTGAAAGCTGTAGCTCTTGGTCATCCTGAGTCATATTACTAATGCTGTACAAAAGAGAGTGGACCAAAGCACTGTAGTTGATAGTTGTTTCAGGCCCCAGCACATCTGAAATCACATCTATTGCTCAGGGAAGAATAACACTTTCTGCAGTGGCACGTGCTTTTCACTGATGTTAGACTTTCAGAGCTATTGAGAAAGATGCTGAAAGGCAATATGAGTTTGCCATTGACAGGTTCAGTAGTCATATCTTGCGTTGTTGATTTTGTTTCTTGTTTTCTTCCTCTGTGAGACTTTAGGTATTGTCCAAAAAGAAATAGCCTCAGATTTATCTTTTTGTGATAGGTGTCTGGATTCTAAATTTCTCAACAATTTCAAAAGCTTCATGCCTTCATTTATCCACTACTTCCAAATAAACAAATAACACTCTGAAGTTTTAAATCAATTGAGGGAAAATCATGTGTAATTTATTTGTCATATTTTCCGGTTTTCCTTCAGACTTAATCAAAACAGCTTGCCACTCTCTTTATCACAAACCAATTCATCTTTTCAAATCACCCACCTGTTGGCCAGATCTGAGATTTAACAATGACTGGATGACACACATAATGCCATGTGATGTTCAGTCATACTCTTGGGCTTTAGAGATTACAAAAGTCTCTTGTAGTGTGTTCCCTGTCAATGACATTTTACCATGATCTATATGCACGGGGACTTTAACTTCATATCACCTGTAACAAATGAGGGACCAGACTTTAAGCTAATGTAAATGACCATAACTCCACTAAAGTGAAGGGAATTATGAAATAAATTGTGTTTTGCAAGTTTACACCACCTGATGATTTGACACACTGTTTGAAATGAGGCTTATATTCTTTTGCATAAGATTATCCAAGAGTGTGTGTTTTATATACATTAAAATAACACGCAATGGCAGGTTACAGTTCAACTTTGCTCTAATTTCCAAAGGCCTACAACTGCACACATTCACATTCTGTATTAATTTATACTGAACAGCTACCCACTTGCTATGAGAAAGTAGTACCTTGACGATATATGCCATTACAGAGATTATGCTGAATACCTAATCAGCAGTTTAAAATTACTGACCTTTTTTCTTCTCTCTTTTAAGCACTTTTAATATTTTTACTGTGACCTTTGAAGATGCCATTCTTTGAGAACTGCACAGTGATGCACATTCTTTATACCAGTTTATTTGTGTTTTTGTATTTCCCCACTAATCTCTCAGAAGCTATGTTTAGTAGCTATTTGTACAGGTTCTTTCATCCTTAATAATTTTTCAATTTTTTTTATATTTTGTTTTGCTGAGGTTAGATGGATGAAGTCAGTACTTCAGTCATTTAGAATCATCATTCTAAGATTCATTCCCTTCTGATTCAGGAAGGCATCCCAAGCTAAACCAACACTTAAACACAGAATTACAATGAACCACATGCTTAACAATAATCTTTAGCTTTCATATATTGCTTTTCATTAGTTAATCATAGAACACTTTATAAAGGTGGGTAAATGTCATCATCTCCATTTTATATGTAGGGAAATTGACCCATGGAGAAGTGAAATGATTTAGCCAAGGTCATGGGCAGATCTAGGATTTTGAAAACAGAGGTGAAGATGATGTGGCATATCACCACATATAACACAACACATATATTTCTCTAGGTAAAAAGAAACTAGAAGCTTTACTAATATGCTAGGGATCCAAAGCTGTATTATTCAGTGTAAGATTTAAGCAAAACAAACATTTTATTGGAATGTGCATTAATTTGCTGTAAGATATAGTAAACACAACAAACTAAGCAAAAAGAATAAAAAATGTTTTCATTATTCCTGTATTTATTAGAATTAAATGCACATCTCTTTCAGATTCATAAAACAAAATCTAGTCTTCTTGAACATCTTGCGTTGAATGCTTCACTGAAAGTTATTTCCACACCTGAGTTAATGTTTTTAGCTAGAGTTAAAAACAGTCTGCAGGACTGTAAAATAGGAACTACATCACCAGGAGCAGCTACCAGACAACAGAATTGCAGAAGAAAGATAGCATGATTATTAGAACATGAGACTACTGAAAAGGATTATTAGAGACTACTGAAAAGGAGAGAGGGTTGTTAAGACCAGCAGAATGAAGAATTTAGAAGGAATCAGGTAGATTACAATGAGCCATGAAGTCAAGTGTCTCCCTCAGTGCTACCTGAATAGAAATACTGTTGTTACTGCCAGGCTGTTGGTTTTAACCATTGATTGGATCAGGAATTAAAAGGTAATACAATTGTACCACTAAACCGCTCCAGACCCAACCCTCTCCAATGTCATTCAGTAGTCCACTAGCAAAAGTCATGGATAAACCCCAGTTGTCCTGAGTTCCAGTCCCATGTGCTCTTTAGGATGGAGCACTTCAATTGCTATGGATGCTTTCCTGTATAGGCAGGGACTTTAACTTGCACTTAACTGCTTTTCTGAATTAGGGCCTTAGCAAGGTTTAGGCCATCATGATTTTGTCTATCCCTGGAAATATATAAACTCAACTCCCACAGTGATACCACCAGCTCAACCACAATAGACAAAGTACTTGTAGAAGCCACCATACAGACATTCTTCAGACAACTTATATTTTAACTACCTTATTAATAATACAGATCTGTGCTAGCATGAATGATGTTGGACAAACATCACCAATCACTCTTCTAAGCAATTTTTATTTATACAATGGTTTAAATATAGAAGCCTTCTGGAACCTTGCCCCTGCAGCGCCACTAGCAGCTCAACAACATTGGTAATAACACTGATGGGAATTTGTTTGATAAAACTTCCAAAAACAGCATCCATTTGGTGGCAACTGTTTTTGAAATCCTTTAGCGAGCCAGTCACAGAGGGCACTGACAGACATGAAAAAAACCCAACCCCACTACTTTACCAGAAGAAGCAGCATATTTGTTCAACCCTACTCCACAGCATCTGTATAGATCTGGTGCTTCAGCAGGGCTTTTTGGTGCTTTGGCGATTCCATCAGCTATTAGATAAAAGTGCCAGAAAGCCCCACTAAAGGGCCTAATCTATACAGACGTTGGGTGAAGCAGCTTAAACTACCACAATGCCTCTTCTGGGCATGGACTGTGCTTGGTGTGGGGGCATGCCCAGCTGAAAGTAAAGTACTGATTTTTTTTTCCATGTCTGTAAGCAGCCAGAATGTGATTGTATAATAATGCACAGTACTTTATGCACAATCTTATAGTTAAGTGTTTGTTTCCATTTTGCTTCATGAAAGTCTTGCTCTGCTTTAGAATGGGAAGCCGACCCATTCATTTGTTTTTTCCTGTGAGAAGAATGTTTCTAACTGAAGTATTTAAAAAACTATCTTTAAGCAATCTTCCAAATAAACTTGTATAATTATGAGGGCTAACTTGGTAATGTTCTGTCAGCAGTTTTTTGTTTAGTAATTTATTTTTCTTGCTGAAGTTTTATTAAAAATAATGTACCAACAATTCCTTTGCAGGCCCAGAACCAAAAGAAGCACACAGTTCACTTAGAACTGGTAATATCTGAAATAAACAAAGTACCTTTTATTTGAAGTCTTTCTGTTCTTGCTTGAATATGTTGCAATGAATTTAGAACTCAAGTGGCACCAAATCTACAATGTATTTAGAATGCATTGTTCTGATCTAGGCCATACCTTTTTTATCTAGATAAACATGAATTTAAAGTTGTTTTTTTTTAATATTGCTTTTAATGAGTTACAACATTTGCCAAGATGACGTATCCTCGGATGTCCCTGCTTTAGCTGAGACCCTGTAAAGATAATAAAGTAATCTCCCACACATATCAATGAGCTTTAAAAGAAAGTGGAACTGCAAAACACTAAGCTAGAACATAATGAAAATCAAATAGCAAACAAAATACTGTAGCAAGCTCTTTGGGTCACTGTGGCTGCATCTACATGAGTCGCTTACGTGCAGTAGCTCATTACTACTGTACAGTACTGCACAGTAGCATCACAGGGCACGAACCATGATGCAACACTACTGAACAGTTGTAATAAGTTACTGCATAGGAGTAATGAGATATAGTGCAGTAAGTGTGACCAGGCAACCATGCAGGGAAGCTGCTGTGCAGTCACTCCTGTTACTGTGTAGTTATTTATTATTTAGTTATGCAAATACCAAATGACTGTGCAGTAACAACTGCAGAGTCAGCTTCTTGTGTTGATACGCTTAGTGTGAAACAGAAAACATTTAAATGTGGATATTGTGGCCCAGAACTGTTTCTAAAGTATTATTTAGGTTAAACAGCTGTGTCTTTTGTTTGCTAAGCTGTCATATAAACTTCTGACTCATTGACAGAATGAAGCCAGGCTGTTCGTAATTTAGCTTTTTTCACACGTGGGCAAAATGGCACATCTTTGATGATGTATGCTTCCCCATAGGGTAAATGCCTGCTTCCAGACCCAAGAAGAACATAGAACTTAGGGGATCTTGCAGGAAAAAAGGGAATAATGAAATCTGATAAATATAGTGGTCTAAATCTCTAACCTAGTTAGTAGGTAGAATTTAAGAATCTGAAACCAGAATACACAATTTGAAAATCTAAACATTAATCAGAGCTGAAGAGTGAAATGACTGGTAATGTGCAAACCTGCAAAAGGCATTAGCTGAGTTTATAAAACTTACAGGGGCATAGGTTGTAGCTGTGTTGGTCTAAGGACATAGGCAGAAAAGGTTCTTTGGGTAAATCTGATATCTTTTATTAGACCGATTCAAATAGTTGTAAAACTTATAAATTGCTCCCTCTTCAAACACAATTTTAGCTGTCATGTGATTTAGGACAATCCTGAAAGCTATTAACTATTCTCTATCAAGCATGACAGGTCACTGCACTACATAGAGATTTAGCATAAGCCATTAACAGTTTTATGTTATCTTCACCAGAAACACCAGAGTAGAGAGGATTTTTAGAAACACTGAGGTTTTCTGCAATTTCTCCTGGTTATGTAGCCTCAGATAATCCTGCTGTGAAATTATAAAAACAGCATACACTGTATCAAGCTCTGTTGTATAGCTTGCTTTATCCATTTGTTAAAAAAATCCAAATAATATTTTTATTGTCTTTTAAATTAAACAGTTGTAGAGATGCTACAGCATTCTCAGTGGACACATGTTGTCATATAAAGGTGATGAATGCTGTGCTTTCTGCTTGACCCCAGTTTATTTGTTGCACACATTTCACAGCGCTGTTGCAACTCTCTGGCATCTTTCATATCAGTCTGTTGAAACAGCAATTTCTAGTGCATGGTTTAGGGTCAAATCTGCCCCATCAGTAAATGTTTTTAGATTGCTTCATTTTGCATATCACTCTTCACGCAAACCAGTCCTTTAATGCCTCATTTAAACTGTTGCCAAACTGGCAATGCTCTGTTGCTTTCCTTTAATCAGCAAATAATCTGGAACTGTTTGTTTCATTTTCTTTTCAGTTTTACCTGTAAAAATAGAAACACGCTGCAGTCACCAGTGTCTTTGGGGAAAGGCAATTTTGCAGCAATTCCAGAATCTCAGCAAATACTTTGCCCACTGGTTTAATAGGAGACCTTTGGCTCCACAGTGGGCGTGTCTACACGTGTGAGGGACTGTGCAGTATTAACTGCACAGTCCCATGGCCACATAGTTATTTTTAGATGTTAATGCTCAGTAGCTCATTACTACTATGCAGTAGCGTGGCCATCACGGTTCATGCCTGGCAATACTATGGTGCTGTAGCAACAGTAGTTCATTGCTACTACGCTGTAGCATCTTGTGTAGATGCTCCCAGCATGTTGCAGATTTTAGCTCCCATTAGACTTAGAAAACTGACCCCTGTTTCTCATTATCAATAACATTAGCTATTATATGCATTTGCAGTATCAGTATACATGGCCCAGTCCTCTTCTGAGGTTTCAAATGAGTCCAGTTTTCCCAGTCAGCTGAACTCTTTCTCCTTCTATGTGAATACAGTGCTCACAATAAAACTGGTCTGTAATTCTTTGATTCAGTGTTTTTGTTAGAAAAGGTTGATTTATCAAACTGGAACTTTGTGCAGGACCATATTCATTGTGACAAAATTTGATTTGAGAGAAGTTTTTCTGGTGCACGATGGTATTTTTTGTCAAAATCAGAAAGAAAGCCACACCTCAGAATAGTCAGGTGGATTGAACATCTTGCTTTGGAGATCTTTCTATGCTTGAAAGAAACCAGGCAAACATCTTAGATAAGCCTGCTGACCACAAGCTATTGGGTACTCCATGAGACATGGCAGGGGGGAGGAAGAAAGTAGGGGGAGGGTAGAGAAAAAAAAAAAGGCAGCCCCATTTTTTCAAGATGTTTCAAAGGTCTTGGGTCCATCTGATGTATCATGGGAAAATTTTTGAAATCTTAACTTTGGCATGAAAAGACAGTAACCCACAGAAACCCAGCAATAAACCACAGTGACAGTGTTACAAAGTGCAAATCGCAATCACTTTTTCTACCATAATTTGTGGACTAGAACCCTACCTTCATTATCACTTTGTAGCTTTGCTTTCTACACAATATTAAGAAGTTGTGGACAATGCAGTGATGCAGCTAGATTAGAAATAACCATGTTTATTAACCATTTATGTATATATAAGGCTTAGGTACCTTTGTAAACTACTGCTCTGGTGGGCTTTTGATGACAACAGCAGAAGACATACTGGGGCCACTGGAGGGATCCTGAAGGGTTACTACTCAGAACTACGTGCTAAAACCTACTTCTGTACAATATTTTCTTCTATCTCTTTCTTGACAATATGGTCACCATACAGTTTCAGGTCTTCAGTCTCTCCACAAGACCAAGGTGGTCATGAGTTTGGGAGAGATCCTTAAAATTAGGTACCAAACTGTCATTTGGGACTTTGACTATCCACCCCTCAAATCTAAAGCATCATGAGGCTTCCCCTAGTACTGGCTGCTATAAGATACGTTTGTTGCCACAGAGAAAGTGGAAGGATGAGGCCTCTTGTACATGCTTTCCAGATAAGGATATTCCACCAGTGTAGGAACCATGAAATATCTTCCTGATACCAATTCTGTGAAGCTTACAGAAACTACAGTAGATAATTCTTTTGCAGGCTTGCCTCTAACATTTTTCTTGACCTAATGAAATAGAGTTCCTTTTTAAAAAAAAATAAAAAAATCTCAGTGATTTCCAATGGAATTCATTCTGCAACCTCAGAGTGATTTTAAAAGGCCAGCACCCTCCCTGCCACCTGGTTAGTGTGTACCTAATTGTATTGATCTATCTATTAACTGAGTAAAAATTATCCCACGTAGTCTAACCTGTACACTTCTCACTTAGCAACCATCACCACTGCACAAATGTACTACCCAGCTGTAATAATGTAATGATAATAATAGTAATAGTCCAGTACATAAACCATCTTTGATTTATTCCATTTGACACTATTCCTCCTCCTCCTCAGTACCTTCAATTTCTGGCCCTGTTCTTATGTCTAAATGACTCATTGCCTTGTCAGAGGTTCTCTTTCACACTTTATACTTATTTTCTCCAAATAATCTGTATCCATTTTTTGTACAGGTTGCCAGATTTTTGACAATTCTCAGAATCTGAGCCATATGGTATAACTTGTAGCTTTGGAAATTGGTTTGGAGGAAATACTTTCTTCATGGAAACATGATTTAAAAATCTTGCCTTTAAAAATAGATGATTCAATAGATGATCCAAAAATACATGGAATGATGAATTAGGCCTTGGAATCACTCTGAGTACAAGACAAGGTAGACGTAGTAGAATTGTTAAAGGCATAGAGAAAGACAACTAAAATGATCAGGGGTATGGAGCAGTTCCCATACCAGGAGAAACCGAAAAGTCTAGGAATCTTCAGTTTGGGGGAAGGCTGAGGCAGGCTTTCATAAAGATTAAAAAGATTATGAAAGGTGTGGACCAAATGAACAGGGAACTTTTTGTTGCTTACCAAGTCTCAGGACACTAGAACTAAGGGGCACCCACTGAAATTAGTAGGAGGTAGGTTTAACGCTAAGAAATTTTTTTTTATGCAATGCATAGTTAAGTTGTGGAATTCATTGCCACAGGATGTGCTAGAGACAGATAGCATAGCCACATTCAAAAAGGAACTAGACAGATTCATGGATGATAAATCTATTAACTGTTGAACAGGATGGTTGGAGATGTTTCTTCTGGCATCTTTAAACTAATAATTGTAGATGCCAGGGAGGGTAATGAATAGATCACTCTAAATCTGTCTGGTTCAATGTTCTCCCTCTAGCATCCACTTCTGCCACTGTTGGATACTGGGCTAGACAGACTGCTGATCTCACACATTATGGCATTTCTTGGGCACATCTACATGTGCCTATTAAAGCACAGTGTCACGGGATGTGGTCCCTAAGGATAGCTGTGATCTCCTAAGGCCCCTCAACTGTGCCAGTTTGGTCTGATGGGCATCCTCTATTCTCATCTGCCACGTCTTGATGTCATTATAAAGAGTAGGGAGGCTGCCTTTAAGCCTACTTGGGCACGGTTCTGATGGACTTCTTTGAACCCCGTGGGCCCTGGACCCCTTGTGGGTCCCCAGCCTTATAGGCTATATGTGTGGCTCTAACCACCCCTTTACTATGCCCCAAGCCTCACAGATGGTACTGGCGTTGTCTTGCCTAGGCCTTATTATAATTCAGCTCCTTAGCCCCGTCTCTGCACCCCTTGGAACTGGGCTTTCCACAGCCCTGTCTCTGCACCCTCTCTGGTGCCGGGGTCTGTGCCCCACAAATGCCACACCCTCTCTGGTGCCAGGGTCCTCACGCTGCCATGGGGCCCCAGTGAGGCCTCCTCCTTCCCCAAATAGCCTCACCCAAACCACTGGTGTTATAAAATGGCAAACAAAACATGAGCCCTTGGGCTATAACATAACATAAGCTACATAAGGTGTGCTCGGTTCCTTTACATCACCCAGAGCAGAACTTAGTCAGGCCTCTTCCCTTCACTTGCTCTTGGAGAGCTCCTTCTCCCTTGGCTGACAGCAAAGAACTGACTTTCCTAGTCCCCATCCTGGGCTTTATATGGGCCCAGGGCCCTGCCCCTTCCGGCCAGCTGACCAGGTGCAGTTGCAGATGCTGGCTAATTTCCTCATTAGCTAACTGCCATGGCAACCTGCACCTGGGCTCCTGTCTGGCTCTTTGGCCTCTCCCCAGACAGTTTCTGCTCTTCCAGGAGCAGACACCTAAGTGCCCTGAGACACACAGCAATAAGCTCCAGAGTTTATTGCTGCCTGGTACACACCTGCACACGTGCCCAGAACACAGCACATTGAGCCAGGTCATAGCAGCCCCAGCTGGCAGGGGACCTGAGGTATCAGCCTGCCAGTCCAGGGCTGCTCCAGCCAGGCTCAACATGTTGCAGAGGGGCTGGCTGGGGCATGAGGGTGCTTCAGTGTGGGGCTAGACAACAGCCCCCACACTCAAGCACCCTTGTGCCCCAGCCAGCAGGGTCAGTGTCTACATGTGCACTACTGTGCATGAAAAAACTCCAGAGCAGGGTAGTACTTGTACTTGTGTTTACCACCAGGGGCTGACAAACCATGGCAAAGTGGCGAAGTCTCATCTGTTCACATACCAGTCAGACATTCCAAGGAACTAATGAAGAAGTGGGGCTATAACACTGGTTCAGCCACCTGTGACTTTGGCACAGAGCCTCAGATTATGCAACACTTACTGCAATGCCTGCTGCTTGGAGGCACATGTACAATGAAAGAACTTACAAAGTAGAATAAATGAGAACAAGCATGTGTAACAAAATGGTCAAATGTGGTGTAGAGACATGAGAAGAAGTACTACCCTGCTACAGGGTTTATTAGTTTTGTGTGCCCTAATAGGGGTGCACGTATAGCTGCTGAGACATTTACTGAGCAGTTAATTAGGCAACTGAACAATAAACATCTCATATAGATGTGCCTCTTATGTTCTTGTGTGTGTTCTCCCAGGTGGTCTTTGAGAGAACTTACTTTTAATGTCAGAAATCATGTCTCTGGTTTAGATAAATGATATTCTGTAGTATGCAGTAACACCTGATCCTGCAAGATTTCTATGTGGAGTCATCCTATTCTACTCAGTAAATTGAACTACTGCAGGGGGAGGGCTTCCGGGCATAGTAAAAATTCCCACTGCTATCTTTTCCAAATAGGACTGAGCCAACATGGATATATGCCTAATACCATGTCCTAAGCTTCCTGAGAAACTTTTTTTGGAGGCTGAAACCTTGTCACCATAAATGATTAATCAACCTAAACAAAAATTACTGTAAAGGGATTGGTGAATCACAGACAGTTATTGTAGTATAAAAAGTAGGAATTTTAATTACAAAAGTTTCATTAAAGTTTAATGCTACAGATGGTTTATATTATTTTAAAAAATCAATTAACATTTTAAAAGCTCTCCCCATGTTGCCATCCAACCATCAAGTTATCTTTCTCCTGAACCTGTGTAATAAGCTCCAGTTCTTCTAGTTACCCAGTGCTCAGCCAATTCCCTACTGTGCCTATAATAGAGCATTAACAACCATCCAGTCTGTTCCCCTTTCTCAATATTGGATCTGTCACTAAAACAAAATGCAGAACAGTGACCTCAGAGGTAGTTGCTTAGTATTGTCTTTGGCCTGAATGTTGCATTTTTGATCCAAAGCAAAGGCAAAGATTCAAAACAAACATTGATGTTCTCTGTCTCCCCTTATACCTTTTGTTTTAGAACTAAAGAGACACAAAAGAAAGTACATTTTAAACGTTAAAAAGATGTGCTGCTTCCTTCTCCCTCACCATTTGTCTTTTTGATGTTTCATCCTTCTTCAGGAAAACTTCAAAATAAAAAAAGAAAAACAGCTTGCCTTTCTCTGAAAGCAAACATAGAGACATTGTATCTTTCCTGGGGCAAAGGTTCTGTCAAATGAATGGCTGGCTTGGTCATATGGCATCCTGGGGTCAAACGAGACACACAGACTTCTACATGGGGAGCGTAATAATAATTCAGCTACTGCACTTTTGGTGTTGAGAGGCATGAATGACTAATGTCCAGAGAGTACTTTGATAGTCTCCTGTAGGTGCTATATCAGTTTAAAATATTATCATCATTATATATCAATGCAGCTAGCAGCTACACTCACTCTATGTGACTTACAGAGATTGTGCCCCAGAGCACAATGCTTCATGGCTATGTATCCACTGGAAAAAATTTGGTGGCTAATGTGTTCTCTTTTCATGCAAATTGGATGTGATCAATGACTTTCTGGTGTGCAGCTGGGATGCATTTGATGCCACTGCCCACATGATTACTAGTCTAGCAATATTATTATAAAGCTGGGTGCATAATATTGCACCTCCCATAACTGTAGATAGCACAGTTGTTCTGCCTTTGGTGCATCTGGGGCAGTTTCCCTGAGAATAAAATAAATGGTTCTTCTTAATTTTGCATCCCAGCTCTGTGTGATATCCGCAGCTGTCATTTAGGATGACAGAGGTTCCAGCTTAAAATGAAACAAAAAACACAAAGGATTTGCAGGGACACTTGCTCCAAAATTTCACACAATGGTTTGGACAGCTTAGGCAGCAACAAGTTCCTACGTTGGACTTCAACAGAGCTTTGAGGCCTCCACTTGTCAAAGCACATGATTATAGCAGATGCTTTGCTTTCTTTTGAAGAAAAAAATGCTGTTAGCATGCCCAGCTGTGGAGGAAAGCTTGAAAATGTAGTCCCTTTGTAACCAATGTAGTTGTCATGGGCCCAGAATAGCTTGAAGTTCACTTCTGATAGTGGAGTATTTCAATGTGTCAATTCCAATGTCCAGTCAGTTATACTGGAGCACTTCCAACACCATCTCAAAAGAGGACCGTGTGAGTAGCAAAAGAAGAGTGTACTAGGTCTGTTCCATCCACTCAAACAGATGTATATCAGTTGCTGGAGAAAGTACTAGAAGTTCCCTCTGCTGCTACTTCTTCCCTTTCCACTGCTGTTCTTTAGAACAGAAAAGGGCCCACTGTTGCTGCCTGCACCTCTCTAGGACTTCCTGCTACCAACATCTCATCTGCTGGGGAAAGGCGAGGGATGGGATGATTGGAGTCTGGAAGAAGAGCCACTCACTCTGTGTCATGCTGTGCATAGGACTCTGGATTTACTTACACTGCCCTGATTGAGAGCCCTTTAAAACATGCTATTAGTTAGAGCTTTACTCTAGTCTACTTTTATTGTGTATCCATAATGCCACTAGACTTTGTCAAACCACATGACATTCCAATAACACAAATGAAGCTTCTAAACTTTTGCCTTTAATTATATTTAGTAGTAACCTCAGATTAAACAATAGCAACAACAAAATACTCTCAATTGTAAGAGGTCTGCAAAAAAATCTCAGGTCATTTCCAGATTCCACGCTCATTTAGAGCTATTTTTGATTGCACTATTTAAATACAAATGGAAGCCACTAAGATATAATACATACTTTTTTTGCTGTTTCATTTAACCTCAAGCTAAAAAATATGTCATTATAAGCAATTGCCACAAATCTGATTTATCAAATATTTGTTCATGTTGAAGGCTGTGTGGAACTTGGAATAACAACATGATTGGTTTGGGCAATTTTGCTTGACACCTGTGAATCTTGTCTTCTAAAATTTAATAAAATTGAGACTACACAGGTTGGCAGACATACTTGCAAAAAATTACTTCAACCTATGATTAAGACAGTCAAGCCAGCACATATCTATGCCTTGGGTTTTATCACTAAGTTCCTGTTGCTTAAAAATGTAGCATTCACATCCCCTAACATCTTTATTCAACTGGAAATGGGCTCTAGACTTCTGTGCAATGAAAAGGGCTGTTCTGGAAGTGGAATGATGAAAGTGAAGACGCTGCAAAAGTGTCAAACTTAAATCATATTCAGCTAATGTCTTATGCATCACTTTCTAGTCTCTTAACTTAAAAAACATAGTTTCATAGTTGGTAGCGTTGGAAGGGACCTGAGCAGATCATCAAGTCCAACCCCCTGCCATGGGCAGGAAAGAATGCTGGGGTCAAACAACCCCAGCAAGGTGGTTATCTAGCCTCCTTTTGAAGACCCCCCAGGGTAGGAGTGGGCACCACTTCCCTTGGAAGTTGGTTCCAGATCCTAGCTGCCCTGACTGTGAAGTAGTGCCTCCTGATGTCTACCCTGAATCTACTCTCAGTCAACTTATGGCCGTTATTCCTTGTTACTTTCGGTAGTGCTTGGGGGAACAGGGACTCTCCCATTGCCTGCTGGTCCCCCTTGGCCAGTTTATAGATGGCCACCAGATCCCCTCTCAACCTTCTCTTGTGGAGGCTGAACAGGCTCAGGTCCCGTAGCCTCTGCTCATACGGCCTGCCCTGCTCA
This sequence comes from Alligator mississippiensis, assembly GCF_030867095.1. NCBI lineage: Eukaryota > Metazoa > Chordata > Crocodylia > Alligatoridae > Alligator > Alligator mississippiensis. The sequence continues at coordinate 149,931,894 of NC_081828.1, read as the reverse complement.
CCCCTGATCATGTGAGTGGCCGTCCTCTGGACCCTCTCGATGCTGGCCACATCCCTCCTGAAGTGCGGCACCCAGAACTAGGCTCAGTACTCCAACTGCAGACTGACCAGTGTCACATAGAGGGGAAGGATCACCTCCTTGGACCTGCTCGTGATACATCTGTGGATGCATGACAAGGTGTGGTTAGCTTTCCTGACCACATCCTCACATTGGCAGCCCATGTTCATCTTGGAATCTATAATAACTCCAAGATCCTTTTCTGCCTCTGTGCTGATGAGAAGGGAGTTCCCCAGCCTGTAGGTATGCTGCTGGTTCTTCTTCCCCAGATGCAATACCTTGCACTTGTCAGTATTGAAACCCATCCTGTTCTCATCCGCCCACCCCTGTAACCTGTCCAGATCTAGTTGTAGCCTGTCCCTCTCCTCCAGCATGCCCACTTCTCCCCACATCTTAGGGTGATCTGCAAATTTGGACAAGGAGCTTTTCACCCCCTTGTCGAAATCACTGATGAAGATATTGAACAGTGCAGCCCCAAAGATCAAGCCCTGGGGAACCCCACTGCCCACATCCCTCCAAGTCAAAAATGACCCGTCCACCACCACTCTCTGGGTATGGCCCTCCAGCCAATTTGTGACCCATCTGACTGTGTAGGCATTGACAGCACAGTCACCTAATTTTTTAATGAGAATGGGGTGAGAGACAGTGTCGAAGGCCTTTCTAAATTCCAGAAAGACTACATCCACTGTGACACCTACATCCAAGGATTTTGTGACCTGGTCATACAAGGCCACCAGGTTGGTCTGACAGGACCTGCCTCTAATGGACCCATGTTGGTTGCCCTTAAGCATAATCTCCCCTGCTAGTCCCTTGCAGATGTGCTCCTGGATAATTTTCTCAAAGACCTTCCCCAGGACTGAGGTAATGGGCCTATAGTTTCCTGGGTCCTCCTTCCTCCCTTTTTTGAAAATGGGGACCACATTGACTCTTTTGCAGTCCTCTGGCACTTCACCAAAGCACCACGAGTGCTCATAAAGCTGTGCAGGAGTCCCGCAATGACCTCTGCTAATTCTCTCAGCACTCTGGGGTGGAGATCATCAGGACTTGCTGAACATGTCTAGACCCACCAGAAGTTCCCTGACAAGGTCCTCACTGACCATGGGCCTGGCAGCGCCTCCCCTGGGTCCGTTGGGGATCCCGGTGTGGGGGATGACCCAGTCCTTGATCAGAGAAATGGAGGCAAAGAAATTGTTAAAGAGGTTAGCTTTGTCATCTGGTGCAACCACCAGATTTCCTAGCATGTCCTGCAGAGGCCCCACGTTACCCGTTACCTACTTTTTACCCCCTATGTATTTAAAAAAAGGACCTCTTGTTATCTTTGATCCAGGTCGCTAGTCCCAGATCTGTCTCCACCTTAGCCTTCCTAACAGCCCCCCTACAATCTCAAGCAATGGAGGTATACTCTTCCTTGGTGATTAGGAAGATTATACCTCCCTTCCTTTGGGTGTACGCCTCCTTTTTAGCTTTGAGGTAGGAGATACCAAATCTTATCTTAGATTTTTTTTTACCTTAAGGGTCTATTAATCATTTAAGATGTCCTATTCCATTCTTGATCTCTCCACTGCTTCTGACATTGTTGTTTGTTCCCTCTTCTCAAAAATATGTATACCCTGAGTGACCATGAGAGGTGTCCAGTGCTTCTCTTGCTATTACACAGACCATGTTTTCAAAGGCCAATTTGCTGAGGTGAATTTTTGATTTAGTGCTAAACATTTTTTTCCTGCTTTTAATCAGTTTGTTTGTTTTTTTTTTTTCCCTATACTAATATTTTTTTCTCTGCCAGACTTCTTGCCTAAAATACTGGCCACAGTGAAGTAAATGGGAGTTTTGCTACTGCCATCAATGGGGCCAAGATTACATTACTTACTTCTCAGATAATTATCTTGTAGAATGATACAGTGGTCACCATTTAAATTTCATTTTATTTCATTTTCATTTCATTTCATTTCATTTTCACTCACTGAGTGCTGCCAGGTGGCAGCTGCTGATGTTGTAATAGAGAGCTCTATAATCTATCAAGTACCATGTGGAAATCTAAGTATGCATAGCAATGTCTACTCTATTTTTTGTTGACCAAAATACTATTTTTATGCATGCCATTCATAGAATCATAGAGAGGTAGGTCTGGAAAGGACCTCGAGAGGTCATCTAGTCCAACCATCTGCCTGAGACAGGATCATTCCTATCCAAACCATCCTAAGCAATCCATAACCTTAACTCTACAGAAGACTACCATCAGCTCTGACACAACACAGCTCTAACACCCTAACCTGTCACAGGTAAAGCAGGAGAATCATAGCAGCCAGCATCCTGCTTCTATGAAATATTGTCAATATATGCTCAAGAGATCCCGGGTAAAGGGCCACACTTCCCTGCTACAGAAGGAGGCAAAAACTCCCAGGCTGCATCCAGATGTTCATAGACACTTGGGTCCCTGGGGACAACTAGTGGCAGTGCACCTTGTATTGCCACTAGTTGTCCCTGGGGAATGCCAGTGCTACACATGTGCTGACACAAGGCAAGTTACCCCAGGTCAGGGGTGGGGGTGATGGCTAGGACCAGCACTGTGCTGGCCCCAGTTCTGGGGGCTTCCAGGGGCTGCAGCAGCAGCGATCATGCTGCAAAGAGCCTGGCTGGTGGCGCAGCATGTCTCTAGCTGGCCAGGCTCCAGCTTCGGGCGGTGCACACTACTGCCATGTGCACTGCTTTGCTTTTTTTCTGCACAGGTTTTCTCAGCAACCCCTCTGTGCTGCTCCCTTGCAGTGTGGAGAACAGTGGAACATACAGGATGTCTTCAGCACCATGTACTGAATGACCATGCTCAACTGGACAGAGCCCCACAATCCATACCAATCTGACCCTGGGGTAAAATTCCTACCTTAGTTAGTTAATCACTGTTAGCTTAAAATCACTGTATTAAAATACTACTTTTTGCTAGCTTGTCATTAGTACTACATTTAAAACACAGAAAAGAAATTTGTTTTCAAACGGAATTGAAATGTCCAGAGTTTAATTGACTTTCATGTACCAATTACTGGGGAGATCTAGAAGTTTGGTGTTTGCTGCTGTCTTATTCATATGTTGTTTTAGGTATACCTATATTGTTTTAGATATGATGTATAGAACTAGTTCTTATTTGTATTTTAGTAGTGTTTAGAGGCTTCAACTAATATTAGAGTGAATTCTTCCAAGTCCTGTACAAACACATTCATTGCTAGAGAGGGTTCCTGCCCTGAAAAGTTCATAATCTAAGTATGAGACAATGATAGTATAGGGAATAGAAGTCAATTGTTCAGTGTCTTCTCCACCAGATCCCACCCTCTTCTGTGTGAAAGAAGGAATTTTTCAAAGATTACCAATCCTTTTTTTTTTTGAAGTGTGTATTTTGTGTTTTCACCTAGGCCCAGGATATTAAAGGTAATTAAGCACCTCATTCCAATAGAAATCAGATGGAGGAAGGTATCCAATTAGGCACATAAATACCCTTGAGGCTCTGGGCCTGAATCTTTTGCATTGGATCCTCATCTTGTATAATCCAGTATAAATTCAGAAAATGGCTATCTAGTCCCAGTTTATTATACATGTTCAAATTCTATACCCAAAGAATGATTCTGATTATAGTTGTATAGCCAAAACCTCTATTAATGCTTTGGCTGAAAATCTAGTTTTAAAGCCTCTGACACTTATAGTGGACACACTGGTTTCAAAACTACCTGTCTACTAGATAGGAAAACCAAATCATCGCTAAACAAGATAAGCTAGCCTAACAAAGTAAGCAAAGTTGTAAACCAATTACTTTGGAATGGAAGGGTGAAAAACTGAGTCTGCTTAAAATGACTGGCAGGCTTAACATAGTTTAAATGATATGTCTGTGGCTGAAATCTCTGAGAATGACAAATGGCTAGCATTATTTTCCCAATGCAAATGGACACCCATATTACTTTACACATCTGCTAGTGCTGTCATTTATATGAAAAGATGTTGACTCAGTGAAATGGCAGTGCTCTGCAAAAATAGCTGTCACGACAGAAAAGTAAAAAAAAAGCTGGGGGGAAAATACCATAAGTTTAAAACAAAACCTTAGATTCTGAATCACAAGACAGAAGTAGCAAAAAAAAAAAAAAGAAATATGTATAATCGTTTGATCTCCGGTAGAGGAAGTACCTGTGTTAATTAGACACACAAATTGCATAAGATTAGATATGAACCAAGAAGACCATGTCTAGAGTGTGGTTTTGGAAGCCCTCAGGCAAGTATTGGCTTTGTAAAAGCCAAACCAGAGGAGGTTTACATTCAGGTTCCAATTTATTTGTGCAGATAAATGTTTTCTGTTTTAGTCCTTCTCTAAATAAGTCGCTTAAAATGATGATACCACCAAAACGTAAAAAACACCTCTTCCTCTACACTCACCCTTATCAACAGCAAAAACCATGGTAGTTCCATTGGAGAAAACAACAGCTTTTCAGGCAGCATAGCTAGGTTAAACTTGCACCTCTCTCAAAACTCCCACAATCCTTCTGGACTTTTAAATGGAAGAAAAAAAATGCTTCATTAATCTCATACAAGCAGCTAGAACACACCTTCTTCCTGACTCTGTACATGTTCAGATCCCAGGCTCCCAAAAGACAAAGATAGGCTCCAGATATAAATCATATAGTAATACAATAGCTTTAAAGTAATCTCATAGCCAGTCATTCCAAATGGAAACACTTGGTACTAATTAGAGGTATTTAAACTGCAGAAGAGTGCAAGTGGTAACTAGCTCTAAGTTCAGAACGATGTCTAGGGAGGTTCGCAAACCCAGTTATTATGACTTATTGATTTGAAAGCATGGACTCTGTAGAGTGTATTTAAAAATGTTTTTCAGTTCTATTTTGAGAAGAAAGGAATGGCTAACTTTTAAGAGGCTGACAGGTTGTAATAGCTACTTTTCTCACTGAGGGTTTTACTCTTGCTGTTGTTGGCTGCAGCTCGTGGCCTTTAGGGACTAACTTTTTCCTTCTCTTGTTTGGTGTATGGCCAAAGGAAAGCTTGCAACATGTATAGTCTTCCTATTGTCAATACCACTTAGCTATATTTCCACTGGCTCACCCATTACTGAGTTGTGAATGCTCACTGACCATTACTTGAATGCCCTGCAGGTAGTCTCTGTGTCTGCAGTTTGATGGCAGGAAATACTATCATATCATGTTGCCAACAATATATAGCAGATAAGGAGTCAGTTGACATTCTCTAGGAATATTTTTGGAGAGATTTATAGCTTATAAATATTATAATTTAAATAATTCTGAAAGACATTGGCACATAAATTATTTCTGTAACTGAATGAAACTGGCCTAAATTGGCATACATTAGTTGTGCTATTCTTTAAGAATGCCTACGATAAAACAGTAAAGAGAACACAGGGCCAGTTTTTGCCTTCAATTGCATCCATAAAAACCAGGGAAGTCAATGGACTTTATAAGGAAAACTAAAGGTAGAACTTGGCTTATAATGTCGAATATTTTCCTTGATCTACATCATAGATTAAAATGTGTATCGCAGCACATAATGCAATGAGAAACAGTTACTTGATGTACAAGATAGAAAACAAAATAATACAATTTCCTAATGTTATTATTAATCCTTTCATTTTGCAAAAGGGCCTATATATTCAGCTAATTTGTCTGCATAAATACTTTTTAGTAGATAAAACATCAACTGAAGTGCTAATATCTATTGATTTTCCATTCTCTATACAATATTTTGTCTGCTGTAAGTAAAATACAATGTAAATTAACTTAAACATCCACTCTGCTTACTCAGTAGTTTTCTGATATGTTGCATAATTACACAATAGATACCTCCATAAAAGATGAAG